>NC_082706.1:152124109-152756182 GCF_030144855.1 Hypanus sabinus
AGCCTGATGATTAATTTGTCAGTGAACAACACAATAATTAAACACAATGTATTTGCTTCTGGCCCATGGACTCAATCTGACAGACCAGGAAGAACTTCAAAGAATCAGAGTTCATCTGGGAATTCAGAACACTGAAGTTGGATTTCAATTAGGTTGCAGAATATCATCTTTCGAAGAAGACAAAACGATGAAATGGGAGGTGTTAATTGAGCAGATACTAGAAGAAATAGCTCTAGTCAGACATACAGCGCAGAACAGACTCTTCAAGCCACACCAGCATGATTTAACCTTAGCCTAATCACGGGACAATTTACAATCATCAATTAACCTACCAACAGCTAGATCTTTGGACTGTGGGAGGAAACTGGAACACCTAGAGGATAAACAC
This sequence comes from Hypanus sabinus, assembly GCF_030144855.1. Taxonomy (NCBI): domain Eukaryota; kingdom Metazoa; phylum Chordata; class Chondrichthyes; order Myliobatiformes; family Dasyatidae; genus Hypanus; species Hypanus sabinus. Next base: position 152,124,498 of record NC_082706.1, read on the forward strand.
ATTCCACAAGGAGGACATCCAAACTCCTCACAGAGGACACTGGGATGGTATTTTGATGCCCCAGGCTGTAATGTGTCATGCTAACCACTAAGCTACCATGGTGCCCTTGCAACGTTCATAACGAACATGAAAGATACTGATCAAACTTACAAAATCAAACTTACAAGATCAATATTATCAAGGACATATTTAAGCTCACAGGTTTCAGCAAGCCTGTATGGGAGCTCTTTGAGAGGGAGGTCAAAAGATTGACGATCTTGAAGGAAATAAAAAATAATTTTGAGATAATTATACCAAAGTAGTAAAAAGAAAGCAAAAAAGGAAAAATTGAAGCTGGCATTCACATATTGCAAAGCAAAATGTTTTGCAAGATACTTAACCTAATTTCAAGACTAAGAGTGTTAATGAGCTCAATATCATCTTGGGGAGGAGATACTGGCAGATGGGAAAATCTTATTAAAGGCTGCACGAAGATTACAGCTGATAGTCTAAAAAGTCTGACTAGAATTTAGTCTATCAAAATAATGGTAGGATGCACAGCTTGCTTTAAGCAAGAGAAACTGGAAGGTAAACTCTCATCTAATAGAGAAAGCAGTTCTAAAGACAGCAACACTTCCACAACCATTTATGAAGAAAGACCAAGACCACCAACATGCTCTGAAACTACATATTCACTGCATTAGTTTGATTTCCTGAAGCCACCTGAATGGTTTATAAATTTTATTTAGATTTTCTTCTTAAACTTGAAGTCAACCAAATGTGCATTCTGTAAAGCACATTACCTCAAAATCTGCATTGTCAACAATAATGTTTGTGTGTTTATGTTAATGTTTGTGGCTTAAATGTTGCATCAACTCAGAGAAAGCTAGTTTTCCTTTAAACAAATTGATTCAAATACATATTTGGCAGTGAGAGTACCTATCTTAGCTTACACAAATACATATCTTATCGTACACATGGACAAAAATTCAGTTCCACTGACCAGCAGCAAAGTTGCTTTAAAGTACTAGAAACTCAACTGAATTCACAGACTTGATTCCGTTACATCCAAGAATCTCTATATTCATTTAAGAGTTTAGTAATGTACCTGGTGATGGCTCTGTCAATTAGACACAGCTCGTGGGATGCTTGATCACCTTGTGCCATTTGCCTTCATTATTTGGCTCACACTCAGTAATTTGAGACCTAATCAGGAAAAGAGATAAAGTTCAGTTTAGCTGAATAGAGAAGTTTCATTTCATGGTAGTATTGGATGCCTCGAGTTTGATCCCCATGTTTGTTTTGCGTCATTAGGAGCATAAACCCATAGAGGTTGTGGGTTTTGGTAACTGATATATAATCAGGAGTTCAAGTTCACTGTCATTCAACTATATACACGTATACAGTACAGCTAAATGAAACAAAGTTCCTCTGGGATCAAGGTGCAAAATACAGTAAATATATCACATAAAGTAATACTACACATTAATATTAATAGATAAAAAATTCTATAGATGTACAAGTTCACATAAATGCATGCAAGACAGTTAAATAAACAACAACAAAATGCTGCTGCCACTGTCATAAATCATGTGTACTGGGTGGGAGCAGGGTGCTCAGGTTCTCACAGCCTGGGGAAAGCTGTTAACCAGCCTAACAGTCCTCGTTCTTACACTGTAGCACCTTCTGTTTGATGGTAAGGGGTTGAAGAGATTGTGGGACAAATGGAAGGGGCCCTTGAAAATATCGAGGGCTCTGAGAAATGCAGTACTTCTAGTATGTGTCCTGGAAGGGGGAGGGGTGGGGTGGGAGAAGAGAGACTCTGATGATTCTTTCAATGCTCCCAATCTACTGCAGGGTCTTACAGTTAAATACTGTACCTTGCAATTCCCCTATCAGTGGCAATATTGCTGGTCAGGACACTCAGGAATGCTCCCATAAAGTGTGGCTTCTAACACTAGATTTAAACTCCATAAGGTCTCATGATAAAAATGTGAACAGTCAAAGGTTCCAGTTGATTAAAGAAAAGGCATACAACAAAGCAAAAGTTAATGGTAAGCGGAGGATTGGGGAGCTTTTAAAAACCTACAGAGAGCAAATAAAAGAATCATTAGGATAAAATATTAAATATGACAGCAAGCCAGCAAACAATATCAAAGTGGATAGTAAAAGCTTTTTCAAGTATGTAAAAAATAAGACACGACAGTGGATATAAGACTGCTAGAAGAAATGATAACAGGGAACAAGGAGATGGCAGATGAGCTAAATGAATATTTCACTGCGGAAGACACCAGCAGTGTGCCAGATGTTGGAGGGTGTGAGTGCAGTTACTATTACAAGACAGAAGGTACTCAAAAGACAGATAGACATGAGGGTACATAAGTCATCCAGACCAGATGAACTGCTCCTTAGGGTTCTGAAGGAAATAATGGTAGAGATTGTGGGGGCATTATTAATGATCATTCAAAAATCATTAAGCTCTGACGTGGTGCCAGAGGTCTAGAGAATTGCAAATGTCACTCCACTCTTTAAGAAAGGAGAAAGACAGAAGGGAAATTATAGAACCGTTAGTTTAACCTCACTGTTTGGGAAGATGTTACAGTCAATTGTTAAGGATGAGGTTATGGCGTGCTTGGTGACACAGGACAAGATAGGACAACGTCAGCATGGTTTCTTTAAGGGAAAATATTGCCTAACGAACCTATTGAAATTCTTTGAGGAGATTACACGTATGATAGATAAAAGGGGTGCAGTGGATGTTGTAAATTTGGATTTTCAAAAGGCCTTTGACAAGGTGCCACACAAGAGGCTGCTTACCAAGTTAAGAGCCCGTGGTATACAGGAAAGTTACTGGCATGGTCAGAGCATTGGCTGATTGGTAGGAGGCTGCGAGTAGGAATAAAAGGATCCTTTTCTGGTTGGCTGCCAGTGACTAGTGGTGTTCCGCAGGGGTCAGTGTTGGGACCACTTCTTTATATGATTTAGATTTAGATGATGGAATAGATGGCTTTGTTGCTATCTTCACAGATGATATGAAGATTGGTGGAGGGGCAGGTAGCTTTGAGGACAAAGATAGGATGCAGAAGGACAGATTAGAAGAATGGGCAAGAAAGTAGCAAATTAAATATAATGTTGGAAAATGTTCATTTCAAGAGGTCAAGAAAGCAAGCACAGGGATGTGATGCTGAAGCTTTACAAGGCACTGGTGAGGCCTCACCTTGAGTATTGTGAACAGTATTTAAGGCAGAATTTGTTAGGTTCTTGATTGGACACAGCATCAAAGGTTATGGGGAGAAGACCGGGGAGTGGGACTGAGGTGGTGAAAGAAAAGATTAGCCATGATTTAATGGCAGAGCAGGCTTGATAGGCCTAATGGCCTAATTCTACTCCTGTGTCTTAAGGTCTTATGATTATAACCAACTCTCTCTGCCCCCACACCAAGATGGACCTTGGTGCTGCACATTGATCCTTCAGCCAAATATATCAAGCAGTACTACTTGATCAAAGTAGCTAAGATCCATCTTAGTGAGTGACGTAAGAATTGAGAAAAGTCACCTCCTTGTTCTTGCATTCTATACTTCAGTCAATGACAACAGAAATCATGGAATGCTGAAACACCTCACTTTCCTATTTTCAGGGAATCTGTGATTAAGAGTAGGCTTAAGAGGGAAATTCAAAGTACATTTATTATTAAAGTATGTATGCAGAATACAACCGAGATTCACCTTCCACACAGACAGCCATGGAACCCGTTCAAAGAAAAACATCAAATCCCATGTGTAAGAAAAATAAATCGAGCAAAAAGCACAATATAAAACACAATCGAAAGAGTCCAGGCATATTCAGTTCAGCTTAGTGAATTTCTGCAGGCCAGCCCGATTTAAAGTTGCAAGAAAATAGCAAAAACAAATCAATGTCCAGAAACTAGAAATGCATTATAACGTGAATATACAGAATCCAATCAATAAACTGCATCAATTAAACCTTGCCAAGAACTCCAGCACCATCTTCCAAAAGCATCAGGAGGAGAAAAGAGAGTATATGAGATGGGTTTGTCAGACAAGATTAAAGATAACCCCAAGAGATTCTTCAGTCATAGCATCAGTAAAAGACTGACTATGCCCTCTTAAAGACCGTCAAGGCTGCTTACGCATGGAGCCACAGGAGATGGGTGAAACTTTATTGTCTATTTCTCTTTTGTGTTTACTAAGCACATCATGGATTTCAAAGAAATGGCAACAATAGTGAGGTTTTTGGATCATATGCATATGAGGAAAGAGGCATTTGCAGCTTTGGAGCATATTAAAGTAGACAAATGCCCAGGGCTGGACCAAGAGCTCCTCTGGGCCTGGGAAGAAATCACAGAGGCCCTTGTGAAGATGTTTGTTTTACTGTTGCACTGAAGTTCAAAAAGGCTGAAGGAAGGCTAATGTTGTTCCATTATTCACGAAGTGTGATGGAACTATAGACACAAGTTGTAGGGAAGTTAGCGGGGTAAGATTTTCCATTACCTGGATACAGAAGGCCTGATCAGGAATAGTCAGCATGGTTCTATGAGAGGTCACATCTGATTAATTTTCAGTTCTTTTGAAGAGATAACCAAAGGGATAGATGAAGGTATGGCAATTAACGTGGTCAATATGGATTGAAGAAAAGCCTCTGACAAGGTCCTGCACGGCTGGGTGATCTGGAAGATTAGGTCATGTGGGACACCAGTCCAAGCTGAAGGAAACATCTCAAGCTTCATCAATGGTGGCCCCAAGGCTGTATGCTCAGCCTGCTGTTGTTCACGTTGCTGTCTCATGTGCACTGCCACATCCAACCCAAAATGCAACCAAGTTCACTGGCGATACAACAGTGGCTGGTCTCATCAGCAACAATGATGAATTAGCATACAGAGAGGAGGTAGAGAGGTTTGTCAAATGATGTGAGAACAACAACCTGAGTCTCAATATGGACAAGACAAAAGAGATGATTGTGGACTTCAGGACAGTGCAGGCTAACAAGTCAGCATCGCATGTTAATGATTCTGCTGTAGAGAGAGTGAAGAGCACAAAGTTCCTTGGTGTGCACATAATGGATGACCCAACCTGGAGCCACAACACCAGAAGGCACAGTAGTGTCTGCACTTTCTGTGGATATTGAGGCATGTAAGGCTCCCCACCCTCAATCGAACAACTTTCTATAAGAGAACCATCCAGTTGCCTGTCTGGCTGCATCATTGTGTAGTATAGAAGTTGGAAGATATCGGACCGCAAGACCCCACAGAGGACAGTAAAAACCGGAAAAAGAATCACTGGGGTCTTCCTCCCCTCCTATTTATGACATTTATTGGGGGTGTTGTATATGAAGGGCCCAAAACATTGTTGAGGATCCCTACCACCCATCCCACAATCTCTCTAACCCACTACGATCAGGAAGGAGGCACAGGAGCATCATGACTAGGACTGCCAGGCTAGATAACAGCTTCTTCCCTCAGGCTGTGAGACTATTCAATACCTTGCCAGCTCTGAGGTGTGTCACTAGGACAATGAGCTGTTTACCTGTGCAGTGTACTACATGCATTTTGAATTATATTTTAGTAACTTATTTGTATTTTGTTTTATGTGCTCTGTGTGATATATTGCATATATTGTGGGTGAATCGTGGTCCAGAGGAATGTTGTTTCATTTAGTTGTGTATATGTACAGTCAGATGACAATGAACTTGAATACACTCTTTTCCCCATGCATGTGGAGGCCAAAACCAGAGGCCAGATACAAGTGGGGAGTGATTTAAATGATAACTGATAGGTAATTTGTTTACAGAGGGTAGTGAACACCTGAAGTATTTGGATAAGACACTTACAATCACAGGAGAAAGTATAAATTCCACACAGACACCGTTGGAGGTCAGAGTTGAACCCAGATCACTGTGTCTATGAGGTAGGAGCTCTATTAATTGCATTATCAGGCCATAAAAGTCTGTCATAGATAAATACTATTCAGATCAAAGTACCTAGAACTGAGTCCTGGAGCATTCCACAGAAAATAGCTTCACAGGTCATTAAAATGCTGACCCTTTTCTCCATTACACACAGAAACAGAATTAGGCCATTCAGCCCATTGAATCTTCTTTACCATTCAATGATGGCTGTCAGGAAATTATTCTCCAGTCAAAAAAACTAATTCTGAATCTAGTTCCCCTCTTCATTTCCCACTTCTTCATTTCTTCATATCCATTTCCCCTCTGATTTTAGTGGTGTTTACTCTCAGTCTGCCATCTGTGACCTCCTCAAAGTGATTACTAAAGGCCAAGTAAACTTTATTAATTTCCACCCTCAGCAGCCGTCACCTTCAAACTGTTATGTAGACTTGACTTCCCTGACAAGAAATAGCAAGTTTATAGTTCTGCAGTCCACCTGCATCCAGCCAAAAGAAGAGGGTGCCATCATGCGTGATAACATAGCACAGAATGCAAGGTGCAAAAAGGATAAAAACTGAGGTCTCTGCAATCAGCACACCAAGTTCTACACTCTCACATGTATCACTTATTCCACACAAAAATCAAGAAAGGAATAGGCACACTGGAAACAAGAGCTATAGGATCCTTATTCAAGCTGACAGTGTAGGCCCAACACAAATATCTTCAGGACAAGGTGCAACATTGTCCAGGTATTCCTTCTACAGGAACAGAGGTGGAACATTGTCTAGGTCTTCCTTCTACAGGAACAGGGCATGCCCAATCTAGCCAATTGCTGCTAATTTCCACCAACCTTGCAATATTGCCACCATATCTCTGCCTACCATTTCCTCTGCACTTCTCAAACATGCTGCTTTCCTTTCAAATTCACTCACTTTCCCAGTTCTAGCAGTTTACCCTCGTAGCACTGTTCAAAGGCTCTGAAAGTCACAAATTGCACCTCTGCAAATATCAAAAAAGAATCAGTTTCCACACTTGCGTGCATAGGATCGAAAGAGGCTGCAAAAGGTTGTAAAATCAGTCAACTCTGTCATGGACATTAGCCTCCCCTACATAGAGGGCATCTTCAAAAGGTGATGCCTCATAAAGGTGGCATCCGTCATTAAGGACCACTATCACCCAGGACATGGCCTCTTCTCATTGCTACCATCAAGAAGGTGGTACAGGAGTCTGAAGACACATACTTATTGCTTTAGAAACAGCTTCTTCCTCTCTATCAGATTTCTGTATGGATATTGAACCCATGTACACTACCTCACCTTTTCTCTTTTCCACTATTATTTTTAATTTTATTGTAACTTATAGTGATTTTCATGTCTGGGCTGTACCGCTTGTATAAAGCAACAAATTTCAACATATGTCAGTGATAATAACATATTCTGATATGTCCATCCACTTTAGACTTTCAATCTGTTTGCCCAAAAACAAGATCAAGAAAGTATTCCCCAAAACTATTACCACGTTCCCGCCACAAGTAGAAACCCTTCTTTATCAATCAGTTTATTAGTTAAATAAAAAAGTAAATATATAAAAACAAGAGGAGAATTATCACAAATATCTATATCAATAACAGTTCAAGTAAAAGGAAAAATAAACATTATCAAGATTAAATATAATATTAATCTAATAGTATAGAATAAAGAGAAAGGTAATTGGTTCTCCTCTTATCCATGAAAAGAAAAAAAAGATAAAGAAACTTTTATAATTGAAATGTACAGGAAAAAACCCCAAAACACAAAAAAAAATGAAAAAAAGAAAAAAGAGCTAGGCAGCTCAAACTGAGAGTGAAAGCAAAAAAAAAAGGAAAAACTTTCTGATCAAATCCAAAACTTCAAAAAAGTAACTGGAAGGGCCATAAGTCAGAGCATATGAAAATATTGAATAAAAGGTTGCCAAGTTTCCTCAAATTTAAAGGATGTATCAAATGTCCGACTTCTTATTTTCTCTAAACTTAAACAGGACATAATGGAGGTAACCCAATAAATAACAGTAGGTGGATTAGAATCTTTCCATTTAAGCAAAATGGCTCTCCTAGCCAATAAAGTTGTAAAAGCTATCATCCATTGAGCGGAATATCTCCTGCTTCCGATGGAATGATCCCAGAAATTGCCACAAGTAAATTCAGTTGTAGATCCAAATTCAGAACCTTTGATAAAGCTTTAAAGGCTTCTTTCCAAAAATTATCTAACTTGATACAAGACCAGAACATATGTGTTAAAGTAGCCACCTCAATATCACATCTATCACAAATAGGATAAATATTAGAAAAAATACGGGCTAATTTGTCTTTTGACATATGCGCCCGATGTACTACCTTGAACTGTATCAAGGAGTGACGGGCACAAATAGAAGAGGTAATTACCAAATAAAAAATTTTATCCCATTGATTGAAAGCGACTTTCAAAACTCCAATTCCCACGCAGCTTTAATTTTATCATTAGGTGACATATGCAAATTCAGTAACTATTTATAAATTATAGCTATCAGCCCTTTTTGAAATGGCTTGACCTGAAAAAGAGTACAGTATCAATAATATTGGGTGAATAAGCCAAGGGAAAATCTGGCAGTAAATTACGTATAAAATTCCTAATTTGTAAATATCTAAAAAAGTGTACATTAGATAGGTCATATTTATCCACTAACTGGGTGAAAGACATTAGACAATTACCCATGAACAAATCTAAAGAAGTTACTATTCCAAAAGAAAACACGAGGAAATCTGCAGATGCTGGAAATTCAAGCAACACACACACAAAATGCTGCTGGAACACAGCAGGTCCGGCAGCATCTATAAAGAGAAGCACTGTTGATGTTTCAGGCTGAGACCCTTCGTCAGGACTAACTGAAAGGAAATATAGTAAGAGATTTGAAAGTAGCAGGGGAAGGGAAAATGCGAAATGATAGGACAAGACCGTAGGGGGTGGGGTGAAGCTGAGAGCCGGGAAGGTGATTGGCAAAAAGGATACAGAGCTGGAGAAGGGAAAGGATCATTGGACGGGAGGCCTTGAGAGAAAGAAAGGGGGAGGGGAGCACCAGAGGGAGATGGAGAACAGGCAGAGTGATGGGCAGAAAGAGAACAAAAAGGGTGAAAAAAACTAAATATGTCAGGGATGGGGTAAGAAGGGGAGGAGGGGCATTAGCAGAAGTTAGAGAAGTCAATGTTCACACCAGAAGGTTGGAGGCTACCCTTTCCCTTCTCCAGCTCTGTATCCCTTTTGCCAATCACCTTTCCAACTCTCAGCTTCACCCCACCCCCTCTGGTCTTCTCTTATCATTTCGCATTTTCCCCTCCCCCCTCCTACTTTCAAATCTCTTACTATCTTTCCTTTCAGTTAGTCCTGACGAAGGGTCTCGGCCAGAAATGTCGACAGTGCTTCTCCTTATAGATGCTGCCTGGCCTGCTGTGTTTCACCAGCATTTTGTGTGTGGAAGTTACTATTCCATTGGTTTTCCAAATTGAAAAGGTTTGATCAAAAATTGAAGGTTTAAAAAAATAATTAAGATGGATTTTACTAGAAAGAACAAAGTTATTAAAGTCAAAGGATCTACAAAATTGAAACCAAATTCTTAATGTATGCTTAATAATAGGTATAAAATCTTACTTTGGATTAATGTCAAAGTCTACCAGTGCGTGACTGACACATAAATTGTCTAAATAATTGCAGGGAAATGTGAACAAAATGTGCCAGAGAGAGAGCAAAAAAGGAAGAAGAGCTCCCAATAAAGAGGCCAAAGAATACCCCTTCACTGAGTTTTTCTCCAAATCCACCCATAAGGGACAATCATGTATATCTGAAAAATGAATCCAAAAAGCGATATAATGAATGTTAAGCCATACTACCATACTTTTTAGATTTCTGCAATAAAAGTTTACTCGATCTAGGATTTTTATTATTCCAAATAAAAGATAAAATTTTAGAGTTTATTCTTTCAAAAACAGTTTAGGAACAAAAGAGGGGATTGCTTGGAATACATATAAAAACTCTGGTAACACTATCATTTTAATTGCATTAAGACAGACAGGCAGACATACTTTATTGATCCTGAGGGAAATTGGGTTTTGTTACAGTCGCACCAACCAAGAATAGGTAGAAATATAGCAATATAATAACCATAAATAATTAAATAATAAGTAAATTATGCCAAGTGGAAATTAGTCTAAGATTAATATGGCCAATTAATGATAATATGATAGGAGACCATTTAGAAATTACTTGCTGCATATACTCAATTAATGGAAGAAAGTTGTATTTATACAGGTCATTAAAATTTTCGGGAGTTTTAATAACGAGTTAAGTAAAGTTATTTTTAGCAATACTAAAAGGAATTTGGTCATATTGATCAAAATAATTGTTAATAGGAAATAACTCACTTTTATGTAAATTCATATCCAGAAAAACTACTAAATTCAGAAAATATAGATAACAAAGTAGGAATCAATCTCTTAGGATCTGAAATACAAAGTAACGATCCATCTGCATACAACGAAACCTTATCTCCTCTCTCAATACCCAAAACCTCATTGGAGTCCCGAATAGCAAGAGGTTATCCAGCCAAATTAAATATCAACAGACTAAGACCTGCCTGGTACCTCTATAGTCAAGTCAAGTCGCTTTTTATTGTTATCTCGACCATAACTGTTATATACAGTACATAGTAAAAATGAGACAATGTTTTTCAGGACCATGGCGTTAAATGACACAGTACAAAAACTAGACTTGAACTACATAAAGAACACAGGGAGAAAAAAAAACAACTACCCTAGACTACAGACCTACCCAGGACTGCATAAAGTGCACAAAACAGTGCAGGCACTACAATAAATAAGAAACGGGACAATAGGGCAGTAAGGTGTCAGTCCAGGCTGAGGAGTCTGATGGCTTGGGGGAAGAAACTGCTACATAGTCTGGTCGTGAGAGCCCGAATACTTCGGAGCCTTTTCCCAGACGACAGGAGGGAGAAGAGTTTGTATGAGTTTATATAACCTAAAATAAGAATATTTTTTATTATTAGTTATAACTGCTGCCAAAGGGGCTTGATAAATAAATTTAATCACGTAGAAACCCTTGTTTAAGAACTTAGTTTTCCCTATCATTCACACTTACTTTCCCCAAGCCTTTCAATTTTGGTGTCATAGCCAATCCAAGAAAAACTTTAATTACATTCTAGTATCACTCTCTATTACAAACTGATACTAACTTATCCGTTGTTGAAATGCTAACGCCTGCCTTTGTTGCTTACAATTTACATTTCCTCAAACTACTTAGCAGACAATTAATTCTTAAATCTTACACAGAAACATCAGCACCAGAGAAGATCCTGCTGGTCAAACTATGAATTTGCAGAGCACATACAATATTGCATTTTAGCTGCTCTACAATTTACAGATCTGCAGTCGGTGGTAGCTCTCCAAACAGGATAGTTAACGAATATTTACTTAACGTGGACTCCTCCAAGTTCCTTCTGTTGATGCCAAACAGTGAAAAGGTGCCTTACTCCCGGATAACTCCAGACAGCTAATCCCAATATGTCAAAGGACGTGAAATAACCATTGACCACTTGTTGTTGACCCGACTAGAGATTAAATGACCGAACGGCCGATGTTGGCACTTTCGGTTTCACCCGCTTCCGCAGCATCTCCATCGCAACCGCAACGCGCAGCCGAACTCGGCCATCGCGTAGAGACAGACCGAAGGCCAAGGCCAAGGCCCAGGCCCTACCTTCCCGCTTCAAGTGTTCAAACTCGGCGCCTCAATTCCCTTCCCGTCCGCCTGCTCCAACCATCCTCCGATCCCCGCAACCGGTAATTAGGTTCCACCCAGACCACATCCTGGTTGCCTGTTGTTTGCGATAAGAAATCGCAGACGACTGAGGTCTGGAGAAGCTACTCAATATTAACATATTTAAAATATCGATTCCTTCTAAATTAGCTTTGCTTGAGCATAGGAGAAAACAGTACAGCATAATATGGACCTTCTGCCCACGGTGCTGTGCCAACCTATTTAAAGGTACTGCTCGATAGATCCTGCGCATCCCAAAATTCTTCGTTTTTCTTATATGTGCCTATTTCTTATATGTCCTTATTATATCAGCCTCTTTATTGGAATCCCCTGCCGTGCATTCTAGTCACCTACCTCTCTAAATTGCCTCAGTTCAAAGTAAATTTATTATCAAGGTACATCTGCAAGCTTAATAGTCCACCCCTCCATTTCCCTGTTCATTTATTATTTTTTAAATCACAAAGGGCAACGGTCCCAGAACAGATCCCTGCAGATCTCCAGGGAGAATGAGCTGCATTTACCACCACTTTATGCTTCCTGTGTGGTAGGCGAGTTCCTATGCAGGTGAGCTTATGGATGAGCCTTTCACAGAGAACTTTGTCAAACATCTTAGTAAAATCCATATACTGTCTGGAAATGTAGAGGAGGTGTGGTGAACTACATATACCTGTCTGGACGCGCCCCTCTGCTGACTGCTCCTGTGGCTCCTCCCACAGACCCCTGTATAAAGGTGATGGAGGTCTGAGCCCAGCCTCTCAGTCTCCAGCATGTAGTATAGTGGTCACTCACTGCTTGTTCCTTCATCCAGTCAATAAAAGCCAATACCTCGCTTTTACGTCTCAGAGTGAGTTATTGCTGGTGCATCAGGAGGGTTGATCTAAATGCAGAGCAGCAGAGGCAATTTAGCAGTGCGCAATAGTTTTAATAATTAACTATTAATAACAGAAAGCTCACCAGAAGTGAGGGATGAGTTTGAGGCCCTGGTCTGACACAATATCCTGAGGGAAACCATGGAGGCGAACTAAATGTTAGAGAATCCGATCCACTGTCTTTGCAGTTGACATTAACTTGGGGAGGGAAATGAAGTGGGCCGCCTGGGAGAACTGGTCCACCAATGTGATGATCACCATGGCCCCATCGAAAGGTGGCAAGCCTGTGATGAAATCTATGGCAAAGTGGGAACATGTGTCAAGGGATCAATAGGGGCTGCAAGAGCCCAGAGCTTGTTGGGGGAATTGAACTGGGCCCATTGAGGGCAGGCAGTGGTGAACTGACATACATCTGCAGTCATGGTGGGTCACCAGAACTGGTGTTGCAGAAATACAGAGTCTTGTGTGCACCTGTATGACCAGAGAGGGGTGAGGAGTGAATCCATTGCAGACTTTCTCATGTTTAGCAAACAAGCTATTCAGCAGAGCCACATCCACTCCAATCATAAGGGACTGGAGTCAGGATCGTGTGAATATGTTACTTTGTCAGCAGCTCCCAGGAGTGTCAGCTAGAAACAAGCAAAGACTATGGTCAGTTGAAGACAGACTCTCTTAAAATAAAGTAGGATCTGCATAAGCTCAATAATCAGTACCCCATAAAGCCGATGTACTGATGGCTGTCCATAGTACAGTGAAGGAATTAAAATACCAGGGGATACTAAAAGAGGCCTCGTTAAACACTAACTCACTTATATGACCAGTAAAGAAAGTGGATGGATAATATTGGTTGACAATAGACTATATCCTCCTCAATAAGACCATGGCAAGTGGTCCTGCCACAATCCTGAACAGCCTGTGCCCAGAAAATCTTCACAGTACTGGATTTTGTGGTCTGCCATTAGCACGAGTCCGACGAGTGATTTGCCATCACCCTAAGTAGGCAGCAGTATATATAGACCAGACTGCCCCAGGGACTCTACAATAGTGTAGCCATTTTTCATAAAGGCATGGCACAGATGTTGGGAAAGCTCAACCTGACCCTCTATTACATGACCATTCTACAGTTGTAGATGATTTACTATTTGCCTTAGAGGATAAGACAAGTCATTGCTGGACAATAACTCATATTTTATAAATCATATTTTTTTCATGAATTGTTTCAGTGAGTGAACTTTGAGTCCTCACTGGATTACTCAAAGACAAGTAGGGAGAATTGTAGAGGATTATTACAAAATTCCAACCTAAAATTCAGACCAATACATCTGTTTCCAACATGAACAACAGAATAGATATAATTGCTGAAAGTGCAACTTACACATTTTATGCATGTGGTAGTTTAACATCTTAATAAAGATATTGTATATGGATTTGCCCTTGGCACAAAGCATACTCTGTAATGCGGCAAGCAAGATAAACTCACTTAGGTCAAGTTTAGATGTTCAGAGCAAGAGACTTCATAAGAAATTTGCTGCAAATCCCAAAACTGCAAAGAGACATAAAGAGTGAAAATGTGCAGTTTTATTGAACTCTGCTTCCTTCTGAAAAAAAAATTAGCCCCATATGTATATTCAATCTTATATTTAGAATTTAAAGAAACCACAGATAAAAAAAGGGCATTTTCAAATGTGATTGAGATGCTAATGACCTTGTGAAGTGAGGAATCTTTCATAAATCATATGTTCTTTGTCATTACATTTGCTTGACAGTGAATGAAGCAGAAAATTTAAATTAGGAACATTCAAGAAAGTAGTTTAAATCACACAAGGTGATCAGCTTATTCCACATTGCTTCTTGTCCAAAACAAGCTAATTTTAACTCAATCAACCAGTAGATTCATTTTTAGTGTTTCTATGTTACTTTTGAGATATTCCATACACTATAATTTTAAGCCAATAATGATTCTAAGGTATTATTTAAGTGGGCAAGATTTTCTGGAACTTGCCATCTATGTCAAAGAAATCATCCCACAAACTACTGTTGGGCTAAATGCCATAATTTTGCTGAATTTCAAAGTCAGAGCATCCACATTAGCAATGTCATAAATTTATCTGTTGCAACTGGGCAAACTGATAATTTTTGTAACAAAAAGAGATATTATGGATGTGATGGGAGTTGAAGACCTTGATACAATAGTGATCACTAAAGAGGTAGTGCTGAGCAAACTTGTGGGCCTGGAAATAGCTAAGTCCCCTGGTCCTGATGGAATGCATTTCAGGGTACTGAAAGAAATGGCAGAAGTTACAGTAGAGGTTTTGTTGATGATATACCAACATTTTCAGGAAACTGAGTGGATTGATAGATGGTGAATGTCACACCACTGAGTGTAGTGTATCTAAGTTTGCCAATGATACTAAATTGAGTGGAAAAGCAAACTCTGCAGAAGAGATGGAGAGTCTACAGAGAGAAATAGATTAGGTTAAGTGAGTGGGCAAGGGTCTGGCAGATGGAGTACAATGTTGGTAAATACGAGGTCATCCACTTTGGAAGGAAAAATGTAAGAGCAGATTATTATTTAAATGGTAAAAATTTAAGCATGCTGCTGTGCAGAGGGACTTGGGAGTGTTTGTATATGAATTACAAAAGGTTGGTTTGCAGGTGCAGCATGGTATAAAGAAGGCAAATGGAACATTGGCCTTCATTGCTAGAGGCATTGAGTTTAAGAGCAGGGAGGTTTATGCTGCAACTGTACAGAGTGGTGGTGAGGCCGCACCTGGAGTACTGCATGCAGTTCTGGTCACGTTACTTGAGGAAGGATATACTGGATTTGGAGGTGGTGCAGAGGAGGTTCAACAGGTTAATTCCAGAAAGGAAGGGGTTAGACTATGAGGAGCCATTGAGTCGCCTGGGACTGTACTCAAAGGAATTCAGAAGAATGAGAGGAGATCTTATAGAAGCATATAAAATTATGAACTGATAGGTAATATAGAGGCAGGAAAGTTGTTTCCACTGGTAGGTGAAACTAGAACCAGGGAACATAGCCTCAAGATTCAGGGAAGTACATTTAGGATGGAGGTGAGGAGGAACTGCTTTTCCCAGAGAGTGGGTGAATCTGGAATTCTCTGCCCAATGAAGCAGTGGAAGTTCCCTTAGTAAATATACTAAGACACAGTTGGATAGCTTTTTGCTTAGTAGGGGAATAAGGGTTATGGGGAAAAGGCAGGCAGGTGGAGATGAGTCCGTGGCCAGATCAGCCTTGATCTTATTGAACGGTAGAGTGTACTTGATGGGCCAGATGGCCTACTCCTGCTCCTAGTTCTTATATTCTCATGTTCTTATGCAATATGTCTTTGGACTGGGGGAGGAAACTGGAGCACCCAGGGAAAACCCAAGTGTACCATGTGGAGGACGAACAAACTCCTTACAGAGGACGCTGGGATTGAACTCCAAACTCTGATGTTATGAAGCGTAATAGCATCATGCAAGCCATTACACTACCTTGGAACCTATAAACAGAGAATAAAATATTATTAGGACACAGAAATGAATTTAATGTAAATTAGTTTGCTTAAAAGGATCAGGAACTAAAACATCGAATACATGGAATTGTGAAATAATTATGCTAAAGATATTTGACATTAAATATTTTTAATCAAAGCTAGAGAGAGTATTCAATGGTAATTATGGTTTTGCATTCCAATTGAAACCAGAATTAATATTTATACCTCTCATTCAATGAGATATAAAGATTAATTCTGTTCAAAATGTCAATGGTGTCCACCCTGATCATTCTGTCTTTTCCCTTCTCCAGCCTGGCAGAAGATACAAAAGTTTATGAGTGTACCACCTGATAAAAGGGTAACTTCTAACCTGCTGTTATAAGATTCTTGAATGGATCTCTTAAACCTAAAATATAATCAACTAGATTGTTCATATGAAGAGCATTTGATACCTCTGAATCTGTACTTTCTGGAATTCAGAAAAATGAAGGATAATCTCATTGAAACTTATCAAATGTCAAAAGCCTCAATAGAGTTGATGTTTCCCATGTCTACGTCTAAGACCAGAGTACATTGCTCAGAATAGAAGGGCATCCATTTAGAACAGAGATGAGGAGGAATTCCTTTAGCCAAAGAGTGGTGAATGTAGAATTCGTTGCCGCAGGTGGCTATGGAGGCCAAGTTATTGGGTATATTTAAGGTGGAGATTGATAGAGTCTTAATTAGCCAGGTCATAAAGAGATACGGGTAGAAGACAGGAGATTGGGGCTGAGAGCAAAATGGATCAGGCATGATGAAATGGTGGAGCAGACTCAATGGCAAAATGGCCTAATTCTGCTCTTATATCTTATAGTCTCCCAATCAACATTGTTTTGGTGCTTGCACTTTAATGCCTTTAGTGAACAGCACCAAGGATAATTCCAAGGCATTTTATACTTGTATTAAGAAAAGGAGGATAACTGAGAAGAGGGTAGGTTCACTCAAGAATAAAGGAGGGAATTTGTGCTTGGAGTCAGAGCAAGTGGCTGAGATACTAAATGAGTGATTTGTTTAAGTATTGAGAAGAAGAAATCCAACAATTGTGAAAACAGTGCAAAAATACAAGTGTGCTGGAACATTTTGAGATTAAAGAGAAGGCAATACTGGGTCTTCTGAAAACCACTAACATGGAAAGGTATGCCTGGGCCCAACCATGATAGTGATAGAAGCAAATTAAGAGATTCCTGGGGTTTTGACAAAGATAATTTTGTCCTCATTAGTAACAGACAAGGTCCCAGAGGACTGGAATGAAGCAAATATTGTGTCTTTTTTTAAGAAGGGAAATAGGATATATTAGGTAATTACAGGTCAGTAATCCTCACATCAGTGGTAAGGAAGCTATTGAAGATGATACTTATGGATAGGATTTAACCATGTTTGAGAATCCCTTATTCGAAATTCCAAAAACCAGAAACCTCCAATATCTGAACATTTTTGAGTGCATCATAAGTGGAAAATTCAGTAAGGCACTGGGAAGGTTCCCAAATGATACATGGGTCTCTGTGCACCACAGTTAGTTCCGAGAAGTGACCTCACATCTGTAATGGACAGAAGTTAATGAAAAACAGAAAAACACTGCAGAAAGCAAAAAATGAAGATATCGATGCATATTGAAAGAGTGAATATTCTGCAGACTGGTTGCAAAAATTTTAAAAAGGCATGGCATTAAATTTTTAAAGATTTGTGATGATAAAACATCTGCTGACCAAGTAGTAGCAGAGAAATTAATTAATGAGTTTGCCATGATCATCTCTGATGAAAATCTAACACGCTGAATGACTGTATCAGTACATATGTGTGATGAACAAGAGTAAGGCAAAGACTGCTTATCGGTAGCATGTAAATTCAGAGTCAAAAATGATAGCGATCCTAAACTATCTCATTATATATTCCAAAATGTGAAATATTCTGAAATCTGTAACACTTCTAGCCCCAAGCATTATGGATAAGAGGTACTCATCCTGGATTAGGAAAAGCATAGCTTTATGCTGGGGGATCGTGGCTTATAAACTTGATAGAGATTTTGAGGGACTGACAAAGGAATTTGTTGAGGATAAGTCAGTAGACATTGTCTGTATAGATTTTTGTATGGCATTTGATAAGGTTCTTCAGGATAGTTTGATTCAAAAGATGAAGGTATATGGGCTCCAGGGTAAATTGCAAACTTAGATTTGGAACTGGCTTAGAGAGTAGGGGCAGAAAGCTCTTAACTCTTGCCGGATGTCAATGACCAGAGGTGTTTGCAAGGATTGGGGCTAGGACCTCTACTGTTTGTGATGTATATCAATGATTAGGATGAAATGTAAATGAGTGAATTAACAAGTTTGCAGATGTCACCAGAATTGTTGACAGTATAAACGACAGTCAAAGGATACAGTAGGATATACATAGATCAACTAAAAAGAAGTGACAGATGGAGTTTAATCAAGACAAGTATGAGGTGTTACACTTTGGGATATCAAATGAAAGCAGAAAAGTATGCAGTTGATGGTAGACCCCTCAATAGCATTGAAGTACAGAGGGATTTGTGGTCCAAGTTCATAGTTCACTGAAAATAGCCACACAAGCAGATATGGTGGTAAAGAGGATTATGACATGCTTGCTTTTATTGGTAGCAGTTTTGAGTATAACGGCAAAGAAGTCAAGCTGCAGCTACATAAAACTTTAGTCAGAATGCACTAGGAATATGTGTACAGCTCTGTTCACCCCATATAATAGGCAGGATGTGGGGACTGAAAAAGCATAGAAGAGTTTTAGCAGGATGTTGCTTAGATTAAAGGGTATGAGCCATAAGGAAAGGGTGGACAAACTTGGGTTGTTCCCCCTGGAGTTTTGGAGGCTGAGTGGAGACCCAACAGGAATCTTTACTATTATGAGAGGAATAGATAGGATAGATGAATCCTATAGATGATAGATGGATAAATCCTATCCATAAGTATCATCTCCAATAGATTCCTTACCACTGATGTTTAAAGGTAACGTCACCACCATACTCTAAAACAGTTACTTTCCTCAAGTGGTACAGCTGATCAATACTTCCACCCACTAACTCCACCACTACTTTATTATTTCCCATCAGTCAACTTATGTACAGCCTAGTGTCACTTTATACAAGTGTTGGGAACGCCAGCGCTTGGAAGTCCCTTTCCACTCACCAACCTGACTTGGAAACGTATCGCCATTCCTTCATTGTCACTGGGTCAAAATATTGGAATTCCCTCCCTAGCATCACTGTGGGTGTACCTACACCAGATGGACTGCAACAGTTCAAGAAGGCAGCTCATCACCACCTTCTCAGGGGTAACTAGGGATGGGCAATAAATGCTGGCTTAGCTGGCGAAGTCCACATCCCATAAATGAGTGAAAAAAACAATCTATGTATAGTATATTTATTGTGTTTTTTCTTACTATTATTGTATTCTTTATTTCCTGTGTTTTTTTCTCTGCATCAGATCTGGAGTAACAATTATTTCATTCTCCTTGCACCTGAGTACGGGAAATGACATTAAGTAATCTTGAATCTTGAATCTTGAAAGGCATTTTTTTTACACAGAGGGTGGTAGGTATCTGGAATGGGTTACTAGGTATAGTAGTGGAAGCAAGCGGTTTGATGGAGTTTGAGAGACTTTTATGGAGACACATGCACATGAAGTAATGGACTGATATGGATGAAATACAGGAAAAGCATATTTACTATAAATTGGCATCAAGATTGGCAAAACGTTTTGGGCCAAATGGCCTGCTGAATGCTCGACTGTTCTTTGTTCTATGTTCTATAACATTTGAAAACCCACAACAGAGCAAGTATCACTGTCAGAAGATTGTGTGAGGCAGATGGTATAATTACTGCAACTGCTGTCAGATTGACCTCAGTCACAGCTACAATATCTGTGCCTTTAGTTAGCAATAACTGCATCTTTTCAAAAGGGGCAATAGATGAATATTCTCAATCAAATTTAATATCACTGGCATATGTTAAGAAATTTCCTTTCTACCATTCTTTCTCTTTCCTGCTAATTCTATCTTCACTCCTTTTTCTCTTTTATGGTGTTTTCTCCTTTCTCCAAATTCTTTATTTGGACTCTTATTCTATTTTAACAAGTGAATCATACTTTCTTTCTAAGCTTAAGGAATAATATGCCTTCTCTTACAATCTCATGGTTTATACTTAATATTATCTATTATATTTCACAGGTAGGTTTTTGTTTAATTAAAAGTTTACTTAAATAACTGACATTATTATATTTTACATTTTAAAATTTACTGAGATATACTTTCAATTTCTAACATGTAACATCATGAGACATAGGTATCTCTTGTTTCAGATTCAGAGTACATTACTCTGTTAAATTATTTACGTACTGTGAAGTCAGCTATCAAATTATCTCTTTCATTGTTCTCTTAAAACCATTTTATTCCCAGTGAAATCCTTCCCATCTCACTTTGAGAGCTAGTAATTGTTTAGTAGAGGATTTTCATTGCAAATTATTTTATACATACTGTGTGGGAGCTAGCTACTGGTGATGGGCATAAACTAGAGTGGGAAGAGTGAGCGCTGGGGAATTTGTTACTTTCAGCCTCCTGCACACATAGTTATTGTTTATCTAACATCATTTCTCTGCATTTCTCAAGAAGTGGCTCTCGAGAGGGGTAGTCATATCAAAACCCAGGACAATAGGAAACTGTCTTCATATCGCAGATGCCACCTTTCATCAAAGGCAGACATTAATAATGAAATTTACTACTGCCTCCAGTTGGCAAAATGGTCAGAGTCTGAAGCAAATAATGTTCAGGACAACAAATTGTGATGGATATTCACTGCCCAGGGCCAGGGCTGGGTCTTTTTGACAAACTCAGCTTTCAAACACAGCTGCCATGAAATTCTGAAGGATAAAGAGTTGTTTTTGAATGAGTTAAACTTCCAATCAATACTCTTTGTTCAGCTTCTTGTCATAAGTGGGTGCCAGTCTTCAGCTATTAACAGAAGTGGCAAGCAACGTATCAGTCTGAAGTTAAAAGGACAGCTTTGCGAACAAGCAGCACTATTTATAGAACACAGGAGGCTGACCTACAGCACCTGGGTTGATTTCCCAAGAGATACAGTGTAAAACAATGTGATTAGGTTAATTGTCTTTTCTCAAACTGGCTAAGTTATTTAGTTCAAGGAAGTTTGCATACCTGATTGATGCAATCACATAGCACATGAAAAAGATGATCTGTTAATAAACAGAAATCTTGTGTACTCAGAGTCTCCATATCACAGCATTAATTGTGGGTATCTAGGAATCTCTGCCCCTGAAGCTTTCAGACCACCTGTGTAAAAAGGCATCTGAAAAAAAAATCACATGTGTGTAAAGACGAGGAAATCTGCAGATACTGGAAATTCAAGCAACACACACAAACTGATTGAAACGTTTAAGATAATTAAAGGATTTGATAGGATTGAGGCAGGACATATGTTCCAGATGTTGGGAGAGTCCAGTACCAGAGGGCATGGATTGAGAATAAGAGGTCAGTTATTTAAAACAGAGTTGAGGAAGAGCTTCTTCTCCCAGAGAGTTGTGGAGGTGTGGAATGCACTGCCTCGGAAGACGGTGGAGGCCAATTCTCTGGATGCTTTCAAGAAGGAGCTGGATAGCTATCAGATGGATAGGGGAATCAAGGGATATGGGGACAAGGCAGGGACTGGGTATTGATAGTGAATGATCAGCCATGATCTCAGAATGGCGGTGCAGACTCGAGGGTCTGAATGGTCTACTTCTGCACCTATTGTCTATTGTCTATTGTCTAAAATGCTGGTGGAATGCAGCTGGTCAGGCAGAAGCACTGTCGACGTCTTGGCCCGAAACGTCAACAGTGCTTCTCCCTATAGATGCTGCCTGGCCTGCTGCATTCCGCCATCATTCTGCACATGTGTGTAAAGTTATCCAGCTGGCAAGAAAGCAGTATAATTGTAAGAGAGCAGTCAGTCTTATTAGAAATAGTCCTGGAACATCAAGAGGAATGACAGAAAGACAGGGTGAACTGGAATCTATCCCTCTGACTTTGATTTCTGTGATGGAAGATTTGTTCATTTGAACTCATTAGTATGTCTTTTTAGTTTTAATGAATTGTCCCTGTGTTTTGGAAATCCTTTGTGCTTTAGAAATTGTTTGTAATTTGGAAATGCTTTATAAGATAGAAAACCTTTGTGAGTTTTAAGAATTTCAACATCACTAAAGATAAATGAACTGTGTTTTAACCACTGTTAGCTGGAAGTATTTCCTCCTTGGGAGGGAGGGGGAACCCACCACTCAAATAGTGGATACTGGCAGCTAAGCTCACTGTGCAGAATAAACAGGGAGAATTTAGACAACACACACAAAATGCTGGTGGAACACAGCAGGCCAGGCAGCATCTTTAAGGAGAAGCACTGTCGACGTTTCAGGCCGAGACCCTTCATTAGGGGAATTTAGTGTTTGAAGAATAGGTAGCTACAGTATAACCTCCATTTAATGAAGGTACCCATAGCTATCAATATCAAGTAGGGCTTAAAAACTTAGTCTGAATTTTGAAATTTGCAGCTAGCAAAGCCCAAATCATCACAATACCCTCTAGAGAGTTCAAGTTCAAGTTTAATTGTCATTTAACCATACCCATGAATAGAACCAAACAAAACAGTATTTTTCTGGGGCCAGGGTGCAAGGTAGAGTATCAACATCACACAGTACACAACATATAGCACATATAATTATGATAGTCACAAAAACAATAATATAGCCCCTGCCCATAGACCCAACCTGTACACAGATCGTGCATGAGATGTTCTGGTGTTGCTTGTCTTCCATCAAGCAAATGATGGAGAGCAGCACTGGTGGGAGGGGCCAGCCCCCAACCCAGTATGGATTCCAGCATGTCCACCGATTCCTCTGTTCTCCCCCACCCCGCCTCCGGTGTCCCCACTCCTGGACAGCTGCAACAGGCGACACTGTAGTATGAAGGCCTGATCTGCGCACCAACTGAGGCAACCCAGTTCCCCTGCCATCTGTCTCACCAATGAACCAGTGAACCCCATTTGCAAGAGTCTAGATTGCCAACGTCCAATGGGGTTTCATCATCACCACAAAAATGTACAAGGCAATTATTTGCATCATTTGTTGGAGAGCTTGTGTTGAAGAACCTGGATGGTTCTAAGGACTCAGACTACCTACAGCTGACACCTCAAAGGACTGGAGAAATAGTATCAATTCAGTTTTTACTAAATCATCTAAATTCAAAGATGATCCAATTTCAGCTTCTTCTTTCAGGCCAACTGCCTCCGCTTTAGGGCTCTAATTACACTCAGATAACTCTGATGGGCAGGCAGAATTGTTCACAGCTCAGCTCCAGATTCCTGGAACAGTCACTCTACTCTACCTTCCACTTTGGAAGGGATCTGACTGAAACTTCAAATGCCTCTTGAGAAACCATAACACCCCCAGCAGTTCAAGGAAGTCCCTGTACTACAATCACTCAAGATGGAGAAAGATCATCCCAGATGGCATAAAGAACTGCAAGCCTCTTCATTTGGCAGATATGCAAATCTTGAGCTGATTTGGTTGTTTAGCCTTCAGGACAAAGCATTGATGAAGGAGACGAAGCATGCACTAGGAACAGCTACCTAGAGGATCGTTACATAGCTAATTGTTATATAAATTGCTTGCTAGTCTACATTAATAAAATGGCATGACATTTTGTTTTTCTTTAAATCCTCTCTTTTTTACAAATTGGAAAGAAACAAATTTTTGCTGAACACACGCCTCAGTTGCTGCTGAAGTTTTGAAAGGCTTGTAAAGGAACTCTGCAACATTTACCAAAAACCCAGTTGAGGATTTCACTAAAATCAGAATCACTGGTACCAGAAATATCTGGAAAGTGTGGATTGGGACAGACTGTTTTCTGGCGAAGGTGTACTTTAAAAGTAGGAGGCCTTCAAAAACGAAACTTTGAGAATACAAAGCTTGTATGTGCCTGTCAGAATAAAAGGTAAAGATCACAAAAGTAGGGAACCTTGGTTTTAAGGATACATTGAGGCTTGGGTTAAAGGAAAAGAGGAGGTACATAGCAGGGAGAGGCAGGGAGAAACTAATGAAGAGCTTATGGAGTACTAGAAATGCAAAAGAAAACTTAAGAAAGACATCAGGAAGGCTAAAAGAAGGCTTGAAGTTGCTCTAGCAGACAAGGTGAAGGCAAATTTTAAGGGATTCTATGGGTATGTTAAGAGCAAAATGATTGCAAGGGACAAAATTAATCCTCTGGAAAATTGGAGCCAAAACAGATGAGAGAAGATCTTAAATACATTATTTTATCTGTATTTACTTGGGACACAGAGCCCATAGAAGTGAGCCAAAGCAGAATCAACTTCATGGACCCTGTACAGGTTACAGAGGAGGAGGTGTTTGCTACCCTGAGCAAATCAGGATGGATAAATCCTCAGGGTTTGACAATTTTAGGCCAGTCAGTCACTTTTTGTTTATCAATTTTGTTAAATTAGTAAATGCTCCCTATGCAAAAAGACTTAACTAATATATGAGGTATAGAACCAAAATTGAATGCAGAAAAGATTTTAAACAATTCAGGTGAATTTTTTTGACCTGAAATGTTAATCCTATCATTTCTTCCATGGCTACTTCCTGATTGCTTGGTGTTTGAAGGTGTCCTGTTTTTATTTCAAAACTCTTGCATCTGTAATTTTATTTTAAAATTCTGGTTGGTTCTGCCATAATAGTGAAGCATCCATCTAGGACCTGCTTTTATCTGTTTACCTTAATGAACCAACCTGAAACTCCATTATCTCTTCACCTATATTCCTTGAAATCATTAGATAGATCCCATTAGATCTTGGCACTTCAACCTCATTTAGTTTTACTCAGTTCTCCTGTTGTTTGGTCATGATGTTCCTTTTTCATGTCACCAATTCTTTTCCATTATGCAACTCTTTTACCACAAGACATTGGAGCAGAATTAGGCCATTTTGTCCATCGAGTCTGTTCCGCCATTCCATCATGGCTGATTTACGATTCTTCTCAAACCCGTTCTCTGGCCTTCTCCATTTAATCTTTGATACCCTGATTAATCAAGAACCTATCAACTTGCACCTTTAATGTGCCCAACAACTTGACCTGCATAGCTGTCTGTGGGAATGAATTCCACAGATACCTTCTGACTAAGGATATTTTTTCTCATCTCTGTTCTAAATGGATATCCCTCTAATCTAAGGCTGTGCTGTCTGGTCCTAGATACCCCCCACTCGAAGAAGCATCCTCTTCACAACCACTTTATATAGGCTTTAAATATTCAATAGGTTTCAACTTGCATGGGTTCCAATTATGCCTGAACTTTTGTCAGCTACGTGGAACAGTCCATGTTCCAAGCCTACTCTGGCATTGCTCTCCAACTCTTCCTACGCTATGACAACAACTGCATTGGTGCTACTTCCTGCACCCTTGCTGAGCTCATCGACTTCAGCAACTTTGCCTCCTACATCCACCCTGGCCTCAAATTTCCATAATCCATTTCTGACACCTCCCTCCCCTTTCTCCTCAATTTACCGCATCTGCTCTTGGGATGAGGCTTTTCGTTTTAGAACTACTGAGATACCCTTGTTCTTCAAAGGAAAGGGCTATCCTTCCTCCACCATCAATGCTGCCCTCACCCACATCTCTTGCATTTCGCGCATATCTGCCCTCATCCCATCATCCTGCCACCACACTAGTTATAGAGTTTCTCTTGTCCTCACCCACAACCCTATTAAACTCTGTGTCCAGCACATAAGTCTCCATAACTTTAGCTATCTCCAACAGGATCCCAGCACCAAGCACATCTTTCCCTCCCTCTCACTTTCTGCTTTCTTCAGGAATTGCTCCCTACACAACTCCCTTGTCCATTTGTCCCTCCCCACTGAAATCCCTCCTAGCACTTACCCTTGCAAGCAGAACAAGTACCACGCCTGCCCCTGCATCTCCTCCCCCACTACCATTCAGGGCTCAAACAGTCCTTCCAAATGAGGTGACCCTTCACCTGTGAGTCTATTGGTGTCATCTACTGTATCTGGTGCCTCAGGTGTGGCTTCCTGTGTGAGACCCAGCCCAGATTGGAACACTGTTTCACTGAACACCCACACTCTGTCTGCCAGATAAAGCAGGATATCCAAGTGGTCATCCATTTCAATTCTACTTCTTATTTCCATTTCAACATGTCAGTCCATGTCCTCCTCTACTGCCATGATGAGGCCACAGTCCCGTTGGAGGAGCAACACCCTATATTCTGCCTGGGAAGCCTCCAACCTGATGGCATGAGCATCGATTTCTCGAACTTCCAGTAATTCCCCCCCCCCACCCTCGTTCACCATTCCCCTCTCTCACCTTGTCTCTTTGCCTGCCCAACACCTCCCTCTGGTGCTCCTCCCCCTTCCCTTTCTTCCATGGTCTTCTGCCCTGTCCTGTGAGATTTCCCCTTCTTCGGGTCTTTATTTCTTTCACCAATCAATGCCTCATTTCCTTACTTCACCCCTTTCCGTCCCCCGGTGTCACCTATCACCTACCACCTTGTAGTTCTTCCTCCCCTCCTCCCACCTTCTTGGTCTCACTTCTCCACTTTCTTTCCAGTCCCGATGAACGGTCTCAGTCCGAAACGTTGACTTTTCCATAGATGCTGCCTGGTCTGCTGAGTTCCTGTAGCATTTTGTGTGTGTTGCTTTGGATTTCCGGCATCTGCACATTTTCTTGTGTTTGTGATATATCTTTTCTTAAATAAGGGGCTTAAAGCTACTCACAATGCTCCAAGTGTGGTCTGACCAATGCCTTAAAAAGCCTCCTTGCTTTTATATTCTAATCTTCTGGAAATGAATGCTAACATTGCATTTACCTTCCTTACCACCCTTTCAATCTGCCAGTTAACCTTTAGGGAATTCTGCATAAAGACTCCCAAGTCCCTTTGTAACTCAGATCTTTGAATTTTCTCCCATTTAGAAAATAATCTCAATCTTTATTGCTTCTACCAAAGGACATGAAGGTGCACTTCCCTATACTATATTCCATCACCCACTTCTCCCATCAGCCCACACCCTGCTTGCATAACACCATCTGCCCCTCAACCTATCTCTGTATCATCTGCAAACTTTGCCACAAAGCCAACAATTTCTTCATCCAAATTGTTGTCGTATACTATGAAAAGAAACAGTCCCAATACCAGTCCCCGTAGCACACCACTACTCACCAGTAGCTAACCAGAACAGGTGTCCTTTATTACAAGGTTTTGCCTCCTGCCAGCCAGTCAACCTTCAATCCACGCTAGTATTTTTCCTGTAATAGCTTGTTAAGCAGCCTTATGTGTGACCTATTATTCCCTCAAATAATTACAATAGATTTGTCTGACAAGATTTCCCTTTAAGGAAACCATGCTGACTTTGGCCTATTTTATCATGTGCATCTAAGTACCCTGAAACATCGTCCTTAATTATAGACTCCAACATCTTTCCAGCCATGAAGTCAGACTAACTGGCCTATAATTTCCTTTCCTCTGCTTCCCTCTCTTCTTCAACAGCGGAGTGACAATTGTAATTTTCCAGTCCACTGAAATCATTCGAGAATCAAGCGATTCTTGAAATATCATGACTGATGCCTCTACAATTTCTTCAGCTACTTCTTTCAGAATCCTGGGATGTAATCCATCTGGTCCAGGTGACTTATCTACTATCAGACCTTTCAGCTTCCCAACTGTCTTCTCCATACTAATAGCAATGACACTCACTTCTGCCCCCCAGACGCTCTTGCATTTCTGGCTTTTTTTGTGTGTCTTTGACAGTGAAGACTGATGCAAAATACCTTTTGCCATTTCTTTGTCCCACATTACTACCTCTCCAATGTCATTTTCCAGCAGTCCAAAATCCACTCTTATCTCTCTTAATATATTTGAAAAACTTTTTGTATCCACTTTTCTATTATTGGCTAGCTTACCTTCATATTTTATCTTTTCGTTCTTTATGGCTTTTTAGCTGCCTTCTGCTGATTTGTTGGTTTTTAAAAGCTTTCCAACCCTCTACCTTCCCACCAATTTTTGCAATAAATAAAGAAATGAAATGAAAGTCAATTGATTACTTTTTACTATCTTGACAATTGATAAATCTAATTTTATTTATTTATTGAATATATCAATTAATTAAATATCTTGATTTATTTTTTGTATTTCCTTGTTCATTATGCTTACTTTAATTTTTTTTTATTTTCTATTTTCTCACCATATCAAAAGGCTCTTTTATTTTTTATTTTTATTTTTTTTCCTGACTACTATACCATTGTATTTTGCAAAGTGAGCTAGTTTCCTTTTATTCTGAAGGGTATATGAGCATTCTGCAACATTTTTAATTTCCTTTCTTTACACATTTTATTGTTTATCCTGCCTGAAGATATTTCATTCTATTGCACCTCTGCTCTCCATCTTTCGTAATTTAGCTCAATATCAATCTGGTTCCTCCATTTTGTATTGAATATTTCCATTTCTTTTTGAGTCTTAAACCTCATAATATTGCATCTATTATTCCCAAGGTGCTTGTGTACATTTAACTCACCCTCTTGACCTTGTTCATTGTTCTGAACCCATGTCTGCTGTGAGACCTTGCTTTGGATAATATGGGGAGTCATTCTTGTACAGATTTAATAAATTCTGTGTTTCTTTTAATTCTTTGCAGGTAAAAAAAAACATAAGCAAAAAAAATCAAAGAACAATTGAAATATTTTAAATGTGCAAAAAAGTTTCAGAATTTTAAGAGGAAATTAAGTTATTAGTTCATAAGTGCATTCA
The DNA here is from genome assembly GCF_030144855.1 of Hypanus sabinus. Lineage (NCBI taxonomy): Eukaryota > Metazoa > Chordata > Chondrichthyes > Myliobatiformes > Dasyatidae > Hypanus > Hypanus sabinus. The sequence continues at coordinate 152,153,442 of NC_082706.1, forward strand.
CTTTGCAAAGGACTACATGCAAAATGATGTGTGTGTCATGTTGTATGTGAGCCCTCAGCTGGCATATTATCCTGTGACTGACGTTTCAGTCTTTGTATGTAAGAATGCTACTCACTACTGGTTTTAGACTGTGAAATGGGGCTGTGGTTTTTAGTAGGATCAGATCTACACATGATAACGTGATGCAGCTAGTGGAACTGCTGCCTCACAGTGAGCAATGTTCAGTCCTGAGTTTGGCCACTGTAAATTGCCCCAAGTGTGTGTAAGTGGGATGTGAAAGTGGTTGAGTCAGGGGTTGCAAGATAGGTGGGGAAGAGGGGAGAGGGAAGATCTGATGGGAATGTGTATCAGGAGGATAGAAACAAAATGGGGTAGTGAAGGATTAAATGTTGGTTGTGCTTGGTGGTCAGCTTGAACTTGGTGTGCTTGTTTCCATGATTGATCTATTTTTCCATACTAGGTAGGTTTATATTCTACATCTGAGGTGTGGATACTGTTAGAAGGAATTGTGATTGATTGTTGATAAAAAGGGCCAGGGATGCGATGAAATCACGTTCCAGTGGTTCCAAGCTTGAGTGAAATTCTCAATCAGTGGTAATAGAGGAATGATAGATTTGAAGGGCAAGTTAAAATCTTAAATGAGACCTACTTGTAGGAAGATCTAAGTGTCAAACTCCATGGCCATGCATCAGACATGCCTTACCTCTTCTGAAACAATTGACCGTACTTGAGGCTTTGATGTTTATGCCTGGCAGATACGAGGTGTATCCTCAGCAATCTGACATTCTATGAGTCTTCCAGGTGAGGTGACATTGTGAGTCTGTTGGGGTCATATACTGTGTCCAGTGCTCCCGGCATGGCCTCCTATACATTGGTGAGACCCAACGTAGATTGGGAGACCGCTTTACTGAGCACCTGTGTTTCGTCCGCCAGAAAAAACAGTGGGTGTTCCCAGTGGCCACCCATTTTAATTCCACTCCCCATTCCCATTCCCATTCTGATATGTCTATGCATGGCCTCCTCCACTGTCATGATGAGGCCACACTTAGGTTGAAGGAATAACACCTTATATTACGCTTGGGTAGCCTCCAACCTGATGGCAGGAACACCGAATTCTCGAGCTTCTGGTAATGCCCTCCACCCTCCTCTCCTTCACCATTTCCCATCCCCTTTTCCCTCCCTCACCCTTATCTCCTTGCCTGCCTATCACCTTCCTTTAGTGCTCCTCTCCCCATTTCTTTCTTCCAGGACCTTCTGTCTCTTTCGTCAATTTAGTTCCCAGCTCTTTACTTCATCCCCACCTCCTAAAGGTTTCACCTTGTATTTTTCTCTCCTCTTCCCCCACCTTTTAAATCTACTTCTCAGCTTTTTCCTCCAGTTCTGCCAAAGAGTTTCGGTTTGAAACATCACTGTACTCTTTTCCTAGTTGCTGCCTGGCCTGTTGAGTTCCTCCAGCATTTTGTGTGGGTTGCTTGGATTTGCAGAATCTGCAGATTTTCTCGTTTGTGATTCAATGAGTCACAATTGTGTAGCAATTGGATTTTTTGTTAAATTGCTTTATGTATTCCATCAGTCCAATGTAATGAAAATTTGTTTAATGATTATTTGAAAATAATTGACTTCCTAAGATGTTAAAATTAAATTTCAGATCACCACCCAAGATCAGATTATAACAGTTGGGTTTGGTTTGATTCTGTTCATATTTGTTGTTCTTTAGGAAGACTATTTCTCAAAAGTACATTAGGGCATCAGAAAAATTAAGGGGCCTGTTACATACAATTAGATATTTAACATTAATGTAATGTGATAAAGAAACCTACCTGTTAAGATTGGTGTTATGCTACACAATTGAATCGTTATGTTTAAAATCGGAGAGGTTTTCTGACGAAGAATGATAATGGGTGGCCCATACATGTTCTGAATTCGGGAGTGAGCTGTTCTATTTCTGTAAAAGTACAAATAAAATGTTTATGCTCAGTGGAATTATTCAGTAACTTTAGCAAGCAAGTTGCTATTTATTTAATATTGAGACCTACAAATTCTTTGTCAGAGTAAGCTTCAAATCAGCTCAGCATTTGCATTGATGTCAGTCAGTGTTCAATCAACCTCACTGAGATTACCTGCATAAATTTCCACAGAAGCCCTGGATGTAGATTGCAGAAATAAATTTATGTCAGACAGATGAAGCTTGTTTCTCCTTTGCATGATAAAGGACTGGCTGCTAAAGGTAATGCAGCATTTCTCTGGATGAATTTTTCATCCTTACAGAAGATTCCTATTTGCACTTAACATTTTCTGCCACATTTCTGTTCACTTCCATTCTACCAAAAGCTTTGAATCTTTTGTACCTCTTTTCTATCCTCGATGTTCTTTTCCTACCTCCAGCTTATCAATTATTTTCCTGTCTTCTCCCCATGATATCGGAGTCAGGGTTAAGTTTTAGGAGCTTTCAACCAGTGCATCTTCCTGGTCAGGAAGTGCTTATTGATATTAATTCAATTTTTCCATCACTGGACTTGTAACATTTATATTACTTAGTTATTGTGAGAGTATCTCCAATACCCCCGTTGGATATACTAATGGGTGTAAAATAAATTATCCTCTGGTTGCTGCTGTATCTCCTACTCCTTACCTGTCTCCTTTTATTACAGGCACATCAACCAGGGGCAATGGTTTACACTATCTTCCTTTTCTAAGCACCTCATATTTTTGTGTACCCCAATTAACTGCTCTTTTAGCCTTCTCTACTCCAAAGAAAATAAACCCAGTGAAACATATTGTTCAGGATCAATTTCCATTTTCAGGATTTGTGACAAATCAAATGAATCAATATAGAATGGTGGATTTGGTGTATGTGGATTTTAGTAAGGCATTTGATAAGGTTTTCCATGGTAGCTTCATTCAAAATTTTAGGAGGCATGAGATCCAGGGAAATGTTGCTGAAATAATCTTCCTAAAGAGTATAAAACTCTGGTTAGACCTCAGTTTGAATATTGTGTTCAGTTCTGGTTATCTTAGTCCAGGAAGGATGTGGAAGCTTTAAAGAGGGTGCAGAGGAGACTTACCAGGATGATGCCTGTCTTATGAGGATACATTGAGCAAACTAGGACTTTTTTCTTTGGACTGAAGGAGTATAAGAGGTGACTTGATAGAGGTGTACAAAATGGCAAGAGGCATACATAGGGTGGCAACCAGAGATCTTTTCTCAGGGTGGAAATGGCTAATAATATGGGGCATAATTTTAAGATGATTGGAGGGAATTATGGAGGAATTGTCAGAGGTAGATTCTTTACACAGAGAGTGGTAGGTGCCTAGAATGCACTGTCGGGGATGGTGGTAGAGGTTTACAAAATAGGGAGATTTAAGATACTTAGATACATGGAGGCAAGAAAAATGGATGATTATGGGCTATGTAGGAGGTAAGGGTTAGATGGATTGTGAAGTAGGTTTACATAAGTTGGCACAACATCACAGACCGAAGGACCCATACTGTGCTGTCTTGTTCTATGTTCTTTGTTCTATAAAATCCAAATTACAGAATGAATAGAAAAAAAAAAATAAACTACAGACACAACAACAGGGTATCTGTGCTGACAAAATGGATGCAACAACATTTTGTGTTGAGGGGGTGCACCAGCACTGGGGGGAGTGGAGGTGAGGAAAAATGGTCAGTATATAGAAACACAGGGAAGGGCTGGGATGCATGAGCATAGATGCATAGACGGAACGAGAAGATGGTCTGTGATGTCTAGATTCAGCAGATGTGGAAGTGGCAGTGGTGGTGGGGAATGGTTGGTATAGGTGAACAAAGGGAGGGATGATCTAGGTGTGGGAAAGGAACACAGAGGGATTGGGTGATATGAAAATACTATAGGGAATTTAGTTTTCACACCGTTGGCTTCTAGGCTATCCTAAGTGGAATACGGGGTGTTGTTTTTCAAGTTTGGTGGTGGCAGTGAAGAAGGCTGACGATAGACAGCTGGGCATGGGAATGGGAAGGAACATTGAAATGACAGGCTACTGGATGCTTAAAATGACCATTATGGAACTAGCACAGACGCTTTGCAAAATGGTCAATAAGTCTATAATCTGTCCCGTCAATGTAGAGGATTCTACATCATTAGTATCAAATGTAATAGAGCAGTGTGGAAGAGATTCATGTGAAAGATTTAGAAATGGTGATGAAAGAGGCAGGACAGAGATACATTGCAGGAGAAAGTACCATTAGATGGGGAAGGGGGGGGTCACAAGTGGTTTTGCAGAGGGTGAAAATGTTAAATAACAGACTCAAAATGCTGGAGGAGTGGAGGGGGGAAAGTGATAAGATGAACAGCAAAGTACGGGGAGGGTGAACTCTGTGGTAAGAAGAAAGACGAGAAGAGGACAAAAAAGGGGGGTGGGTAGTGCCATTTGCAAATGGCAAAGGATAATATCCTGGATGTGGAGGCTAGTGAAATGACAGGTGAGGACTAAGAGCTCTACCTCATTTCTGTCTGGGAAGACCAGTGTGTGAGGTCAGAGGTATGGGAAATGGAGGGTTCCATCAACTAGGACAGAGGACAAGCCATGTTTCCCAAAGAAGAAAGGTATTTCTGGAGTCCTAATGTGGAAAGCCTCATGTTGAGAACAGATGTAGCAGAGAAGAAGAAACTGGGATAATGTGCTTATAGGAGATAGGGTGGGAGGAGGACAAGTCAAGATAGCTGTGGGAATCAATGCTTTCTGGTAGATATCAGTAGATAGTTTGGCTCCTGAGATGGAGACAGACAGATCCAGAAAATAAAGAGAAATGTCAGAAACGATGCAGGTGTGTTTGAGGGCTGGGTGGAAGTTGGTGGCTGGGGGCTAAAATCAATGAGTTTCCCATGAGTACAGGAAGCAACACCAATTCAGTTATGACATGATGGAGGTTCAAAGTTCAAAGTAAATGTTATTATCAAAGTACATACATGTCACCATATATGACTCTGAGATTCATTTTCCTGTGGGCACACTCAGCAAATCTACAGAATAGTAACCATAACAGGACCAATGAATGATCAACCAGAGTGCAGAAGACAACAAACTGTGCAAATGCAAATATAAATACATTGCAATAAATAATGAGAACATGATATAATGAAATAATGAGATAAAGAATCCTTAAAGTGAGGGGATTGATTGTAGGAACATTTCAATAATGGGGCAAGTGAGTGTAGTTATTCACTTCTATTCAAGAGCTTGCTGGTTGATTGGTAGTAACGGTTCTTGAACCTGGTGGTATGAGTCGTTGTACTTTCTATCTGATGTCAATAGTGCGAAGAGAGCATGACCTGGGTGATGGGGATCTCTGATGATGGATGCTGCTTTCCTATGACAGAGTTTCATGCCAGAAAAGGTTTGGAGCAAGCACTGTTCCATGTATTTAACAAAAAGAGAGGCATAGCTTGAATCCATATAAGAGCCCATGCCTACAGCTTTGTTTTGTAGAAAGTGGGAGGAATCACAAGAGAAATTGTTGAGGAAAGGAGCAAATTCTGCCTGGGAGGTGAGAGTAATAGTGGAGGAGAATGAGTTGGGTCTTTATTCCAGAACAAAGCAGAGGCCCCTAGGACTTTTCTATTAGAATGTCCATGGTAAAGAAGATGTTCTTGGGACCAGACAATTTATTCAATTTCTGGAGACTATTCTGGATATAAGTGGGAAGGAACTGGATTAGGGAAGACATGACAGAGCCATGGTATGAAGAGGTAAGATACAGCAGCCTAGCAGAACTTATTCTTATCTTCAACCATCTTTGCAATTCCTCCCAGTTTCTATAGATCAAACGCAAGGTTAACTGTGAAGTTTATGTGCAAAAATGCACACAAGCCTAAGATTTCCAGTTCTAACACACGTCACAGTTTGGTTACATGAATATGAGATAGTGATGAGGAGGAAAATAGATCATCTGGTTGAGTGGTGTTGCAGCAACAACCCTGTGCTCAACATCAGCAAGACCAAGAATCGATTGTGGACTTCAGAAGGGGCAAGATGAGGGAACACACACCAGTCCTGATAGAGTGATCAGAAGGGAAAGAGTGAGCAATTTCAAGTTCTTGGGTGTCATCGTCTCTGAGGGTCTATCCTGGACCCAACATATTGATGCAATTACAAGGAAGATGTGACAGCAGCTATACTTCCTTTGGATTTTCAGGAGAATTGGTATGTCACCAATGGCACCTGCAAATCTCTACAGAAGTACCATGATGAGTATTCTAAGTGTTTGCATATAGCAATGTACTGCTGCTGCAAAACCACAAATTTCATGATGTACAGCATTCTAGTGCTATTAAACCGGATTTTGATTCTATTAGAACATAAATTCTTCTTAGGCTTATTGTTGGTGTGGAATCCCAAAAGTAATCTCTGTAACTTGTAAAAGTGTAAAGGATTCCAGGTCTTTGAAGGGATCTATATTTAAGTTGTAGAGCTTTTCTGTGGATTTATCATTAAGCTCCTTTGAGCAATTGGTTTTATGAAATGTTATTCAATTTGTAACATGCAATTTCTACAGAAGTAGCCAAGACTTCAATATACAGATATAAAGTGAAAAATGAGTTTCTAACTTCAATGATAATCCTTGATTTGTTGTTTTCCTATAATATTTATTTATAACATACTGGCCTTATGAAAGCTATTGACAAGTGTTCTATCACCTTTGATTCCATGATATATATGATCAATCTTTCTAAGTCTTAACATAAACAATACAGTACTGCTTGGGGTGTCGCCAATGTCGCTGGCAATGACTCTGCTCACGTTTGTTCCATGGTGGTTATAGGTTACAGTTACCTACTCCAGTTTATGACATCAGGGAAGCAAATGTCATGATATTTGATGTATTCCCCATGTCAGAAAATAGACAATATTGTGAACAGCATAATTTCCCCTCTAGTGCAATTTCATTCTGAAATGGTGCAGTATGAACTATTCTGGGTAATGTCAAAATCACATACACAATTCCATAGTGTCGGAACCATATGATCCAATATTTCAGCTTTGGTGTGATAAAGGAAATGTAAAGTAACTTACCAACTATATTCAACAATGGGGAATGGAGAATCATGCCACATAAGATCTACCTTGAGAGAACTGAATTGCAAAATTATCATGCCTGAAGTCAGTATGAGAATGTAATTTGCCAGTTAGAGTTTAAACAGCTTTAAGATCATTTTTCATATTCTTTGATAGCAAAATCTATACATTTTATCCATATTTTCAAAATAGTTTATAACTTTCTGTCTTGTTTATTTATTTGCCATCATTATTAGATTTTATTCACTGCATTATGAAATGAAATAAAATATCCATGACAGTATATCTGAAGTATGGCAAGATACAAATTGAAATAGGCTAAAGATCTTTTGCTAATTTAAGCAAATTAAAACATGAATAAAGAGCAGTTGTGTCATAATAGAAAGCATTAAACAACATTAATTTATATTTTGCAGTGATCTGCAGATTTCCCAGTATCATGGAATGCAGGGAAATAGATGTTCTCTTATACAAGTTGATTATGAGAAAATTGTTCCAATTTGAATTTAAGAGCATCTTCTCAAAAATAGAAATGTGCACACACCACATTGTGTGTTCAATATCAAAAAATCACTCAAAACTCCAATTGTAATCATTACATCAGTTCATAAAGCAAAATAATGAAACTCACAAAAAGAACAGTAGTAAAATATTCAGCATAAGACACTCCACTTTAAAGCTTTCCTTAACAATAGCACTTCCCTTAAGCTAATTTAAATGGTTTACCTAGTTCACGATTAATTCCCTGCCAAATATCCAAGAAATCATCCTGTAAAACAGTAGAGTATTTTAAAGTAAATTCAGGGATACGTAATAAAATTCATTCTTAATGTAAATGAGAACATACTTGCACCAATAATTTATGCTGCAGTAAATTTGAATTATAGAAGCCATTTTTTAGATGTCACCAGTCAATCTGACAAGAGATAATATCATAAAACTGTTTTGGAAAATTAAAAGTTAATACTTAGACATTCCTTTGTCTGAACCTTAAACCATGCAGTTTTACATTCTGGCTATGTCTCCTGCTAAAGAGGTATTCCGATCTCATTAGCTTGCAAATCTTATTCAAATTAGGGGAATTATCTACTGCATCCAAAGAGAAATTACTTGCAGCAACTTTGCTGAATGCTTCTGAGTCATAAAATGAGCAGCTATGCTATTATTTCATTGAGACAGCAGCTGTCATGTTTTAAGTGGATTTGCTCAAAACCCAGCCAGAACAATTGGAAAGAAGAGCAAAGTTTCATCACCCTGATGCTTCATCAGTTTAGCAACCACTAATTTTTGCCTTCAGATTTTGTTCTGATGTTGATGGCCTGAAACTTTGCTGCTTATAATATATAACAGAATGATAATATATTAGTGCAATTTAACAGACTTGGGATCATTGCTGGAAGTTGCCGAATCATATACAGTATCATCTCATATGGATATCCAAAATCATAAAGATCTAAGCTGTTAATAGAAGAAATTTTACAGCAACATAAGTAGGAGCTCAGTGAAGCCATTTATAAGTGGAGAGGGGCTGAGGAACGAATTGCTCTTCTTTTCCAATGTTTAACTTACTATGATTGCTGGGGGACTGTAATTTTCTCTAATATGAATAATAATGGCATAGTGAGCTTCCCAATTACAATAAGCCTTTTTATACACATTTAAAAATTGAGAGAATGAATACCAGAATGCTTTCACATGATTCAGATTACTTCAGAGCTATCCTGAACCTATCGGATGGTACTCAAAAATTTGTCAAAGAGTCCATTGCTATGCACTTCCTGATTGAAATACAGGCTGTGATGAAGTTTTACTGCAAGTTCCAGGGGAAAAAAAAATTCTTTAAAGGCACAAGATTTCCAGGTAGGTAACAAGGTGACAAGCAACCTTAACTTTTATTCATTAGATATATTCCATGCTGCTGTACATCAGCAGGAGAAACCAATTATTTTATTTTCACAGGAGTAAAATCTAAATAATAAATGTGTTTGCTAGAAAACTCCTACCCTGCTGACAGCTAGAAATGAATGGATTAGACAGCTTTAAACAGTGGTGGAATTCCTTTAGACCCAATATGCACCATCGCACACAAAGGCACTCCTTTCATATCTCTAGTTTATATTGGCATGCTTCTCCCTTCCAACGACTCACTATAACATTTTACTCAAACCCTTTCCTCAGTCTCCATTTTATTTTCTGACAGTCTCCTCACCCATTTCTATAAATACCAACACTTTCCTTCCAGCCCATGCTGATGCTTCTAACAATTTCAGATCAAATTTTTGTATTTTTTCCTTTGGACAGGACAGAACGAATCCTCAGGTTAGTGCAAAACGTACAGAGATATTTACTGCTTTATAATTCCACTGTTCCTTATTAAGCAATTTTATTACTATGATTCTTTTGCATTTTAAACAATTTCTATATACAGTGAATTTCTTTTTTCTTTCTAAATCTTTTTATTAATATTAGTAATATGGACAGAATACAAATGATATATTGATAAAGAAATTACCAACATACAAATTCCATTACTTATGAAAAAAACATACATAATAGTTACAATATAAATGAGTTTACCAAGACATAAGCCATAAAATATATGTATGAACATAGTAAATCTAAATATTTCATAATGTATGATATAAAGAGAACAAAAAAAAGAAAAAAAAACAAAAAAAATTTATATAATGCAAAACTAGCTAACCTAATCTAATAACTATAACTAATAAGTAACATAGAAGAAAAAAGAAGCCAAAAAAAAGAGAGAGCGAAAAAAAAGGGGGCTGTTTATAATATCTCACAAAAATAAGTATTCATCAATGCCGTCACTTCCGGTCCTCTCAAAATACATAAGCTAAAAGCAGGGAAATCAAATGAACTTAGCACAGGGTCATATTACATCATATGAAAATGTTGAATAAATGGTCTCCATAACTTTTCAAATTTAATAGAAGTCTCAAAAGTACCACTTCTAATTTTTTCTAAATTTAAACATAACAAAGTTTGAGAGAACCAATTAAATACAGTGGGAGGATTAATTTCTTTCCAATTCAACAATATAGATCTTCTAGCCATCAGAGTTAGAAATGCAATCATTTCAAAACTTTATAATATAATTATGAAGATACGTTCAGAGCCTCTCTATAAGACTAAAAAGGATTGGGAAAGAGAGCTTAGTCTTAGTATTTCTAGTGAGAATTGGGATAGAATTCTTCAATTAGTTAATACATCATCGTTATGTGCCAAACATTCATTAATACAATTTAAGGTCGTACATAGGGCCCATATGTCCAAGGATAAATTAGCTCATTTTTACTCTCATATTAGTCCTATTTGTGATAGATGTCATTCTGAAATTGCGTCTTTAACTCATATGTTTTGGTCGTGTTCATTTTTGGAGAAATATTGGAAAGATATTTTTGATATTATTTCTGCGGTTTTGAATATCGATTTACAACCTCATCTATTACCGCAATTTTTGGTTTACCAATGTTAGACTCACTGCATTTATCTTCTTCTGCTCGTCGAATGATTGAATTTCTATACAGTGAATTTATATAGAACGTGATTCAAATTTAATTTTCACTTGTATCATTTTCTTATTCATAATACAGTGATTAAAATCTCATAAAATAATTTTTTTTGGAAAAACAGATTCACTGTAAGATTGTTTATCACAGAATATTTAAAATAATGATTAAAATGATGAGAATCATTTATTACCTGAAAGGTCAAAGAAATCTTTATATTTACCATCCATATAACCCTGGCTTTTGGCATTATGATAATCCATCAGTTCAATTCCCATAACATTTTTGCTCTGCACTAAAGTCAGGTTACATTATTAATGACACTTGATAGCTTTCTGGTGCATTTAGTACTTATTGTAGCCCAGGGATATATTTTTATATAGAAATTATGCTTTTGTCAGTGAGAATTTTTAAAGTGGTTAGTCTACAATATAATTGAATGCTTTCCAGCCTACAATAATTCATAAAAGGCTTCTTCAATCAATGACAATTATCACTCCATTGGAAAACTTCAGGAAGGTAAATAAAGGAATGCGTGAATACTCCAGGAACTGTGGAAGAACAAAGATTTTCGAGCACATGTCCACAGAACGGGTTAAGAAAGGATGTTAGTTAAGGATTGAGATCCAATTTTTCAGCAGTGGCATCAGCTCAGCTTTAAACTGCAATTGCCTTAATCATCTGCAAGCCTGTATACTTCCAGTACGTGTTATTTTCAAACATACTGATGACGTAACTAGTAATGTAGCCAATGTGACATGCTTCAAATGTACTGGATACATAGAGCCATGATGTTGGGCAGCAAATAAATGGGCTTTTCCAACTCATCATATCCAGGTTTTTTTGTTCCTCTGCTTTAACTGCATTTGCCCACACAATATGCATATCTTACTACACCTGCAGAAATATCTCTTGAACCTAATATTTGTATCTGATTCCACCAACTCCTCTGACAGTGTATTCCAGATATCAACCACTCCCTGTGTAAAAGATTTTCCTCTCTTGATCCCCTTTAAACTCTCATCTTATACTTAGGCCCTCTTCTTTTTTGGTTCCCCTAGCATGGGTAAAAGATTTTGATTATAGACCCATCTATACCTCTTATAATTATATGTACCTCTATCATGTCACAACTCAGACTCACTCACTACAAAGAAAACAATGCCAACCTCTTCAATCTCTCCCCATAATTAAAATCCTGAAATCCAGGCAACGCACTGGAAACAATGCTGGAGAGGTGGAAGTTCCAGTGTCTGGCTCATGAAGCATGTTAAGTACTATGACTAAGCAGAAGGTTCTTGGAAAACTGAAAGGTCTGAAGGTAGATAAGTCAACTGGCCCAGATGGTGTAAACCACAGGATTCTGAAAGAGGTGGCTGAAGAGATTGTGCAAGCATTAGTAATGATCTTTCAAGAGGCAGAAGAAAGGAAATTATAGGCCAGTTAGTCTGATTTCAGTAGTTGGGAAGATGGAGTCAATTGTTAAGGATCTGGTTTCGATGTACTTAGAGGCACATGATAAAATAGACCATAGTCAGCATGGTTTCCTCAAAGGAAATCTTTGAAGAAATAACAAGCAGGATAGACGAAGTAGAATTGGTTGATGTTGTGTACTTGGATTTTCAGAAGGCCTTTGCAAGTTACAAGGCCAGGGTATTATAGGAAAGATTCTAGCATGGATAAACCAGTGGCTGATTGGCAGGAGGCAAAGAGTGAGAATAAAGAGAGCTCTTTCTGGATGGCAGCTGGTGACTAGTGGTGCTCCACAGGGGTCAGTTGGGACCGATTCTTTTTACATTATATCTCAGTGATTTGGAGGATGGAATTGATGGCTTTGTTGCAAAATTTGAAGATGATACAAAGATAGGTGGAGGGGCAGGTAGTTTTGAGAAAGTAGAGAGGCTACCAAAGGATTTAGATAGATTAAGAGAATGGGCAAAGAAATGGCAGATGAAATACAATGTTGGGAAGTAGTGGTCACGTAGAAGAAACAAAAGGGTTACTATGTTCTAAATGGAGAGAAAATACAAAAATCTAAGCAGCAAAGGGACTTGGGAGTCCTCGTTCAGGATTCCCTAAAGGTTAATTTGTATGTTGAGTCTGGTGAGGCAGGCAAATCCAATGTTAGCATTCATTTCAACAGAAGTAGAATATAAAAGCAAAGACATAATGTTGAGATTTATAAAGCACTGGTGAGGCCTCACTTGGAATATTATGAGCAGATTTGGGCCCCTTATCTTAGAAACTATATGCTGAAATTGGAGAGCATTCAAAGGTTCATGAAAATGATTCCAGATTGAACAGCTTGTCAGCGTTTAATAGCTCTGAGCCTGTATTCACTGGAATTCAGAAACCTTATTGAAACCTATTGAATGGTGAAAGGTCTTGATAGAGTTGATGTGGCAAGGATGTTTCCTATGGTGGAAGTGTCTAAGACCGGAGGACACAGCCTCAAAATAGAGGGGTGTCCTTTTAAAATGGAGATGAGGAGGAATTTCTTTAGCCAGAGTGGTAATACTGTGGAATTTGCTGCTGCAGGCAGCTGTGGAAGTGAAGTATTTATGTATTTTTAAGGCAGACATTGATAGACTCTTGATTTCTCAGGGCATGTAGGGGGAAGGCAGGAAATTGGGACTGAGAGGAAAAATGGTGAATGAATTGGCAGTGTTCTTTGAATGCTGACATTGGGAGAAGAAGGCACATAGGTGTAGCTTCTAGTCTGAGATGGCTCATTGAGATAACACAACTCTAACTCCGATGTTTGAGGATTCAACCTCCACTACAAAAGTTTGGCCCGGATCGGGGAAACAAGTATAGGTGTTGTAATAAATCTGTTCTTGAGATCACAGAAAGCTGCTTCTGCCTCTGGAGTCCAACAGAATGGTCGAGTGGATTTTTTAGTGAGGTCGGCAAGTGGAACGAATGAAGCCCCAATAGAAACTTGAAACCCTAAAAAAGCATTAGAGCTGTTTGACTGACGTAGCTTAAGGCCAATTTGATATTACCTGGGACTTCTCATGGTCTTACTCTAACTGCTCAAGAGTGTATGAAGATGTTACCAAGGATTCGGGAAATGTCTGCAGAATGAATAAGATGGAAATGAATCATCTTCTTGTGCCCTTCAAATCAACTGAGAGTGGCAGAAAGATAAAAGATTTGCCCAGGTTCCAACAGTCTACCATCCTGGGCTGTCACAGAGACACACTGGTCGAGGCATACCTTAGGAACTTGGATTCTTTCTTAAAGTCCAATGTCCAAAAAATTCCTCACCAAACCAAATTCTATCAAGTCTCCCAACATAATAGGGATGTTAAAACCACTCCAGGACTTGTCAAAATTGGAGAGACTTAAAACCCTTACAGTTCTCCCCTCATTGGAAGGTCCTGGGAGTTTCCTGACAACTTAGATTACCTGTTACTCATATGTCTTTCTTGCTCCACTGAGGAGACTTGGGTTCTTCCAAGTTGCATGGGTTATTCTGGAGATTAATGTAGGAATCTGCTTTGGTTATCAGTTTGAGGAACTGCAATAGACATTGGGTAGATCTGAGAACTGGCCCTTTGGGTAAACTCGTCATATATCTCCTTCCTTTCAGAAATACAGTTGCTGATTCTTATGGCCATGTCCATAAGTTCCTCCAAATCTTCCACCTGGTCCCCGGCCTCAAGAATTTCTCAAGCTAGTTATTTAATCCTTGTCTAAACAGAGCAACCAAATCCTCATTGTTCCACCCACTCTCTGCTGCTAGGATATGGAAATCAATGGAACAGTTGTCCATGGATTGCACTCTGACTGCTGGAGGAATCTGCTGGCAGTCTCTGAGCCCCTGACAGGATGAAAGAATACCCTCCTCATAATTCTTAGAAATAAATTTATATCAGAACACATGGGAGTGTTCTTCTCCCATAGTTGTTGCCCATGAAAAGACCTTGACTGAGAGCAGAGAAATTATATTGGCCACCTTACTCTAGTCCAAGGGGAACTTTGCAGGTTGTAATTCAAAGACTAGGGAACATTGATTTAAGAACCTGTGGAAAGACTCATTGCACCTCTCTGGGACCGGCCAGTTAATTAATGGTGGTTCTGGGAACACATAGCAGGACACACAGTTGAATGCTCCAAACCACAGTCCACCCCTGAAGGACATACATCCTACCTACTGGTCTCAGAGTTCTGCAACAATGCAAGTATCTCCTGAAGAAACTGTTCATGCCACCCAACTGCTTATCCTTGGCAGGCCAATGCCTTGCAAAGTTGATCAATCACTGCTGGATCCACGATTGGCTGAGTCCTCCGGTAATAAATCTTCAGATGGGGACACCCAGGTATGGAGGAAACTCAGGATCAGTGATGAGCACTGGTCTAGAATAACCTTAAATAGAACATAAAACATAGGAAACCAAAGCAGGCTGAAATCAAAAACTAATCACTTAAGAATGAGAAGCATAAGTCAACCATATTCACATAATGAGCATCACCAAAACAGTATGAAGCTTAATGATAAAAAGTATTATTAAACAATCCTAATAACCTCAAATAAATGACGTTCAGGTGCAACAAGATCTACCGCTACCCGGCGCCACTTGCTGGTCTGAAGGGTTCACGGCACCTTGTTGTCACCTATCTCGCTTGTTTTCACTTTGTAGGAGGTGTTAGCATTCAAGCCCTGTCACAGTTATCAAGCATTCTTCAGTGAATCAAATTTGGTCCAGAATTCCCACTTTGCATGTGAGGTGGCTTTCCAGAGGTTGTACCTGGATACCTCTGCGTTTTATTTGGTTACCAGACCAGAACACCACTTATCTGGTCCTCAGAAGATTGCTGATATTATGATTCATACAGAGCTTCTGGTAGTGGAAGACCTCTGACTCTTGATTTTGAGAGGATGCACTTATTCACAACTGTTTTTATAAAGTCCGTGACAACCATGGCATATTCGTTCAGATCCACAGAAGTGTCTTGAACATGGCCCAGTCCATTGACTCAAACCAATCCTGTAGCCACTTCTCTGTCTCCCATGACCACCTTTTTATTGTCCTTACCTCTGTAGTATTTTTAATTAACCTCTGCTTGTATGCAGGTGGGAGGATAGCCAGATGGTCAGATTTCCCAAAATGCAGTCTAAAGATGGAACAGTAGGAATTCCTAGGTATAATAGTATTCGAGTGGTTTTGGACTCTTGTGCTGCAGGTGATAAGATGATGATAATTATGCAAAGATTTCTTCAAACAAGCCTGATTGAAGTCCCCGCCAATGACTGGAAAGGTGTTGGGGTAGGGCCTTTTCTTTCTTTGCTGATCATGGCACTCAATCTTTTGAATGCCTGGTTAACACCTTGTCTTTGTTGATGGGTACACTGTGGTCAGGATAAGAGAGGAGGACTCTCTCGGTCAGTAGAATGGTTGGCACTTTATTATTAGGTATGCCCGGTGTGGAGAACAAGATTGTGACAAACTTGCTATGTCCGAAGACCACGAAGAATTCATCATGAACCATAGACCCCCACCTTTTGACTTCTCTGAATCAGCAGTCCACTTCATCCAGTGTATCGAGAACAACTTACACAGGCATGTCACACTTTGAAACATTTCCATTTATGCAAGCAGAGGCAGAATAAGCAAAAATGTCTTTTTTATTATTTTATGAGCTCTGTTTCTGAGGTAGATTTGGAGTACCATCTGTCCACCTTAGGTTTGCTTATCTCAAAAAAACATGCTGAATCTTCAATTCATTATTGAATAGTAAGACAGAAAATTAATTTACATTAGGCTATATGACTGGTGGCCAACAGTGAAGCACCTTCTTTGTCTTCATTTTCAGGGTAGAAATTAGTCTTGGGCTGTTATGTTGATTAAATGGAGGCATTAACCTACTCATTTTAAGTGGGTTAATGACTTAATTACAATAATCAAGGAAGGATTTGGCTCGAGTGCAATAATTTCTGCAATAATATTTAACCCACTGATAATGTTTAACCCAACTTCATATATATTTTAATGATCTGCATTGCTTCAAGCACGGTTTTGAAAATTCTAATTTTCTTGATTTAATTTTCCACTCATTTTAAACATGTTTATTTCAATTTTTCACGCCATTTTTTTTCTTTTTCTGAACTTTTCAAAGATTTTTTCCTTTAAATGCAGAATATCATGAACAATTAAATTATTAGCAAAGGAGGCTGATGTTAAACTGAATTGTTGAATAAGGGATTGCCAATGAATGAAGTATCAAAGTGAAATATGTACATAAATTGGATATTGGCTGGTTTTGCATTCCTCAAAAATCTGTGTAAAATTAACAGAACTAATTTATCCAACAAGGGGAGTAAATGCACCTCTCATCAGCTTACTTGAGTAGTAGGACTGTCAAAGGATGCTCTCTCTTTTCAACAGTTTTTCATTTTCAATCTGTTGCTTAGTTCAAAAGGATCAATTTAATGTCAGAGAATGTATGCAGTATACAACCTGAAATCCTTACTCTTCACAGACACCCACAAAACAAGAAACCCAGTAGAACGAATGATAGAAACATCAGAACCCCAAAGCCCCCTCCCCTCCCACAGACAAGCATCAACCCGCCTCCTTCCCCTCCCCCCACTTGTGCCTGCAGAAGCATCAGCACTTCCACCCCTCCACATGCAAGCAATAGCAAAAGCCCTCCAAAGGGACCTTGATCTAGAGTCTGTTGCAAATACAGTCCATAACTCAGACAGACGATCTCTCTTTCTCTGTCTCTCGAGAATGAGAAAGAGAGAGAGAGAGAGAGAGTGATATGTTCCTATGTTACAATCTTTTGCCTGCTGTCCCAATGTTTCAGTCTACAGTGGCACTGCACTTGGCGAAAATAGTGAGGAACTGGGTCATCTACGGGGCCACTTTCCAAAGGTGCACGTCTTCTGGACCATCCCTGGAGATAGGGAAGTGTTAGGCTGCATGCCTGGTCCAAAAACGCACTGCTTGTGAAGAACCATAGTTTCAGCTGTAGATCACAAACTCTGACAGAACCCCGACCACCTTGAAAAGAAAAGAAAGATACAAGAGAAGAAAAATAGGCTGTTTCATGGATGAAGAAATTGCCTGGGTCTACAAAAACCACTGGTGCCACCTTTGATTAATTATTTTATAATTTTACTACATAGTCAGTTCCTTAAGGTTGTCATAGCTTGGATGGGGTGTGGGTAGTGGGGATGAGCTCTCACTACCTATTAAATGCTCCCGAGAGCATGTGCCTCAAATAGCCTCTGACAGCCAAGTCCAATTCTTGACTTTCACATGTGGTTTAGTTACTAACCCTTGCGGAACTGCTTCTACTGACCGAAGAAGGGGCGAAGATGGGTTACTGGCATCTTTAAACCAGTTGTTTCAGGCATATAGGACTCATCAACTGTGGTTGGCAGCTCATCTGGGAGAAGTAAAACTCTCATTTCAAACCTCCACTGTCTTGTGGCTAGACCCACTCATGGGGAAGGCTTTGGGAGCAAACTCAAATGAAAAATCTGTGGCTGGAGTCCCTAAGGCAGTCCTACGTTAAGTTCAAGCTGACTAGCAACTCCTGCAATATCGCTGGTGCCAGACTGTATCAGACTCTGCCGTTCCCTTGGATTCATCAGCTACTAGGAGATGGGGAGCCTGTCAAAGGCAGCAGCTTGTTCTCCATATAACATACGGAGTTAGGCCATTTGACCCATCGAGTCTGCTCCGCCATTTTATCATGGCTGATCTTCTTTTCCTCTCAGCCCCAATCTCCTGCCCTCTGCGTGTATTCCTTCATGTTCTGACCAATCAAGAACCTATCAACCTCTGCCTTAGATATATGTAACAACTTGGCTTCACCACCACCCGTGGCAACAAATTCCACAGATTCACCACGCTCTGCCAAAAGAAATTCCTTCTCATCTCCTTTCTAAAAGGACACCTTACTATTCTGAGGCTGTGTCCTCTGGTCCTAGATTCTCACACCTGAGGAAATATCCTCTCCACATCCACTCTATTGATGTGTTTCAACATTTGATCGGTTTAAGTTAGGTCACCCCTCATTCTTCTGAATTCCAGTCAATACAGGCACAGAGCCACCAAATTTTCTTCACATGTTCTATATACCCATGACTGTGTGGCTAGGTATAGCTCAAATACCATCTATAAATTTGCTGACAATACAACATTGTTGGTAGGATCGCAGATGGTGACGAGCGGGCGTACAGGAGTGAGATATGCCAACTAGTAGAATGGTGCTGCAGCAACAACCTGGCACTCAATGTCAGTAAGACAAAAGAGCTGATTGTGGACTTCAGGAAGGGTAAGACAAAGGAACACATACCAATCCTTATAGAGGGATCAGAAGTGGAGAGAGTGAGCAGCCTCAAGTTCCTGGGTGTCAAAATCTCTGAGGATCTAGACTGATCCCAACATATTGATGCAGATATTAAAAGAAGCAAGATAGTACCTATACTTCATTAGGAGTTTGAAGAGATTTGGTATGTCAACAAATATACTCAAAAACTTCTATAGATGTACCGTGGAGAGCATTCTGACAGGCTGTATCACTGTCTGGTATGGGGTAGCGGTGGGGGGGGGGGGGGGGGGTTGGTGATGGTGGTTGTGGGGGACTACTGCACAGGACTGAAAGAAGCTGCAGAAGGTTGTAAATCCAGTTGGCTCCATCTTGGGCACTAGCCGACAAAGTACCTAGGACATCTTCAAGGAGCGGTGCCTCAGAAAGGCAGTGTCCATTATTAAAGACCTCCAGTACCCCGGGCATGCCCTTTTCTCACTGTTACCATCAGGTAGGAGGTACAGAAGCTTGAAGGCACATACTCAGTGATTCAGGAACAGCTTCTTCCTCTCTGCCACCCAATTCCCAATTGGACATTGAACCCTTGGACAATACCTCACTTTTTTAATATACAGTATTTCTGCTATTTTGCATGATTTTTAATCTATTTAATATACATGTACTATAACTGATTGATTTTTTTTCTTCTATATTATGTATTGCATTGAACTGCTGCTGCTCAGTTAACAAATTTCGTGCCGGTGATAATAAACCTGATTCTGATTCATGTGACAAGCCATTCAATCCTGGAATCAATTTTGTGAACCACCTTTGTACCCTCTCCAAGTTCAGCACATCCTTTCTAAGATAAAGGGCCTAAAACTGCTTACAATACTCCAGGTGAGGCCTCGTCAGTGTTTTATAATGTCTCAACACTACATACTTACATTTATATTCTAGTCCTCTTGAAATGAATGCAAACATTGCATTTACCTTCCTCACTTCTGACTACCTGTAAATTACCCTTCAGGGAATCTTGCACAAGGACTCCCATGTCCCTTTGTGCCTCAGAGTTTTGAAGTTTCTCTCTATTTAGAAAATATTCTACCCTTTTATTTATTCTCAAAATCAAATCAAATCAAGTTTAATCATCATTCAAACCATACATAGACACAGCTGAACAAGATGGCGTTCTTCTGGGGCCAAGGTGCAAAACCTTCAAAATAGCATGCAAACATTCAAAAATAGTGAGTGACATTCAAAATAGCAAGCGCCATGATTCAAAATAGTGAACAAAGATGTATATTTACTTGAGAGAAAAAAATGCATATACAGTATAGTCCAAGACCCTGAGCGACAATGTCCGGCAAACGATGGTAATCTCCCGGCAGTGTGCAGATGAATGCAATCCATTGTTCAAACATGGGAGGGCAGCACCAGTACAAGGGACCAGGCCCCAGCTGAGCGTGGATGCCACACTGTAATGCTTCTGCGCCTTCTCACCTGATCTGTAGCAGCAGTCAAGCCCGAGGCTTGAGGCCTAGTTCTCGCTATAACTGAGGCTACACAACTGCCATGGCGTCTGTCCCATCACCAAACAAAGGTAACGGGCCTGTGGCAACTTACATTACCCTGTCCAACAGATTCTTAGGATCGCAAGTGAAATGTCTGAGACAATCTCACACGTTTACCCTACATCAACTTTAATGCTTCTGAGTAACAGGTAGCAACATGGCGTGCAGCCAAGTTAGCTTGTCTGTACCCAAGCCAGATCCTCCATCATCCTGGCTGGCTCCTCTGATATCCTGACCGCCTTCTCTCCCAACGTCCCGAACCATTCTTCCAACATCTCGGCCAGCTCCTCAGCCAACACCAATCCAACTACTCCGATCAACGAGCAGCTCACTGATGGAGTAGAATTGTCTTTGGATCATTTCAAAGGGGAAAGCACCTTTGGTTAGTCCCCAAGAGGTCGCTGCATTCCCACATGCCAATATCTTACTGTAAGTGTTTGATCATATACTTCCCGACACTGTATTCCATCTGCCACTTTGCCTATTCTCCTAATCTGTCTGAGTCTCTCTGTAGTCACTCTACTTCCTCAAAGCCACTTGCCTTCGAACTTATCTTGATATCGTCCTCAACCTTTGCTATCAATTCTATCATCCAAATCATTGACACATATTGTAAAAAGAAGCAGTCCCAACACAGAACCCTGTGGAACACCACTAGTCACCAGCAGGCAACCTGAAAAGTCTCGCTTTATTCCCACTCTTTGCCTGCTTCTAATCAGCTACTGCTTTATCCCTGCTAGTATCTTTCCTGTAATACCATAGGGTATTAACTTGTTCAACAACCTAATGTGTGGTGCTTTGTTAAAGGCCTTCTGAAAATTGAAGTACACAACATTCATTGATTTTCCTTTGTCTATCCTGCTTGTTATTTCTTCAAAGAATTCCAACATATACGTCAGGCAAGATTTTCCCTTGAAGAAACCATGCTGACTATGGCCTATTTTATCATGTGTTTCCAAGTACACTGAAACCTGCTTCTTAACAATTGACTCCAACATCTTCCCAACCACTGAGATCAGACTAACTGGTGTATAATTTCCTTTCTTCTGTCTCTCTCCCTTCTTGAAGAATGGAGTGACATTTGCAATTTTCTGGTTGTCTGGAACCATTCCAGAACCCAGAGAAACTTGAAAGATCATTATTAATGCTTCCACAATCTCTTCAGCCACCTCTTTCAGAACCCTGTGGTGTACACAATCTGGCCCAAGTGACTTATCTACCTACAAAGCTTTCAATTTCCCAAGATCCTTCTCCTTAGTAATGGCAACTTCACACTTCTGTATCTGAAGAAACTTTTCAGAACCTCTTTAATACAATTGACAAACTTACTTTCATATTTCATCTTTTCCTTCTTAATGTCTCTTTAGTTGCCTTCTGTTGGTTTTTAAAAGCTGCCCAATCATTTAACTTCCCATTAATTTTTGCTCTATTGTACACCATCTCTTTGACTTTTATGTTGGTTTTGACTTTTATTGTTAGCTACAGTTGTGTCAATAGACAATAGAGTATAGTCAATAGGTGCAGAAGTAGACCATTCAGCCCTCTGAGCCTGCACCGCCATTTTGAGATCATGGCTGATCATCTACTATCAATACCCGGTTCCTACCTTGTCCCCATATCCCTTGATTCCCCCATCCATAAGATACCTATTTAGCTCCTTCTTGAAAGCATCCAGAGAATTGGCCTCCACTACCTTCCAAGGCAGTGCATTCCAGACCCCCACAACTCTCTGGGAGAAGAAGTTTTTCCTTAACTCTGTCCTAAATGACCTACCCCTTATTCTCAAACCATGCCCTCTGGTACTGGACTCTCCCAGCATCTGGAACATATTTCCTGCCTCTATCTTATCCAATCCCTTAATAATCTTATATGTTGCAATCAGATCCCCTCTCAATCTCCTTAATTCCAGTGTGTACAAGCCCAGTCTCTCTAATCTCTCTGCATAAGACAGTCCTGACATCCCAGGAATTAACCTTGTGAATCTACGCTACACTTCCTCTACAGCCAGGATGTCCTTCCTTAAGCCTGGAGACCAAAACTGTACACAATACTCCAGGTGTGGTCTCACCAGGGCCCTGTACAAATGCAAGCGGATTTCCTTGCTCTTGTACTCAATTCCCTTTGTAATAAAGGCCAACATTCCATTAGCCTTCTTCACTGCCTGCTGCACTTGCTCATTCACCTTCAGTGACTGATGAACAAGGACTCCTAGATCTCTTTGTATTTCTCCCTTACCTAACTTTACACTGTTCAGATAATAATCTGCCTTCCTGTTCTTACTCCCAAAGTGGATAACCTCACACTTATTCACATTAAACGTCATCTGCCAAGTATCTGCCCACTCACCCAGCCTATCCAAGTCACCCTGAATTCTCTTAACATCATCATCACATGTCACACTGCCACCCAGCTTAGTATCATCAGCAAACTTGCTGATGTTATTCTCAATGCCTTCATCTAAATCATTGACGTAAATCGTAAACAGCTGTGGTCCCAATACTGAGCCCTGTGGCACCCCACTAGTCACCACCTGCCATTTCGAGAAACACCCATTCACCGCTACCCTTTCCTTTCTATCTGCCAACCAGTTTTCTATCCATGTCAATGTCTCCCCCCCAATGCCATGAGCTTTGATTTTACCCACCAATCTCCTATGTGGGACCTTATCAAATGCCTTCTGAAAATCGAGGTACACTACACCCACTGTTTCTCCCTTGTCTAACTGCCTGGTTACATCCTCGAAAAACTCCAAAAGATTAGTCAAGCATGATTTACCCTTGGTAAATCCATGCTGGCTCGGCCCAATCTTATCACTGCTATCTAGATATGCCACTATTTCATCTTTAATAATGGAATCTAGCATCTTCCCCACTACTGATGTTAGGCTGACAGGTCGATTGTTTTTTCCCTCCCTCCTTTCTTAAAAAGTGGGATAACATTAGCCATTCTCCAATCCTCAGGAACTGATCCTGAATCTAAGGAACATTGGAAAATGATTACCAATGCATCCGTAATTTCCAGGGCCACCTCCTTTAGTACCCTAGGGTGCATACTACCTGGACCTGGGGATTTGTCAGCCTTCAGTCCCCTCAGTCTACTCATCACCATTTCCTTCCTAATGTCAATCTGCTTCATTTCCTCTGTTACCCTATGTCCTTGGCCCATCCATACATCTGGGAGATTGCTTGTGTCTTCCTTAGTGAAGGCAGATCTAAAATACTTATTAAATTCTTCTGCCATTTCTCTGTTTCCCATAACAATTTCACCCAATTCATTCTTCAAGGGCCCAACATTGTTCTTAACTGTCTTCTTTCTCTTCACATACCTAAAAAAGCTTTTGCTATCCTCCTTTATATTCCTGGCTAGCTTGTGTTCATACCTCATTTTTTCTCCCCGTATTGCCTTTTTAGTTAAGTCCTGTTGTTCCTTAAAAATTTCCCAATCATCTGTCCTCCCACTCACCTTAGCTCTGTCATACTTCCTTTTTTTTAATGCTATGCAATCTCTGACTTCCTTTGTCAACCACTGTGGCCCCTTTCCCCCCTTTGAATCCTTCCTTCCTTCTTCGGGGGATGAACTGATTTTGCACCTAAAAAGGTTTTTAGATAATTGGGCTTTGTTCCAGGGAAGGTGGGATCTGTTCCGAAGGGACGGTTTACACCTGAACTGAAGCGGTACTAACATTCTTGCAGGGAAGTTTGCTAGTGCTTCTTGGGGGGGGGGGGGGGGGGGGTGGTTTAACATAAATTTGCAGGGGGCGGGGATCCAGAATGAGAGAGAGGATAGCGAGATAAAGAATAAAGGACAGGTGGGGACTACACAGTTCCGGAATATTAAGTGTGTAGTAGAGAAAGGAGAGGCGGAACAAGTGATAAGGTGGACACATGTACAGAGGGATGGTCTGACGGAACATGGAGTTAAATGTGCAGAAATAATTTGTAAATTTAGGAAGGACAATAAAATTCTAGGGGCATATAGCCTGATGGGAGTTCGGGGTGCTGGGTTAAGCACAATAGGCAGAGATTCAAACAGAGAGAGGAGATCTTTACTTCAAGATTGCTTATCAAATCCTATTCATTACATAACACTAAATCCAGAATAGTCTTGTCCCTGGTCGGCTCTCGTACAAGCTGTTCCAAGAATGCATCCCGTAGGCACTCTACAAACTCCCTATCCTGGGGTCCAGCACCAACCTGATTCTCCCAGTTCACCTGCATGTTGAAATCCCCCATAACTACTGTGACATCACCTTTGTCATTATGCCTTTTTCGAATACTTCTACCTCTTTGGGATGTATATATCCTGTGCCTTCCAAATTGTTTCCAGAAAGTTCAGCCATTGCTCCTCTGCTGTCATTCCTGCCAGTGTTTTCTTCCCATTAATTTCGTTCAATTCCTCTCTCAAGCCTCTGTAATTCCCTTAACTACACTGTAATGCTGATACATCTGACTTTAGCTTTTTCTTCTCAAATTTCATGGTGAATTCTATCATATTATGTTCACCTACCCTTCAGGGTTCTTTTACCTTAAGCTCTTTAATCAATTCCAGTTCATTGCACAACACCTAATCCAGAGAGGCTGATCTCCTAGTGGACTCAACCACTAATCGCTCTAATTAGGCAATATAGAAATTCTCCCACTTGGAATTCACACCAACTTAATTTTCTCAATATAGCTGCATATTGAAATCTCCCATGAATATTGTAACATTTCACTTTTAGCATGCATTTTCTATCTCCAGTTGTAACTTGTAGACTGCATCCTTACTACTGTTTGGGCATATGTATAGAACCCCCATCATGGTCTTATTACTCTTGCAGTTCCTTATCTCTAAACACAATGATCCAACACTTTCTGACCTGATGTCTCCTCTTTCTAACAATTTGATACTATATGATTCCTTGGACATTTCTCCCAGCTATATTCTTCCAGCCATGATACAGTGATGCCCACTACATCATACATACCAATATGTAAATGTGCTACAAGCTCATCTACCTTATTCCGTATACTACATGCATTCAAGTATAACACCTTCAGTCCTGTATTCACTCTTTTCAATTGTCCACCTTTTACATTGCAACTCATCTTGTTGACTGCAATTTTGCCCAATCATCAGCCTCTCATTGCTCGGAGTCTCACTACGCATTGCCTTTTTTTGTAAACCAACTTCCTCATCCTCAGCATTATCACACCACTTCCCATCTCTCTGCCAAATTAGTTCAAACCCTCCTGAACAACTCTAGCAAACCTGTCTGCAAGGATATTGACACCCCCCTCCCCCCGGGTTCAGGTGTAACCTGTCCCTTTTATACAGTTGCAACTTCCACAGAAGAAATCCCAATGATCCATAAATCTGATTCACTGCCACCTACATCACTTCCTCAACCTTGCATTCACCTGTCAAATCATCCTATTCTTACCCTCACTGGTGTGTGGCACAGGCAACAATCCGAAGAATACTACCCTGCTTTTCAGTTTTCTACCTAGCTCCCTCAAATCTCTCTTCAGGATCTCCTCACCTTGTCTACCTATGTCATTGGTGTCAATATGTACCAAGACTTCTAGCTGCTCACGCTCACCCTTGAGAATGCCATGGACACGATCTGAGACATCTCCGACCCTGGCACCTGAGAAGCAACATACCATCCAGGTGTCTCTATCGCACCCACAGAATCTCATTTCTGTTCCTCTGGCTCTCTGCTCTTCTGAGCCACAGCACTAGACTCAATGCCAGAGACCCAGTCATTGTAGTGCCCTCCTGGCAGGCCATGCTCCCTCAACAGTATCTAACCATGTATACTTATTATTGAGGGGAACAGCCACGGGGTACTCTGCACTAGCTGTACGTTTGCCCTCCTTCTCCTGAGAATCATCCAGTTACCTGACTCCTTCCACCTGGGGGTAACTACTTCCCTGTAGCTCTTATCTATCACCTCCTCATTCTCCCCTGTGAGCCAAAGGTCATTAGGGTGCAGCTCCTGTTTCTTAACATGTTCTCTTAGGAGCTGCAGTTCAGTGTACCTGCTTCAGAAGTATTTATCTGAGAGCCAGTGGTCTCCCAGATTTCCCCCATCTCACACACAGTACAAAACACTGCCCCGGAGTCGTTCTCTCTACACTACCATGCTCTAGCAGATGAGGAATGAACAATTAAGGACAAAAAGAGAAATTTACCAGATACTTTACCTTGCCCAATCCTGATCCCACTGAAGACTGATGAGCCCCAGCATACTCGAACGAATGACCGCTCCACTTGCACTTCCACTATTTTTATTTGTCCTTTAGAATGGATTCCGCACAGTGATTGGTCGCAGACAACTCCGAGAAACTGCTGCAAAGTTCTACCTTTTAAATCTTGATTGTGGACCTGATTGAAAAGGTAGCTCCTTTTACGTACTCCCGCTCAGTAACTGGTCACAGTCCAACTCCAATGTTGTTCTGCCCTGGCTTGCCTATCAAAGATGTAGACAGCTAGGACACAAGATCCACGGTCAACACCAAACAATGAAGGGCCTCAACTGCTCTGTCCAATTATCAAAACCTTATTTTAAATTGAAGTATGCATTATCAGTGCAGGAGTGATACTTTGTGGGAGTATTCAATAAGATGAACAGGGAGGGCAGTAAGATCAGGGAGCAGTATGCTCCCTGCATACTAGGGCATTTTGATATGAAGTCAGTAAAGGAAGATAACTCCAAGGAATGACAGTCATCGAGTTATATAGAACAAAAGATAACCATTCTTCTATCTGGACAGGACCAAAGGACTTCTACTTTACATTCAACGTTGATAGTCTCCAATGTACTATATAACTTAATGGAATGTCAGACCGGATAGTTGTGCACAACAGGCATTATATGTATGATTACTACATTATCAGCTCCAAGTTACCTAGTTTCTATTGTTATAGATACTTCATTTTTGAGGCTGTTTGAAATGTAATCCCATATGCAAAATGGTTTAATTTCTCTCTTTTGATCTTAGCTCCAGCACTTGCACTAACCTTAGAAAGGATTTCCTTCCATTTGAGCATTTGTATTGACAGCTCTTTATTGGCATGCTGCAACTTTCACATCAGATCAGTGCAAGAAATGTAGTTTAGCCATAGTTTGAAGTCTGATAAATAGATTTAAAGGCAATATATTTACCACAGGATGTTCTGAAGGCTAGTTGTTTAGTCCTTCCAAAGTTTTGTCATTCATGGAATTAAAGAGCTGTAAAGCATGGGAAAAGGTCCTTTAGCCTCCAACTGTCCATGTTGACCAGGGTGTAATTCAAGCTGATCCCATTTCCAAAAACCTGGTTCATATCCCTCTAAACTCTTGTCGTCCACATAATTGAAACTATGTAATGTACCTGCCTTAACCACCTAAGTAAAATGCTATGTAAGATTCATGCCCCTCAGGTTCTTATTAAAGCTTTCGCCTCTAGACTTCAAACTATGTCCTTACTATGAAAATATCTGGAATGAAGATGACATTGAAATCAAAGCTTTTTTTGAAATCGCCCACTGAAAGTTTGGGTTAACTATGGCTGGGAAAGCTAACAACTCAGAAATAAAAAACCTCAGAAACATATTTGCATCAGTAAAGAGGGTATGTTGGAAACAAGACCACAGGTGACTTCTGTATAAATGATTTTGGGTTAGTTTTGCTTGATTTACAGGCTCTAATTTCATTTGGTTTGAGAAAGTAACTATTTTTTATTAGTTTTTTAAAAATGTTCCTATAATTAGAAAAACAATCTGGTCAGTAATAACATGATTTGGAAGGTGATTAAGAAAAGGTATTAATGCAGTCAGATGTAAAGTAAGTTAGTATAGCAAGGTGAATTCCTATCCAGAATGATTACTGAGAATGCATTATTTATCCAATTTAAACATTATAATAGGCCAAAATTTGGTGGAGTATTACATCTTGTAATGAACATTGTGAATTGGGTTTTTTTTTCCATTATCTTCATGTTATTTTGCTTTCACACTGCAAATCGCTGGAAGTAAGAATTGGTAAGAATGTGCCAAGGTCAATGAGGTATCTAGGATTCTTTAAACAGTAGGTCCACTGAGATTTAGAAAAAAGACTACAGAGAAAGCCTGCTTCAGAGAACCTGAAACTGGAATTAATTCGTTACTGCTTCATAAGTTTAGACAAGCCCAGTGGCATGTTTTAATAACAAATTTGTTTTCAGTTTAGTGAAGCAACAGTAAAAGCATTTGAATTGGAAAAGCATTGGATCAGGAAATCTTAGAGTTCATTATTGCTATTACAGATTGCTTAACCTCCATTACATCAGCTAATAATGTTTACTTTCATAACCTCCAAGTGGAGATAAATTAATATTGTCCCATTCTTTAAAATTTATTGCTTGAAGTGGTCTGCAGATCCCAAACATTGAAAAGAAAGACAGAATTTCTGCCAGGGCAGAAATTTATTCTATTCACTCTTCTTCAAAATCATTTTCTTTAGACTTTGTGAATATATAGATACTTAGACATTAATTTCCATCTCCTGTAGTATACATAGAAATGCTGTATGGTCTGAATAGGCAGTTACTTATATTGTAGTAAGTACGTTTGTAGATCACTTACCTTTGTTTAATTTTTATTTTCAACTAAAGTCAATTCTGGTAAAAAGCAGCAAAAGCATTCACATTGCAATTGTACTCTTTTGAAACTGAATGCTGTTTCTTTTAGATATATTTAAAGAAATAGTACTGTCTTTTTCATTTACCATTCAAATCAAATATAAGTATCTTGAGAGTTAGGAGCCTAAATTGGATTGTATAACATCTGTTGTGCATGTGGCAGTTGCTTTCCTTGCTGGAATACCTTCCACCAATCTTGAAAACTTGTCCACTATTACCAGTACCTCTGAGTATCCTTGACAACTTGATAAAGAAATGTAGTCCACTTGGACAGTAAGTGTATAAGTAGACCAGGTGGGTCAGGAGCACTTAATTGTGGCAGCTTTTCTGCTGCTCCAGAATTAGTTTCCTGGCATGCCATGCATCTTTTAAACATTTGTCAAGCTTGTGTACTGAACTCTGGCTCCACCAATTTTGTTGAACATCTTTTTCACTCCAATATTACCTAGGGAGCGTACCTGCTCCGCCAGATAAGGAAGTAACATATTGGATCTACCAGTCTATAACAAGTGCCATATCTCCATACTCCATCACTGTCTAATGTCCCACCATTCTCCATCCTGAACCATATTTCCTGCCTAGAGCATTGAGCTTGCATCTCTTGAATATCTTGTATGTTTGTCTGTAATACAGGGTTCAACTTTATTTCCGTAATTCCATTCATGGGCTTCACTGCATGTGTTCGTAGTACTTCTTTTACTCTTTCTCATACTGTCCTTTTTGCAATTCCATCCATGAATGCATTTCCATGGCTTTCCATTGCAGTCAGTTTGGAGTGGCATTTATATTTTAATGCAGTAACTTCTGCTGGCAGTTGAATGATATCCATAATTTAAAGTACTAGTTGGTCATTCTTGATTGGGGTTCCTACAGCTGTAAGAAATCTTCTATATATATATAAGTTCCTAAAATCCATGAACAACTCCAAAAGCATATTGTGAGTCAGTGTAGACACTGGCTGATCTTCCTTATGCCAACCCAGAGGCTTCAAACAAAACTTTCAGTTCTGTCTGTTGCACAGAGGTACCAAGAACCATGCTTCCTGATGGCAGCATTTTAGTTTCAGAGACAATGGGCCAACCAGCCGTTTGAATTCCTCTCTCAATCATTGAGGAGTCGTCAGTGAACAGAATCAGATCTTTGACTTAGTAATAAACAACAAGATGCTGTTGGTCTCCATGTTCTTGAGTTAAGACTGCTGTCATGTGTTTCCCATTGACATACAGGATAAATTGCCTACCTGTATCAGGGATGCTTAATGTAAGTGTAGTACACAATGTCACCTTGAAAGTTCGAAAAGCTTTCTGATTTTCTTCATTAAGATTCATAGGATTGTCTTAATGCCTTCCAGCAGATGATGAGTAGTTGGGCAATAGTTGATTAATCTACCGCTAGCTTGTCAATACATTGATTAATAATGGCTTTATTTTCAGCCCTGTGTGTCTTCACTTAGTCTTTATTGGAACAAGTTGTGAAAGAGCTTTCAATCTTATTGTTCCATCAATGTCATACTCACTTGCGTCGCTAAGGGTTGCTGTAGAATCCATGTCATGTCTATCCTGTAGATGGTGGCACTATATTGGGAGTGTCCAATGTAGGCTGTAAGTCTTTGGAGTTTGAATAGTGGCATTGTCACAGGAGACTTTTTGATGCTCCAGGGTAGAGCTTCAGAGGTAACATCACTGGCATTACTAGAAGCTTCACTGTAAATGTCACTAGAAGTGTCACTAGCAAGGCTGCCCATTTGAGGTTCTGATTGCATTCCTCCAAACTGCTTTAGTTTGCTTCTGATCTCCATACAATGCACATTAATTTTATCATGTTGTTTCTTCGCACCTTTGGTTCATGCAAAGATTTGCTCTTTAGGCTTTTTTCATGCTGTTTTTGTAGTTTGTCACAAGTTTTGTATTTCTTTCCTAATTGATTAATAAAAGTCTTTACTCACCTTATTAACCTTCTAATTCATTTGTACATTCAATCAACTCAACCACAAGTCAATTGAGAGTTAATTTTACCTCTAAGTTAATAGCAGCCATTTCATTTCCCTCAGGCATTTTCTGAATCATAATTACTTAGCATTGTTGGTGTATTTCATCTGGACTTTTTCATTACTTTTATCAAACTGAGATGTTTTATTTAAATAAGAGCTTTTAGTAGGTTTCATAATATTGGACATTGTTCTGAGTCAGTCTTAATTTGTACATACCTTCTATTATATTGACCTCAATCTTGAAGTATTAATAGACTGCTACCAAAATTTTACGTTTTCTCTTAGCTTGCAGATAGTCTTCTCACACACTCTAATGGCTTGCACAAATTTAATTTTTTTATCCATGTTCTGCTGCTTGTGCAAACTAATTTTTTTCTCTCTCTACTGGCTTGTGTTTCTTTTTTACAGAACTGGTTTTTAAAAATAGTAACATACAGTTCCTTACTCCTAACTCCCATCTGATGAAGTTGAAGCCAGAACTAAGTTTTCTCTTAGACAAATTGGAACATGAGAGAACTTTCTTACCCCTTTGTTGCTTGCTAAAAATTTCACTATGTCTGTGATTGTTCCAAGTCCTTAAACCACCCTGCCAACTACACCAAAACATTTTGATGTTTTAATCCAAAGTTCTTTCTGAAATCAGGAAAGATGCAGGGAACTTGTTACTTTATGATTATTTTATTAAGCATTCATAGAACAAAGAGAAATTCAAATGAACAGTGATAAAGCTCTACTAAGTAAAGGGAGAGCCAAAAGAACTAAGATCGCACTGCATGTAGTTAGCTCTTTTAATACCCAAAGATAAGGAAATTCTATTTAAATTTGTAGATAGGAGTTAACCAATGAGATAGCTCTTATTCAAATAGTGCAGTACTGAGAGAAGCTTCCAAAATCATACTTTGTAGCCACCAGAGGACACATTGAACCCATTGTGACCACTAGGAAGCATAGTAAGCAGTTACTTGTATATAAGAACTACTTAAAATACAAACAGATCACTAATTGTTAAAATGCAAAGAAAATAACAATTAAGTAGTCTAATCTGAGAATTAGTCTGACCAACATTGTTATTGTGTAACATGCAGATCGCAGATGGAATAGAATATGAGATATATACTGATGGGAAGTGTATCTGATGCAAAGGGGTTTTCCTGTGTGAGTAATAATACACAGGCTCAGAAATCTGACGGCACAATCATTAATAACGACTAGTTCCAAATAGCTTCCCTGTGGAAGAGCAACTGGGCACTTTCTGGAGGGATTCACATTTGCATTCTTTCAAGTATTTGACTCATACCTAACAGTCTTGCAACAGAATTTTTCAGCATTATCAGATGAAATTCAGTCAAGTTATTCAAAAAGCTAAGAGATTGTTAAGATTTTTCTCATGCTGTTGGCTCTACTGCTGCATTATCTAAAAGGGAAAAATAATCATTTGGAATTTCCACTGTCTACTCTGTAGGCTAATTATTCACTGGAAAATCTTAAGTACTTTTTTTAAGTCACCACTCAGCCTCATTCTCTCCAAGGGAATCCAACCTAACTTATCCAACCTCCCCCATAACTGAAGTTCTTCAATCCAGGCAATGTAATGGTGAATGTACTCTCTTCAGTGCAATCACAACCTTCCTACAGAGCAGCAACCAGAACTGTATCAAAACTTACTTTGATACAGAATTCTTAACTTTACTACATCTTATAAAGGTACCTAGAACTAGATACATAAGTTTAGGGTAAGGCTTGCAAAGTTTAGAGAGAGGTCTGAATTGATGGTGGAAACAGAGGTCATTTATAAAGCTGAAAACTTGAATCACCTACGTTTATAAGGCTCTGGACTAAATGGTGCTAAATAGGATTCGAATTGTTGGGTAGTTAATGGTGAGAACAGACTTGGAGGGCTGAAGGGCCTCTTCCTGTATGGTATAATTCTATTAATATGACTATGACTAATTTCTTTCTATGCATATAGATATCTGTGTGTCTTTTCTATTGATGGATGGTGGAGGGGACATTGTCTGATTCCATAACAGCCTGGTTTGAAAACACCAATACTCTTGAAGGGAAAATCCTATAAAAAGTAATGGATACAACCAGGACCATTGCGAGTAAACCCCCTCCCACCTTTGAGCATATCTCCATGGAGTGCTGTCACAGGAAAGCAGCATCCATCATCAAGGACCCTCACCATCCAGGGCCATTCTGTCTTCTCACTGCTGCCATCAGGAAGAAGATGCAGGGAACTCAGTATCCACTTCATCAGGCTGAAGAACAGTTATTAACCCTCAACCATCAAGCTCTCAAACCAGAGAGAATAACTTCACTCAACTTTACTTGCCGCATCAATAAACTGTCCCCACAACCTCTGGACTCACTTTCAAGGACTCTACATTTTGTGTTCTTGATATTTATAGTTTGTTTGTTAATTTATTTATTTATTTATTATTATGTTTGTATTGGCACAGACTGTTGTCTCTTGCACATTGGTTGTTTATCTGTCCTATTGAATGCAGTCCTCCACTGATTCTATTGTGTTTCTTGGATTTACCGTGTATGTCTGCAAGAAAAGGAATCTCATGGTTGTGTACAGTGACGTACAAGTATTTTCATAATAAATTTACTTTGCCCTTTGCAGTTGCCAAACATTCTAACATGAAGTGGAAATGATGGAACTCTGCTCAGAATGTTAATTCCATCAGCGAAATGAGTGTTGGTAAGTGTCACAGAATCACAGTTACACAGCACTGCCCAACTTGTCCATTGCGACCACAAGGCCTTCCTGAATCAGCCATATTTGCCTGTCTTTGTCCCTTATCTCTCAAAATCTTTCCAACTGCCTATGTGTCTTTCAAATGTTGTCACTTCTCCCAGTGTCTCCAGCTGCTCAATCCATAAACCCACCACACTCTGTGTAAAGGGAATCCTCATTTCTCCTTTAAATTGTTCCAGGTATCCGCCCTCAACAACGGTAAGTGATTAGGCACAAAGAGTTTATTTTTAATTAAACTGAAAATAATTTTTATTGGCTCAGTTAAAAACAAACATACAAGTCATATAAAACTAAATATCTGTGTGGACACCCAGTGGGTTTCCCTAACCCTCCCTGAAGTGTGGAAGATGAACTGAATGTGTAAAAGTGCGGCGCATCCCTGTTTATCAAATTAGTTAAGTTACCAAACTGGTCTCTAAGCCCAGTGTGCTACCTTCACCAATACTGGGGATCTTTAAGAACATTATTGCTGCTAATGTGACTGTGATAGCATATAATACCAGTTAATAGCATTTTGATTAGAACTCTCATAGACAAATTTCACAAAATCATTGTTCTCTAAATTATTCATGACATGTTTTATATTGCAGCTTGACAAAATAAAATTTGTGTCTTAGTTTTTGTTTCTGTATTCACAAAGAAACAGAATGATTGCACAATGAAAGTAGAAGCACAAGACTCAGAACTTTGTTGATGCCAATGTCTTGATGGGTACCAATTTGACTGGGAACTTGAAGTTATCCAGCTATCCTAGCTGTCCTAGCTATCCAGCAGCTTTGGACACTGATAGAAATAAAAATCTTACATAGTCAATAAATCCTCAAAATAATTTAAAGTGCTTGTGGGAGTAGTGTGCCAGTCTCCCTCAGGGAATTGTTAATCTGGTACGCTGCAAGTTGGATTTGCTGATTTGTTGGATGTGAGCAGAGGCAGATGGAGGAGGACTTGGCGTAGTAAAGGCTAGGCTCGAAAACACAGTATTGCCTGTTTCCAGCCATCTGGAGTGAGGGGACAAAGCGATTGTGCTTCACCAGGGGCGATGTGGTGTGGTGTCTTGAATGGAGTTGGAGCTGCCCTCCCAGGCTTTTGCTCAGCAGAAGACAAGCTCTGTGGTGGCCAACTGCAGAGTTTTTAGCAGCACGCGATGGGCTCGGGCCTCAAGCTGCAGGGTTGCTTGCTTTTCAGCTGCCGGAGGAGGGGCGACCGAGCCAAATTGTGCTCCACCGGATATGACGTAGCACAGTTGTGCTGACTGAAGATTTAAAATAGACTGAGGGGTCTGGACTATATATAGTTGTCTGGTTGTGTTTTGTATATATGAGGAATGGGTCTCAAGATCACAGTATCGCCTAGCGGGAATGGGGGGTGGGGGTGTAGCTGAGAGATGATAGTGGGTTGGGAGGGGTCTGGACTATATATAAAGATATATATACAGGAATATTTGCACTGTTGCATTTGTACTGATATTCTATGTTTTTATTTAACCTGTATGCATCAAGTCGTGGCATCGCGGGGGGGTGTTGTTGATGGGTCTCGGGACTCTTATCAAGTGATTGTGATCTTGTGTGTGCTTACTGCATGGCTGAGTGTGACTGTTGGTTATGTGTCTTTGCACCTTGACCCCATAGTAATTCTGTCTCATTTGGCTGTATTCATGAATATTCATATATGGTTAAATGACAATTAAAATTGAATTGAAATCTTTTCACACTAATATTCCCATAATCTTTCAGATCACTTCCTCAAGGCACTCACTCTACTCTACATCCCAATCTGGAAACAGCAGGACAAAAATTGACCCTTTTATAAAATATAACCTTGCAGCAAATGAAAAATGTTAAATCGATTTGTATATCTTTATAAATTGACTTTGTTTCCTCTGTAGGACTGAATAAGGGTGGATTTATGTGTTGTACATAGTATGAAGAGTTATTACACATTCACTCTCTCTCACACACACACACACACACACACACACACACACACACACACACACACACACACACACACACACACACACACACACACACACACACACACACACAACATCAACTGTCCTATCATCACTAACAACAAATAAACTGCTGGAGGTACTCAGGGTTGAGTACCACCTCAATCCTTTCAAACAACATTCTCTTTCCCAACAAAAGCTACTTATCGAATTTCATTACACTTACCACACCATTTTCCAAGAATATTGCAACTTTTCAAAATAACTGATGAATGGCTGGATCTCTATTCCTCACCACTACTAGCTCACACTCCCCACCCCTGCTTCCATACCTTATTTGTAATTGCATTTCCTTCTGTTCGCATTTCTCTTTGCTCAAAAGGTGTCAATGAGTTCTGGATTTTGAGAGGAACCAAAATAAAATAAAATACCGGTAAGACATTTTAAGCATTTTAACCCTAATAAGTGTCTCCCGGTAGTAACCCTAATACACTAAATGTATCTTTTGTTTACTTTTAGGTTTTGTCTTTAATTTGTATGCAATAAATTTCAGTGAATGGTTAAAAAGTTACCTAAAAATACCATTTTGAATGATTTGTTGGAATCATGTACGCAGATGCTGGAATTCTAAAATCTAACCAGAAAACCCATTAGTTGCCCCAATTTTACCCTATCAAGAAGCACCTCTCCTCTACCATCCTTGCAGTTTAACACAGTACTTTTGCCCCCTTTCCAGCTCGGGAGATGGGCCTTCAACCTGAAATAGTAGTTGTTTCTCGAAACCATAGACACAGCTTGTCCTCATGAGTTACTTCCAACATTTTTCTTTCTATTACCATTCCATTGTCCTTTGCCTTCAGAACTTATTCCATTTTCAAATGTTTTCAACTCCCCTTTTAAAACTGATTAGTTAATTCAAGGGCAATTAAAGATGAGCAATCAATACGGTGTACACTAGAGATGTCCATATCCTAGCATTAAAAATTTTTGACATTCTTACTACGCTGTTAAATAAAGGAGAAAGGAGCATAAAAACTTTCAATGCCCACTTGGGCCAAATGACCTATTACTGTCCTATACATATTTTGACTGAGATTGCAGTTGAAAAATCACAAAAACATCATGACTCCACTGTTCTGAAACCAACCTGATGGCATCTGATTTTTTTTTAATTTTCAAGCAAATTGGATTCCAGCTGCACGACTTTTAAATAGAAAGAACTTGAGACCCATTGTTACAAGATGTTCTCAGTCATTTCTGCTTTGAACTGCTTCCTTTTATCTAGCTGTCTGCACCTTAATTGAAGTTCAGGCTGTTGGTTACTTTCAAACATCTGGCAATCGCGAAAAGAAGGAAGACATTTATTTATTCAGGAGAGTTAGAGGGGAGGAAGTGGGGGTATTGGTAGATGTACAAAACTTGCTGCCATGTGGACTGGCTGAAGGAAATGGAGCAGATGCATTAGTGTGAACCTAATCACATGAAAGAGAAAGGAATGGTGGAAGGATTCTTATTTGGAGCATACGCACTACCTAAATGGGCAACTCCTCTGCTGTAAATACTGTGAAACTTCACTGTAAGTAATATTCCTAAATTGTTCTTTCTCTGAAATTATAATGACATGATGTAAATAATTGCATAAACCCCTGAGTTCAATGTCACAACATTTCATAAGGATTTGCGAAACTGCGTAGAGTAAGGCACACTCAGGAATTATAGAAGTTACTATCATCTTGGAGACTAGGCTAACACTTTGATTTCCAGGAATTAGATTTAATAACTAAATCCTTCGTGACCTATGTGAAGTAGATTTATCAACTGAAGCTAATCTAATCTAAATTCACCATATGTTAGTTGAAGTATTTCTATATAACTCATATCTCTCAGGAAATTATTCTGGACTTCAGGAAGGTGCAGATAAACCAATCCCCTCTGTGAATACATGACTCCTCCATAGAGAGAGTTAAGTGCACCAAGTTCCTGGGAGTTCACATCATGGACGACCTCACCTGGTCTCTTAATATCACCTCCCTGAACAAGGAGGCACAGTAGTGCCTCCACTTCCCAAGGAGATGCAGGTAAGCAAGGCCCTCGCACCCACGCCCCCATCTTAAATGCATTTTTACAGGAGCAGCATTGAAACCATCCTGACGAGTTGCATCTCCATCTGGTATGAGAGCAGTTAAGTATTGGATTGGAAGTCCCTACAAACGACTGTGAGAACAGCTGAGAGGATCACAGGGGTCTCCCTACCATCCATTGGGGACATTTATCAGGAGCTGCACATGCAGAGCCATTGGTATTATTAAGGATTCCATCCATCCGTCCTACATCCTCTTTGACTTTCTACCATCAGGCAGGAGACTATGATGTATAAAAACAAGAGCGGTCAGGATGAGAAACAGTTTCTTCCCTCAGGCCATTAGTCTTCTGAATTCCCGGCTGCATCGCATTCAAAGTGTCACTGGTTAATCTGTTCTGGACTTTCCAATATTTAAAATCAATGCAATTTAACTTGTTATTTATGTGTGATTCACCTGTAGTTATGTGCTAATGTGTGCTAAGTGTACTGCTGTGCTTTACACTCTGGTTCGAAGAAATATTGTCTCATTTCTATATACGTTATATTAATGCATATAGTTGAATGACAGTAAACTTGACCTGTCTCGAAACTATTTGGTTTAATAGTACCTAGTCTGCAACACTGTGTTTGCTATCTGATGTAGATCTTTACATTATCCAAATAGATTTCTGCAATAATCTGGAATTCAAAGGTTGAGTGAGAGTTCTCTTTGACTGAGAAATGTTCTAGATTCCACACTTTGAATTTTATTGATAATGCTGAATAAGTCACCATGAGTTACATCAATTTTGAATGAGCAATTTACTTGAGTTTTTTTTTATGAAGCGCTGAATTCACTGGTGACAGGTAGAAAGAGGATAACATTCTGAAAGTTTCCCAAACTGTTGTTTCCACATGTCATAGATACAAATAATGACTATTTTCTACTTTTACTTGTAATTCATGGAGACAAGCAATTTCCACACAAATAAATACTGTAAACAATTTGAAAGGTGGATTTGTGTTTAAGTCTCCGTGGCACTATTGACATTGAGGTATAAACAAAAGATATGTAATTGATAAGCCTTTATTATACTTGTCAAAGCACGAAGCATACAGTGCAGTACCAATAAAGCATATCATAATCAGAAATTAGATTTTTGTTTCTGTATAATTAAATGTATTTTGATTATGAACATTTGTTTATTTAGTATGAGATCATGCCCAGC
Organism: Hypanus sabinus; assembly: GCF_030144855.1. Taxonomy (NCBI): domain Eukaryota; kingdom Metazoa; phylum Chordata; class Chondrichthyes; order Myliobatiformes; family Dasyatidae; genus Hypanus; species Hypanus sabinus. Next base: position 152,192,517 of record NC_082706.1, read on the forward strand.
ATTGCTTTAATTGTTTAATGGTTAGGATTATATTTTTAAAAAATCATTTAATGTAAATTTACTGAGATTTCTTAGTCTCACTTCAAAAGCTGGTAGCTTTATGTTTAAGGTATTCAGCTCACAGCTCAGGAGACTGTATGATGCATAACCCATGAGTGCACTTGTGATGGAGTTTATTCAGCCTTAGATAATAGTCCTGACATCACACTTGGAAGGCTAAATTCAATAACCCTGAAAATGGGCCTGGAGATTATGCTCAATGATTAACTTGTGCGCATCGAATACAATCCAGATGCCACACCAACTTTGTGCTGTCTCCTCAATTAATTGATGTCATCAACTAGTGTCCACTAATTGTGCCATTGATTCATTGGGTGCCTCAGCAAGTGCCAATATCGTGGATCACTTACTCTGTTGAAAGCTGGCTTGAACAGTTTCAAGCTGGTCTCTGCAGCCTAATGAGAAATGCATTGAGAATGGTGAAAATAATGCCAATGATTTTGCAGACCTAGAAATAGTGAACAATAGTAGGATGTTGGAAATGGAAAGCAATGAGATTTTTTATTGGCCATTGCAGGTCTTGCTGGGGATGGTGGGGGTGGTTTGGAAGGTAGAAGAGGTGTCCTGCGGCCCAAGGATAGACAAGGCTCTCCACATTTATAAATAATAATAGTTTGGAGGTCAAGGCTGAAGCCCTAGAACATAGAACAGTACAGCACCAGAATAGGCCCTTCAGCCAACAATGTTGTGCCAAACCAATTAAATTAGTAATCAAATGGCTAACTAAACAAATCACTTCTGACTGCATAATGTCCATCTCCTTCCATTTTCCTCACGTTCATGTGCTTACCTAAATGTCTCCTTCAAAGTCTCTAATGGTTCAGCCTGCACCACCACCACAGGTGCCCACTACTCTCTGTGTAAAAAATGTGAAATTACACCCTTCATGTTAAATGCATGTCCAATGGTATCAAACATTTCAACCCTTGGAAAAGGATACAGGCTATCTACTCTATATGTGCCTCCAATAATCTTATAAATGTCTACCAGATCTCCCTTCAGCCTCTGCTGTTCCAGAGAAAACAATCCAAGTTTGTCCAACCACTTGTTATCGCACATGTTCTCTATCCAGACAGCATCCTGGCAAACCTATTCTGCACCTTCTCCAAAGCCTTGACATCCTTCCTATAATGGGATGACCAGAACCGTACATAAAACTCCGACTTGCATGAAATTAATCAATGTGAATATGTCAGATCAGTGTCTTCGGAAAGAGAAGCAATGTTAAATTTTGCTTGCTTTTTTTTTACTTTTTCTCAGTTCTGATGAAGGGTCTCCAACCTGAAAAAGTAATTCAGTTTCTCTTTACTGATCTACTGAGAATTTCCATTTTTTTCTGTTTTAAATCAGATTTTCAGCATCTGCAATTTTTGATTTTCATGCAAATATCTGATCCTCACAAATATACTAGCTTAACCCTTTGCCCAGTTCTTCTCAACTGTCTCATACCTACCAACAATCTCTAATGAACTATACTCAGTATCTAACATTCACTTGTCCCAACTCCCCCTTGCACATTAAGTCTCATAGCACATTTTGCAGCTTGAGCAAGTTACCAGCCGTTCAACCAGGACAGTTATATCAGCTGAGATAACTGTGCAGCATGTGCTAACACATTTTCCTGCCTCCCGTAGCTCAAGATGGTGCAAATTTGTCAGCAGCACCTACTACCATACTGGTGGTTGTTACAAGATTGTGGCCAGTCACAAGCTGAAAGCCTGGAATCCTTATTCCTAAATTTCCTTTGTGCACCATGTTCCTCCTCATCCCATGATCTGTGCTGATATAGATGAAATAAGGACAGGCTTTAGAAAGAAAATGGAAGTTTTGCATCATGAAATGCTTTGGATAATGTTTACTGGACAGTACAGCCCATCATCAGCTCACAGGACTTTGTGCAGAGCTCTAGGTTTCATCTTTCCTTTGTGGAAATAAACAGTAAACCCACTTGCAAATACACTCTCTTGTACCTAATAAAGTGGACTCTGAGAAAATGTTCGTGGTCTTTTGCTTTTGTAGCTCATCTATTTCAAGGTTCGACATGTTGTGCATTCAGAGATGCTCGTCTGCATACTACTGATAACAACATAAGGTTATTTGTGTTACTGTCGTCTTTCTGTCAGCTTGAACCAGTCTGGACATTCTCCTCTGACCTCTCTCATTAACAAGATATTTTCACCCATGGAATTGCCGCTCACTGGATGTGTTTTGTTTCTCACACCATTCTCTGTAAAACTCTAGATACTATTATGCATGAAAATCACAGGAGATCAGCAGTTTCTGAGATATTCAAACAACCCCATCTGGCACCAACAGTCATTCCACAGTCAAAGTCACTTAGATCATGTTTCTTCTGTACTCTGATGTTTGGTGTGAGCAACAAATGAACCTCTTGATCATGTCTGCATGCTTTTATGCATTGAGTTGCTGCCGCATGATTAGCTGATTAAGTATCTGCATTAAAGAGCACGTGTACCTAATGAAGTGGTCACTGTGTATATGTACACCCAACTATGATGTAGTGCATTGTGGCCAGTGCAGTAATTCCCACTGCAGCACATACAGGATACCCTATATCTGAGTGAAAGTAGGCAAATCCAATCTGCTGCCATGGAAATCAAAAATAAACCAGAAGCCAGAAATCTGAAATGAAAACAGAAAAGGTTCAAATGCAAGATACTGGACCTAAAACATTAACTTGTAGATTAAGCAACACACACAAAATGCTGGTGGAATGCAGCAGGTCAGGCAGCATCTATCGGGAGAAGCACTGTCGATGCTTCGAGCCGAGACCCTTCGTCAGGACTAACTGAGACTGCCAAAATGATCTCCTTGGATTAACATAATTTCTTTTATTGATCTCCAGCAGTCATTCTAAAAGTACATGTTACAACATTGAATAAGAACTCATTACAGCAATGATTAAGAACGTATTACATTAACACAATAAAATATCAAAATGGTCAAAAACACAGCAGAGTTAGGAATTACACAAAATGAATTTTGCATGGATATAATACCTTATTTCATAAATTTTGATGTTAATGTTTAATGGTGTTTATTTATGCTTTGTCACTCAGCAGTGCTGTGATGTTCATTAACAGAAGAAAGGTAAAGAGTGAGAATAAGAAGTTTGCACTTAAAAGATTCACAATACAGCCTCAGTCCTTCTTGTTTCATCTGCTTTATCAGTTCATCACATAGCTGGGGGCAGGTGGTGTCCCCTTGTGATGGTGAGGTGCTTGCAGCTTGTAGAAGGTCATCGTAATTCAGGCATGCACTCCTCCGAGTATTACAAGGCTCATCCAGAATTTTCCAGACTGCAAAGGCACGACCAAGTCCATATTGTGCAACAGCATTCTGAACATTTTGTTCATAAGAACCAGGATAAGGAGTAGGCCATTCAGCCCCTCCCTCTCATGTGCAAATGCTGAAATTTCCAACCATCTGCCTTTTAGCATCCAGCCACCAGTCTTTGATATTTTGTAGTGGCATGGTTGCACGTAAGACTGTGTAATGTTTCAAAAGAGAGGCATCATAACCTCCAAGTCTTCTGGTATCTGAAAAGGCTCACTAAGCTGTCGGTGAGAGCAGACTTTGCATGAAGACCCACAAGTGCCCAAGGCCTAGCTCATTGTCGTAGCATTTTCCCTTGCCAAGGAGTATGTGAAAGAAACCAGGAAGGTTGTGAGTCTGGGTTACTTGTGAGAAGGGGGGGGGGGAGGACAGTTTTGATTCAGATGTTTGGGTTCCAAATCAGGGGTCACTGATGGGCTGATGGGGTTAACACAAGAAGATAAGTGGGGCATCAGGATTATGGGTGATGGGGTTGTGGCTGGAGAGTCATATGGCAAATGCAGAACTTGAGGGAGATGACAAATCAGTTATGGGGATCTGGTGACAGTTACATAGGACAGGATGAGGGTTTTGTACACGGCTACATCAGATGATCCGGAGAATGATTTATACTGCATGCAGAGAGATATATGGATTGCATTTCGGGCCAGGGACAGGATCCAGAGGGAGATCAGCTAAATCAGATAAAGAGGACCAACTCAAAGTGGATTTCTTACATCACACCCCAGAGTTAGAGAATTCCTCGTTCAGGTCACATGAACAAAGAACAAAGCAGGTTTCTCAGATGCTGTGATAAACACCACAAAGAGTGGTCCACATCCTCTATGATGTATGATGCTCTAAAGTAAGTGAGGAAGCATTTGGTCACTTATTGCGTGTAGTAACATCCCACACATCTTGGCCAAATGAACATGCCAGACTCATGAAAGGCTAGGGGCTGGGGAGAGGGTATGGACTCTGTGGAAGTCACTCAAGTTCACAACTTTCCTTTGCAATTGTCATTTTATTTAAATTGAATCACTCAGTGACCAAAACCCTGTACCACATAAGATCTGATTTTGAGCCTGATGGTTGCTGCCAGGATAAAGACTGGTAAATTGATTTATTATTGTCACAGTGAAAAATCTGTCTTGCATACTGTTGATACAGATCAATTCATTACAACATTGAGATAATATCAGGTAAAACAATACCAGATTACAGAATGAAGTGTTTCACCACAGAATAAGTATTGAGCAGGTAAGATGCAAACAAGGTGGATTGTGAGGTCAAGAGTAATAGGGAAGCAATTTAATAGTCTTATAACAGCAGGATAGAACGTTTTCTTGAGGCTGGTGGTACATGTTTTCAGTATTTTGCATCTTCTGTCCAATGGGAGGGGGCAGAATAGAGAATATCTGGTGTGGGTGGGATCTTTGATTATGCTGGCAGCTTGACTAAGTCCACAGAGCGGAGGCTGTGATGTGCAGAGCTGTGTCCCCAACTCTCCGTAGACTCGAGGTCACACACAAAGAGCAGTTACCACACCAAGCTGTGATGCTTCTGGGTATGATGTCGGAGCAGAATTTGGCCACATACCTGTGAATGTGTAGGGCTTGGAGAAGGGGCTGAGCATGCAGCAAAGCCAGGCACCAGTGTTGAGGATATTTTGTGGTGGAGATATTGCTGCATATCCTAACTGATGTGGTCTATTGGTCAGGAAACCAAGGATCCAGTTGCAAAGGGAGGTATTGAGTCCCAGGTTTGGGAGTTGGGATGAGCTTACTTGGAACTATAGGAACTATAGACAGAGTTGTAGTCAATAAACAATAGACTAACCCATGTGCCTATGCAGTACAGATGCACCAGAGATAAGTGTAGGGCCAGGGAGATGACAGCAACCTTGACCCACTGCAAATCATCTACAACCAAAACTTCTGTAGACCTGGCTTGACAGTAGGCAAATTGCAGTGGTTGCCTGGGAGGCTGAAATTAATGCATGCCATGACCAGCCTCTCAAAGCACTTAATGACTGATGGCCTTCCTGATTTGCTACCTCTGTTCGCTGAGACTGATATTTAGCATCTGCAACAGAACTTTGTACTTTGGAAGAGCTTCTCTCTACCTCTTCCTCTTCCTACCCTTCTCAAGAACTTTTCCAGTTTCCCATGCTCATTGTGCCGGTTCTGCTTTGCCCCTCTGGGAGTTCTGACTAGTACAAGAGCAGGGGAGTTGGCTTCAGCAGAAACCGTGAAGTCAGCCTAGGTCCTTCATCACTGGCCAAACAACTCTCAGCGGACTTACGTAACTTTAAATAGCTATAGAAGGCATCAAAGCTTTGCAGAATAACATGCTGTACAAAATCAATCAGCAACTTATCTCTAAACTTTCAGATTGGAGGGTTGTGACTAGTGGTGTCCCACAAGGATCTGTTCTGGGACCTCTACTTCTTGTGATTTTTATTAACGACCTGGATGTGAGGGTAGAAGGGTGGATTGGTAAGTTTGCAGACGACACAAAGGTTGGTGGTGTTGCAGATAGTGTAGAGGATTGTCGAAGATTGCAGAGAGACATTGATAGGATGCAGAAGTGGGCTGAGAAGTGGCAGATGGAGTTCAACCCAGAGAAGTGTGAGGTGGTACACTTTGGAAGGACAAACTCCAAGGCAGAGTACAAAGTAAGTGGCAGGATACTTGGTAGTGTGGAGGACCAGAGGGATCTGGGGATACATGTCCCACAGATCCCTGAAAGTTTCCTCGCAGGTAGATAGGGTAGTTAAGAAAGCTTATGGGGTGTTAGCTTTCGTAAGTCGAGGGATAGAGTTTAAGAGTGGTGATGTAATGATGCAGCTCTTTAAAACTCTAATTAGGCCACACTTGGAGTGCTGTGTCCAGTTCTGGTCGCCTCAGTATAGGAAGGATGTGGAAGCATTGGAAAGGGTACAGAGGAGATTTACCAGGATGCTGCCTGGTTTAGAGAGTATGGATTACGATCAGAGATTAAGGAAGCTAGGGCTTTACTCTTTGAAGAGAAGGAGGATGAGAGGAGACATGATAGAGGTGTACAAGATATTAAGAGGAATAGACAGAGTGGACAGCCAGCGCCTCTTCCCCAGGGCACCACTGTTCAGTACAAGAGGACATGGCTTTAAGGTAAGGCGAGGGAAGTTCAAGGGGGATATTAGAGAAAGGTTTTTCACTCAGAGAGTGGTTGGTGCATGGAATGCACTACCTGAGTCAGTGGTGGAGGCAGATACACTAGTGAAGTTCAAGAGACTACTAGACAGGTACATGGAGGAATTTAAGTTGGGGGGTTATATGGGAGGCAGGGTTTGAGGGTTGGCACAATATTGTGGGCTGAAGGGCCTGCAATGTGCTGTACTATTCTATGTTCTATGTTTTAAACTGGTGGATGATTCCTTTAAATGCTGCTGGTGATTACTCTTTTCATGTCAAGCAGTGCGAAGCTAGCTGGAGTGGAGATCGATGGAGTGAGTTTCTAAATGGCTGCACTGGCAGATTGTTATCTGGAGCTTTGACTGGAGGTTCTCAATGATATAGTGCTTGTGATTCATCCCAGAAATGCTCTCATGTACTGAGAACATCATCTCAAAGTCCTACTTAGTACTGATAAAATTTGCGAGAGCAAACCCAGTTTCTCACACTGAAAACGAGTGGCTGTGATAGCTCAGCTTTGATGTAGGTTTCTTAGGTAAAATTGTTCAATCCCTCACTCACATATACACTACTCCATTGATTGTTGGTTGGATAAATAGATTTGATTTTCTTCTCTCCAATCCAGGAAACCAAAATGTATTTTCCTAGCTTTATCTCTGGCTGAGATCAGCCACTTTAGCGCGGATTGGGAAATTAATCTACTACCTCCGATGTCGGCGTACTGAAGCTAATCAGTGGGTATTGGTACTATGTCACCATTCTCCAATCAGGTTAGAACAGCTGAGCTTATAATGGAAAGAAAGTGGCGAAAAATATTTCTCAAAATAAAAGGGTAACAAGTCAAAAGCCTTTGATCAAAACATTAAACAAGAGAAAATGAAACAAAAAATTCTAAAACCTCAGTGCTGATGCAAGGGCTGACTCAAAACATTGACTATCCATCTGTCTCCATGGATGCCGCTCAACTTGCTGAGTTCCTCCAGAGGTTTGTTCCTCTGCTCCAGATCACAGCACCTGTAGTCTATTATGTCTCCAGAAGAAAAGAGAGATAAACAAATCATATGATCGGCATCATAACAGGTTATATTCTCCAGTGAAACTTTGTTAGAATTGGGTGTCTTGGATTCCAATGAAAGAGACCCACCCACAGCATTAGCTGGCATTTCCTGCTCTGACTCTGTTTTGATTGTGCAGGTTTCATACATAATCGTCTCTGCCGAGGAGAAGAAATTTTTGAATCTTACTGTGACGAAACTTTAAATAAGTGTAAGATCATTGCAAATGCCTGCCAGATTTTCCAGCACCACTGATCATTAAACTACAGATCACTCATGGAATCCACACCTGAGTGGGGTGTACTGATTGTGGAAGATTCAGTGTGATACTAATTACTTTGTCAATCCCAATCCACAGTCATTTCCATTTTGAAATGGGATGCAGATTTTACCCTCTCTCTCCTCCACAAAGTTAAATTAATCCTTTATGGACTGATGCCATTAGATGTAGTTTTCCCTTTATCACATATTGCCGATACAAATGGGCTGCACAAAATAATCTCCCATAAACATCAACGACATTGCACTTGCTCAGTCATTAGTACTTGCTGCATTACTCACTGTCAGTTAAAGATTTGGCCACTGAATTATGTGCCTTTTTTATATGCAGACAACCGACTGACTGGAAGCAAATTCCACTAAAGAAACGTGACTGACTGATTGTACTGATATTAGTTTTCCATGAGGGGAAGAGGGTGAGAGATCAGCAAAGTGGCATTTAGCCAGAATTGGCTTCATGCTCCACGCCAGCCAATAAATTAAGCTGTCAGCAGTACAAGAAGCTCCATTACACCAGATCTACAGTCTGTTGGTAACTAGCTGGCTGCAAAAAATACTGGAAAGAACGGCTTGATATTTACTCAGGAGTTAGGGAAAAGCAGATGGTCTTCTGGATGGGAATCCTGCCATCAAGCCTTGCTACAAGCGTTAGATTTACTTGACGGCTTCTCTACCGGAAAGAAAGCTGACTGACAGGCAACAAAACAGTTTCATGAGCTGTTATTAGGAGATTGCTTTGGGAAGACTGTATCAGATATAAAGCTGAAAATGGAACGGAGGCAATATAACAAATGGGTGCGGCAGGTGGAGGTTGTGAGAGTGGCGAGAGGGAGGGGCAATCAGAAACCATGGTAAGTGGGTGTGTTATGAGGGGTCAAGAAGATGGGAAGCACTAGACCCCGTGGAGGTAGCTCGTTGCTGCTGACAAACATGTGGGTGGAGGGAGCTTGAAACTAGAACGGGGGATTTGTTTACCAAGATGTAGTGGCCTTGTAATTAGATTGTGCCACTGGGTGTCAATATTTAGTTTGTTCCTAGTCCACTGGAAGTGCTGCTAATGCATTATGTCTTGGATGCATCCTCCTTTTATCTGCCAGTCCCTGGGGGTTATAAATAAACAAAATGTAAAAACAAGGATGTACAGGATCTTTTAACACTTTCATTGAACTTCTGAGAACAAATTGATCGCCTGGTTTTAGACTTGCCTCCATGAACAGAGGGTGGGGAAGATGGAGGCGAGTTAGGATTAAAGTGGAGGTATTTTTTTTATCTCTTATTTAGAGATTATGTACTATTTTCCTTTTTCCACCACTAAATTGCTATGGAATACATTGTTTTATATATGAGAGTACAAAATTATCATGAAATATTTAACAGTTACAAATGCTTAGCTTTATCCTTGATCATTGATATGAAGACCAAATATGATCAACAAAAAGAGAAAGGGTAATGATCAATATCTTAGTTAAAGATCAACCAAATATGGTTAGCTCTAATGTCCTTGATTGCACATATTTTTCCTTCAGTATGAACGTGAAGAATTCATAGGAACCAAAGGGCAAGAAACCAAAATAATGTTTGCAGGGAAGGACAAGGTTGTTGGAAAATCTTTTGGTTAAAGATAGTAGGGCTTAAATAGCCCAGCTTTCAAAATCAGGCAAGGGGACTGCATTATACGATTAAAGCTTGGCCTTTCATTGGCATGCAGGCAGCATGTTAAATTTGCATGCACTGCTGTTTTAATGATTGCTAGCACTGGCTGTATTGCTCATTATCTACACACTTCAGCAAGGGACCTGAAATCGTGAGTGGTTATCCTACTTAAAATAAGCCCGAAACTCTTAAAGGGAAATGCACTGCACTGTAGTATTCTTTTTCAAAATGATTTTCAGTTGTGATTCTTTGAGGAGTGATTGAACATGTACAAAAATATACAGTGTGGTTTTATGAGTATGTACTGAATGTTTTGGTACAAGATGCAGAAAAAAGGAGAATTAATTGGGAAGAAGACACTCCAGATATATGCTTGAGAGGCAATAGGAGGAAATATTGGTTAAGCCCAGTGCAGAAATTCAGAACCCATTTAGAGTTATTAAAATTAGTAGATTATTCTCAATATGCCAGCCGGTGGTGTAATGGCCTCCACACTGGACTTTGAGGTGAGTGGTCCTGGGTTAGAATCTGCCTGGCTCCTTGCACACTTTCCATCCATGCTGGGCTGAATGTTAATCTGGCAACTTGGCCTTGTTAAAAAAAAACAGAGAAATGCTAAAAGAAATGGCAAGGTTGTTGCCTGATGTGTCACGAGGCGTGGAAAGGAACGACAACAATTCTTAATGTGGGTTATTTTATTAAAAACCCTCTTACTTTCTCACATCCTCACACTTCTTAACTCGCTACACTCCCATTGCTCTGTTGTCAGTCAACTCGGCCCTTCAAAGCACACACTGGTCCTTACCTTCACAGTGCAATGTAGCAGAGTGGTTAAATTACTTGAAAGATATAAGTGAACCAGCTGATTATTTACAATAATTTTGTAAAGAGCTGTTATATTTTCAGATTTACTTGTATTTAAATCCCCACCATTCCTGATGGTATTTGCATTTATATCTCTGGATTAATAGTTCAGAACTCTAATTAGTAACTTCATCACCAAGTTAGAGTAACAGTCTGAAGAACAAGGTGACAATCTGCAAGAAACGAGTAGCCAATGTCTTGGGCTGAGACCCTTCATCAGGGTCTATTCCTGATGAAGGGTCTGGGCCCGAAACGTTGGCTACTCTTTTCTCACGGATGCTGCCTGACCTGCTGAGTTCTTCCAGCGTTGTGTTTGTATTCTTTGATCCACAGCATCTGCAGTTGTATTTTGGTGTTAAGGTCACAATCTGTATTGAAGGTCTGAATTCTATAATGGAAAAAAAAGCTACTAAAACCAAATGATGTGAGTGCAGTTTCCAACTGAGCTATGTATCTGGGTCCTGATTTTCTATCCCAGGAAAGCTGGTTGGTATCTAAACAGGAAGTACTATGGAGTTCACTTTAGCAACTAGTTTCTGTTGAAGGTAATTTAGTTATTACTGTCCATGCATCACCAACTCCTTTGAACCATGTATCACATCAGAATTTAGATATCTTGCTTTCACTCAGAAGAAATAGTCAAATAAAAAGAAAATTAAAATCATTCAGAATTGTTTTCACCCAGTTTCAAAGATGGATAATTGTAATGTGTGGTTTATGGAAAGCAGCATACTCATTCATGGTTCTGCATGAATCTGCAGAACATGACTCCTGGAACATGAATACTGCCTATTGATGAGGAGAAGAATGTTATCCTGATTTTTCCATTCTTTAACTAAGGATCTATGTGGTCATTTATAGTGGACATTTTGCCAATCTGGTTGAGAGTAACTGAGCTAACACAAACCATACCGGTGTACATTCATTATCAGCCCTTGTGAAGCATTAATACACAAAGCCATCACAATCAGGTTTATCCTTCATTACCATCTCAAAAATTAGCAGCTGTTGTGCATTAGTCATGCAGTGAAGCATTAAAATTTTAATGGGCACTTGTACAGACCAATGTTGTCAGAAATTATGCCAAGGGTAATTAAATAAACTGGATCAGCACAATCTGGGGAAGAAAAAAAACTTTGTACAAGAAAGGCAGCTTACTGATAAAAAAATAAAACTGAGAAACCAACAAAAGAATATTTTGTATCTGAAATATCTATTGTATTATCAATGACTTTTACATGAAAAACATGAAAATCATACAGTGTGTTTGATCTGCTCTACTTCTGGAAATGACTAGATTTATCAGCAGGCACTTGAATGATGGGGAAATGAAACTCGACTTTTCTCAGAACTCTGAGATTGTCTACCCTACTTGTTGCACGAGCACAGCAGGATGTCCTTCAGCTGCAATTCTATTTTAAGAAATACCAATGACCTCAAGTGAGCTGCCTTCTGACCCTTACTGGAGAATACCTTGCAAAGAATAAATTAAGAAAACACGAGAAAATTCAATTCAATTCCAACCAATTCCACTTCATTTTGGGTAAAATAGTCAGATGTGAATTTCTCTGGTCATTATTGATCACAATATTTTACATGTTTCACTGAAAAATTGCCTCTGAAATCAAGGATTGGTTATTTTATATCTTTAGCATTTATTAAGGCATCTCAAAAAGCTTATCTTCAAAAACACAGATAACATATGGGGCAAATGGAGGCACAGAAACCCTTTTCTTCTGTAACTTAACCTCTTTTAAGTAACAATGAAATAAACATTTTAGTAAGCGCCCACAACTAAAGAACCAATTTATTGAGCAGATAGCAGTAAATATCCATTAACCAGACATTATTTTGCTTGCCTCTATACATATTCATTTGCCTAGTAATGAATTATTTCTAACAATATAAATGGCTGTTGTGGCCAAATTAACTTCAATGTGAGAGCTTGCCACTGGCATACAGAATATGTGATTTCTGGCAAAACATTTTCTATGTAGGCAATTAATGTCTTTTTCATGCCACTGTTTCACATCATGCACCATTAAAGTTACATTATATTGCACACTCTTCAAAGAAAGTTGTATTAACAAAGTGTGAAGACCTAATGGTTGTAAAGATCTTGGTTCTTAGTGAGAAAGTGAGATATTACAGAACTTGTACAAGAGCCCAATGCTACCTGCAAAAGTTGCTCTCGTATAGTTTGTTTTTATTAAATTAAGGATTGGGATATTGCTGTAAAGAATATTTTTGTTTTCTTTTAAATACATTGGCCCTCACACAATCCCCATGGCTACACTAACACCTCATAACCCAATTGTCCACGTAAGCTTGAGGCTTTGCTGTGTGCTGCCCTTTGATGCAAAGTGGTTCTTGAAAGGTATGTAAAGCTCAGGTGGCAGATCCCAACGCACCAGAGACACTATAATTTTTAAATATAATAAGGCCTCTTCAGCAATTTCTAAATTTGTTATTTAATATGGAAAATTAGAAAACCTATTGAAATAGATTCAAATAATAAAAGGAATAATTAAAACAGAATAAAATAATAATACATTTATGTACAAATACTCTTATTTATTTAAATTAAGTTCAAGTTTATGATTATTTGACTGTACATACATACAACCAAATGAAACAATCAATGAAACATAAATAAAGTACAATCGAATGTCTTGTGGGTGCAGCATGCTCTAGACCATGGTGCTCTCACAACATATATATCACACACAGCAAATAAAAATATTATCACAAACGAGTTAATAACATATGAAACAAAATGCATGTAAAGTGCACTGCACAAATAAACAGTAAACAGTGCAGTTAACTGTAAACTACTCACTGTCTTAGTGATGAAACTTCGGAGATCAAGTTCAAAGTGAATGTATTAGCAAAGCACAGATATGTCACCCTACATACTCCTGAGATTTTTTCCCTTGTGGGCATTCACAATAAATACAAGGAACACATAGAATCAATGAAAGACTGCCCAATTGGATGGACAAATCATCAATGTGAAAAAGACAACAAAATGTACAAATACAAATAAAAAAATAAGGAATAATAATAGTAATAATAATGATAATAAATAAATAAGCAATAAATATGGAGAACATGACATGAAGAGTCTAAAGGTTGTGGGAAAATTTCAGAGATGGGGCAGTGAAGTTGATTGAGGTTATCCCCTCTGGTTTAAGAATCTGATGGTTGAGGATTAATAACTGTCCCTGAACCAGATGGTATGGGTCTTTAAGCTCCTATACCTCGTTTCTGATGACAGGAATGAGAAGAGTGCATGGCCTCTTGCTGCTTTCTTGCGATGTATGTAGATGTGCTCAGTGGTGGGGAGGGTTTTACCCATGATAGACTGAGCCGAGCTGTACTTTTTGTAGGTGGATTTTGTTTCTAATCCGAGCTGACAGGAGCCTGCAAGTGAGGAATTCAAGGATCTAGTTGCACAAGGAGATATCAATGTCAGAGTTACGAAGTTTATTGACTAGATTTGAAGGGGTGATGGTATTGAATGTCGAGCCATAGTTAATGAAGAATACCCTGCTGTATGCATCTTCACTGTTCAGATGTTCCAGAGTTGAGTAAAAAACTAATGAAATGGCATCTGCTATTGACCTGTTGTCATGGCATTCAAATTGAAAGGGATCTACAGAGACCACGATGAATCATTAATTGATTTAAAAATACTACAATTAATTTTAGTTACTAATATTAATTAAAATAAAATAATTACTTCCTCAATCCAAATTAGAAGCCTCCTTAAATAAATGGAAGTACAATGTGCATGACCATAAACCTAAAGGAAGTCAATCCAGCTCTCCAGCTTAGCTCAGCTGAACTCCAATCTTGGATTCAGTATTAGGTCCAAGAGAAGAGTGGGAGATCAGATAAACTGGTATTTGACCTATAGATCAATCCTGACTTTCATGTTGTGTTCAGAAACAACAGCTTGGAACTTGCTGACCCACGAAGAGCTTTTCACTAGTGGCTCTCTTCCCAATCTTTGCATAGTTAAAATATTTTGTCTATTGTTAACTTGAGGTAATGTCTATGATTGGTTCATTTAAAGCCTGTCTTCCAATCATACAGCATCAGGCTGGGGAATGCAGCATAGCATGTTTAGCCATTGAGAATGAGATGACCGTGTAGTTAAAATAATTACCCAATAATGTATCCATCCATTTCCATTCAATTCCCATTGCCCTCATAAGAATGCCATTAACCTTTTGTCAGGCAATTCCATTGTTTATCTAATTTAAGTAGGTAAATCACTCAAGACAGAATCTTTCTTTAGGGTTTTTAATGAGTTCTCTTTTATGCAAAACTGCAGAGAAGTAAGAGAAATATGTATTAAATTTGTGATTCTTCTCACAACCAGTGTTAAGTGAGGCAGCATACATACACAACACTCCATAACTATGCAATGTAAAGAAGAGTAAACTCATGGTGCTAAAATAAACGTAAGCATAATACCTCCTTCAAAATATGCCTGATAAATATTTACCAATATTACCAAGAACTTAAGACTCACAGATATTGCTGTTTCAAGGTCAAATAAAGAGTGGATGGAGATGTATGTCCTTCTACCATGTATTTCAATTAGAATAAAGCTAATCTGTCCAAGAAATGATATAATAACAGCTTATCATAGGAAATGATGCTCATACAAAATGAATTATGACTCTAGAGGCCAGAAAACTCCCCACCTGGCATCCATAGGATGTCAAACTTAATGACTAAAATTGAAGATCAAATGATAACTTCACAAAGACTTTGGCAAAAGAAGGATATTCTCATTGATTGGTCTTGACAACAGCTTTACTTCACTGCCTTCAGCCATTCTCACTTAGAAAATTTGCCCTTGATGACAAAGCTGCTTGTGGTAATGTCAAATGAGCAAAGAGGTGACATGTTGCTTATCCAGAATAATGATTGGTTAGTTATCTCTGAAGTGAGTGTTGCCTTCTTAATATGTCTTCCAATTTGCAGTAGCCCCTCAGAGTCACAAAGGGGATAACACTTCCTAAGGTAATTTTATTTTGGGAGATGCACTGCATTTCCTTTGCATAAACCTGACTTTGAACAACAAGAGGGATTCAGTTGCTCTGCGCTGAGAGGCTGTTTACAAATGTATCAACTATTGCAAAAGCTGTCTTTGGCTATTTCTGTAAAAGAATAAGCAATATGTGAGAGCTGGGCAATTGCTCTGGTAAGCAACTCCCATCTTGAAAAGCATGCACTGCCATGTCGAAGTGGCGATGTAGGTCAACTTTTGAGGACATCTGCCTCGGGGTTTGCTGAGCTACAAGTTTCCTGCTGATGAGTTTGGAGCCCTCTCTTGGCTCCAGCTGGGTTCAGATCAGTAGGAACATAGTCCCACTGGCACATCTAGATTAATTGCCTGATACATTGGATCCTATTATGTACATAAGCATAGAACTTCCTTGTTTTATTGAATATTTAACTGAGATCAACTTTGCTGTCAATAAAGAACTTGCTATCATCTAGTTCTGAGTCCATCTCTTTGGTTGTCATTTCTGCCATCTCAACTGCTAGAACAGCAGCCCCAAGTTCAAGCCTTGGTATGGGGGAAGATCTGGTTTGCCTTGCCCAAGATGAATCCAACTTCACTATATCCAGTAGTGCCTGTGACCTTCAGGCATGCAACAGCAGAACTGGCTTTATTTGATGCATTTCGTTTTAGCTTGTTTTTGCTCGGTGTCAGATGTCCGACGTCTTGGAGTCTCCCAGCCTCCCAAACGGCCATATTTGTACCAGATGCGTCGAGCTGCAGCTCTGAAGGGACCATGTTAGGGAACTGGAGATGCAGCTCGATGACCTTCGTCTGGTCAGGGAGAGCGAGGAGGTGATAGAGAGGAGTTACAGGCAGGTGGTCACACTGGGGCCACGGGAGACAGACAAGTGGGTCACAGTTAGGAGGAGGAAGGGGAAGAGTCAGGTACTAGAGAGTACCCCTGTGGCTGTACCCCTTGATAATAAGTACTCTTGTTTGAGTAATGTTGGGGGGGGGGGGTAGCCTACCTGGGGGAAGTGGCAGTGGCCATGCATCTGGCACAGAGTCTGGCCCTGTGGCTCAGAAGGGTAGGGAAGGGAACAGGAAGACAGTGGTGATAGGGGACTCTATAGTTAGGGAGTCAGACAGGTGATTCTGTGGATGCAGGAAAGAAACCCAGATGGTAGCTTGCCTCCCAGGTGCCAGGGTCCAGGATGTTTCAGATCGCATCCAAGATATCCTGCAGTGGGAGGGAGAACAGCCAGAGTTCATGGTACATACTGGTACCAATGACATAGGTAGGAAAAGGGAAGAGGTCCTGAAAAAAGACTACAGGGAGTTAGGAAGGAAGTTGAGAAGCAGGACTGCAAAGGTAGTAATCTCAGGATTACTGCCTGTGCCACGTGACAGTGAGAATAGGAATAGAATGAGGTGGAGGATAAATGTGTGGCTGTGGGATTGGAGCGGGGGCAGGGATTCAGATTTCTGAATCATTGGGACCTCTTTTGGGGTAGATGTGACCTGTGCAAAAAGGACCAGTTGCACTTGAATCCCAGGGGGAACAATATCCTGGCGGGGAGGTTTGCTAAGGCTGCTGGGGAGAGTTTAAACTAGTATTGTTGGGGGGGGGGGGTGGGAACTGAACTGAAGAGACTGGGGAAGAGGAGGTTAGCTCACAAATAGAGAAACCTCAAAGCCAGTGCAAGAGGGAGGATAGGCAGGTGATAGAGTAGGGATGTGCTCAAACTGAAGGCTTGAAATTTGTCAATTTTAATGCAAGGAGTGTTGTGAACAAAGCGGATGAGCTTAGAGTGTGAATCAGTACTTGGATATATGATGTGGTGGCTATTACAGACATGGATGGCTCAGGGACAGGAATGGTTACTTCAAGTGCTGGGTGTTAGATGTTTCAGAAAAGGACAGGGAGGGAAACAAAAATATGATACTGTTGATCAGAGATAGAGTCACGGCTGCAGAAAAGGTGGATGCCATGGAAGGATTGTCTACGGAGTTTCTGTGGGTGGAGGTTATGAACAAGAAGGGGTCAATAACTTCACTGGGTGTTTTTTTTTATAGGGGGGTCCAATAGTAACAGGGATATTGAGGAGCAGATAGGGAAACAGATCCTGGAAAGATGTAATAATAACAGAGTTGTCATGATGGGAGATTTTAATTTCCCAAATATTGACTGGCATCTTCCTAGAATGAGGGGTTTAGATGGGGTGGAGTTTGTTAGGTGTGTTCAGCAAAGTTTCTTAACACGGTATGTAGATAAGCCTACAAGAAGAGAGGATGTACTTGATTTGGTATTGAGAAATGAACCTGATCAGGTGTCAGATCTCTCAGTGGGAGAGCATTTTGGAGATAGTGATCACAATTCTATCTCCTTTCCAGTATCATTGGAGAGAGATAGGAACAGACAAGTTAGAAAAGCGTTTTATTGGAGTAAGACGAATTATGAGGCTATCAGGCAGGAAATTGGAGGCTTAAATTAGAAACTGATGTTCTCAGGGAAAAGTATGGAAGAAATGTGGCAAATATTCAGGGGATATTTGTGTGGAGTTCTGCATAGGTACGTTCCAATGAGACAGGGAAGTTATGGTAGGGTACAGGAACCGTGGCATACAAAGGTTGTAATAAATCTAGTTAAGAAGAAAAGAAAAGCATACAAAAGTTTCAGAGAACTAGGTAATCTAGAAGATCTACTTAGATCTACGATCTAGAAGGTTATAAGGCTACTCGAAAGGAGCTTAAAAAGGAAATTAGGAGAGTCAGAAGGGGCCTTGAGGAGGCCTTGGTGGGCAGAATTAAGGAAAACCCCAAGGCATTCTACAAGTATGTGAAGAGCACGAGGATAAGATGTAAAAGAATAGGACCTATCAAGAGTGGTAGTGGGGAAATGTGTATGGAACCTGAGGAAATAGCAGAGGTACTTAATGAATACTTTACTTCAGTATTCACTATGGAAAAGGATCTTGGTAATTGTAGGGATGACTCATTGTGGACTAAAAAGCTATGCATGTAGATATTAAGAAAGAGGATGTGCTGGGGCTTTTGGAAAGCATCAAGTTGGATAAATCATTGTGACCAGATGAGATGTACCCCAGGCTACTATGGGAGGTGAAGGAGGAGATTGCTGAGCCTCTGGTGATGATCTTTGCATCGTCAATGGCAATGGGAGAGGTTCTGGAGAATTAGAAGATTATGGATGTTGTTCCGTTATTCAAGAAAGAGAGTAGAGATAGCCCAGGAAATAATAGACCAGTGAGTCTTACCTCAGTGGTTGGTAAGTTGATGGAGGAGCTTTTGAGATGCAGGATTTATGAACATTTGAAGAGGTATAATATGACTAGGAATAGTCAGCATGGCTTTGTCAAGGGCAGGTCGTGCCTTACGAGCCTGATTGAATTTTTTGAGGATGTGACTAAACACATTGACGAAGGAAGACCAGTAGATATAGTGTATATGGATTTCAGCAAGGCATTTGATAAGGTACCCCATGCAAGGCTTATTGAGAAAGTAAGGAGGCATGGGATCCAAGGGGACATTGCTTTGTGGATCCAGAACTGGCTTGCCTACAGAAGGCAAAGAGTGGTTGTGGATGGGTCATACTCTGCGTGGATGTCGGTCACCAGTGGAATGCCTCAGGGATCTGTTCTGGGACCTTACTCTTCGTGATTTTTATAAATGACCGTGATGAAGAAGTGAAGGGATGGTTTTGTATGTTTGCTGATGACACAAAGGTTAGAGGTGTTATGGATAGTGTGGAGGGCTGTCAGAGGTTACAGCCGGACATTGATAGGATGCAAAACTGGGCTGAGAAGTGGCAGATGGAGTTCAACTCAGATAAGTGTGAAGTGGTTCATTTTGGTGGGTCAAACATGATGGCAGAATATAGTATTAATGGTAAGACTCCTGGCAGTGTGGAGGATCAGAGGGATCTTGTGGTCTGAGTCCATAGGATGCTCAAAGCAGCTGCGCAGGTTGACTCTGTGGTTAAGAAGGCATATGGTGTACTGGCCTTCATTAATTGTAGATTTGAATTTAGGAGCCGAGAGGTAATGCTGCAGCTATATAGGACCCCACTTGGAGTACTGTGCTCAGTTCTGGTCGCCTCACTACAGGAAGGATATGGAAGCCATAGAAAGGGTGCAGAGGAGATTTACAAGGATGATGCCTCGATGGGGAGCATGCCTTATGAGAATAGATTGAGTGAACTCAGCCTTTTCTCCTTGGAGTGAAGGAGGATGAGAGGTGACCTGACAGAGGTGTATAAGATGCTGAGAGGTATTGATTGTGCGGATAGTCAGAGGCTTTTTCCCAGGGCTGAAATGGTTGCCACAAGAGGACAAAGGTTTAAGGTGCTGGGGAGTAGGTACAGAGGAGATGTCAGGGGTAAGTTTTTTACTCAGAGAGTGGTGAGTGCGTGGAATGGGCTGCCGGCAACGCTGGTGGAGGCAGATTTGATAGGGTCTTTTAAGGTATTTTTAGATAGGTACATGAAGTTTAGTAAAATAGAGGGCTATAGATAAGCTTAGTAATTTCTGAGGAAGGGACATATTCAGCACAGCTTTGTGGGCTGAAGGGCCTGTATTGTGCTGTAGGTTTTCTATGTTTCTATGTTTCTATCACAGAAGATGCAGACCTCTTTCTGTTGGACTGTAGATAGTGGAATTGATGTGCATGTTTTTTGGAATTTTCAAACCTTTCAGACCCTGAAGTAAAGAACATTAGTTCTGCCACTGGTCATGTTCCTCTTTAGGGAATGTGTCCTAGATCAGTTCTCATAACATCAAGCAGCCCTGGGTACTGACTGGAGCAGCAAATACAAGAGAGTCAAATGGGCAGTTGATAGTTGATAGCACACTGCAATGCATAAGTGGTCTTTTGGTATCAGATCTGAAAAGTAACAGTGTTGGAAATAGGGTGCCATCCAAGGCCCAGACTGCACTGCATCAGAAGGAGGTCCTGTCCGAGATCAAGATTCTGTTGACATTTGGCCAGATCTTCAGATGCATAATATTGCATGAACTGAACATCATTAGATGCAATCTTATGCAGTTTGACTGCACTGTTTTCAGCACACTGACTGCTTCTTCTGCACTAGGAAATGATTTAAGATCATCAACATAGAAATGACTCTCTGTATCTCTGTGATTCAGTCCCAAATTCGTTTCCTTCCTCAATAGCTGCCCTCTTAAGTGATATGTCTTTGATCTGTGCAAAAGACAATTTGTATTTGTGTAGGTTTCTGGGGGTGCTAAATGCAAATGTTGAGCAAGTATCAGGTTTCTTTCTTGGTATCTTGTAGAAAATGCATTAGAGTAGGACACATACAAAGAGTATGTCGGGCAGACAAAAATAAATGGACTATACAGAAAAGAGAAAAAGCCAAAACGTCAAGTTGCAGTTTCAAAAAGAGCACTGGTCTGCATGTTATCAATGAAAAATCTGATAATGATGAGAGTGACATAGGAGTCTGTAGCCTCAAGATTTAAATGTGAAAACTAACAATGGATGAGCAATGTGGCTTACACTAGAAGTGAATGGGAAATTAATTAAAATGGGATTAGACACTGGTTCAGCTGTTTCTGCCATTCAACAAAATTAGAAGAGAGGCATTTCAAAGATACTAAATTGAACCCTGCAGATATCCAACTAAACCTATACTGGAGAAAAGATAACTCCGGTGGCTGTGGGCTTTGTGGCTTTGTGGCTGTGGGCGCTCTTTCGTTAACTTCACCTCAGAATGTTAATTGCTTACTTTTATTGTCTGCACAATTTGATTTTTTCTTTTGCACACTGGGTGTTAACCTGTCTTTATTTTTAATGTGTTCCAGTGTTTTTCTTTGTTTTGTGGCTACCTGAAAGGAGATGAATCTCAAGTTGTATATAGTATAATTACCGAGATAATAAATGTACTTTGAACTTGGACATGGGTCGACTAAGGGTCTGCTCACTGTTGTTTGGTAGAAGCTGTCATGGACAGCAAAAAGGAAGGGCGCTACCCAACAGTTTGATAGCTTTTTGCTAAGCTCTTTGTTCATGATGTGAAGGAAGACCTTGTCTTCAATTGAAACTGCTGGTTTAAAATCATAGTTTGAGTGACAGACCAGATTGACAGTGTATTTCATGATATATGCCAGTGATATTAAACCTGATTCTGAACTCTTCAAATATAGCTACCAAATGCTATATGTACCAATATGAAGCAAAACTTAAGTTGTTTCAAGGGCAAATAGAGTGGATGGAGATTCATGTCTTTCCACTGTGCCATTCAAATAGAATAAAACACTGACCTGCCCAGGAAATGATATAACAAAATGCTGACATACAGTATAGGAAGTGATGTTCATACATAATGAACTACATCAGAATACCCAACTTCCACTAAAGATAACGTAGACTTAAATTGTATTCTGTTTTCTAAGAAACTATGTTAATGATCAAAATTTAAAAAAAAAATCACACTACCAGAGGTGAATGATAAGTTCATGCCCTAAGTTAGAAGGAAATGAGTTATTAACCAAACTTTCTGGATAATCACTCAAAGAGTGAACCTGCCTTTGCTTGTAAGGAGAGCTGTATAACTCATCGCCTTCTACCTTAGGCCACAAACTTATCAATCACCCATCAGTGGACACTTGCTGGAGGTCCAAGATCTGTAGGCTCCATGACCGCTGGACAAGTGTGTAAATGTAGAAGGGGACTATGTTGAAAAATAAATGTGCTAGGTTTTCTAAAATTGACTCCTTCTACCTTAGGCCACGAACTTGTCAATCACCCCTCGTAACACCAGAAGGCAGAGAGCCATCTGCAGTGGTTTGATCCCATTCATGCTAAATTTTACTCAGCAGGTTTTGATTTAGTACATTTTATAAGCTATAATAAGTTTGTTAACTGGATAATTAAATAACTCTTGAGAGGAAGGATTTTCATTTCAGTTCCACAATATTAAAACAAGTTATTGTTAGTAGTTATGAATGCAGGATACCTAGCATTCCTGTCTTTTTCCTGACGTAAATCACTTTGAATTTTAGTACACATCAGCTTTGATGAATCACCCCATTGTAGCTACAAAAGATAAGTAATTGCATGTTTGAAAAGTTCAGTAATTATAATAGAAAAAATGGTAATGCCAAAATAGTCTTCCTCTTGTTAATAGCTTTTTCTCACATAATTAAATAGAAATTAGAAACTATTTAAAAGTACATTAAAAGCTGTGCTACTTGAAAATGCCCGAACAATTGTGCACCACTATATTTTGAGAAATCTATCGTATTGTATTTACTGCTTGTTTTTTGAAGTCCAGTTTTCTTGCCAGCTTCTACTGAGATAAGCAGTGCTGAGATATGGTGTCTAATTAATGTCTGGATGTAATTGGGATGGAGAAGACCATTCTTCTTGGGAAAAAAACCCATGTTATAAACCTTATATACTCAAGCACTGGGACTAGCTTCATGTAGAGGCCCTTTAAGTGAGAACAATGCATGAAAATTGGCAGTTTTATCTCATGCTCCCACTTCCCCGATTATTGTGACCTACCTTCAACTCCACCAAATTTTCAGCTGCAGAAGCCAATAATAATCTGCTCCCCAGTGCTCCTGCCTACACTTAAAGACTCAATACTCACACACTCCCACAAAAGCTGCCTCAACCTCCAAGCTCAGGGCCTCTCTCCCTTGCACACCATCCTCATAATCTGAAAGTTACCTGAAGGAAAAAATGGAGACAGGAGCAGCAGTTAATAGAAATTAAAGAGTTTAGTGTTAATCCAGCCAGTTACAGTGCCTGTCTCTTTATTTCCTTTCTGGCCTTTTTTTCACTACCTTCTCCTGATCTTTCTGGCCCTTATCACCATCTCATTCTCCTCCCCCACCCTCACCATCTGCCCATCACATCCACAAACTCCTCCCACTTGCCCTGCTCACTTCCTCCCTTGATTCCTTGCTCCATCCTCCCCACCTATCAAATTCCACGATTTGCAGACCTAATCAAAGCCATTTCCTCTCTTTGCTTCAGGCTTGCCTTCAATTCACTGGAGTGGCAAATAGCATCGTTAGATTTAGAACTAGAAAACAAAATTATTTTTAAAAATATTTATGGATTTCTCCTGTACGTGTTAGCCCCCATTTTGTATTTCCTGACCTCATGCTCCTATAAAGTATTTCCATAGAATGTTCAGGTGGGAGTTCAGTCAAGGAAACTTCTATCACCTTAGCGCAACCTCGAGCAGTCTTGAGCATCTCATCCAGCTGGCTGCGCTGCACTAATGAGTAATTAGTGACGTTTAACTGATAACATGTCTAGTTAGTAATGTTTAACTGATAAAGGGTGTCATGTGGTTACAACCGTATTCACCTATTGGAGTGTTGCACTGTGTTTCTCGACCTCTGGTACAGCACAGACTGCCAAAATGCAGTAATACTCTTGAGGCCCTTTATAAAAGTATCCCCAAAATGCAAGACAGTAGCTGTCCATGACAACAGTATGAGCTATAATGGAGAAGGCCTCTGATCTTCCAGGGCAATGTTATCTGCAGCAGAAGCTGTCATGGATTCAATCTCATGCTAAATGATGCTATGATCTACTTTGGCGCTATTGGAAGGTATCAATTTGTACATGTTGGACCGACTAACCATATGGTAAATTTCTCTGCCCTGGAAGCTCTCTCAAAGTCTATGGTAGACATAGATTTACTGGTGGTAAGCCAGTAATTGGTAGACTGGGTTCTTGATATCTGTAGCGGACTCCCTTGCTGCAGATCTAATGTAGGAGCCTTTCTCCTTGCTCGTGTGAGTATGTGCCTGGTGAGTCATCATGTGCTGATAATTCCTCCAGCCTGGGCCATTATATCAACGTGAAAGTAATACATTGTAGAATCAGGTGGAAGCGTAGTGTGAGATAAAAATATTGGTCAAAATTGAGTCAAATATGCAAAGGTTCTCAATTGAGGGTGATAATAATCAACCTAGGAGACATTCTTCGATGGAAAACCTTTACATATTTGACTCAATTTTCTGTTAATTCAGATGAAATGGATCCTATGGTCGCCATCCAAAATCTGATGATAAATTTAATGTTCAGATTCAGGGAATATTTTAGTTTCAGGGCAGTGTGACAGATCGTCTGCAATCATTTTAAAATGCTGCAATCATTTTAAGATGCTGTGCTTCTTAAAACAAAATGTGTTCAATGTGTGACCATTGATTTGTGATATGGTTATATTCCCTCACCCGTCAGGGAAGCCATTTCACGACTCTTTCCTCATTTGAGCACCGGCAACAAGTGTCTGCTCTTTGCAACTGCTCACTTCAAACTGCCTGAAGATGTCTCAAAGCAGACACACCAAAGCTACTTTGCTGGTCAGTTTCTTTTGGAAAATACTCTCCTCTGTTCTGCAAACCTGCACAAAGTGCAGTGGTAAACTGCAGTGACTCACCTGTAATTGCTAGCACTTACGGATTTTTACTAGAAATTGAATCAGGTTAACAAAATAGACATTAACTTAACTCATTACTGAGTTGAAAGGAGGGAGCATTATTGTTGAAGAACCTGCTGTGACCACCTTGGGCTTTTTTTCATTGTGTTTAACAATTCAAGATCAAAATTACAGTTGATTCTCAAATGCTTCAAGCAAGAAAGAAAAATTCCACAATTTGTTCATTATTTAGACAACCTGAAGAGCAATTTCACTTTATTTTTCATTCCCTGGATATTCCACTGGAAAACAAGACTGCATTGAAAGAATCTGACATCCAAACATACCATTAAAACAGATATCCTAATCAGCACCTTGGTGATTAATTTTGCACAAAACAGTTTCAACATTTATTCTTGAGATATTCCAAAGGACAGTATTACTTGTTTATAAATTCCCCTCAATTTCCTCCCCTGGAGCAAAGGAAGCTGAGAGCTAGACTTAAAGAGATTCATAAAATTTGTGAGGATAGATGATAAGTGTATTTTTCCAGGGGAGGGAATTCTTAAGTTAGTGGAGATAAATCTAAGTTATGAGGGGAATGATTTAAAGAGGGACGAGTTCTTCACATAGAGGATAGTAGGAAAATATAACAAGCCTCCAGAAGTGGTGATATAGGGAGGTAAAATTACAACATTTAAAATTTATATGGGTATGTTGGTGGTTAGGAAAGGTTTAGACGGATATGGAGCAAATAAGAGCAAATGGGACAATCTCAGGTTGGAACCTTGGTCAGCACGGATGAGCTGGGCTGATGATTATTTCAATACTGAATAAATCCTATAATCTATGGCTCAGCTAATATATATACTTTTGAACTATCAGTGGTGTTTATTTGTCTAGGAAATCAAGCAGAACGGGATTGCTAATATCATCCAGAACAAAATTCCTTTCGCCATCATGGATCATTTAATATTTTTTAAACCTAGATTTGGAATCATTTCATTTCTGAGTGACAGATCTTTCTCCAAAGAATAGAACAACTGAGCCTACAATGTCTTGGTAAACTTCTGAGAAATGATGCTTTTTGGGCTTGAATCTATCCTCTGAGTTATATTGGTTGGTAATACAAGGTAGGATCTGGATTCAGACCACTAAACTGCATACTACAAAAATTGCTGTCCATGATTCTTTTTATAACTATGCCCAATATTTTTTTACTGTTCAGTGTATTCTGCAGATCCACTGGGATTCCACTGGCGTGAAGCAAGCTGAAAAATATATTACTTTTCTAAAACAGTAGTGACAACTACTAAATTCCACAAATCCTGCTATATTTCATAACACCAGTAGATAAAAATGTCAGAATGTAATGCTACAATTTATTGTAATTTTATAACATATTATCGACCTTTAATCATTTCATAGAATCAGCTGATTTATTTCTGTTTTATAAAAGATCAGGTAATATAAAATAAGGAAATTGCACACAGTAGTTTTTAATTAAACTGTAAGTTACATTGCAAGGATTCTATGACAAATTTGTATCCCTTGATATCTCTTGCTTGCATTCAAAGCTCTTTCAGCAAGGTATAGGTGACACAGAGATTAATAACATCAAACACTTCACTCTTCTACCAGCCCCTCATCACACAGTGTTTTGAATATTTTTTGACTAGGACAGCAATTTGGAGGAACACACCAGAGTGCCCCTGACAGAATGTCCTTGAGCGACGCTGAAGCAAAGTTGTTTTCCCTAAATAAGTTTCTGCAGAGTTAAGTTCATTTATAACTTACAAGATAGTTTTGTTCTGTAATATTCAATGAAATAAAATGAATAAAATATCATGATACAAAAATGCTTTTAACTTGTAGAATTTATTTTTTCACTAAACTATGCAATATGTTTTAGTTATATGCAAACTCATGAGATGTACTTAGTTGACAGTTTACTAGTATTTGTTAACTTCAAAAACTGGCCACCATATGGGCATGGTTCAAACATAGACTAAAGAACTTGATTTCAGAGTTGAGGAAGAAAGTCACATAGATTAAGTGTGACATAGTAGCACCACTTGACTGATCTCTCATGGAAACTTGTCACCGTTCCTTCAAAGTTACTGCTCAGAAATGCTGGAACTCTAGTCCTTATTGGCATTATGGAAGTAGCACCCCCATTAGGATGGTAATAGTTCATGAAGGCAGCTTACCATCACTTTCTCAAATGACACCCATTTGCCCTCAAAGGTCACTGGAGGGGTGGAATAATTTAAAAAAGGCCTAGACACAGGGGAGAGTTAGTTGATGATGTAGATGATAAGGGATATTTAATGTGAAAAGTATTTTTGAATCTGAATTTATTACTGGAATCATTGTCCTTCAAAAATCCACTTGATCCTCGAAAGTACAAATATTTAAAATCTATTCATATATTAATTAGAACTAGCAATGGCTACACATGGCATATAACAATTCTCCTTCCCTTTTTAACATAAAGGAGACAATTTCACAGAAATAAAATAATTTTACTGCAACAAGCACCTTTCCTTATTATGACCTTTAATGTCAGAGTCAAGAAGAATAGCAAGATTGTGAACAGTATGATTGAGAAAGTATGACTGAGACAGAGACTTCATATAGTCAATGCACTTGTCATCGTCAACTGGCCATTTAAATAATATGTGAAGCTTCATTACACCTATCATCACTCTATAATCAAAATGGGAAGAGTTTGAAAATGAAATGTAAAATAATACTTATAATACTGATTTTATTTCCATGATATTTACACATTTAATCGTGAAGGCATCACACATTTATACCTAAAACATATTCATGAAGGGAGTTTTATCAAATCATAAAACAATTTGGATAGATAAAGCCACATTATATCTTCAAAGTACACCAAGAGAAGCAGCAAAAGACATTGAAATAAATGATTAAATATTAATTCAGAAAACTGGAAAGGAACATTTGTTCAAGATGATGTCTTTATTATAATCTATTGGTTAAGATAATGGAGGTCAAAGCCTTGGAATAATTCCAAATACTACTGGATGCCATCTTAGAAATGTTAATGTAACCGAGAAAAGAGCTTCACTGTGCCAAATGCTTTTCACTACTTCAGACTCTTAAATAATTACTGAAACCACTTTCTTCCCTGAAAGTTTATTGATGCATAAGTCCAAACTCTTGAAAATTTATTTATAAACAGCAATGCATTAGTTAAAGCCCATAGTAACAATTCCAAACCTCACATAAAGGAAGTTCACCCTGCCTTGTATAATCTCTTTATCTAATTATCATTATGGGAGACAAATATCATAGAAAAAAGAGCTTTAATGTGCTAAGTAATTTTTCTACTTATAAAACATAAGTGATTAATGAATAATACACCAATATTTTGGTAGTAGTAAAATACAAAGCTATTCTACCATTTTATAGTAAGAAACAGCTGATTCCTTGAATTCTTTCAACTGGATAGCTGGCATATTTAGGCTTTTCTCAATGACACATCCCAAATACATGGGTAATAGCACAGTTTTATTAGTTATGGGAAGCTGATTGGACACAAATTAATTAGAGAAAGTGGAATTCAAAACATCTTTTATTGGTATTGGAGATGATAAAATACACAGATTGTTACAAAACCCACACCTGATAAACAGTACTGTGCAACGGTCTAAGGCAATGTATATAGTTAGGGTGTTTAAGACTTTTGCACAGTACTGTATTTGCCATCATGGAAAGGAGAACAAGTTTGTACATCTGTTGGGAGTAAAGGATGTTGGGAATGGCCAGGGTGGTGCGTTGCTGGAGTGAGGGGAGAGTTGACAGAGAAAGCATGCCAGGGTTGGGGAGCAAGTGCAGATACACTCAGCTCTGAGACACCAGGCAAGGTCACTGGATTCTAAGAAATTGGTTTATTGGTCATTACAGAATGTCTCTGGTGCTTCTTGATCCCTCTTCTTTCCCCTTCCCACTTTCCCAACCATAGCTCCCTCTCCCAGCTCCCATTCCCACTCTCAGACCACAAGAGAGACATATATCAGAATCAGGTTTATCATCACTCACATATGTCATGAAATTTGACTTTTTTTGTGACAGCAGTGCAGTACAATACATAAATTGACTATAGTACCATGCAAAAGTCTTCGGCATCCTAGCTATATATACACATGTGTCTAAGACTTTTGCAGAGTACTGTACTAATATCCTTCAGAGGAAGAAACCTGCCTTCTTAGTCTGTTCTATATCTGTTTCTAGGCTTGTCCGTATGTGATCACAGAGATGTGGTCAACTCTTACTTGCCTTCTGAAATAGCACAGGGACAATTAAGCATAAGTAATAAATGCTGATCTTGCGAGTACTGTATGAAAAATAATGGAACAGTGCTTCTCATTTCCATTGGCAGTGCCATTTCCTGCAATCTACTGGTCCTTGACATTTATCTTTAATAGAATTCTTGTGTGGCTCAACCACCAGTCTAACTAAACAGCGTGGAGAATTTCTCCAGAAATATTCTAAGACAGCAAAGAAAGTTTATTGACAGTGAGGAAACTGATGGGTTTAAATAAGCCATGTAAGTATTGACCAAATTATAGAAATGCAGGCACAATGTTTTTCAAATGGCTGCTTGAAAAGCAATCTCATTGTGAGTGATGGATTACCATTTTCTTGTAAGATATAATGAAGCGTTGTGAAATGTCATCAGAGGGAAGTGGTGTTTTCTTCTCAGATCAGATAAATGATAGAACTATCCTAAATCAAAAGTCAGTTTTTTCCATTTCCCCCCATTCTGTTAACTGTCTCCCTGAACACACATTAGTCTGTGACCCGTAAGTAGACTGCATTTTTTAAATGTCAAATCTCTTGCTGTTAATGACTGTTTCCACTTGCACATGTTTCCAATGGGTTACACTGATATTAATCATGTGAACATTACCATTTGCTGTTCCATTTACCTTCAAATATGTGAGGTTTTTTGGGTATTCACCTTCACACATTGCAACAAGCCAACCAACCTATCAGGCGCCACCTGTTCTCCTGTCACACACTGGTGCTGATGTCTTTGCATTCACACCGCAAGCCAGCAAAGCAATTTAAATTAAAAAAATGTTACTGAAATTTCCTACAAAGCAATATTTGTAATTAGAAAGATTTATGATTAAGGGCAAAGAACTTAAAACAATCATTTCTTATTAAAATCTCGGCTCATCACTGTCTAAGAGATATCATTTATATTAGATACAGCCTAAAGCTCTGTCACCCAATGATCTTGTTCATCCATTTTGAAATCATTATTACATTAAGAATAAACCCAATGACTAATTAAGTACCTATATTTTATCCTTTCAACCAATCAATCATACCACTAATACAGACCTACTGAACTGTCAGTGACTACTTGATCAGAAAAAAAACATATTTATTCTCTTATTAGAAATGAGCTGTTATTTCTTTTTCTCAAAATAAAATTTATCTCTGAACAGTGTTATTACATGGACATTGTTTCAGCATGCAAAGAGTAGTCAAAACTCTCTAAATGTTTCATTTGTAGCAGTCTTTAACTAAAATCATACATTAATAATGTAGATTACTGAGAGAGCTTTATAGTTCCTTGAAAATGGTGATCTTGTCGGATGAGGCAATGAAAAAGACCTTTAGCTTGTCAGCCTTCATTGGTAGGGGTATTGAGTTTAATATTTGTGGCACTATGTTGCAACTGTACAAGTTATTGATCAGGCCACATTTGGAATACTGTGTGCAGTTCTGGTCACCTAAAATAGGAGAGGGTGTGTGCTTTAGTTACAAGGGGAGATTGGAAAGTTTGGGACAGGTGCAAAAGCAGTTGAGGAGACTCTTTATAGAGGTTTATAAAATTATGAGGGACCTAGATTGTGTAGATGGCCTGTGGTCAGTGTGGTGTGTATATGGAACAAGTGGAACAGGTACAATGACAGCGTTTAAAAATGTTTAGAAAGGCAGATGGATAGGAAAGGAATAGAGGAATGTAGGTCAAATGCAGGAAAATGGAATTAGCATAAAAAGGCATCTCAATTGACATGGACGAACAGGGTCTATTGGCCTGTTTCCAGGCTGTATGATTCTACGGCTCTTTGCTCTCAAATTAACAATGTAAGTCACATCAACTAGATTTAAATCAAGACAAAAAGAAAATTATTGAATTTGTTCCCAGGCTAGTTTCAATAACATCCTACAGTGAAATAAACATATAAAACAGAAGTACAAATATAGACCATAGTTGAAGGTTAATTCATATAGCAGAAAAATGAACAGAAAATAAGTGTACTTGTGCAATGTGCTTTGAGTTTTTAGTTAATTTTCTTGAGGACCATTGGATTAATTATTCCATCTTCACAATATCTCAATAATAATGATGAAGAAAATAAAACTAATACTACATGTTTGGTGGGTAACACTCCATATGGAATCATAAGGTTAGTTAATATTACTTTCAATTTATTCCAATTATGAGGCAGCAACAAGTACCAAGAGGCTTTGCATATTTGTAATAGTTGTAGCACTCTTCAGGCTTAACTTTTCTTTGGTGCCTGGAGATAGGATATGCATTTGCACAGAAGTTCCTGGTTTTATTAAACTTGCAAACAGTGAATTATAACTATTTATCTTGCCGTCAACAAATCTTGAATCACAGCCTTCATGCTTTCACATAGGAGATATAGAAATGGGAAACTTTCAGAGAGCAGTTGAGTTTTAGAAGTTTCTCCATAGACCTTTTCCATTCACGGAGTCAAAGGCTTTGTGAAGTCAACAAATGGCCGTGAATTGTGGTTGATGCTGCTCTCAGCATTTTCAAATGTCATGCAGTGAAGGTCAAGGCCATTGTGTCTCTATCTGCTGTTCAGAGAGCACCTCTTTAGAAACTTGTCATTCCCTTTCCTTATGTTATCGATTGGAGTACTGCGCAATAGCTTTAAAACCCCGTCTCCATAAAAGAGAGGTACTTCTACTGGAGTGGTCATTGTGGGAGCTTTTGTTATCGGAGTAGTCTGTGTCAGAGTCGTAAGACTTTGGATCAACAGGGCTTCAGCGAGAGCAGGCAGCGGCAAGGTAAGTAGGTAAGTTCATAGAAACAAAGAAAACTTACAGCACAATACAGGCCCTTCGGCCCACACAGCTGTGCTGAACATGTCCTTATCTTAGAACTACAAATTCTTATTTCCTTTTTTTTACTGAATTAGCTGAGAATAGGGAGCATGTGCTCTGCTCTGGGTATCAGGTATGGGATTTCCAGGAGATAACAGCCTCCCCAATGGCCGCATATGTAGTAGGTTGCCTTAAGATCTAGCTCCTTAGAGACCATGTGAGGAAAAGTGTGGCAGTGATAGAGCCATAGGGAGGTAGTCACCCCAAGGCTTCGGGAGACAGATAAATGTGTGACAGTCAGGAGAGGGAAGGGAGAACATCAGACAGTGGAGAACACTCCTGTGGCCATCTCCATCAACAATAAGTACTTCATTTTGATTACTGTTGTGGGGGATGAAATACCTGGGGGAAGTAACAGTGGCTGTACCTCCAGCACTGAGTCTGGCCCTGTGGCTCAGAAAGTTAAGGAACTGAAGAGATTAGCAACAGTAATAGGAGACTATAGTTAGGGGGACAGATAGGCAATTCTGTGGATGTGAAAAAAAAAACATGGATGGTAGTTTGCCTCCTGGGTGCCAGGGTCCGTGATGTTTCTGAACGTGTTCATAATTTCCTAAAAAAGGAGGGTGAGCAGCCAGAAGTCGTGGTGCATATTGGTAGCAATGACATAGGTAGAAAAAGGAAGGACCTGCCTTTGCTGAATCCACGCTGTGTCTGCTTGATGACTCCATTTCTTTCCACATGCTTCACTATTTCTTCTTTAATGATAGTATCAAGCATTTTCTGAACTACAGATGTTAAACTAAAGGGCCTGTCTTTTGCCTGCATCCTTTTTTGAACAGTAGCCTTCTTCCAATCCACTGGGACCTGCCCAGAGTCCAGAGAATTCTAGCAAAATATCACCAAAGACTCTGCCATTTCTTTCAGTACCCTGGGTTTGCATTCCATCAGGACCAGGGGACTTATCTATCTTTAGACCTGTAAAATTGCTCAGCACAATCTCTTTAGTGATAGCTATTATATCGAGGTCCTCACCTCTCATTGCATCCATAACATCTCTCTTTGGCATGTTAGATGTGTCCTCCACTGTGAAGACCAATGTAAAATAGATATTCGAAGCCTCTGACATTTCCTCGTTACCCAAAATCAATTCCCCCTTCTCCTCCATGGAACCTAGTTTACTTTAGCCACCTTTTTTTGCTTTATATAATTATAACAAATTTTACTTTCGTTTTTAAATTTTGTGCTAGCTTACTTATTGCTAAAATGCTTTACTAAAGTCCATGTAGACAACATCTACTGCCTTACCTTCATTCACTATCCTGGTAAATTCCTTGAAAAACTCTATATATTTGGTTAGACATGACCTATCATGCATGAAGCCATGCTGAATACCTTTAATCAGTCCCTATCTATCCAAATACTTATATATCCGGTCCCTTAGAATCATTTCTAATAACTTTCCTATGACTGAAGTGAGACTGGTCTATAATTTCCTGGTTTATATTTAAATATATGTGTGCATTCCAGGCATGTCCTCTTTGCACATGTGAGAATGAAATTGTTAATTTATGCCAGAAGATTCTCTCCACTAAGTTTTAGAATTTCAGCTCCTGAGATATTGTTGTTTTATTTTGCGGACAGTTTCAACTTTTTGTTGGTTGACATGGAAACAGGCTGGGTCAGATAGATTGCAATGGGATTCAAGCAGCCTTGATAGTCATTTTCTCAAATTTAAGTTACTTGTCATTTTTAAACTTAAGTGTGAATGTTGTTCCAGTTTTAGAGGCAAAATTTGCTTCATAGCTGTGCTGTTCTGGGTCTGACTGAACACTGAGCAAGGTCCTTAATGATGCATTGACACATGATTGAGCTCCAAGCATCGCCCTGAAGAAATCCTGCAGCAACAACTTGTGGTTGTCATGATTAGCTTCCATGAACCACAGAGCCAGGGCTTTGTATGCCACAATCCACTGGGAGAATTTCCCATTCATTTCCATTAACTTAGTATCATTTGGGCTAGATGTTACTCTCTATATCAAATGCTGTCTTGCTAAGATCAGTCATCCTCACCTCTTCTGACTGCTTTTGGATTATGAATGTCTCAATAAGAAGAAATCCCAGAGCACTTTATAGACAATTAGCTAGTTCTGAAATAGGCTCACTATTGCAGTATTGGAAGTATTGTAACAGATGTGGGCACAGTAAGCTACCAGCAATGATAACATGGCAATAAACAAATAATCTGGTTTAGCCGTTGGTTGAGAGATAAATATTTGTAAAGATATCAACGTTAACTCTTCTTTAAAATAATGCTATGGTACTGTTTGCTTCCACCAGAGAGAGCAATTGGGACTTGGGTTAACAATTCATCTGAAAGAAGACACTGCTGCTCCCGAAATATTCTGTGAATGTCACAATATAGTATCAGTGTAGAGTTGGCTTTGAAGCCAAAATCCCTTTTTATCTAAAAGACAAGGATCCTAATCCTGGATTCTGGAGCCAAATCAATTAAATTAAGCACCAGTGTTTATTTTATGGATAAGTAAATGACATTCAGTATAACTTACATAATTTTGCTGATGATAGGGCAGCAAATAGCCTTTTGGATTTGTTCAGCTTTCTATTGGCAATCCATACCTGGATAATCTTCCACTCTGAGAGGCAGATGTATAGGTACAAGAAAATCAAGAGACTATAGGTAATGAAAATCTAAAATTAAAGCAGAGAATGCTGGGAACACTCAGTGGGCCAGGCAGCATGTGTGGTAAAAGTAACAATTGAAATTTCAGGTCCAAGACCTTTCATCATTATTGATGAAAGTTTGGCTACAAGTTAGTTGGTTTTTGAAGCATACTGTATCTTCAATACAATGTAGCTGGCATCAATATCTTTTATATTCTTTACGATATCCAGGACCTGTTTCTTCATATTACACCAGTTGACTGAAGACTGGCTTCATTAAAGATAACCTTTAAACTTTAGGTGGGGATCTCAAGAAGAACAATCCTCAATTCCAGCTGAGGATAGTTGCAAATGCTCACTTTGCCTTTTGTGCTCAATGAGAGGGCTCTGACATTTTTCGTGGAGGCATTCTTTTAGATTTTAACACAATTAACAGGCAGGTAAAGCAAAATTATGGTTGTGGATTGCCTCGATCTGTTCACGGGTGTACCCATCTGTTATTTAGCAAGCAGGTTCATACTGTATTGTAGGTTCACTAGTCTGGCACCTCATTTTTAGATTACAGTATCCTTCTACACTTCTTTTACTCTCCTCTTTGAACCATGGTTGATCTCTTGAGGCAATAGCTAGGAGAGTACGATTAGATCATACCAAAAACTGCTCTGCCATAGCTGATAGCTCAAATCATCTGAGAGATGTCCAGATTTGAATTGGTAAATTGGTTCCAAGTAGGGCTGTTTATCATGTTGTGTCAAATAATAGATTGACTTTCACATTTCAACCAGAAATGCTGAATAGATGATCAGCATTACACCAGAGATCCCCAGCATCACAGCAGCTAGACACAATGAAATACTTAATGTCATTCAATGTGATGTTAAGAAATGCCTAAGGGTACAGTATATAGCAAAGTGTTTGGTGGGGTGGTATTGTCTCGGATGAGAAGAGGGCAGGGGAGGAAAGCATTGAATACAGGAGATTCTATAGTTAGAGGAGTAGATAGGAGGGGCTGTGCATGCAGCGGATGTTATGCTACCTCACAGGTGCCAGGGTCAGGGATACATGTCCACAACAGTCTAAAGGGGTAAGGTGAGCAGCCAGACATCTTAGTAAACTTTGCTACTAATGATATAGAAAGGAAAAGAGAGGAGGTTCTACAGATAGAATTTAGAGAGCTGGGTAGAAAGCTGTAAAACAGAACCTCCAGGGTAACAATCTCTGGTTTGCTGCCTGTATCACACACCAGTGGGCACAAAAATAGGATAATTTGGCAGATGAATGCAAAGGAACTGGTACGGGAGGAAGGGTTTCAGATTTACGATCATTGGGATCTCTTCTGGGGAAGGAACCGGATGACCTGTACAAAAGGGATGGACTACCCCTGAACCTGAGGGGACCTATAACCTTGTGGGCAGGTTTGCTAGAGCTGTTGAGAGGATTTAAAATGTCTTGGCAGGGGAATGGGAACTGGAGGAATTGGGCTGAGAATAAGGATATTGGTTTGCAAGCAGAGTTAGTGTATAGGGAGAGTCAGGAAGGACAGACAGATGATAGTGCAAAATTGCAGTCAATAGGATGGGCTGCAGTGTAAAAGGGGGATTAAAAAGGGTGACAAATACTGTACAGGACTGAAGATGTAAAATTTGAATGCATACAGAAACCAAAATAAGCTAGCTGATCTTGTAGTGCAGTTAGAGATAGTCAGGTATTACGTTGTTGGTATCATGGAGTCATGGCTGAAAGATGATGGTAGTTTGGAGCTTAATATCCAAGGATATACAATCTTTTGAAAGAACAGGCAGGTAGACAGGTGGAGGAGTGGCTTTGCTGGTAAAAAATGACATCAAATATTTAGAAAGAGGTGACATGGGATTGGAAGATGTAGGATTTCTTGTGGGTAGAGTTAAGAAACTGCAAGTGTACGAAGACCCTGATGGGAGTTTTTTGCAGGCCTCCAAACAGTAGCCAGGATGTAGTCTACAAATTATAGAGGGAGATAGAAAAAGCATGTCCAAAAGGCAATGTTACAATAGTCATGGGGGATTTCAACATACAGAAAGATTGGGAAAATCAAATTGACGATGGATCCCAAGAGAGAGAATTTGTAGAACACCTTCAAGATAGCTTTTCAGAGAAGTTTGTAGTTGAGCTCACTAGGGGATCAGCAAATTTGAATTGTGTGTTGTGCAATGATGTGATATGATTAGGTAGGTTAAGATAAAGAAACCTTTAGGAAACAGTGATCACAATATGACAGAATTCACTCAGCAATTTGAGAGGAAAAGCTAATGTCAGATGTATCAGTATTATAGTGGAGTAAAGGACCATAAGCGGGGTGCTGGCCAAAGTTGATTGGAAGGGAACACTAGCAGGGATGACAGCAGAGCAGCAATGGTTGGAGTTTCTGGGAGCAAGTTGGAATGCCCAGGATAGGTACTGTAAATCCCAAAGAGAAAGTATTCTAAAGGCAGGATAACACAACCATAGCTGATAAGGGAAGTCAAATCCAACATAAAAGGCAAAACTTTAAAAATCAACAGAAGGCAATTAAAAAAAACATAAGGGGGAAAAAGATGAAATACAATGGTAAGCAAGGCAATAATATCAAGAAGGAATCCAAAAGTTTTTTTCCGATATATAAAGAGTAAAAGAGAGGTAAGAGTAGATAGTGGATCACTGGAAAAAGATGCTGGAGAGATAATAATGGAAACTGCAGATAAACTGAATAAGTATTTTGCATCATTCTTCACTTTGAAAGACATAACTAGTATGCTAGAAGCTTGAGAGTGCCAAGGGGCAGAGGTGAGTGCAGTTGTTATTAATAGGGAAATTGTGCTTGGGAAACTGGAAGGTTTGAAGATAGGTAAGTCACTTGAACCCGATGGACGACACCTGAGGGTTCTAAAAGAGGTAGCTGTTCTGGAGTATTGGAAAATTGCAAGTATCACTCCATCCTTCAAGAAGGTGGGGGGGGGGGGCAAGAGAAGAAAGGAAATTATAGGCCAGTTAATCTGACCTCTGTGGTTGCGATA
This sequence comes from Hypanus sabinus, assembly GCF_030144855.1. Classification (NCBI taxonomy): domain Eukaryota; kingdom Metazoa; phylum Chordata; class Chondrichthyes; order Myliobatiformes; family Dasyatidae; genus Hypanus; species Hypanus sabinus. The sequence continues at coordinate 152,230,232 of NC_082706.1, forward strand.
ATGTTGAAGTTGATTGTTAAAGTTTTGGTTTCAGGCTATTTGGAGTTACATGACAAAACAGTCCAAAATCACAATGGTTTTCCTTAAAGAGAAACCTTGCATGACAAATCTGTTGGAATTGTTTGAAGAAATAACAAGCACATGGACAAAGGAGAATTGGTGGATGTTGTGTACTTGGATTTTCAGAAGGCCCTTGACACATAAACCTGTTAAACAAGTGTATTACAGGAAAGATACTAGCATGGATAGAGCATTGACTGATTGGCACGGGGCAAAGAGTGGGAATAAATGGATCCTTTTCAATTTGCTGCCAGTGACTAATGGTGTTTCATAAGGGTAGGTGTTGGAACTGCTTCTTTTCATGTTGTACATGAAACTAATGACTTTGTTCTCAAATTTGCAAACAATACAAAGATAGTGGAGGGCCTGGTCGTGTTGAGGCAGCAGAGAGGCTGCAGAAGGACTTAGGCAGAATAGGAGAGTGGAAAAAGAGGAGGAAGATGGAATGTAGTGTTGGGAAGTGTATGGTCTTACGCTTTGGTAGAAGGAATAAAAGCATAGACTAAATAAAAAATAAAAACATAATAAAAAATAAAGAATAAAAAACATAGACTGGAAGATGTGGTAGTCAGAAGGGCCTGTTCTTATGCTGTATTATTTTATTTTCCAGCATCTACCTTATCCAATGTTAGCTGATAATCCTAATAATTCTCTCTTTCCAAGTTTGTTAAGTATCTCTGACTAAATACTATTTGTGTATTTCTGTTAGTCACAAATTACTACTTGAATATTTGTGGTTAAATACTCCCATTTCTCCTTATGTGGTGGAATGCCAAATACCATTTGTTAACATGGATAGAATGCATCAGACCCCTCACATATCTTTCAAGAGACATTGATAATGGACATAAAGAAACCACCACAGAATACGCCAAAGAATGTGGTAGCATATTGAAATACTATTTGTGTGTGGAGCCAGGAAGCGAATCCATGCTCTCCCTCACCTCAGAAATAATTTAGGCTGGGGCTAGTTCTCCTTCTCTGCTAACCTCTGTGTGGCTGAGCACCTCCTATAAATTAATGCTTCTTATTTGGTTTCTGGAGATCCACCTCCTCACCCTGCTCACAAATTTATGAGTTCCTGCCAGCATTCAGAAGATAGCAACTGCTTATTAATCTTATTATTTCATGTTTGTATTTTAAGTTGATAATGATTAGAGCTCTTGCTCCTAGCCTTGGGCAGGCAGCGTGAGTCCTCAGGCCTCTGTGGTATCCATGGAAATTTGTTTCATTGATGTTTTATACAAGCTGTAGATTGAAACATAATTTATAATGTTTTTTTTTGCTAATGTGAATTGTGAAAATTAAGCCATTGTGCTATGGTGAATGATGTAATTCTGCCTTTTTTTTCCAGTTAATGTGAGAGAAATCTGGATTTTACTGTTATAGGACCTATTATGAAAGATGATGTTAGGGAAATATTTAAGTTTGCAAGATTCTGAGTTAATAAAAAACTCAATTAACATGCATATGGCCTTTTTTGTGAAAAATATTTACATATCTTGGCAGTTGTGAAATGATTCTTAGTATAATTCATTTGCTGTATTATAACAAGACTTCAAAGATTGTTTCAGTAACATAACGGTTAAAAAATTTGAAAAATAACGAACAGCTGAAAGTACACTATTACAAAACTTCAAAATCTATTGATCACATTGACGGTATTTGTCTGATGCTTTCTTTAAGAAAATAATTTGTAGTTATAATAATCAAAACAACCCTATCAAGTGAAACAGTTACTGTGTATCCTCTATGACTGATAAATAATTCTTATTCTGAAGTTAACAAAATACTTCAACCGGAAATAAAGAAACCAGAGAAGGATTATCGGCAATAAGGACGGCCAATTTATTCAGTTTTCCATCAATGCCATTTTTTGGATCAATTACAAGTATAACAATTATTTTTGCAGATTTTTTTGTTATTTAAACAATCAATGCTGTTGAAATTACTAGAAGTAAGTCAGAGGTAAAATTAAAGCTGACAGAGAGAGATAGAGATGAATTAACATGCACAAGTGTAATGACAGGATTTTGAATAAAAGAGGATGGCTCTAGCTTTGAGGATCAAATTCCAACTGATTGATCGTGAAAGAGTCCAAGATTTTTCTTGTGTTAATGTTATTCACAAGTGACACAATGACATTTTCAAAATGCCAAGAACACAACCAACATTATCACAGTATGTGCTTATAAACAGGGAGAATCGTTTCTTGACAATTCTGCTGCATTATGACTGAATCTCTGCAGCTGTTTATATATCTCATCCTTCAGTGTACTGACAAATGCTATCTGCAGAAATTCTGTAGCACAAATGTTCATCTTAACTCTGGATTTGCAAGATGACATACAATATGTTACATATGTAAAAAAAATCCATTTTCATTCACTATAACATCATTAAGTAGCCATTACTCTTAATTAATCTTTAGAAATACATTGATCATCCTTAAATATATACAATTGTCAAACTCATGAATGATGTAGAATATTAAATAACATTAAGAATCCTGCACAGGTATGCAGAGTTCAGAGTAAACCCAGATAATTGGTTTAACATATTGTATAGCAACACTGTAACTCTTAATTTTACACCAACACTTTCTGAAAACTGGTGTGCAAAGATGTTGCAAATTGGAGGAAGTGGGAAATGGAGTCTGATTATGAAGATGCATATTCATGGAGCTCCAGTTATTGATCTTTGGATGCTGGTGGCATGTCCATTGTCTATTGAAGAAAACAAATAATGGGAATTGGAAAGGCAGTACACTAGATCGGCATTCTTTTAAACTTTAAATGTTAAGTTTAAAAAAGCTGTTTTAATGCAGTCTCATTAGTATTCTACTAGGTTGGTCATGCCTGAAACAAACTCATGATTTTCCTGAAAGTGTGGGAAGGTGTACCATATCAGACTTTAGGTGTCCATTTTCCTCTTTATTTCTCTTTTTATATCACAGTTCCCTGACTTCAGCTGGTCTCAGCCTCTGACACTTTACTGGGAAAATGGCTTGCCATTCCAAATCATTGTTAAAGAATATATATTTTCTTATCTAGTGTAAAGCCACCTGAAGAGCAATCTTGTCACAGTGTGGAATACAATGTGTTAACTTACCCTGGTTGAAAATACTGCAATTTCAGTGCATCTTTCAAAGGACCAAATTGCTGATGAAACCAGCGAAGTAGTCCATTTGAAATCTCCCCAAATAATGGAAACACCTCATTAAAAATGCTAATAAGATAGTAACGATCTGACCACATCAAAAATATTGTTCAATACATGTATCATAATGCAGATGCTGCACTCACACAATGACAATCACGTGTGCCTTCTGCTTCAACATATTCTTGCATGGCTCTTGACAATGGTATTTTAAGTTGACTATTTTTGGAACTAATTATGCAGTCTTGCAAGAAGAGTCACCTCCTACTATGTATCCGCTCATTCGGATCATACCATTTCATTGCTGCCAACGTCATCATAATCTTCTTCAATACCATCAGTCATCTCTTCCCCGTCTGCATCAATATCAGGGCCCCCTTCCACTTGTTCCTCTGTGGAGGTTTCTGCATTCTCTGATATGGATTCTTCATGTGCAGACTCTGAATTTTCTTCAAGCTGCTTCTTCTGTGACTCTATAGAGAAAACACAGGATCATCACCTTCGCTACTTCTGAGATTCACAGACGATACTAAAATAGAATAAAAACATAGAAGGTGTGTGCTTGGACATCATCTGAACTGATAATAAGTTCATAAAACAAACAATTAAGATTACTAAACAGTATAATAATGGCCTGACCTTTCTACACTTGTCACTACAGTCACATGTTGCCTTATGCTAGTTTGAATCCATTATGTCAACTGCCCAAGAATATGCTGAATTCAATGAGCATTGAACTTATCTGTTTTTTTTAGAGATATGGCACAGTAACAGCCCCTTTTGGCCCAAGGAGACACCCATGTACACCCACGTGACCAATCAACCTACTAGCCTGTATGGCTTTGAAATGTGAGAGGATACCAGGGCACCAGTGAAAATCCAGGTGGTCACAAGGAGGATGTACAAACTCTTTTCAGACAGCTGGGACTGTAATAGCTTTTCACTAGCACCAAGCTAACATACCACCCTCTAATAATTAAATACAGGTTGGTACGTTTTGTTAAAAGGAAAAAGAAGGCCACAAAGTCTTGGAAAGTACAAGAGTTGGGATGAGGCAGCAGGACTGGATCACAGAATATCAACTCTTGCCTGAGAAGTGACTTGGATCAATTCCAATTTGCCTACTGGAACAACAGCTAAACAGCAGGTACCATCTTATTGGCACTTAACTCACTTTCAATGACTCCATCTCAAGTTCATGATACTTATTGCACATTTATTTATTTATTATTATTTCTTTCTATTTGTATTTGCACAGTTTGTTGTCTTTTGCACACTGGCTGAATGCCTAAGTGCAGTGTTTTGTTGATTCTACATTTGGTTATTATTGTATTATGGAATTATTGAAAATGCCCATAGGAAAATGAATCTCATGGTTGTGTATGGTGACATGAATGTACTCTGATAATAAATTTACTTTGAACCTGCAATAACATAGTGTAGGGAGTGCTGCAGATTTATTGCTGTAGATTCGGTCAGTGATTGCCAGTTCTAACCAGGCTGCATGCTGCTTTAACATGCCGCCATAAATCAAATTAATTTTTACAGCCTAGGTTCAGGTCAAGCTAGTGCTGGTCAAAGTCCAATGCACCACATAAAAGGCAGGTAATTTAAGACTTAAACTAGTTGTAAAAATCATTCAGTAGGCTTGTTGGAAGCCATGGATGATTAGAAATGAGAAGGGCTCTCAGACGTTTTGCTGCTGTGTAATGGAGGATGGGGTGAAGGAAAGATCAATGACTGCAGGTGTCAGGAAGATCTTCAGATCAATTCCAAAGTAATACTTAGTGAAAACAGACATGGTCAATGTTAGGAATCGAAATCCAAGACGGTGGATGCAGTGCAGATAAAAATTCAATGGTCTCACAAATATGCTCAGGTTCAGTTAATATTTGGGCTAGTTGGAGAGAGTCCAAATAATGATCTCTTTGTCACTAGGTTTCTTCTGTTTCAAACCTTTTCTCTCTCCTCTTCTCTGCAACTGCCTCCAGCTACAGCAACCGTGAGAGTCATTGATCAATACTCTGGATTGATCTCAACTCACCCCTTTGGGTTACTTAGAGAGTTTAAACTCTAAATACATTTCTAATTAAAAATACCACAGGTTAACAAGAAAGAATCATATTCTGGAAGAATTAGAGAACTTTTATTTACAGAAATAAACAAACACATCTTAACCCTGCCACATGCTGAATCATTCTGGCAAACCCCACGCATGCTCAGTGCTCTCCAATCTGGAACTGGTACATCATTGCACGTGGTATCACCACATCTTCCCTTCCTTAAAATGAAAAACAATTTACAACATTAATCAAAACAAATACATAATTCAAAAAGTCTCTATCAGTCTCTCTGTGGGTTTACGAACATGAGTAGTCCTTCTAAGTAGTACACACAGATCTTGTGTTTCCTTGTTATTATTTATATAGTTTCTCTTGTCTGCATCTGTTAACGGAATCTCTGAAGAATCACATCTTTTCCTTAAAAACAAATAACAACATTAACTAATAAACAAATCTATAACAGATAACTGAAACTCTGAAGTTTGGTCTTCGCTATCTGAGGCATGACCCTTCCTGTCCTTCTTCATTTTCTTCTTCTTTTCTGCTTTAAGCTTTTCTTCATGTATCTCAACTAGACTTTTTGGTATACTCTCACATGTCTCCTGGTTAGAATCAGGAATTTCAGGTAAACAGTTCCCACTATCCTCTTCAGCAATCTGCTTCCCTGCTTCTGTTTGGACTGTATCTTTCCTAATTCCTTCCACTTTCATTTTTTAATGAAATACGAATCTTCTTTTCTTCATCTAGTTCATTCATTAACTGTGTAATCTCTTTTTTATACTGAGACTTCATCATTTCAATACAACTTCTCAATTCCATTACTTGTGCTTTCACTTCTTGCTTATACTGTGCCCACTGGCAGCGTTCTTGCTCTAGACGGTGATTAGACTGAATCTCGTATTCTCTCAGTGTCTCTTTTGTTATCGCTTGCATTGAAGCAACCTCTTCCTGACATTGCTTTTTCTCATCATCAATTGCCTCCTGTTTGGTCATCTCAGACACTGCAGCTACTGCTTTTATGTTCTCCATGTCAGCATTTTCATAAAGCGCATCGATATAAAATTCCTCATGTTCATCTTCAATCACTGCATTTACTTGTTTGATTTCATTTTCCTTCTTTCTACTTCTACAACAGTGTGAAAAATGATTAATCTTACCGCAACTGTAACAAAGCTTGCCATATGTGAAACACTGATTTGGACGGTGTTCCCATGCACAGCGATCACATGACTTTTTTTTCAAATGCCATCTTGCTCTCTGTCAGTTTTGTCGATGTATTATTATATTTCTTGATATATTTGTGTTTTTTTTTACAGCATTTACATTGTAATTTTCAACAAAAAGCTCTTCAGCCTGCGACATTACAGATTCCAAAACTTTGCAGAGCAGAAAATCTCTTTCAAAATTTAAATCTTGCTCATGCAAAGGCCTCTCTCTCAGAGCGTTATCTCGAATGTAACAAACCAGTCTATCTTTAATGGGAGAGACTGTGAGCAAACCAAACTCACACATTCTACTACGCTTTCTTAACTCCGTAACCTACTGATCAATTGTTTGAGCAACCTTCTACACACCCGTTAAATTTGACTGTTAAATTATGCTTAGGTATCCAAAATACTTCAAATCTGTCCATTATCGACTTTAAATTGAAATTATCTCCATTTTCAAAGATAAAATTATTGTACACCCCTACTGCATCATTTCTGATTCATGGAGCAGGATTGCCGCTTTGTTTTTGTCCAATTTTTCTTCATAATTGATCACTGATAAGTACAGTTCAAATTGTTGCTTGAATATCCACCAAGTCTCAGCTACATTGCCAGTCAGCTGCAGTTTTTGTGGGGTTTGTAAACCTTCCATTTCACCAATTACCGTTCGAACCTTTTTTCTTCTTTTTTCGATTATCTTCGATTCTCGATTCTTCTGTATTATTCTTCCAAAAGCACTTCTGACACCATGTTATGTTACTTCTATTTAAACATACCGTGGGTTAACGATAAAGAATCATATTCTGGAATAATTAGAAAACTTTTATTTATCGATATTAAACAAACACATCTTAACCCCGCCACACGTTGATATATTCTGGCAAACCCCGTGCATGCTCAGTGCTCTCCAATCAGTTACTGGCACGTCATTGCACATGATATCACCACAAATACAATTTGAAATGTAATTTCTTTTGACTTGTTCATGGCTCAGTGAAATATACTCCCAAATATCACCTACCAACAATCTCAATCAATCAGAATTGAGCCATAATGTTTCTATGCCTGCTTTCAATTCTCCTAATTACAACTATGGAAATGTCATTTTACAGATAATTATATCACATTCATTATTACAGTTGCCTCTCTAATTTCCAGAGAAGATATTAGGTGAGATTGGAAGAGTGGAAAATGAAAGAGAAAAAGGAAGGGAAGAGGGAAAGATAAATGGAAGTAAAAATAGATAAGGATAGAGATGATAAAGAGGAGATCAAAGTCAATGGTTGTAGACAGAAATTGGCAAGTCCAGAAGTCAAGGGCTGATGGTTGAAGCACTGGGTTAGCAGGTCTGAAGTGGGGGCCCAATGTCTGCAAGTCTGCAATCTGAGAGTCCCGGACCAAGGTATTCAGAGGCAGCCTATCCTGGGGTTGGAGGCCTGAATGTGTACGAGTGAGTGAGTGCAAACAACACACAGAAAAATGCTGGAGGAACTCAGCAGGCCACGCAGCATCTACAGAAAAAAGTACAGTTGATGTTTTGGAGCGAAACCCAAACTGTACTTTTTTTCCATAGATGCTGCCTGGCCTGCTGAGTTCCTCCAGCATAATGTGTGTGTTACTTGGATTTTCAGCATCTGCAGATTTTCTCTTGTTCGTGAGTGAGTGGGAGGCTTCTTTTTGCTGTTTTTGTTTTGTTTTTGACTCCTGTGTTGTTTTTGTTGTTGTGTGTGTTGTCCAGCTAAACAATATGGGCATGCTATGTTAGTGCTGTCCCCATCATATCCTCAGTCTGCTTTGGTTGCTAATGCAAACATCGCAATTCACTGTATGTTTTGATGCACATGTGTTGAATAATAAATGAATGAATGATATGAAATTAGGAGAAAGAGAACAAAGGAAAGGGAAAGTCAGAGAGAAAAAGGTAGTAGGAAAGAACGCGGGAAAGACAGATTAAAGGAGAAGGACTGTAAGAGAAAAAGACAGATAGAGAAAGATAGAGTGAATGAGGGGGGAACTGAGGAAGATAGAGAACGAGAGAATGACTAAGACAGTGAAGTGAGAGAGAAGGAGAGAAAGAAGAACGAAGCACAATGCCACCTAATCTAACCACTACAGCCATTGGGTTACCTTGCATAGATGACAATATCATGCAATGAAATGCTGAGGCTGATATAGCTTGCAACCTTAGTAGGATGAAGGATGGCTAAGATTAGCTTTTATAAGATGAAGCAGTCTTGGCTCTCTGCGGTAGATAATTCAGATGAGACAAAGACCTCCATTTCAGCACATGCAGACTGAACAATAATTCTTATTTCAACTTCCACTGCCACACAAGAAGCCATTTCACATCTGAATATGGAGGACGAAGCTCCATTAGTTGTCATCTGAGCTCAACCAGCTGGGTTGGGGAAAATCCTTTCAAAAATAGCTTTGAACATATCACTGTACTTCTGCAATCTCGACTCCTCCAGATTGCTGGAGATGTTAATGCACCACCCTAGGGATTTGGCATCGGATCCAAGAGGCACAAATTTGTTATCCAGATAGTTGTCCTTATCTGACAACTTGTTGTCGCAGCCTGAGTGGTTAGACTCAAGGGAAGAATATATAGTGCGAGCTGGGCATTGCTGCAACCTTTTCTTTGCAAATCACCCGCTTTCCATCAGAAAAACTGCAGCTAAGATAATCAAAGTCAAAGTAGAAAGAACAGTAGTAGTGTAATTACTATTTTTGATCATGGTAGTTCAAATCCAAATAGTGCTTCAGCAAGACTTGATGGGACCACAAGGGCCATTCATTCAGTATCTCCTATCCTTTATTTTGATTTGGTTTGATGTATAACTTGAATAAGAATGTTGATTTTTGTGTTGGCATTTATTATGCAAATGTAATGGTTACAGCAGAAGAAAAGCAAGCTACCTGAGTGGCAGTACATGTGTTAATGGAAGACAAAGGAGGATGGAAGCAGTAGGCCAACATCAACCTGCCTATGTGGAGCGTTGGGAGCAACTTCCAATTGCCTAAAATTCATTAAATGAAAGCTAAGGGTGATTTGTGAATATCATTACTTTTTATTGCATTTCTAAATGGGGGACTTGGGTTAGATTAAGAAAACTGAAAAAATAACAGCCATTATTTTATCATATTAAGGAATGAATAATTTACAACAGATTAAACTAAGCAGATCGAATTGTTTCTAAGGCTCCAAATTATCATTTACTTTAATTTTAAATAATTATGAAATGAATAACCACCTCATTGTAAAGAACAAGAGTTGACAGCAATGGCAGTAGCATTTTGAAGCTGAGGCAGGTGGGAGTTGGTAGAGAGCAGACACAAAACGGAACAGTTTGCCTCTTCAGGAAGTATTCAGATCTAGATGCTGCACTGGAGCTGGTCAGAATTGCATACTGAAAACAGAAAGAACTGGAGCATTTGATCCAGGAGGCAGTCACCTCCCTTAGCTTAGAAAGCAGTCTAGGGAATGGACAGTGGTCAGGAACTGGAGAATGTGACCACAGATCAGACTGGTATGAGCTATAAGAATACAATAGTGCCTTTGATATTTTTTGAACAGCTATGATGTACTTGCTACTTAAATAAACAGTAACAAAAACTGTTGGGCAGGGTTCCAGGGTACTAGAAACCATACAAAGTTGGGGATTTAGGGATAATATACTCTAGGCCAGACGGCATTGAGGACAAGTTTTCAAGTAATACAGGTGGAGGAACAGGTAGTATTGACGAGGCAGGGAAGTTGCAGAAGGATATGGTCAAGTTGGGAGATCTGGCAAAGAAGTGGCAACATAGGGAAGTGTCAGAAAACGAAGAAGCACAGGAAGGGTCATGGATCAGATAGCGAAGAGCCAACTTCAGAATTTCAGTTAGCTGTTATAGATTTGTTTATTGGTTATGGATCGACTAGGCTTATACTCACTGGAATTTAGAAGATTGAGGGGGGATCTTATTGAAACGTATAAAATTCTAAAGGGATTGGACAGGCTAGATGCAGGATGATTGCTTCCAATGTTGGGGAAGTCCAGAACGAGGGGTCACAGTTTAAGGATAAAGGGGAAGCATTTTAGGACCGAGATGAGGAAAAACTTCTTCACACAGAGAGTGGTGAATCTGTGGAATTCTCTGCCACAGGAAACAGTTGAGGCCGGTTCATTGGCTATACTTAAGAGGAAGTTAGATATGGCCCTTGGGGCTAAAGGGATCTGGGGGTGTGGAGAGAAAGCAGGTACAGGGTTTTGAGTTGGATGATCAGCCATGATCATACTGAATGGTGGTGCAGGCTCAAAGGGCCAAATAGCCTACTCATGCACCTATTTTCTATGTTTCTATGTTATGCACTTCGATAGGTAGAATAAAGTAGAGCAATGGGGCAGCCTAACTGGGCAGATATAAGGACTTAGAACATCTTAGGGCTTGACTAGCTTAAAATGAAATCAGAAGGCTAATAAGATTCCTTGATTCAAACTCTTCATGGAGTACAGAATAAAAGTACCTCTGGATAAATGTAAGAGTTTAACTAAAACGGTCATTTACTTTGGGATAAGGAATAAAGACAAAGATAATTTTTGAAATGGTAGGTGAGTTCAGGAATTGGAGATGCAAAAGAGCTTGGGAGTCCTCATGCAGGATTCGCTAAAGATTTACTTGCAAGTTGAGCCTGTAGTAGGGAAGGCAAATGCAATGTTACCATGCATTTTGAGAGGACTAGAATATGAAAGCAAGGATGTACCACTAAGACACAGACTTAGAATATTGTGAGCAATTTTGAGAGCCTGAGGAAGAATGTGGTGGCCCTACAGAGGTTCCAGAAGAGGTTTACAAGAATGTCTCCAGGAATGAAAGGGTTAACACATGCAAGTATTTAATGCCTGTACTTGATGGAATTCAGAAGGACGAGAGTGATCTCATTTAAACCTACTGGACCAATGAAAGGCCTGGAGAAAGTGAATGTGGAGAGGGTGTCTCCATTTGTAGGAGAGCCCCAAGATCTGAGTATATGGTCTCAGATTCAAGAACTGAGATGAGGAGGAATTTCTTCAGCCAGACTGTGGTGAATCTGTGAAATATGTTGCCTCCATCTGTGGAGGGCAAGTCATTGGATGTACTTAAGACAGAGATTGATAAGTACTTGATTGGGAAGAGAATTAAGGGATATGGGGAGAAGGTGGGAGAATGGGGTTCAAAAAATCAGAGATAATTGAATGACAGAACAGATTCAATGAACCAAATGACTTAATTCAGCTCCCATCTTATGGACTTATGATGGTGAGTTTTAAAGGCGATTAGCTGATGATAAAGGGTAACAAAAGCTTTTTGGGTCTGGAGAAGGACCTGTAGAGAGAGGTACAAAGATCCAATTGACACAGCCCAGATAGAACTAGCAATGTAGCTAGAACAAGAAATAAGGTTCTGCTGAGGGATTAAGAGAGTTTGAAGGACAATTAATTGCAGATTGTTAATGGAAGTTTGCACATTCTACTGTAAGATTAAGTAGATGTTAATGTTGAATGCCAGATTCAATGCTGAGAAGAGTGGAGGTGGAAATGTTTGAATTATATGACACTATTGATATCAATGGGGAAAAGAGGGAGCTATTCCAAAGTTACATACTCCAGACTTCATTTAAAGAAGCCAAATTTAATTATAAGAAACCAATGGTCCAACTTGGGAGAAAAATAAACTAATTGACATAACTAAAGCAGAGCTTCTGCAGAAATGCAGGTGAGTGGAAAATCCTCTAAGGTTCCAAGTTACAGTGATTCTGCATGTATTAGTAATCATCTAAAATCAACTGCATTTCAGAATAATCTCAGCAGAATGGAAAGCAGTAAATGTAAGACTACTATAGATATTGGGGCTGCCAAGGAGCCTGAGCAGCATTGCACTCGATGGACATCACAACAAACTGCAACGGCCCTTCAAATGCTTGGAGGAGGAATTCAAAGTTACAAGAGCCAGAGAAGCGGTACAGTACAGGGACTCAAGTGATCCGAAGGTGGCTCGAGCAGGGATCCAAGTGAGGACCGGCAGGAAGTGGAGGGCAGAGGAAGCGAAGGAAAGGCTGCGTCATAGGAAGCCGGTGGGAGTGATCACACGAGGCCGAGCTGGTCTAGGATCCTTTCCAACTCCCCAAATGGGCACCATCAGAGGGAAGGAAAGGGGCCGCCTAGTTCAGGAGGAGGTGAGATCAGCAGTGGAGGAGAGGAGAACCTGCATGGCGGTGGGAATGAAGCAACAGGGAGCTTGGACAAGATGGGAGAATGAAGTGGAGAGGAAAGTGAGCTGGGCTGAGCTTTGGAAAGCCGAACCACACCGCATCCAATTTCTCATCCAGACAGGGTATGATTTGCTTCCAAGCCCATCAAACCTGCACACATGGGGCAAAGCAGAGACATCAGCGTGCCCACTGTGTTCCAAGCGAGGAACCCTGGAGCACATCCTCAGCAGCTGCACAAGGGCACTTGGTGAGGGACGGTACCGATGGAGACATGATCAGGTCCTGAAGACCTTCGCTGAAGCCATCAGTGCAGAAGTTGAGTGGGCGAAGTGGTCCCGACCCTCCAAGCAGGCCATGCCTTTGTCAGAGCTGGGAAGCAGCCAATACCTGCCAAAAGAACATCTGCAGGTATCCTGACCTCTGCAAGGGACTGGCAGCTGTTGGTAGACCTCATCGGCAGCTGAAGTTCCCCAACCATATCGCAGCCACCACCCTGCAACCAAACATTGTCCTTGTGCCTGAGTCTACGAAGCAGGTGGTGATGCTGGAGCTGACAGTCCCATGGGAAGATCACTTGGAAGAGGCCTTTGAAAGGAAGCTCTCCAAGTACACAACTGCCAGCAGGCTGGATGGAGAGCGAGGTGTCTCCCAGTGGAAGTTGGTTGTAGGGGATTTGCAGCCCATTCCTTAGCCAGAGCCTTCAGCAATTTGGGCATCGAGGGAGAGAGGAAGAGGAGAGCCATCCGCAGTACCACCGATGCGGCAGAGAGGGCCTCAAGATGGCTGTGGCTCAAGAGGAGAGCCATGGAGTCATAAGTAGCTAGCCATCTGGACACAAGCTGGGGTCTGATCAGCCCCGGTTGGGTCAGCAGGAGGGTGTATGCTGTTGAAAGACCCGAAACACCCGATGATTCCAGGAACATCACTGAAGATGTGTCCAGGGGCATCAGTAGATGCATGTACACAGCAATACAGGAAGAGAAAATTAGTGTTTGGAATTATAAAACAATCTGTTAGCAGTTATTGGCAAAATGCTAGAATTTATGATTAGGAATGTGGTGGAAGGGCAATTAAAATGTTATAATATGATTGAGTAATTTTTACTGATCTAAGAAAAATCTAATACTGAAAATGTGGCTATCGGGCAGCTGAGGTACGGCAACAGTGAGATTGATGTAAAAGGAATTTCAAAAGGCTTTTGATAAAACATCACACAGAAAGGGCTCGTTGGATTACATATTAGCATGGATGGAATATCAGTTAAAGGCAGAAAATGGAATAGAAATGAATGGATCTTTCTCAAATTTGAGGTTGCTACTTCGTTTGTTCTGATGATATTAGAGCTGTGCCCTCAGATGTTTATGATTTATGCTAATGACTTAGTAACATAAAGTTCACTGATAATATTACCCTTAGTGAGTAAGTTAGTTGATTGGAAGACAGAAAATCTGTATTAGGACATACATAGGTTGAGCAAATATGAAATAAGGTGGCAGATGGTGTATAAACTCTGCAAGTGCAGGATTATTCATTTTTACAGGATTAGTGGAGAAACACCATACTTTATCAGTGAGAAACTAGTAAATGTTGATGTACAGAGGAGATGTTAGAGAATTGGTTCATGAAACACACAAACTCAGACAGCAATTAAAGAACATAAGCAAGAGAACTACCAGGAGATAATGCAGCTCTTCCTACTTTCCCCTCTAGCCAATGTGATCATGGCTGATCTTTTATCTTATCACTTTCCTCACCAGCCTCATAACCCTCCATTCTTTTCAATTCCAAAAATTTGCAGAGCTCAGTACTGAACACTCAGTATATCTGTTCTTCTTCAGGAATTAGAATGACTTAATTCTTCTAATGTTACAGTGAAGACTATGACTGTTTCCCTTTTTAATTGCTTGCTCTACTGGCTTATTAATATTCAACAATCCTTTTGGAAGGTCATACTTCCCAATCCCTACGCTACTTTTGACAAATTAGCATTTTCCACACTGTATTACATCTGCTATAATCTTTGACCATCACTTATCCTATTAACGCACAGAAAATGCTGGAGGAACTCAGAGGGGAAAGGGGATGGGAAATGGTGAAGTGGGGGGTGGGGGGGATATTACCGGAACTTCGAGAAATCGATGTTCATGCCATCAGGTTGGAGGCTACACAGATGGAATGTAAGGTGTTGTTCCTCCAACTTGAGAGTGGCCTCATCGCAACAGTAGGGGAGGACATGGTTTGACATATGGGAATGGGAACACTCAGATAATGTCTTCTGGCAATGCCCCCACTTCACCATTCCCCATCCCCTTTTCCCTCTCTCACCTTATCTCTTTGCCTGCCCATCATCTCTCTCTGGTGCGCCTCCCCCTTTTCTTTCTTCTATGGCCTTCTGTCCTCTCCTGTCGACTCCCCTTTCTCCAGCCCTGTATCCCTTTCACCAATCAATTTCCCAGCTCTTTGCTTCATTCCTCCTCCTCCCGGTTTCACCTATCACCTTGTGTTTCTCTCTCCCCTCCCCCCGCCTTTTAAATCTACTCCTCATCTTTTTTTTCTCCAGTCCTGCAGAAGGGTCTGGGCCTGAAAGATTGATTGTACATTTTTCCATAGACGCTGCCTGGCCTGCTGAGTTCCTCCAGCATCGTGTGTGTTGCTTGGATTTCTAGCATCTGCAGGTTTTCTCTTGTTTGTGACTTAGCCTATTAATACACCTCTCTGAATCCTTATAACTCAAAATGTCAGTCAGTTTTTGCATCATTGGTAGACTTGACTAGATCGCATTAGTATTACCTTCCAAATTATTAATATTGATTGTGAACAGCAGGGCCATCTAATGCATTCATTATCAGCAAAGCCATCTTTTTCAAAACACTGGGATGCAGATCATCTGATTCTGGGGATTTATCGGCCTTCTCTCCCATTAATTTTCCAACACAATATTTTGGTAAATGTTTAATTTCTTTATGCATTCATTCAGTCTAGGTTTGTTGCTCTTTACTATTTCAAAGATATTTTACATTATACAAGATAATTCATGAATTTCTCTGCCTTTTATTTATTTCTCAGATTATAATTTTGCCTGTCTCTGAGCAAGTATAATGTTGCCCTGCAGTGCGAATGAGTTGTAATACAAAAGGGTGACCGTTTGCTGGAAAAATATGTGTCTTTTGTGAGACCACAACTACATTCTGCTTGCATCTAGCAGCTTTGTGAAAAGAAATTCAGCAAGCAACATAGGCAAGCAGCAATTCCAAAGGATACGCAAAGATGAAGAAACTTGGGTGTACATGTACACCAATCTCTGCAGATAGGAAGGCTTACAAGTGAGCAGCTTTTAAAATGACTGGGATCTTAGGCTAGAGATATAGAATATAGAAACTGAAAGGTTATATATAAAGGACTGATTAGGTCACAATTGGAGAATTCTGGCCACGGCCCCAGAAAAGATGCAGAGCTGCTTCCTCATAACCTGGGTGTGTGGAGTTTGTCACATTCTGCATGGGTTTTACCTTTCTGGCCCAGCTTCCCCCACAGCCTAAAAATGGGCTGGTTGGTTTCTCAGTTGGCCTCTGTAAATTCCCCAGGCATGTTGGTAAATGCGGGGGAGTGGATAGGAATGCAGGGAGAATAAAAAGTTATTAATATAACTAGTTAGTGCAGACTCAGTGATGCTAAAGGCATCTGTGTCTAAGAACAAGTGGATCTCTCTGAAGTAAGGACATGTTGTTTGTCACCTATATCAATGACTTGGATGATAATATGGTAAACTGGATCAGCAATTTTATGGACATCCAAATTGGGTGTGCAGTGGACAGTGAGGAAGACTATCAAAACTTGCAATGAGATCTGGACCAGCTGACAAAAATGCATTGAAAGATGGCAGGTAAGCACACTGGCCTTCAAAATCAATGTATTGACTATAGGAGTTGGGATGTTATGTTGAAGTTGTATAAGACATTGTTGAGGCTTAAGTTGGAGTATTGTGTGCAGCTCTGGTCAGCTACCCACAGGATAGATATCAATAAGATTTAAAGAGTGCAGAGGAAATTTACAAGGGTGTTGCCAGGACTTGAGGATCAGAGTTATAGAGAAAGGTTAACTAAGTTAGGACTTCATTCCCTGGAGTGTAGAACAATGAGGGGACATTTGATGGAGGTAAACAAAATGAATTTATTTAGAGCTGCAGCATGGAACAGTCCCTTCTTCAAGCCTCACCACCTAGCAACCCATTGATTTAACCCTAGCTAATCCAATTAACCTATTAAGTGGTATATTTTTGTTCTGTGAGAGGAAACTGAAGCTTCAGGAAGAAACCCACAGGAAGGAATGTACAGAAGAGGCTGGAATTGAACTCCGAACTCTGAAACCCTGAACAGTATTAATGTCACATAAAAAGCTATTGTGGGTATAGATAGGGTAAATGCAAGCAGACTTTTTTTCCACTGAGGTTGGGTGAGACTAGAACGAGGGGTCATAACTCAAGGGAAAAAGATGAAACATTTAAGGGGAACATGGGGGAGAATTTTTTCACTCAGAGGACAGTGGGAGTGTGGAATGAGCTGCCAGCATAAGTGGTGGACGTTGGTTCAATGTCAACATTTATGGGAAATTTGGATAGGTACATGGATGGGAACAGCATGGAGGGATATGGTCCAGATGCAGGTAGAAGGGATCTGGCATGGACTAGATGGGCTGATGGGCCTGTTTCCTTACTGTAGTGTTCTATGACTCTATGTAAATATTATATCTGGTGCAGCACTCCCTATAGAATTCACATGCTGCAAGCACACATGGAAACACTATGTAGTACAGTAGTTTGATTGCATTAATCATTTGCAATCGATTGCAGCTGTAAACATCACAGGTGGAGTGATGTGGAGTAGAACTTAGCTGGTGTTAAGTGTGCATGGTACACATCACTTGTCTAACCAGAAATAAATTATCATCCAATATTGGGTGCTACACTGTCAGAATTTGGAGCTGCATTTCTTTATCTGCTGCTGTGATAATGTATGGGCTGTAGTGCAGATTTTTAATGATTTCATGAGCTTACATTTGCATAACACTGAATGCTTGTACAAGTTGAACTAGAAGCTGTCTAAACAAAATTTTACAAAAGTTCAGCTAGAATACTCATTGTATTCCTGGCCAATATGGTTAATATTGTCTGGAGCTCGGTGAAAGAGTATCCAAATTGCATAGAGGGCTCAGAAACGGGAATCCTTTTCTATTGTAAGACTCTGCAGTTATTTTGGAGTTTTGCTGTAAGATGATGGACTCCTTGGATTCTGGTTCTAAGCATTTGATATATGCTTGGCAGATGCAATGGGAGCAGCTTAGACACATACCCTGACAGACAGAATTGCACTTAAGCTCTTTCTGTCTTTATCTTGCCTTGGAGACTAAGTCATGATTGCAGAAATGTGCTTTGTCTTTGGTGATAGAACAGCATAAGCTGATGCATCAGGGGAAAACAAAGGCCATCTGCTGAGTCCTCATTAAGCTTATTTATTCGCAAATGCTCCAGCAACCTTCAACAATAAAAAATTACACAAGTGTGCATTGTTAACCCTTATTGTGTACAAAAAGGAAAAATCATTAAATTGCAGTTTCAGCAGAGAACCCAAAGTTGAATGCTAATTATAAAACATGTATCACACCAGTGGTTTAGAGGGCTTGATAGGAAAGCCCCTCACATGGTTTGTCGGCTTGTCATGCCGCAAGGGCTTGTGTGCATCACTGATGTTGGGAGCTGAGTCATTGGTAGCTCATCTATTGGCAGGGCAGGATCTCCCATGACAGACAGATCTCAGCTGAGGTATCAAAATAAGACAAACCACCCACCTCGGCAGCAGAGGAAAGGCCTGACAATCTACTCCTGTATCTTGCCATGAAAACGCAATAGGCAACTACAGTAAAACACATATTGACAATGAGATAGTGCTGGAAAATGAGACCCCCAGATGACCCTCCAGAGTAAGGCCAGGATGTATAATGCAGTCAGAGTAAAGCCTTTGGGACCTTCAATTGCTGATGTTCCAGTGTACAAAATGAGGATCAGACGCTGCAAAGATATGTTGATGTTAGGTACATGGAACATACACAGTATGAATCAAGCAAAGTTAGAAATGGTGAAAGAAGAAATGTAATGCTTGCAAATTAACCTACTTGGAATCCGCAAGCTGAAGTGGACTGATACGGGACAATTTCAATCCCATCAACACTGGATATGCTATGCCAGAAATGACAAGTACTGCAGGAGCTTGCTGAAGCTGTCTTGAAAATCAGTGCAGCCAGCAATTGCCTAATCTCAATTTGTCTACAATGAAGACCTATCAGCATAACCATTGTACAAATATATGCACCAACAACAGATGCAGAGGAAAATTAAATAGATCAGTTGTATGAGCAAGTGCAGGCTGAACTTGCTGGAACATGCAAACAGGATAAACTGATAGATATGAGAGATTGGAGTGCAAATGTTGGGAGTGGAAAGGACGGTCAAGAAGTCGGGAAATATGGACTGGGTACCAGAAATGATGCTGAACAATGTTTAATCAACTTCTGCAAAACCAACAATTTGTTCAACTCAAACACGTTTTTCCAATGACACAAATGCAGACTGTACACTTGGACCTCTCCCAATGGATTACACAGAAACCAAATGGATTTTATCTGCGGATGAAAAAGCTCGACGATGTCAACTAAAACAAAACCAGGAGCTGACCGTGGCTCAGGCCACCAACTAATATTCAAGCTCAAAGTAAAATTGAGGAAACACAAGCCTTTCACCAGAATACAAAAATATGATCTTCAAAATATTCCAGCGGATGGCCTGAACAATTGTTTCGCTGCTCTAAACACAACCGATTGAGGGGAAGTATTGAGAATGCTGTACATGAAGAGTTTGAAAAGACTTGGCAAGAGGCGAAAACACAGAAAATACTGGGTTGGATGAATGAAGAAACACTAAAAATCGTACAGAAAAAAAAGAAGCCAAAAATATAGATAGAGGTTAGGTTACAAAAACACAATGACATGAAATATTGCAGAGCAATTTAAAGACTTTCAAGTAGACTGTATGCATCTAACATATTTATACAAGTACAATTGTAACACTGGGAACCCAATTTAAACTGACCCTATTATATTTATACATAAGTTAATATTTGCATTAGTTTAGACTAAGTTGCTTGCAGATATAATTTGCTCAGGCACAATGTTCCGATGGGGTCACAGAGTTATACAGCATGCAGACAGGCTCTTCAGTGCAACAAGTCCACACTGACTAACAATACGTTCCCATGAACCTTCCCCAGATTCTCCCATTTACCCACACGCCAAGGGCCTTGTTGTTAACCTATTCACTTGCATATCTCTTGGATATGGGTGACAGGGGAACCTCTGGGGTCTCAATGAGGACATGCTAGCTTTCACATAGACAGCACTAGAGTCAGGGTTGAACAAGGTATCGCGCGAGCTGTAGTTTAATTGTTCTTGCCTCTTGTGTGATATTCGAAATAGAGGCTTGTCTGCTAACCCAGGAGAAATCAAGTGAACCCATGACTATTTGATAATAACCTGATAAGTTCTTCCTGAGGTGACTGTTAAGTGTCTCTCTCAATTAACACCAGTGGGCAAAATAGATCTTCTGGTCATTCATTTCCTCACAGTTTTTTTTATAGAGGTTTGCTGGATGCAGTTCCTATTCTTGGATTTAAAAAAAAGTAATTGAACCATTAGAAAGTTCTTTTTCAGATTGTAAAATTCTCTGGGTTATTCTTTGGCTTGTGCAGCTGGATCCTGGACTTCCTGTCAGATCACTGGCAGGTGGCAAGAGTGGGCTCCCTCACCTCCACCCCACTGACTCTCAACACAGGTACCCCTCAGGGCTGTGTACCAAGTCCCCTCCTTTACTCCCTGTATACCCAAGACTGTGTCACCACCCACAGCTCTAAACTGCTAATTAAATTTGCCGATGACACTACGTTGATTGGCCTTATCTCAAACAATAATGAAGTGGCCTATACGGAAGAAGCAATCTCTCTGACACAGTGGTGTCAGGAAAACAACCTCTCCCTCAATGTTGCAGAAACAAAGGAGCTGGCTGTGGATTACAGGAGGAATGGAGACGGGCTAGCCCCTATTGACGTCAATGGATCCGGGGTTGAGAGAGTAAACAGCTTTAAGTTCCTTGCCATCCACATCACCGAGGACCTCACGTGGTCTGCGCACCTGTAGTTTTGAACTTCCCATGATTCAGGACATGTACAGAGACGGGTTTGAGAAAAAGGCCCAAAGAATCATTGGGGACCTGAGTCACCCCAACTACAATCTATTCCAGCAGCTACCATCCCGGAAACTGTAGTGCAGCATAAAAGCCAGGACCAATAGGCTCCAGGGCAGCTTCTTTCACCAGGCCATAACTCACGCTGATCTGAGTGTATTTCTATGTTATATTGACTATTCTATTTATTATAAATTACTTTGATTGCACATTGCATATTTAGATGGAGACGTAACTTAAGATTTTTGCTCCTCATGTATGTGAAGGATATAAGAAATAAAGTCAATTCAATTCAGTTCAATCCAATTGATGGGAAATAACTATTCAGAAATGCAGGGGTTTTTTTTGTTGTGATTCTTTATGGAAAGCATTTTGAAATTGAGGGTCAAAATGTCCACACACGTCACCTGGTAAAAGGTTGGAGAAGAAGCTAAAGCACAAAGCTTCACACAATCATCTGTCAGTTTGCAAAAAGCTTGTCTTATATGGAATTCTATCCCATATAAAGAGTTCAGAGGGTATGCCCTTTGGTTATCAACGTTCCAAGGATTTGGGTCTCTCGCACATCTAAGTATCTCATTATTTAAGTACGATTAATAGAACACCTCTTCATTTTTGGTGTTCTTTTGAAATAAAAAAAGCTCCACTCTTTCCTCAGTGCTAGTCTCTGTCACTATTTTAATGAAGCTCTAACTGGCCTTAAAATCTTCGTTACAGTCAGATATCAAAAGAAATGGTCATGATATCCTATTTTGTGAATTGTATAAAGATATCCTCAAAGTGTAGGCAATTCAGTCTCCCAGGGTCAGCCTGGATTCTGCAGGAGCTGATGTGACCCTGCTCCAAGCAATCTGAAAAGAAGTGATGAAATGCTGAAATAAGTGTTTCCTTTTCATTTGCTTTGAAATATTGTGGTTATTATCTATAAAATAATGAAGACAGAAGACGATTTTGACAGACAGTCAAGCAAATACTAAGAAATCTACTTACAAATAAGAAGCATGGAATTGTGTTGTACGGTGAGGTGGGTGTTTTGAGGAAGAAAAGGCAGCATTGTGGG
This sequence comes from Hypanus sabinus, assembly GCF_030144855.1. Classification (NCBI taxonomy): domain Eukaryota; kingdom Metazoa; phylum Chordata; class Chondrichthyes; order Myliobatiformes; family Dasyatidae; genus Hypanus; species Hypanus sabinus. The sequence goes on from NC_082706.1 coordinate 152,252,304, forward strand.
CATGCAACAATAGGAGGCAGGAATTAATATTCAATTTGAACTGACAACCTTATCATATATGTACACCTAATATGTGAACCTATTGAAATGGTGAAACCACATTAATTCCCGGGTGTGCTATGCCTCTGTATTTCAAGTTTTCAATTAAGATCTCTTAAAGTTTGTAACCTTTAGTTCATAAACACTGCAAGTTGCATCTTGAGTAAAATCAAGAGACTCTACGTTAAACACACACAAAATGCTGGAGGAACTCAGCAGGCCAGGCAGCATTTTTGAAAAAGAGTAAACAGTCGATGTTTCAGGCTGAGATCTTTCATCAGGTCCTGGCCCAAAACATCAGCTGTTTACTCTTTTCCATAGATGCTGCCTGGCCCGCTGAGTTCCTCCAGTGTTTTGTGTGTGTGTTGCTTGGATTCCCACATCTACAGACTTTCTCTTGTTTGTGATTAGACTCTACATTATCAGGTATTTCATAATGAAATCATTGTGTGAAATGCCTGGATGCTGGTACAGTCAGCTGCACACAGACTATTGCTAAAGCTGTGTGGGCTTGACGGAGGAGATACCTTACACAGTTGGATAGATTCATTTGGTTCCACTTCACATCCACAACAAGAACCCAACCATCTTCCATTTTAAGGATAGAACCAGAAATGCTTACTTCATTGGAAAGATTAATTTTTGGTTAAAGAACATTTTTGCTCTATTACCTACTCTGTTTTCAGTTGGAGGAAGGCTGTCAGGGAACGGCATCCCAGGAGTTGAGAATGACAAGTAGAATGGTTAAACCATGAATGGACAGAGCAGAAGAAAGACAGAAAGGTATGATATGCTCCTGAAACACATTATCATTGTCAGTGAATTAAAACCTCCTAATGCACTGACAATCTTTTGAAACTTGTGTTTCAGCAATTCAGGAGTTCATTAGTTCTGAGTGTACTAAGATCCTTGAAATCCAAAATAACAAGTCAATAAATAAAATAAAGTGACTTTTATAGAGATTCTTACTCTCAAGGTAATCTGACCTTTTAAGTTGTCTTTCACTGTAACTGGAACGCGTTAGACTATTTCCAATTACTTTACTGCCCGTGAACATACTGATTTGTATATTTATATTTATTGTGTTTTTTATTATTGTGTTTGTAGCACTTACCCAACAGGGTGGTATATGTCTAGGGGAAAAGGAGATCCAGCCACTCACCAATCCCATCTCCCGTACACGCAGGTGCTGTGAGAATCAAGTTTATGCCGTGCGTACACACACCTTCTCAAACTCACACCAGATACCGTTGTGGAATACACTTTAATAATTTTACTAAAACTAAAAGAATACTATGCAATACAATATATATGAAGGAAAAGAAAATAAAGTAAAAGGCGCCAACTTATCAAAGTTCAGTCAGTTTAGTGTACATCGTTGGAGCTCAACCATCGAACCATGCGACCCCTCGTCACTTTCCTCTGACCTCCACGTCCTCGCACCTGGGACCACCCGGGTGGTCGACCGAGCAGTGCGGCGCATGTCCACCTTCCTCGGCGGCTCCTTCCCGCCTCCCCTGAAAAGACCGCAAAAACCCCCAAGCTCCCAGACCCACAAGACAAAATAACATTCCCCATTGGTCAACAAATGAATACAATCCCGATATCAGCAAGTCCAAAGCTAAACAACTGCGAGAGAAAGCACATCATACAAAGAAGCATTCCTACTCTTAACAGAACAAAGAAGTCTTTTTGATTAGCATACACAGTACATTGTACATTCTCTCCCCACCAGCAAATGTCATGCCCTCATGACATTACCAGAGTTCCCCAAGGCTTCTTGCAACACACGACACCCAACCCAGGTGCAGAAAGCAGCGATATAACTACCCAGAGCAGTAGAAATCACACTCGGTTCTCCTGACACCACATATGTCAACTGTTCCAGGGGCAGCCTACTTCTCTGAGATCTTCATACCCCTTCTGCCGACCCTTCAGCATCAGACCCCGTGGGGGACATTCCTGTCGGACCCTCATCCTCCCCCTCACTGGGCTCCCTCTTCACCTGCGAACTCTCTGCCTCGGACACGCCAGGTCTACCTGTCAGACCCTCACTCCCTCTCTCACGGGGTTCCCCCCTCACCTGAGAACCCTCTGGCTCACGTTCAGGTTCCACCCTCTCTCCCCCCAATGCTGGCTGCCTCTCCATATGACCATCAACACCTTCCCTCCTCTCGCCCAACTCAGTATGGGAAGGGCCAGGAGCCTCCTCTTCTGGTACTGGAGAGCCAGCGAATGGGAACAGGGGCCACTCATCTGAGTCGTCATCTTCCAAATCAGTATCCATTCCCGGGTTAAGAAGCCGTCCCGGCTCTTCAGCAGCAGCCTCTTCTCTCGCTCCGCGCCCTCGCAGAGTCCTTGTACTAGGCACAGCCTCCCACTCTGGCTCCTTGTCCACCTGCATCGCTTGACCCAGTGGCAGCAGGAGATTCCGATGGAGTACCTTGATAGGCCCATTCTCATCCTCGGGTTTCACCCGGAAAACCGGTAGATTCGGCATCTGGCTCTCTACCATGTAGGGGGTGGCCGCCCATCGATCTGCCAACTTGTGCTTACCGGGGAGTCCCAAATTCCGTAAAAGGACCCGGTCACCCATCAATAATTGAGCAAACTTCACCTTTTGATCATATCTCCTCTTATTCCTCTGATTTTGTTTGGTAGCCGCCGCCTCGGCCAATTCGTACGCCCTCTGTAACTCCCTCTTCATATTGGACACATACTTTAGATAGGGCTTCCCGGGTAATTCACCCACTTCAGCCCCAAAACACAAGTCAATGGGCAACTTCGCTTCCCGCCCGAACATTAGATAATAGGGCATCATTTCGAGTACAATTGTATCAATGAACCAATTGTCCAATATGACGACTCCACTTATTTTTCTGCCCAGTCTCCAGCGTCCCGAGCACATCCAACAGGGTCCTGTTAAATCTCTCAGGTTGAGGATCACTCTGTGTGTGATAAGGGGTAGTCCTGGATTTCTCAATCCCAAACATAGTCAGTAAGTCAAGGATAAAGCGGCTCTCAAAGTCCTGCCCCTGATCACTATGGATCCGTCTGGGAAGGCCGTAATGAACAAAGTACTTCTCCCAAAACACCTTCGCCACTGTCGTCGCCTTCTGATCCTTAGTGGGAAATGCCTGAGCATAGCGAGTGTAATGATTAGTGATGACTAAGACATTCGCGGTGTTGCTGGTGTCAGGCTTAATCGACAGGAAATCCATACATACCAGGTCCAGAGGTCCCGCACTCTGCAAGTGCGACAGTGAAGCCGCCAACGCTGGCAGGGTCTTCCTCCGGATGCAACGACTGCATCCCCTACAGTATTCTTCGACTTCCCCCCTCATCTGGGGCCAGTAGAACCCATCTTTGAGTAATCCGTGGGTCTTTTCCACCCCCAAGTGTCTGGAATCATCATGCAAGGCCTGGAATACAGTCTGCCGATACTTCTCTGGCATGACCAGTTGCCAATGGCGGGGTTGGTCCGGAGGCGCCGTGACCCGGTACAAGACTTGGTTCTTTAATTTTAACCGAGACCACTCCTTCAATAACAGAGGCACTGAAGCGTGTTTCGCCTTCTCAGCCCACGCCCCATCCCCCTTCTCGACCGGTCTTCACACTGTGCCAATGCCCGGGTCATTTTGCTGAGCAGTTGCCACTTCCCTCGGACTCAGTTCCGGCAACTGTTTAGTCCGCAGTGCAGTCAGGTCACAGTAAGCTAGGGGTATGGCGTCGTCAAAAACCCCCAAATGGTCCACTGCTCGCTCCAGCCTTCCTCTTCCCTTGGCCTTCACGGTGATAGCAAACTGACACATAGCCTTCACTCCAGGGGCAGGGACACTCTCCCACTCCTCGTCCTTCTCCTGTTCCCCCGGCTCCCGACATGACAAAGCATCCGCATCGACATTCCTGCTTCCTGGGCTGTACTTCAGGCTGAAATCATATACCAACAAGGCCGCCAGCCACTGATGTCCTGTGGCATCCAGTTTAGCTGAAGTCAGAATATAAGTGAGAGGATTGTTATCCGTTCTCACCTCAAACTTGGCTCCGTACAGGTAATTGCTCAGCTTGTCCACCACCACCCACTTCAGCGCCAGGAACTCCAACTTGTAAGTGGGATAGTTTCTCTCAGATGGCGACAAGCTGACAAAGGCTACTGGTCTCAATGCTTTGCCATGCTCCTGGTAGAGAACAGCCCCGAGACCCTCTCGGCTGGCATCGGTGTGCAGCACATATGGCTTTTGGGGATCAGCAAAAGCCAACACCGGGGCCAGGGTCAGCACCCTTTTCAAAGATTGGAACGCCTCTTCACATCGATCATCCCATCTTGAGCCGAAAAGTTCCGCCGGGTTCCAGTATCCTCCAGCGTCTTGTCTCCGGTCCCCCTTCCTTTTCTTCCCCACAGGTGGATAGCCACACAACAGCTGAGTCAACCGGTGACACATTTTAGCGTATCCTTTCACAAATTGGCGATAATACCCACAGAACTGCAAAAATGAGCGCAGAGCGCTCACTTTCTGGGGTCTCGGCCAGGTGGTCATGGCCTCTATCTTGGTTAGATCAGTAGCCACTCCTTCTTGCGAAATGATATGGCCAACGTAGCTGACTGATGACTTGCAGAACTGGCATTTGTCCAGGGAAAGCTTCAGCCGTTCCTCCTTAAGCCGGCTTAATACCTTTAACAGCCGCTCTTCATGTTCCTCCAAAGTCGATCCAAACACTATCAAATTGTCCAGGTACACTAGCACCTCCAGCAGATTCATAGTTTTCTACATGAGCCTCTGGAAGGTGGCTGCGATATGCCTTGGGGCATTCGTTTGAACTGAAAGAACCCCAGTGGGCAGATAAAGGCCGTTTTCTCTTTATTACCCTCACTCATCAGGATCTGGTAACATTCACTACTCAAGTCCAGCACACTGAACCACTTCACTCCACTCAGGCAGGCCAGCGTGTCTTCGACCCTCGGGACAATATACTGGTCAGAGACAGTTTGCTGATTCAAAGTCCTATAGTCCAGACACATGCGCACCCTCTCATTCTTCTTCCGTGCCACCACTATTGGGGACGCATAGGGACTTCGGGACTCAGCTATGATTGCAGCTTCCTTTAACTTGCACAAGTGCTGCTGCACACCTTTAACATCTGCTGGGGCCAGCCACTGGGATCTCTCTCGGAACGGGGTGTCCTCCGTCACCCGGATGGTGTGGCGAGTGCTTTTGGAGCAGCCCACATCAAACTTGCCTGGAGAAAAAACAGCTTCCATCTTCAGCATCTTCTCCACCAGCCTGCATTTCCACTCCGGCGACACAGGAGAATCCCCGAAGTTAAAGGCTTCAGTGGTCAGTTCCCCTCGATGCTCCAACCCCTCCCTGTTAGGGGTCCTCACTGGTGCGCTAGACATTACCGTCCCCGGGAACAGATGTGCCAGCGGCATTCCCCTTTTAAAGGTGATTTCTCTTGCTGTAGTGTTCCTGACACTTATGGCTATATGCCTCGCATGTACCACCCCTGGTCTCTGCACTTCGGGCCTCACCAGCGCCCCCGCCAGAAATCGTGTTTCCCCTTCAAGATCGTCTGGGGCGTCTACCAACAGGGCTTCGCCCATCGGCACCCCGGGGAATCTGGGGGTCCCCATCACAAATGCTACCTCCCCTGGTCGGATCACCTTGGGCCTTGCCTGCGTACACCACACCGTCCCTTGTTTACACTCCGGGTCCAACCCTTGTGGGGCAACCCCTCCTTTGAATACCGCTGGAAACACTGGATGCACTGAGAGGGTCTCCAGAAAGTGTTCCTCGCCCCCTTCTCCTTACAAGCTCCCAGGAGCCGTCGCACAACGGGGGTTAGTCCCCACCAGGAGGGCAGCACCACCAGTTTCCACCGGGTCAGGACACACCAACACCAATATCTCAATAGCTTCGGACACTCCCACATCGCCCTCCGAGAACTCCAATCTCACCGATAGGTACCCATCGTACGGGTAATCACCCTTGCTCACACCCCAAATCTGTCAAATGGGGTTACGGGCAAATGCTTTAGATATTGGTTGTAGAATGACCGGTACAATAAGGTCACCTGCGATCCCGTATCAAGAATGGCTTTTGCGTAAACTCCCTCTATCCATAGACACACACTGGCATGGGGATCTACCAGCCCATCTGGAATAGAGGCGTGGGCACCCGGTGGTCCCCTGGCTGATCTCTGGGAACGTGTTCCTCCAGAGGGTCCAGTCCATTCCCTCACTGAGCCTCTCCTAAGTTTCCCGACACCTCTCCCTTCTTAGTCACCGGGGGGGGGCTTGCCCTCCTTGTCTCTCACAATCCCACCGAAAGTGTCCCTCCTCTCCACAGCTATAGCACACCCTCGGCCGTCCACAGTCCCGCCTGAAATGCCCCTTTTTCCCACAGTTAAAGCAAATGCTGCCCACCGTCCCTCCTCTCCCAGGATGGCCCCCACTCCCAACCCACTGCACGAGCCACCCCCGGGAGTGAGTACCTTCCCTGTTCTTCCCCTCCAGAGGGGGGTCCCTACTCCCCTGGGGATTGTCATTCCTCCACCCAGCCACCACTTCCTGTATCGCTGAGGATTGCTCCTGGTGGCCCGAGCCCCTTTTCCGCCCCAACGCTCTCTCTTCCTCCCGCACCTCTCTAATCAGTTGCCTGAATGATAGAGGGGGGCCCTTTCTATAAGCCTGCCGGATAGTCCATGCCACCTCGTCCTCCTCCAAAGAGCCACTGAATATCTGACTCATCCTCACGCCAGCCACGTCAGGCGCCTTCACTACCCCCCGGCGCCGCAGCCCCGAGAGCATCCCCTCCATCCGAAATATGTACTCGGAGAGCTTTTTCCCTCTCCATTGTTCCAGGCATTGAAACTCTGCTAAAAGCAGCCAGGGTTCAACCCAAACACTCCCTGAAAAACTTCTATGCATTCCTCCACTGAAGCCCCAGGCTTTTCATCTTTCAACTCCCAGACTGTTTTGGCTGTCGAACCCCTCAAACTTCCTACCAATCGCTGCCTCTTCTCCTCCTCCGAGCCTGGCTACTCCTCCAACATCAAAGACGTATGCTTGATCCAGGTCTCATAGTCCACCTCCCCGTCCGGAGTAGGCTTGGCTCCGGAGAACACCCCCAGCTTCAGCCGTGGCCTCTCGGCCACCCCCACCAGGGAGTTAAGTGCGGCAGCCAGCTCCAAGGCCTCCACCGTCCCTGGGGAGCAGGGCCTAGTCATGGCTCCCTCCTCCGGTGTCTCATCATCCTCATCCTCAGAGAGGGTGTGGAGCCCCCACAGCCCTGCCTCCCTCGAAACATTGACCATCGCTGGCCGTTCCAACGTCATGACGTCAGCACTCGTACGAACCAACACCCAACTAAACTCTACCTCTTTACCACACCGCCTAGCTACCAATTCGACCTGCCCAATACCTTTTACCGAACGTAACCCCCGCACTAACGCGTCTCCCGAAACTCAAAAATCCACCCCGCTCACTACACAGGCATACTGCACTGGTACACCTTCCAACTCACACCAGCTAACAATCTTATCTCTGTCCATCTCCACTCTGCTACCTGTGTGATTCCACAGCACCTGACAATCCAATCTCGGATGAGCCCCCACAAATGTAACACTTACCCAACAGGCTGGTATATGTTTAGGGGAAAAGGAGATCCAGCCACTCACCAACCCCATCTCCCATACATGCAGGTGCTGTGAGAATCAAGTTTATGCTGCGCGCGCACACACACCTTATCAAACTCACACCAGATACCGTTATGGAATACACTTTAAAGATTTTACTAAAACTAAAAGAGTACTATGCAATACAAGATACATGAAGGAAAAGAAAATAAAGTAAAAGGCGCCAACTTATCAAAGTTCAGTCAGTTTAGTGCACATCGTTGGAGCTCAACCATCGAACCATTTGACCCCTCGTCACTTTCCTCCGACCTCCACGTCCTCGCACCTGGGACCACCCGGGTGGTCGACCGAGCAGTGCGGCGCATGTCCACCTTCCTCGGCGTCTTCTTCCCGACTCCCCTGAAAAGACCGCAAAAACCCCCAAGCTCCCAGACCCACAAGACAAAATATCATTCCCCATTGGTCAACAAATGAATACAATCCTGATATCAGCAAGTCTAAAGCTAAACAACTGCGAGAGAAAGCACATCATACAAAGAAGCATTCCTACTCTTAACAGAACAAAGAAGCCCCATTTTGATTAACATACACTGTACATTGTACATGTTCTTTACCTTATTGTGTTTTTTTAATTAATGTGTTCTTTATTGTGTTCTTTTTTTGAGCTGAATCAGATCTGTTGTAACAATTTTTTCATTCCCCTTTGCCATTTAATACTGGAAATGACGTTAAACAATCTTGAATCTTGAATCATGAATGGTAACAAAACCTTTGCAGTAAAAATGACTAGTCACGAAGATAAAATCAGAAATAAACAATCTTCAGTAAGAGACCCAATCCCTATAGTGCTGTATATTACCTATTGAATGTTCTTGAAGAGACATCAGCAGCTTTATCAATTATTTGTTCTAAAACACTCATAAAATATTGAAAACTAAATTATAAAACCTGAAGGAATCAAAGCTGATATTTATTGGCTATATTGTAGAAGTGCCAATTTAAACTGCATTCTGGGGTTGAGTTAATATGGCAATCATGATGAAAAGATTACTTTAGTAGCATTAAAATTGTTGAGAATTATATCTTGACTTTTCTGGTTCAATGATTAGCAGCACTCTTAAACTAGCTAATCTGCACAGTTTTTAATTCCCTTGTAGTTCTCACCCACTTAAACTTCCCAGAGCCTTCCAGTGAGTAAAACAGGTGTATCTGCCAGAACCAGACAGATGGCTCATCATTAAATGCACACGGAATTTTTTTGGATTTGATAGAATGCCAATACATTTTTGAGGGAATATTGTTTATATTGTCAATCCAGCCGCACTTGAGGTAAACCAGAACTGGTCACTGTGACTTAACCCTGCATAAATACAGAAGTATCTTTTGAAGAAAGTGGGGTGAAAGGGATTCAGAATGTCACAGATCACAGTAATTGAGGGTACTTCCCAACTACCATCCAGCTTCCACAATCAGCTGCCATCTGTCTCGGAGCTGCCTCTTCCATAAGGAGCTTGTCAAGGTGTGCAACTTTATCAACAGAATAGTAATGTGCCAGGCCCTTGTACTCAACCAGTTGGCCCCATTGCTGGATTGGCCAGATGGTTGTCCACTGACCAACTATTCAATGCAATGAGTTATAATCGGCTCCGTTAGTCTTGAATTAGATAGTAGGAACAAGGTACGCAGAAGTGACAGAGCCATGAAAGCATGCATTCCCACTATCTAAACAAAATAAAGCAAAGAAAAATGTCAAAGATATTTTCAAAGCACAAGATGACACTCAGAGAAAAATGCTGAGAATGCAAATTTTAACAACATTGACTTCAAATTGCTCATACATTCCACACAGGACAACAAAAATAATTTAACTGTATCACTTTTTTTGACTAGGGGAATATGAAGATTGGGATTTCGTGCAGAATCTATTATTTGGTTTTATTCCACGATAACATAAAGGGCAGGAAAATTACTGGTTACACTATAAGTATAATAATCACAAAAAAGAAAACATCTGCAGATGCTGGAAATCCAAAAAATGCTGGAGGAACTCAGCAGGCCAGGAAACATCTATGGATAAAAGTAAACAGGGTATGTTTTGGGCTGAGACTCTTCATCAGGACTGGAGAAGAAAGATGCGGTCAGAGTAAGAAGGTCGGGGAGCGAGGAAGAAATACAAGGTAGTAGATGATAGTTGAAACCAGGAGGGGGGAAGGATGAAGGAAAGAGCAGGGAAGGTCCTGAAAACAGTCTACAGGGAGTTAGGAAAGAAGCTGAGAAGCAGGACCTCAAAGGTTGTAACCTTGGGATTACTTCCTGTGTCACACAGCAGAGAGTAAAGGAATAGAGTGAGATGAAGGATAAATGTGTGGTTGAGGGATTGGAGCGGGGGCAGGGATTCAGATTTCTGGATCACTGGGACCTCTTTTCGGGCAGGCATAACCTGTACAAAAAGGATGGGTTGCAATTGAATCCAAGTGGGACCAATATCCTGGCAGGGAGGTTCATTAAGGCTGAGGAAAAGGATCTTGGCGATTGTAGGGATGACTTATAGTGGACTGAAAAGCTTGAGCATATAGACATTAAGAAAGAGGATGTGCTTGAGCTTTTGGAAAGCACCAAGTTGGATATGTCACTAGGACTGGACAAGATATACCCTAGGCCACAGTGGGAGGCAAGGGAGGAGATTGCTGAACCTCTGGCAATGATCTTTGCATCATCAATGGGGACAGGAGAGGTTCAAGAGGAATGGAGGGTTGCAGATGTTGTTCCCTTATTCAAGAAAGGGAGTAGAGGTAGCCCAAGAAATTATAGACCAGTGAGTCTTACTGCAGCGGTTGGTAAGTTGATGGAGTAGATCGTGAGAGGTACGATTTATGAACATTTAGAGAGGCATAATATGATTAGGAATAGTCAGCATGGCTTTGTCAAAGGCAGGTCATGCCTTATGAGCCTGATTGAATTCTTTGAGGATGTGACTAAACACATTAATGAAGGTAGAGCAGTAGGTATAGTGTATATGGATTTCAGCAAGGCATTTGATAAGGTACCCCATGCAAGGTTTATTGAGAAAGTAAGGAGGCATGGGATCCAAGGGGACATTGCTTTGTGGACCTAGAACTGACTTGCACACAGAAGGCACAGAAGGTTGTAGATGGGTCATATTCTGCATGGAGGTTGGTGACCAGTGAAGTGCCTCAGGGACCTCTTCTGGGACTTCTTCTCTTTGTGATTTTTATAAATGACCTGGATGAAGAAGTGGAGGGATGGGTTAATAAATTTGCTGATGACACAAAGGCTGGTGGTGTTGTGGATAGTGTGGAGGGCTGTCAGATATTACAGCAGGACATCGATAGGATGCAAAACTGGGTTGAGAAGCAGTGGATGGGGTTCAACCCAGATAAGTGTGAGGTGGTTCATTTTGGTAGGTCAAATATGATGGCAGAATATAGTATTAAGGGTAAGACTCTTGGCAGTGTGGGTGATCAGAGGGATCTTGGGGTCCGAGTCCATAGGACACACAAAGCTGCTGCGCAGATTGACTGTGTGGTTAAGAAGACAAATGGAACACTGGCCTTCATCAATCGTGGGACTGACTTCAAGAGCTGAGAGGTAATGTTGCAGCTGTATAGGACCCTGGTCAGACCCCACTTGGAGTACTGTGCTCAGTTCTGATCACCTCACTTGAGGAAGGATGTGGGAACTATAAAAAGGGTGCAGAAGAGATTTACAAGGATGTTACCTGGATTGGTGAGCATGTCTTATTAGAATAGGTTGAGTGAACTCAGCCATTTCTCCTTGGAGCAGTGGAGGATGAGAGGTGACCAGATAGAGTTGTAAAAGATGATGAGAGGCATTGCTCGAGTGGATAGTCAGAGGCTTTTTCACAGGGCTGAACTGGTTGCACAACAGGACACAGGTTTAAGGTGCTGGGGAGTAGATACAGAGGAGATGTCAGGGGTAAGTTTTTTACTCAGAGAGTGGTGATTGTGTGGAATGGGCTGCCGGCAACGGTGGTGGAGGCGGACACAATAAGATCTTTTAAGAGGCTCCCGGATAGGTGCATGGAGCATAGAAATATAGAAGGCTATGGGTAACCTGAGATAATTTCTAAAGTAAGTACATGTTTGGCACAACGTTGTGGGCCGAAGAGCCTGTATTAAGCTGTAACTTTTCTATGTTCGATGTAAGTTGATTGGTAAAAGTGATAATTGGCTGGAGAAGGGGGAATCTATGGAAGAAAAGGAAGGGGGAGCACCAGGGGAAGGTGCTGGGCAGGTAAGGAGATAAGGTAAGAGAGGGACATGGGAATGGGAAAGGCTTGGGAGGGGAGAAATTACCAAAAGTTTGAGAAATCGAGGTTCATGCCATCTGTTTGGATTCTATCCAGATGGAATATAAGGTGTTGCTCCTCCAACCTGAATGTGGCCTCATTGTGGCAGTAGAGTTTATTTCTCATCACTTAAGTTTTATACATGAGAAAAAGTTATTTTTGTAACATATCATGGTTTTATACATATTCTTATGAAATAAAACAATCAAGTATAAGCATTGTGGTACCTGGAAGGGTACAATGTTCATTACACTAAAATATCTAATTTGGAGACTGAACCATAATGCAACAAGTTTCAGTATTATGAAATTAAGATGAAAATACAAATGTGTGGAAGGACTTGGATATCAAATGTCTTAGTATTTCAATCCCTGATGTATAGATTCACCACATGAATGTCCTAATCCTAGCTCCTTTCCCCTCCAATTACATTTCCAGGGATGCATGAAAAATATTCAGTAAGAGAAAGTTTAAGATTAAACACCATTGCTGTGGCTCTAATTTCATTCCCTGCCGGGTCTATGAAAACCAGTATCTCCATAGAGCAATTTATGTCATTTTTCCCGCTGGTGAAGTAATTTGTTTTTATTTAAATCAGAAACTAACCATTAAATATTCAAAAAGTGACATTTATGAATTTACCCAGAACCCTCTAGCTCAGATCACTTACAATTTAAATTACAATAATGTTCCCCTTATTCCCGTAAGTACTTTTAAAATAGAGCAAGACCGACAGTCTTCTCAGTTTTAGGCTTCATTTGTTGGAACAGTGTGATTTAAGGTAACTATTACGTTACAATAAAATTTTAAGAACTTGTTATATAAAGAAAATCACTTTGGGCCATGTATCTTTCCTGATATGTCAAAGTGACTGATGACTCTGTGGTGGCTTAATTTATCCCAGGATGACTTGTCTGTTACTGGTGCTTATTTCTACCCACCGGCATCTGCCTTTTGTTGTTTCTCAATCTTCTCCAGTCTTCCCAGCAAGAAGTCAATTTTGTTTTTGATTTGGGTCAGTTCCTTCTTGATTGTCTGCAGCTCATCTGATTTCACTGGGGACAGAGAAGCGTACAATCGAAATGCATGCCATTTCATCTTTTGTTCAAATAAGACAACAATCTTATAGTTTGTTTCCTCTGCTTGACAGAGTAGTTCAGAAACTCTGATTAATGCTGGGAGTTATGCATTTGCTAACTGTTTAAACATCTACATACACTGAAGAGACTAAAGTTGTTTTAATTGTTTAAGGTACAAATCTTTATAATTCATGCAAAAAACAAAATAAGATCATGTGAAAACTTGAGCAATAATATTGATAAACAATTTACTGTTAATATTCTAGGAATTGAATACCTGTAAACCATGGGTTATTATATTAGCTGGTAACACATTTAAATTATAGTTCAGATTTTATTTCTTCTATTTTTCAGGATAAAACTCACAGGATACACACTAAATATATTCAACACACTATTCTTTTTCATGAACATTATCACAGTGGGATTTAATCTCGTTTATGTAGATACATTTTAACCAGGGTAACATAAAAATTTGTTGCGTAATATACGCCAGCTATCAGTTTACTTTTATTGCAATAGACGTGACATTTAAGAAAACTTAAAATTGCCACAACATATTTACTCTGTTCAATCTCAGTTGCAAATCATTTTCCATGCTAACTTGGGAATTATAGCTGGATGAATGCATCCTGTTAATCTTATTGATATGTTATCACTTTAAAATGAATAAAGTAGTTTATATCCTATTACAAGAAAATTAAATATGTTTGTTGCATAAAATACATGAGAAGATAACAAATCTGTATTTTCCATTATGGTTCTCATAGGTACATATTGTGTTTATAATCACTTTCAATAACAGAAAAATCTTAAAGAAAAGAACATAAACATTGCATCTTACCAATTCTGTTCTTCAGATGTCAAGTATATTTACCAAGCACGATGAGATTTTGATGGTATTTAGATTATAAACTCAAATGGCATCTTTAATTCCAGTCTGAAGCAGTTTGATTGCAATGCTTATCTTTGATATATTCAGGTAGATATGGGATATATCTGATCCATTTACTGGGCTACCTATGACCTTAGATCTGAAGGTCAATAACATGCTTAATAAGCTTACATGACTGTGCCTGGTGCTGAATACAAAGAAGAGTTGGGATTTAATTAACTGAAGTAAATTAAATGGAACATCAAGCTTTGTTTGTCCCTTTTGTTCTCAGTTCATTAGCATTCTACTCTTCAGATTTATTGCAGCTAATATCCTCGACATGAAACTTACTGAGTTTTTTGTTGGATACAATGCTAACACCTGAAATGCATATCTGAACAATTGCGCTGCACTTTGAACATTCAGTGATGTCAGCCCACCTGTCTGGACCACAGTTGTGGGGTTAAGAAGAATTCTCCAAACACTTGCAATGCACATTTCACTTCTGAAGCTCCATACCAGTTTGCAGATGTCGTGGTCAAATTAAAAGAGACATCATTGATACTGCAGAGATCAACATTACCAGGGTCATGTGTCTGGCAAGAAGCTGCAAACAGCCTGGACATTATGTTCTCAGTCCCAAGGACAAACACAAATTCATCTACTATTGGCTAGTAAAAGTAAGTATAAGATGAATGATCAAGTTGTGGATGAAGATATGTGCAATAATGTAATGAGTGTCATTTCAGCCACACTAAGAACAATAATTATGAAAATATCAATTCATAAATACAGCACAAGTTTAAGTATAAACTCGAATAATATTGATTGGTTTGAGGCAGATGCAGTATTTTGGGATTTTGGATTTTTAATTTGTTTCTCTAGTAATGTGCACATATCACTGAAATGGCACTCACACCAGATAGTCAGGTAGTTAAATGATACGGGAAAATTATTAAAGTCTGTGAATATTTGGTTCCTAACAGCTCTGACATCCTGTGGGATTGGTAGTCCTTGCTTTTTGATTGTATTCTGACATCCTATACAGTTTTCTCCTGATAAGTTTCCAATGGTTAATCTTTTTGCACGGCAATTGACAGGGGATGTAATGTGGCAGACAATGAAGAGCGTGACAATTCCGCAAGGGGTGATCTTAGAATCTCTTTAGAAAGCTCTGGTTATGAAAGTAAGTACTCTGACCTTGGAGACCTATTGTGGGCTTAGGTCCCTGGTTTTAGACAAACTAATCCTCTTGGAGTCAAGCACTTCGGCTAGATCACTTCTGTAAGAGTAAACTGAAAACAGGTAAAGTCACCAGTTGTATGTACAGAATAAAAATGAAAGTTTGCACTCTGCTGACAACTATAAGCAGTGCTGTCCGTGTCTTAGTAGATAATGCAATAGATTGCATAGCTCATTGAGACTACCCTTCATGAAGCAGTGATGTAAAACATGGTGCTTTTCGGTCAGCTGGTGGTATCCTGAATCTACACATAGCTTAGGGATTCCTGTATCCTTTCCTTGCAGGGCTGCTTTACATCCCATCACCTTGTCTGTGCAATCACTCTTGTAGCAGTTCTTTGTGTTTTATGCCAAAGGGAAAGGAAGGGGGGGGGGGCACAGCAGAATAGAGTCATTGCATTCTAAGGCATGGAAACAGGCCATTGAGTTCAACACATTAATGCTAACAAAGATGTGTACCTGAGCTAGTCTGCTTTTGGGGCCTCCATCCCTCTAATCCTCCCTGTCTATTCATCTGTCTAAATTTCTTTGTGTGGTGAACTATGTGCCTGTCGGGACACGCCCCTGCTGACTGCTCCTGTGGCTCCTCCCACAGGCCCCTGTATAAAGGAGACCTGCGGCCTGACGCTCGGCCTCAGTCTCCAAGACATTGTATGATAGACACTCACTCCTGGTTCCTTCTTCCAGTCAATAAAAGCCGATATCTCGCCTTACGTCTCAATGTGAGTTATTGATGGTGCATCAAGGTGTTGTAATTGTACTCACCTTAACAGCTTCCTCTGGCAACTCTTTTCATATGTCATCCTTTGTCGTCTGGAAAGACTTGCCTCTTTTAAATCTTTACCTTCTCACCTTAAACTGACTTCCCTACCCCAGGAAAAAAATACTGGAACTATGCACCTGTTTTTAACTTCTCATGATCTGATATACCTCCTTGTCACTGCTCAGCTCCCCATGTTCCAGGACAAGGCTATTCCTTCGAACTCAAGCTGTCAGTCCTACCAACAATCACCCTGCCTCCTTCAAGGAACTTCATACTTGAATCCCTAAGTCTCTTTGTTCCTTTACATTCTCCAGGGCCCTACCATTTACTGATAAGTTTCTGCCTGGTTTAACTTACTAAAATATAGCACTCTGCAGATAGATTCCATCTGCTCTTCCCTGGACCACTTCCTCAGTCGATCTAGATCCTGTTGTAATAATCATAGTCAACCTACACCATCAATTTTGGTATCATCTGCAAAGTTGCTAAAGACGCCATCTGGATTTTCATCCAGATCATTAATATAGATGATAAATTTTTAACAATAGCCTAATTAGAGAGAGCCAGCATGATTTTATGCAAGGTAAATTGTGTCTTACTATCTTGATCGAGTTTTTTGACGAGATGATGAGGGTGATTGATGAAGGCAGAGCTATGGATGTTGTCTACATGGATTTAAGTATGTAATGCATTTGGCAAGATCACAATGGCAGGATTACCCAGAAGATTAAGATACATGGAATCCATGGTGTATTAGCTATTTTGTCTCTGAACTGACTTGCCCATTGAAGACAGAGGGTGGTTATTGAAGAGATTTATTCTACCTGGAGGTCTGTGATTAGTAGGTTCCACAGGGATTTGTGCTAGGACCTTTGCTGTTTGTGATGTATGCAAATGACTTGGATTAAAATGTAGGTGGATGGGTTAGAAAGTTTGTAGATGATATCAAGATTAGTAGTGTTGTGGATGGCTTAGAAGACTGGCAGTGAATACAACGGGATATAGATCAGTTGTAGATATGTTTGGAGAGATGGCAAATGGAGTTTAACCCAGCCAAGTGTGAAGTGTTGCACCTCGGTAGGTCAAATATAAAGAGACAGTACATTGTTAAGGGCAAGACCCTTAGCAGTGTTGATGAACAGAAGGATCTTGGGATCGAAGTTCATAGCTCCCTGAATGTGGCTACATGGGATGAATTGGTAGTTAAGAAGACATATGCTATGTTTGCCGTTATTGTGATTACTGTTGCGACAGTGACACTGTAATTTCCTTTGGGATCAATGAAGTATCTACATGTACAAAAGCTGGATGAACTCAGCAGGTCAGGCAGCATCTGTTGAAATGAGCAGTCAATGTTTCGGGCCAAGACCCTTCGTCAGGTCTGAAGAAGGAGGGGGCAGGGGCCCTATAAAGAAGGTGGGGGGAGGGTGGAAGGTGCCAGGTGAAAAACCAATCAGAGGAAAGATCAAGGGGTGGGGCAGGGGAAGCAGGGAGGGGATAGACAGGAGAGGTGAAGAAGGAATGGATGGAGAAAGCATTGTGGGTAGTAGAAGGCAGAATCATGAGAGAGGTGATAGGCAGCTAAAAGAGGAGACAGAGTGAAAGTGGGATGGGGGAAGGGAGAGGGAGGGAATTACCAGAAGTTGGAGAATTCGATGTTCATACCAATGGGCTGGAGACTACCCAGACAGTATATGAGATGTTGTTCCTCCAACCTAAGTTTGGCTTCATCATGGCAGTAGAGGAGGCCATGTAAGGACATATCCGAATGGGAATGTGATGAAGGGTCTCAGCCCGAAACGTTGACTGCTCATTTCAACAGATGCTGCCCGATCTGCTGAATTCGTCCAGCTTTTGTACGTGTTGATTTGATCACAGCATCTGCAGTGTATTTTGTGTTTATTTTTCATTACTCCGCTGCGTAGTCTCTTCGAGGTATGCCTACCCTGAAGAAGTTTAAATCTTCTCGATGAATGGTTTCCGCCCGAAATGTTGACTGCTCATTTCAGCGGATGCTGCCCGACCTGTTGAGTTCATCCAGCTTTTGTACATGTTGATTTGACCACAGCATCTGCAGTGTACTTTGTGTTTAATGAAGTATCTATCCATCTATCTATTAGTCGAGGCATTGAGTTCAAAAGTCAGAAAGTAACATTCCAGCTTTATAACATTCCAGTTAGGTTGCATTCAACTAAACATAGCTCAAACAACATCATTAAATTTGCTAATGATACAACCATTGTTGTTAGGTTCTCAGATGGAAATGAGAGAGCATACAGGAGCAAGATATACCATTTAGTTGAGTGGTGTTGGAGCAACAATCTTGCACTCCACATCATCGAGACCAAAGAGCTGATTGTGGACTTCAGGAAGGGTAAGACAAGGGAATGCAAACCAATCCTCATAGAGGGATCAGAAGTGGAGAGGGTGAGCAATTTCAAGTTTCTGGGTGACAATATCTCTGAGGACGTCATCTGAATGCAGCATATTGATGCAACTATAAAGATGGAAAGACAGCAGCTATATTTCATTAGGAGTTTATGGAGATTTGGTTGGTCAACTAAAACTCACCAAACTTCTACAAATGTACCATGGACGGGCCTCTGCACAGGATCAGAAAAAGCCATGATATGCCCTTTTCCAGGAAGTACAGGAGCCTGAGGACACACACTCAGTGTTTCAGGAACAGCTTCTTCTCCTCTATCATCAGATTTCTGAATGGACAATGAACCCATTAACACTACCTCACTGTTTTTCCTCTTGTTTTGCACTATTCATTTAACTTAATTTTTTTACATATGTTCTTATTTTAGTTTATTGTGTATTACCACAAAAATTACAAATTTCACAACATATGATATTGATATTAAACCTGATTCTGATTCTGTTTCTGACATATACCTCCTTTTTCTGGCCAGAGCTTCAATGTCCCTCATCAACCAGGGTTCCCTAACCTGGCCTGCATTGCCCTTCACTCTAACAGGAACACGTGGCCATGAATTCTCCCTATCTCACTTTTAAAAACTTCCTTCCAGTCAATGATCCCTTTACTTTAATAATCTTACCCAAACATGCTTTGCAAGTTTTCTGTCTAATGTCATCAAAATTAGCCTTGATGTAATTTAGGACTTCAACTAGTGAAACAGGTCTATCTACTTCCATAGCTATTTTAATAAAATTACAGAGCCACTGGTCCCAAAGTGCTCCCTCACTGCAACCTCAGATACTTGCCCTGTCTTATTTACCAACAACAGGTCAAATGTTAGTTTTCTCATCCCCACCTCCATCACAAATCCAGTAGGAGCATTTACATAATACTTGAGAAAAATTGCCAAGACAATCTTAACAAAATCCTGACCCATCCATACCCGAAACACAGTGTCTGTCCCAGTTGAATTTAGGGAAGTTAAAATCATGCATTACAAACCTATTTTTCCTACCCTTATATGTGATCTCTTTGCATGACTGCTCCTCTAATTCCTGCTGACTATCGAGAGTCCATAGTACAAGCCCAATTTATTTCTAAGTCTCATTGTATGATCCCACAGGGTTATCTTCCTTAAGTAACATCAAGATATTCTCCCTAATCAAAAATGCAACTACCCCCCTTCTCCTACATTTACCCCTATCACGCCTGTAGCATCTGTACCAGGATCATTGAGCTTTGAGGCTTCCCTGTTCCTCAACCATGTTTCTGTATGATATCCCAGTCCTATATGTTTACCATGGCCCAGCTTCATCAGCCTTATCTGCCATGCTTCATGCATGAAAGTAAATAAAATTTGGTCTTGAATCTTCCTGTCCTGCCTGCTGCAATCACTTGCTTCATCTTCCATATTTGCTCCTTTCTCATATGCCACACTGTCACTTTGTGTACCACACCCACTAGGAAGCTCACAATAAAACTGACAAGGTCAGCAAAGATGAGTCCAAACACAAATCGTTTCTTGCATCACATTGCATTATACATTGCAATAATACAAACAAAAATATGATAATGTCCTAACATCATAATTTTACATTTTCTTGAATTCTCATTTTTTGTATACAGTTAAATTTAATAAATAGTGCGTAACCCATTGAATATAGAGTTTATTATAATTAACAATGGAACATTGTCAATTCGTATTATGGATTTTTACAGTAATAAAGGAAGGTTGTTATACCCTTAACACACACAAAATGCTGGTGGAACACAGCAGGCCAGGCAGCATCTACAGGGAGAAGCGCTGTCGACGTTTCGGGCCGAGACCCTTCGTCAGGACTAACCAAAAGGAAAGATAGTAAGAGATTTGAAAGTAGTGCGGGGAGGGGGAAATGCGAAATGATAGGAGAAGACCAGAGGGGGTGGGATGAAGCTAGGAGCTGGAAAGGTGATTGGCGAAAGTGATACAGAGCTGGAGAAGTGGAGAAGGGAAAGGATCATGGGACGGGAGGCCTCAGGAGAAAGAAAGGCGGGAGGGGAGCACCAGAGGGAGATGGAGAACAGGCAAACAACTAAATATGTCGGGATGGGGTAAGAAGGGGAGGAGGGGCATTAACGGAAGTTAGAGAAGTCAATGTTCATACCATCAGGTTGGAGGCTACCCAGCCGGTATATAAGGTGTTGTTCCTCCAACCTGAGTTTGGATTCATTTGGACAATAGAGGAGGCCATGGATAGACATATCAGAATGGGAATGGGACGTGGAATTAAAATGTGTGGCCACTGGGAGATCCTGCTTTTTCTGGCCGACCGAGTGTAGGTGTTCACCGAAACGGTCTCCCAGTCTGCGTCGTGTCTCACCAATATATAAAAGGCCACACTGGGAGCACTGGACACATTATACCACACCAGCGGACTCACAGGTGAAGTGTCGCCTCACCTGGAAGGACTGTCTGGGGCCCTGAATGGTGGTGAGGGAGGAAGTGTAAGGGCAGGTGTAGCACTTGTTCTGCTTACAAGGATAAGTGCCAGCAGGGAGATCGGTGGGAAGGGATGGGGGGAACGAGTGGACAAGCGAGTCGTGTAGGGAGCGTTCCCTGCGAAAAGCAGAAAGGGGGGGAGGGAAAAATGTGTTTGGTAGTGGGATCCCGTTGGAGGTGGCGGAAGTTACGGAGAATTATATGTCGGACCTGGAGGCTGGTGGGGTGGTAGGTAAGGACAAGGGGAACCCTATCCCGAGTGGGGTGGCGGGTGGATGGAGTGAGGACAGATGTGCGGGAAATGGGAGAGATGCGTTTGAGAGCTGAGTTGATTGTGGACGAAGGGAAGCCCCTTTGTTTAAAAAAGGAAGACATCTCCTTCTTCCTGGAATGAAAAGCCTCATCCTGAGAGCAGATGCGGCGGAGACGGAGGAATTGTGAGAAGGGGATAGCCTTTTTGCAAGAGACAAGGTGGGAAGAGGAATAGTCCAGGTAGCTGTGAGAGTCTGTAGGCTTATAGTAACTATCAGTAGATAGGTCGTCTCCAGAGATGGAGACAGAAAGATCAAGAAAGGGGAGGGAGGTGTTGGAAATGGACGAGGTAAATTTGAGGGCAGGGTGAAAGTTAGAGGCAAAGTTAATGAAGGCGACAAGCTCAGCATGCATGCAAGAGGCAGCGCCAATTCAGTCATCGATGTAGTGAAGGAAAAGATGGGGATGGATACCGGTATAGACTTGGAACATGGACTGTTCCACAAAGCCAACAAAAAGGCAGGCATAACTGGGACCCATATGGGTGCCCATCCCTACACTCTTGGTTTGGAGTAAATGGGAGGAGCCAAAGGAGAAATTATTGAGAGTAAGAACTAATTCCGCTAGACGGAGGAGAGTTGTGGTAGAGGGAATTGGTTAGGTCTGGAATCCAGAAAAAAGCGAAGAGCTTCGAGACCATCTCGGTGGGGAATGGAGGTATATAGGGACTGGGCGTCCATGGTGAAAATAAGATGGTGGGGACCAGGGAACTTAAGATCATTGAAAAAATTCAAAGCATGAGAAGTGTCACGAACATAGGTGGGAAGAGATTGAACAAGGGGGGATAAGTCAGTGTCAAGGTATGCAGAAATGAGTTCAATGGGGCAGGAGCAAGCTGAGACAATAGGTCTACCTGGACAGGCAGGTTTGTGAATCTTGGGTAGGAGGTAGAAACGGGAAGTGCGGGGTGTGGGAACTATGAGGTCGGTGGCAGTGGATGGGAGATCCCCAGAGCTGATAAAATTGGTGATGGTATAGGAGACAATGGCCTGGTGCTCCTTAGTGGGGTCATGATCAAGGGGTAAATAAGAGGAGGTATCAGATAATTGTCGCTGTGCCTTGGCCAGGTAGAGGTCAGTACGCCAGACAACAACAGCTCCCCCCTTATCAGCAGGTTTTATAGTGAGGTTGGGATTGGTGTGGAGGGAGCGGAGAGCAGAGTGTTCAGAAGGAGTGAGGTTGGAATTGGAACAGGGTGTGGTGAAGTCAAGACGGTTGATGTCCCATCGGCAATTAGCAATAAAGAGATCCAGAGCAGGCAGAAGACCAGAGCGTGGTGTCCTTGAAGAGGAGGAGGGTTGAAGACGGGAGAAGGGGTCATTGGTGGGGGTGGGAGAGTCCTTGTCGAAGAAGTAGGCTGGAAGATGGAGCCGGTGGCGTCATGGCGTACGCGGAACTCACTGGGCGAAGGGGGACAAAGGTTTGGCCCTTAATGAGGACAGAGCGCTCTGTCTCAGAGAGTTGAAGGTCGGAGGGAATGGTAAAGACCCGGCATGGATGAGAGATGGGATCAGAGGGGGGGGGGGGGGAGGCTGGTAGTGTCAGTGGAGAGGGAAGGGTTGGGGTGAGAGGAAGATGGAGCCTCTGAGGGCCCAGGAGCTGACGATGGGATCTGAGGGAGAGGGGATTGCAGAGTGGTGGTGGGGGAAGGGGAGACAGGAGTCACAATCACAGCATGTGAAGACCCGGCCTGGAGTTCAAGGCTGAAGTCGCAGTTGGTGGTTGCACAATCGCTTTGAAGCTGTCCATGGTCATTGGAACCCGCGTTGATGGTGCTGGAGTCCAGGTTTTCAAAATGCCCTGGGTCGCTGGGGCATCCGAGATCGACAGCCGGGGCGAATCCGTGGCCGTTGGTACACGCGGTGATGGCGCTGGAGTCCAGTTTATACCCATGCCAGCTCTATAAAAAGGTTATCCACTTGATTCTATATTCTTGTCAATATGTCAGAAAAAAACACTGCTTCAGCTAAGGCTACTGTGCAGTGAACTTAATGATCTATTTCCAACTACAGTTTTATCTGTTGGATGGCAGACAGGAAATCCATTTCTACCTCTGCTAGCTTGGAGCTGACCCTTGGGAAAGCCCCTACGTGAAGCCTGTGGAGCAGCCGGTGCATAGCCAGGTTATGCGACCACTGACGTCAGGCAGACAGTCTCTGAAGAGTACTGATAATGACTGGGGTCACCCATCTGTAGAGCAGCCAGCATAATCCTATCAGAAGCCTTGCAAGGATTTAACCTCTAAATGATGTTCTGACATTCGCCTCCGAGTCAGAGATCACAGGGTAACCAGAAGCTGTAAGGATTTGCACAGGTGTAGTATTATTCTCCCTTTCCGAGTGTACATAAAAGCCATTGAGCTCATCTGGGAGTGAAGCATCATTATGCTTTTATGTTTCACCTTGGAGGAAGCAATGGCTGACAACCCTGCCATGGCCACTGCGCATCCAATTCACACTGAATTGTTTTTCTGCTCTCATGATGGCTTTCTGTAGGCCATACAAAGAGTTCTTGAAGGACTATGAATTCCAGTATGGAGTGCTACAGATCTAGAGCACTGTAGGCTGTATATCTTCTGGTTCATCCAAGGTTTCTGGTATTTGAAGATTTGGTTTGTTTCCGAAGGTATATACTCATTGACGCAGGTCTTGATGAACTCAGTGATGGCTAATATTCATTCAGATTCAGAATGAAAGGACTCAAGATAGCATGGAAGGTAAAAAGCAAAGATAATGTGCAGTCCAACTGTCAGGAAAGGCTGGCAGGTGATAGGTCAAAATAGCAGATCGAATGGTGAATATAAGTGCATTAGGGAGGCACCACAGTTTGAAGTGTCCTTGATGCTAGGGAGGATAACGCCAATGATGGAGCTGGCTGAGTTTGCAACTTTTCCAATCCTGTGCAGTGATCCCTCCATACCAGCTGATGATGCAACCAGTTAGCATGCTGTCCCCAGTATATCTACAGAAATTTGCGAACATACCAAGTCTTCTCAAATTCCTAATGAAATATAGCTATTGTCATGCTTTCTTTGTAATTGCATCAATATGTCAGGCCCAGGATAAATCTTCAGAGACGTTGACACCCAAGAACTTGAAACAGCTCACCCTTTCCACTGCTGATTTATTGATGAGGATTGGTTTGTGTTCCCTTGACTTACTGAAATCCACAATCAATTCCTTGATCTCTCTGATCTCTCTGATCTGCAATGCTGTTGTGACACCACTCAACCAGCTGACCTATCTCCTGTATGCCTCCTTGTCACCCTCTGAAATTTTGCCAACAATAGTCTGGTCATCAACAAATTTATAAATGATGTTTGAGCTGTACCTAGCCAGAGTCATAGAAGTAGAGAGAGTAAAGGAGTAGGCATGTATTCTTGAGCTGCAGTGTTGATTGTCAGCGAGGAGAAGATGTTATTTCTGATCTGCATAGACAGTGGTCTCCAAAAGAGGAAGTTGAGGATCCAGTTGCAGAGAGAGGTACAGAGGCCCAGGTTTCCATGTTCCATGCAAATTTATCATTACAGTACATATATGTCAACATATAAAACTCTGAGATTCATTTTCTTGAGGGCATACTCAATTCATTGATAATAGAATTAAAATCATAATACAATCAATGAAAGACCACACCAACTTGAGCATTCAACCAGTGTGCAAAAGACAACAAACTGTAAAGACAAAAAAAAGAAATAATAATAATAAATAAAAAAGCAATAAACATTGAGAACACGAGATGAAGAGCTCTGGAAAGTGAGTCCATAGATTGTGGGAACATTTCAGTAATGGGCAAGTGAAGTTGAGTGAAGTTATCCCCTTGGGTTCAAGAGCCCGATGGTTGAGGGCTAAAACTGTTCCTGAACAGTCCTGAGGATCCTGTACCTTCTTCCTGGTGCAGCAGCGTTAAGGGAACATGACCTATGTGGTGGGGGTCACCAATGATGGATGCTGCTTTCCTGCAACAACGTTCTGCGTAGATGTGCTCAGTGGTGGGAAGGGCTTTATCCATGATAGACTGAACTGTATCCATTACTTTTTGTGGGATTTTTCATTCAAGGGCTTAGGTGCAGCCTTTCCATCACACATCAATAGAAGTTTGTCAAAGTTTTAGATGTCATGCCGAATCTTCGCAAACTCCTAAGGAAGTACAGAAATTATAACACCAAGGAATTTAAAGTTGTTTTCCCTTTCCATTTCTGATCATCCAATGAGGATTGTCTCATGGACCTCTGGTTTTCTCCTCTTAAAGCTCCTTGGTCTTGTTGACTTTGAGTAAGAGGTTGTTGTTGTGGCACCACTGAGCCAGACTTTCAATCTCCCTCCTATACGCTGATTCGTCACCACCTTTGATTCGGCCAATGACAGTGGTATTATTAGCTGGCCTGAAAATGGCTTTGGAACTGTGCTTAGCCACACAGTCATAAGTGTAAAGGGAGCTGAGGACTAAGCATACAATCTTGTGGTCCACCTGTGCTAATGGAGATTGTGGAAGAGATGTTGTAGTCAATTTGAACTGACTGGAGTCTGCAAGTGAGGAAATCAATCATCCAATTGCAGAAGGAGGTATTGAGGCAATCTCATGAAGTTTTGTTAATTAGTTTTGATGGGATGATAGCATTGAATGCTGAACTGTAGCCAATAAAGAACATTCTGATATATGCACGTTTGTTGTCCAGCTGATCCAGGGTTGAGTGAAGACCAGTGAGATCTGCTGTGGACTTGTTGTGCTGGTAAGCAAATTAAAGTGGATCAAAGTCACTTCTCAGGCAGGAGTTGATATGTTTCATCACCAGCTTTGCAAAACACTTTATCACTGTAGATATAAGTGCTACTGGACAATAGATGTTGAGGCAGATTACCACGTTCATCTTAGACACAGGTATAAGTGAAGGCTGCATGTTAATTAGAATTGCTGGTATGATTGTGTTGAATGCTGAATTGGAATCAATAAACACCAGCCAGACGTAGATATTACTATTGTCCAGGTGATCTCAGACCGAGTGGAAAGTCACTGAGATTGCATCAACTGTAGACCTATTGTGGCGATAGGCAAATTGCAGCAGGTTCATGTCCCTGATTCGGCATTGAACTCTGCCCTTCCTATTATCCATTGCCCCCAGAAAAATTCCCGCCAGGCTGAAAACAAGCCCCTGAGGTACCCTTTGTGGAGATGAACTACTCAGCCCAAAGTGCCCACTTGCTACAATCACAGATGTACTCTCACTATTTATTTGCTCTACCTGCCCACTCAGTTTTGCAAATTATGGAAAGGGGTCTGAATCTCCTGGTGCTTCTCAGAGCTCTGCAAACTCTCACCATTTAGATCTAATATTTATTTTTGTGTGTCTTGCCAAAGTTTACAGTTGTACTTCTTCTCACATTATTCTTCATTTGGCAGATATGCCCATTCATTTACCCCAACAGAATCATCCTGTGGCCTCCTGATGTGCTCTTTCTTTACTTTCCAATCTTTGTGTCATCAGCCTTGCTAACTTCATACTTCACTGCATTACACTTCAATTTAAGAGATCACATTTTGATTTCAGACTGCTCTATTAATAGAGCATCATCCTCATTAAAATTTGTTGAAACGATTCTTAGGAAAATTCATGAATTTCAATTAAGTTTTACATTTAAGACCTACTGTGTTCTGATTATATGCTTGAGGCTAAAATATATTTACCATCTACTTTCTAAATTAAATCTTCTGTGAACATTTTTGGTCACCAACACAGTAATAGATGCACCTCCTCACTATATGAGGAGTTGTAACCTGATAATTTTCATTTCCTCCACACTGAATGTTTACTATTGTTTGATTACTAATAATGAAACATCTGTAGACATGTAGAGAAAGCTTTCTTTCCTTCTAGCCACACGATGCTCTAATGTGGTTGTGAAGCAGAGAGAGTAACATTAAAGAAAGAACCACTAATATGCTTATAGACTAGAATGGGCTTGAATTGTAACCAAAGGTTGGAAGGTTCATTTATTAACAAAGCATGTATCCATATACAACTCTGAAATTTTTTCTTCTCCAGATAGCCACGAAACAACAAAAGAACATGAAAGTTGTTTGGAGAGGGACATCAAACCCACCCCCCCTAAAAAAAAGAATGGCATCCTGATCATCAACCCACCCCGAAAACCACCCTCCCTTGCACAAAGCAGAACAGGAACATCGACCCCCAAAA
Organism: Hypanus sabinus; assembly: GCF_030144855.1. Lineage (NCBI taxonomy): Eukaryota > Metazoa > Chordata > Chondrichthyes > Myliobatiformes > Dasyatidae > Hypanus > Hypanus sabinus. Next base: position 152,279,678 of record NC_082706.1, read on the forward strand.
ACAACCCCCACACAAAAGACGAACTGAACGCGAACGGGACATCGACCTTCAAACATCCTCCTCTCGCACAACAAAATGCTAAAAGGGAAAGGCGATACAAAACCACAGAATATGAAACCCACAAGTCTGAAAAATTCCACAGTTCATAAATGCAATGGTCCAATCCATATACATGGAACCATGATACCATCCTATGATGTCGCCGACAGTCACTGAAAGAGAGGGACACACAACGTGCGCAGACTGTGGGGTAGCCCGCTTGCCACGGTGAGCCACACAGCGAAAGGCTGTTCACAGCTTCCTTCTCCAGCAGTGCTCAGAAGGCAGGCGGCTGGTGCTGAACTCTCTCTCACCTTCTGCATTCACCTCGATGTCTCAATTTTCCTCGATGCTTTAAATAATGAAATAGAGTCGAAAATCGGCTTGTGTCCTGTCTTGAAGTTTCTTTGCATTAAGGCCGTCTGAGTACGTGCTCGCTTTCTGGAATCTTCTCAGAAACAGCAAAGTGCTGGATCACTTAAACAATCTCCAAACTGCAAATTGCAGGCTCTAACACATTTAAGATGAAATACAGACATAAAAGAAATATTTTTGTTTGCTGTCTGGAAGATGTCGACCTAGGGAGCATTGTACATGGGCGCCATCTTGACTGGATGAGTTACCTTTTGTCATACCTTTTGTAAAAGTGTTACCTTTTGCTAATAGGTCTGTACACAACTACTTGTGATGTTCTCTTTGCAGCTCCAGTCATTTCTGATCTCTGTGTCTGTGCATTGCCACATAGAGGCCAGATACCAGTGGAGGCCACTTGCACGGGCTACTGATATATTGCTTTGCTACAGGGTTTATTGCCGAGTCCAGAGGTGGAGCACAGAAGTAATTGTATCATAGTCCCATTTATTTAAGGAGGACTGACTAAGCATGATTACGAAGTGCAGGTAAATAGTTGCTTTTTGTTTATTATCTTATCTATAGGTCTTGAAATAATCTCCAGTATTGTCAAAGATATGTAACATTTATACAAGGACTGACAGCAGCAAGCTGCCTAAAAGCAGAACTTGAGGATGTGCTGCCTGGGGCAGTTGCTTTGAGTCCTATTTCAAACAATAAAAGCCTGGAGCTCAATTGTCCGAGAGGTCCTAGAGAAAATATGTGGTCACAGGAAGGAAAGCTTGAGAGCAAATGTAAGCAGTGGGCTGGATCGAGTCTGATGTAATCCAATGGATTCTATCACCATAACAAATCTGGAACACCTGACATATCTGTTGATATCTTTGAAGATATAACAAACAGAATAGACAAAGAAAAATTGGTTGATGTTGTGTGCTTGGATTTGCAGAAGGCCTTTGACAAGGTAACAAGCTAAGAGCCCATGGTATTACAGGAAAGATTCTCCAGTGGCTGATTGGCAGGAGGCAAATATTGGGAATAAAGGGAACTTTTTCTGATTGGCTGCCAGTGATTAGTGGTGTTCTACAGAAATCTGTGTAGGGACCGATTCATTTTACGTTATACGTTGATGATTTGGATGATGGAATTGATGGCTTTTTGCAAAGTTTGCAGTTGATATGAAGATCGGTGGGGGAACAGGTAGTTTTCAGGAAGTAGACAGGCTACAGAAGGACAGACAGATTAGGACAATGGGTGAAGAAATAGCAAATGGAATAGAGTTTTGGGAACTGTAGGGCCATCCACTTTGGTAGGAGAAATAAAAAGGTTGACTATTTTCTAAGTGGAGAGAAAATACAAAAAAACTGCATTGCAAAGGGACTTGTGAGTCCTTGTGCAGGCTTTTCTAAAGGTTAATTGGCAGGTTGAGTCTGTGGTGAGGAAGGCAAATGAAATGTTAGCATTCATTTCAAGAGGACTTGAATATAAAAGCAAGGATGTAATGTTGAGACTTTATAAAGCACTGGTGAGGCCTCACTTGGAGTATTGTGAGCAGTTTAGTGTCCCTTATCTTAGAGAAGATGCATTGAAACTAAAGAGGGTTTAAAGGAGGATCACAAAAATGATTCCCAGATTGAATGGCTTGTCATATGAAGACTGTTTGATGGCTCTGGGCTTGTATTGCCTAGAATTCAGGAGAATGAGGAGTGACCTCATTGAAACCTATTGAATGGTGAAAGGCCCCAAGGCTGCTTCCTACGGTGGGAGAATCTAAGACCAAAAGACACAGCCTCAGAATAGAGGGCATTCTTTCAGAATAGAGATGAGGAGGAATTTCTTTAGCCAGAGAGTGTGGAATCTGTGGAGTTGTTTGCTACAGGCAGCTGTGGAGCCAGGTATTTATGTATATTAAAGGCAGAGGTTGATAGATTCTTGATTAGTCAGGGCATGAAAGGATATGGGGAGAAGGCAGGAGATCGGGACTGAGAGGAATATTGGATCAGCCATGATGAAATGGTGAAACAGACTTGATGGGCCAAATGACCTAATTCTGCTTCTATATCTTATGGTCTTTTGGTTTTATAACAGGATCTAATGGATGATATTAGACCAATCCACCCCTGCTACCCATGTTTTTAATTTCCGTAATAAGATAGCACAATTCTGTCATTATTTTCTAATGTTTTGGTCTTGGGGTCCGATTCCATAGGACACTCAAAGCAGCTGCGCAGGTTGACTCTGTGGTTAAGAAGGCATATGGTATATTGGCCTTCATCAGTCATGGAACTGAATTTAGGAGCTGAGAGGTAATGTTGCAGCTATGTAGGACCTTGGTGAGACCCCGCTTGGAGTACTGTGCTCAGTTCTGGTCACCTCACTACAGGAATGAGGTGGAAGTCATAGAAAAGGTGCAGAGGAGATTTACAAGGATGTTGCCTGGATTGGGGAGCATGCCTTATGAGAATAGGTTGAGTGAACTTGGCCTTTTCTCCTTGGAGTGACGGTAGATGATAGGTGACCTGATAGAGGCATATAAGATGATGAGGCATTGATCGTGTGGAAGGTCAGAGGCTTTTTCCCAGGGCTGAAATGGTTGCCACAACAGGATACAGGTTTAAGGTGCTGGGGAGTAGGTACAGAGGAGATGTCAGGGGTAAGTGTTTTACCCAGAGAGTGGTGAGTGTGTGGAATGGACTGCCAGCAACGGTTGTGGAGGCGGATATGATAGGGTCTTTTAAGAGACTTCTGGATAGGTACATGGAGCTTAGAAAAATAGAGGGCTATGGGTAAGCCTAGTAATTTCTGAGGAAGGGACAAGTTCAGCACAACTTTGTGGGCCGAAGGGCCTGTATTGTGGTGTAAGTTTTCAATGTTTCTATATAAATCTTTGCACTGGAAATGTTTGAATCAAGCAATCATCCAGGAGTTATTGAGGATGAAGTGCTTACTAGTTTATCAGACCTTTCATCTCAATATAGAAGTTGACATGAGCTGAAGGATAAATGAAATTGCAAATCACCTCCCATCCCTCTGCTGGAATCATTACCAAGTCTAATGGACAAGCATTGCCGCTTACTTAATTGTTTCTATTTATCTCTCTCTTCAAGTTTTAAATTATAAGGTTTCATTTAAAGTGTCTGTAATTAAATGTAATCATATTTATCTCATACATCTTTCGGAAGTCTTTAAATGTCTTCCATCAGAGACTCTTAATTAATGTCTAGTTTCTACCATTTCCTTCTTTTTTGAGTTACTACATTGTACCACCACTTAATGGCTTTGAATCCATAATTTACTCAGGGCTGTGAAAGAGACTAGTGTAAAGAATATTGGATTTCAAAGTTGTGACAACATCTGTCAGAGCCGTCTCTATTTCCTGAGGAGACTGAGGTCCTTTAAAGTCTGCTGGACGATGCGGAGGATGTTCTACGAGGCTGTGGTGGCCAGTGCTATCAGTTGTGTGCTGGGGCAGCAGGCTGAGGGTAGTAGACACCAACAGAATCAACAAACTCATTTGTAAGGCCAGTGATGTTGTGGGGGTGGAACTAGACTCTCTGACGGTGGTGTCTGAAAAGAGGATGCTGTCCAAGTTGCATGCCATCTTGGACAATGACTCCCATCCACTTCATAATGTACTGGTTAGGCCCAGGAGTACATTCAGCCAGAGACTCATTCCACCGAGATGTAACACTGAGCATCATAGGAAGTCATTCTTGCCTGTGGCCACAAACTTTACAACTCTCTTGTTGTGTCAGACAGCCTGAGCCAATAGGCTGGTCCTGGACTTATTTCCACTTGGCAAGATGAACTTATTATTATTTAATTATTTATGGTTTTCTATTGCTATATTTCTTCACTATTCTTGGTTGGCGGGGCTGTAATGAAACCCAGTTTCCCTCGGGATCAATAAAGTATGTCTGTCTGATTGCATTAACCTTGACGTCCATGCCTTTGGTATGGTTTTGTCCGTCTACTTTCTGACATTTTAGCTGATTTCTTCAATTCCACCATAGTGCAATCTCTCTAACAGCTTTATTCTCATCTCCCTGCTCTCAAAATATGAATGTATTAACATTTCCATCTGCTTGATTACCTGCTGAAAAAATTTTCCAAACCAGCTTATTTGGTCAGTTGCTAATTTTCTCATGAGTCTGTTAGTAACTCAACTATCCCTTCTGTCTTGAAAGTGTGCTTGCTGTAATTTTGGTTTAAGTTTAATTTCAAATGCTCTGTAAACTTCAGGTCAACATTCTCCTTGTATTTATCCCCTTACAAGCTCAGAATTTTCATGCTCCTTGGGCCCTTCAACACAATTTCAAGATCTTTACAGCTTTCAGCAGATTGTTCGATCGTAAGTCATTGCCTGTTCACGTGCATAGAAACAAACTTCATTCTGTTACTGATCTACTCAGTTCATTGGTTATCTTTTTCTCCATTATTTCCTCTTTCAACCACAATATTCTTTTATCTTGAGCTGTAAAGCAAAATACCTTTTTATAATCACAGTTTTTTATTTGCTGAGTAGACCTAGTTTTTCAAATATTTTTTGTCCCTTAAACCCAATCTTTAAATTTTCTTTTGCAACTAATATCCAGTTTATTTCTTGAGTTGTGCAATAGATTGGGATGCTTATTTCAATATAAAAGTATGATAGTCACTTAAGTTGTCAATTAATGATTATATAATAAGGAAATTAAAACTGGCCTTCATTTGAACTACTTATATAAATCTACACAATAGATGGAAATGTCAGTGGTGATGACTGGACTAGTAGGTTTGTATTATTTATGAGGAAAACATTAATAAATTCTGCATTCAACAATACCCTGCTTCTGTTTCCTTTGATCGTATTTGAAAGCATTCAGATCAGTCTTGAAGAAGACTGTTAATTAACTGCAAAAAGATAGGAAGAATTATTCTCCTACATCTAGGTCATTCTTACACAGTGAGATAAAATTTAAATAAAAACTGATGCACTCCAAGGACATTAGAAAAAGGAATATAAAGAGTAAAAGCAGTGGAAGTATTCTGGGTTATATACTGCACATAGTAATAGGATATTGTTGATGATTTTCAAAAGAAGATCTCGCTGCTGCAGCACACAGTCATGCATAAATTTATACTTATCTGAAGTAGAAAACATTTGACATTAACAAAAGTGAACGGAGACTGGAATGAAATAGAATAGGGTTGTTTTGATTGAGATAAACAGCACAACTGAGTCAGTCTGAAAATCAGGCTGAACGGTTATTTACAAATTGCCAGCAGGTAATCAATAAAAGAAACAGTACAAAGCCTGCAAGCTCAACAGCTCATAAAATGAGGCACTGCACTGACTCATGTCAATGATTTTGATAGTCCAGAGCACAACAGCAATAATGGCAAAAGTGGTACATAAATACAAGATACTTTTAAGATGCCCAAAGATGTTTCACAGAGTCTTAACACTGAAAGTTGACATTAGGCTACACATGAGGTATTAGAGGATTTGATACTTTAAAGGGTTCTATTCTTGGTGCTCATGATTTGACATGACAAGCATACAGAGAGAAATAATGAAACTCTTTATTGTGACTTCTGAACAGCTGGCCAGTGCAGCATGACAGTTAGCTGTTTATTCTAGAAGTGCAGACATCAAAGTTCAAAGTTAAATTATTTATCAAAATACATATATGTCACCATATACAACCCAGATATTCATTTTTTGTGGGCATTCTCTGGAAATACAAGATACACAATAGCATACAGTGAAACTCTGTGCCCCACAGAATGGATGAACAACCAATAAGGAAAAGGCAACAAACTGCGCAAATACATAAAAATATTAATGAACAATTAATATGGAGAACTTGAGATGAAACGTCCTTGAAAGTGAGTCCATAGGTTGTGAGAACAGTTCCATGATGGGGCAAGTGAAGTTGAGTGAAGTTATCACCTCCAGTTCAATAGCTTGACATTTTAGAAATAATAACTGTTCTGAACCTGGTGGTGTGGGTCCTCAGGCTCCTGAACCTTCTTCCTGATGGTAGTAGTTAGAAGAGAACATGACCTGGGTGGTGGAGGTCCTTGATAACGGGTGCTGCTTTCCTGTGACAGGGCTCCATGTAGATGTGCTCAATGCTGGGGAGAGTTTTACCTGTGATAGACTGGGCTTTACCCACTACTTTTTGTAGACTTTTCCATTTAAGGGCATTGGCATTTCCATACCAGACTATGATCCAACTAATCAACCATACATCAACAGATGTTTGTCAAAGCTTTAGATATCATGTAGAAGCTTTGCAAACTTCTAAGGAAGTCGAGGTGTTGCCATGCTTTCTTTGTAGTGGCACTTACATACTGGACCCAGGACTGCTCCTCTGAAATGATAACACTGAGGAATTTAAAGTTGCTGCCCCTCTCCACCTCTGATCCTCTGATGAAGACTGGCTCATGGACCTCTGGTTTCCTCTTCCTGAAGACAATAATCAGCTCCTTGGTCTTGCCGACATTGAGTACCAAAGACCTAGGTTCATTTCCCACCACCGTCTGTAAGGAGTTTCTATATTTTCCCTGTGACCACATGTGTTTCCTTCGAGTGCTCCCATTTGTTCTCACAGTCCAAAGATGTACTGGTCGTTAGCTTAATTGATCCTTGTAAGTTGTCCTGTAATTAGGCAAGGATTAAATTGTGGGAATGCTGGGTGGTGCAGTTTGACGTATTGGAAGAGCCTATTCCATGCTGTATCTCAATAATCAGCTGTCATGGGACGATGGAGCAAACTTGATAGGCCTAATGGCCTGTTCAGGTAGAGATTAACAATCAATTAGTACAACAGTCCTGAAATTAGATTATGTAGACCAATCTAGGTGTGGCGCTTGTGCGATCAATGGTGCTGTGTGCTGCTTGGTGCCAACACTATCTCTGACCCCATGTGCTATAGTGAATGGTATATTTGCTTTCTGATGGACTTGCTTTGCAACTGACTTTATTCCTGGTATGTGCTACACCTCAGGTTTATCATGGGCTTGGAACTCCGCACCTTCTATTGTTAGTTGACACAAGGGTTTGATCATGTGCTTACTTTGATAGCTACTGAAAAAAAAATAGTGTGCTATTAAAGCAGTTTCAGTCAGCTCATGTGCCTATATTGGAAACAAATGCTCCCAAATTCTATTACAAGTATAGATAGGGAAATGAGGTCTGTGGTTGCTTTATTTCCATTTCTAAGTTCACAGCATGATTATTAGTATTATGCTTTTCGATCCCCACTCTGTCTGGGAACCTGGTCATAAAGGCTCACTGCTGAGATAATGCTCAGTAATGCTTAATTGTATGTTTGCTAATTGCTAATAAAGGATCAGAATAAAGAATTTGACTCTGTGGAGCAGTCATTGGAGCTCTGACCATGTCACGCAAGTATAACAACACTATCTGGCGTCACAGGCTGGCAGCAATTGTTTTGTTTTGACCTTGGATTGATTTTGCCGCTACCAAAATTGAGGAGTTTGATGGCTCTGGGCCTATACTTGCTGGAGAAGAATAAAGGGTGATCTCATTGAAATGTATCAAATATTGAAGGGCCTAGATAGAGTGGATGTGAACCAGATGTTCTCTGTAGTAGGTGAGTCTAGAACCAGAGGGCACAGCCTCAGATTAGAAAGATGTCCCTTTAGAACAGAGATGAGGATTGTGAATCAATGAAATCTATTGCCATGAGCAGCTGCGGAGGCCAAGTCATTGAATGTATTTAAAATGGAGGTTAATAGTTTCTTGATTTGTCAGGGCATCAAAGGTTACAGGGAGAAGGTAGGAGAATGAGCTTGAGAGAGATAATAAATCAGCCACGATGGAATCGCGGAGCACATTCAATGGGCTGAATGTCCTATTTTTTTCTTATGTCTTATGGTCTTATAACCAAGCCTTAAAAAAGCAGAAGAACATCATTGAACTCACAATAAGTTGAACCAAGTGGATGAGCTATAGCAGTAGAAGACCATAAATGTACACTCAGTGGCCACTCTATTAGGTACAGGAGGCGCCTAATAAAACAGCAACTGAGTTTAAGTCACAAAATAAATAAATATACAGTGCAAAAGAGAAATAACAAGATTCTCCTCATTGACCATTATTAAAGTTGATGGTAGAATTAAAGATGGTGTTCCTAAAATGTTGAGTGTGGATCTTCAGGCTCTTGTCTCTCATCCACAATGATAACGATGAGAGGAAGAAATTGTCCAGTAAGTGAGGGTCCTTCACGATGGATTCTGCCTTCTTGAGGCACAGCCTCTTGAAGATGTCCTCGCTGGCTGGCAGGTTTATACCCTTGATGAAGCTGGCTGGGCCTACAAACCTCAGCTGCACCTCTTGATTCTGCAATTTGAACCTTTATATCAGACAATTAATGCAACCTGTTAGAATGCACTCCACAGCACATCTGTAGAATTTTGCAAGAATTTTTGGTGACCGACCAAATCTTTTCAAACTCCTAATGAAATAAATCCACTCGTGTGCATTCTTCATCTTTATAATAGATTCTCTGAGATGTTGTCATCCAGGCACTTGAAGCTGATCACCACCCTTCTCACCGTTAAAATATTTTTGAACACCTTTACCCTGGGGAAAAGTCTGCTTCCATGTACTATATCATGAATTTTAAACCTCTAGGAGGTCACACCTCATTCTCTTATGGTCTAAGGGAAAAGACCTTTCCTGGCCAATCTTTCCCTACAATTCTGGCTCTTTAGTACCAACAACATCCTCACAAGTTTATTCTGCACTCCTTCTAGTTTAACTATATCTTTCCTATAAAAAAAGGTGATCAAAATTGTACACAGTTCTCTGAATGTGACATCATCAGTGACTTATACAACTGCCACATAATATCCCAATTCTGATACTTAATGCCATGACTGATAAAATCAGTGGGCTAAACACTCTTTTCACTACCCTGTCTACCTGTGATTCTGCTTTCAATGCACTATGTTCTTGTACACTTAGATCCCTCTCTTCCATTGCAATCCCCAGCGCCCTGTTATTCATTGCACAATTCCTGTGCCATACCTAGCCTCATCATTATAATTCTGCATCATGGCTGGTACCACACAGAAATTGTAAAGGTAACGCGTTTAGATAGTGACTTTAACTACATTCTCAGACTTTTCCCCTCTGGTGTATTATTGGGATCGTGTGGCTTCAGGTTTGCACAGTTAGATTATTATGATATAGTGTCCATCTTCCAAAATTGCCTTCTCATTATGTTGATTTTGCCAGCTACAACAAATGAACTGCTTGTTGTACAATTGAATTGTTTTGTTTTAAAATTACAGTACAGAATCCCACTATCAAAACCAAAGGTACCTTTAAAGCTCTCTTTTTCTCCAGATCTAATTTGGTCATTATTAGATGACCAAGAGAGAGAATTTGTAGAATGTCTGAGGGATGGCTTTTTAGAACAGCTTGTTGTTGAGCCCACTAGGGGATCGGCTGTACTGGATTGCATGTTGTGCAATGATCTGGAGCTGATAAGTGAACTTAGGGTTAAGGAATCCTTAGGGAACAGTGATCACAAGATGAACAGGTTCACATTGAAATTTCAGGAGAAATTAAATTCCAATGTGTTGGTATTTCAGTGGAATAAAGGAAATTACAATAGCATGAGAGGGGAACTGACCAAGGTTGACTGGAAATGGACACTAGCAGGAAGGACAGCAGAGCAACAATGGCTGGAGCTTCTGCAAAAAATGAGAGAAACAAGACAGATATATTCCAAATCAGCAGAAATTTTTGAACATAAGAAGGACACTACTGAGGCTGACAAGTGAAGTCAGAGCCAAAGTAAAAGCAAAATTGAGGGCATACAAGGAAGCCAAAGCTAGTGGGAAGATTGAGGGTTGGGAAGCTTTTAAAAACTTGCAGAAGAAAATTAAGAAGGTCATTAGGAAGGAAAAGATGAATTATCAAGAGAAGCTGGCAGCTAATATCAAAGAAGATACTAAAAGCTTTTAAAGTATATAAATTAGTAAAAGAGAGCTGAGGGTAGATATAGGATCAATAGAAAATGACGCTGGAGATATTGTACAGGTAGTCCCCGAGTTATGAACGTCCGACTTACGGACAACTTGTACTTTTGAACCGAGGAAGGAGAATGCCGTCCACCATTTTAAGTTGTTGCTGTTGGCACTGTGTTGAGTGTTTAACTTTGTATTTGGCTTAAATGTTTCTTAGTAAGATTCACCCTGACACTGCCCCCCCCCCCCCATTCCGGTCGGCTGGTGGGGCAGTGAGATCAGCGCCAGGCTGGAGAACGTTGGTTCCCGAGTTTGATTTAGTGACAGATCGCTCCTGTGCTGGGTTGATGTCAATCCAGTGACTCCCGTACCATCCGTGCTAGGTTGATGTCGAGCTCACAACTTGACCTCATAAAAAAATAACACTGTCACCTCCAGTTTAAATTCCTACACGGAATATTGTGGAGGATCAAATACCCAAACCCAGCACAGCCCCCACTTGTCCCATTTAACCTGTCTCAGTGCTGTGCAATTTAGGATCTGGGGAATTCAGTGTGGTGGTCTTTAGGACCCAGCGGGGCTCAGAACCCGCCGCCCGCGGTGTTTCTGTTCCATTGACGGGAAGTGATCGCGATTGAAAATAAAGTGGAAATAATAAAGCGCTTGGAAAGAGGTGAAACACCATCGGTCATTGGAAGAGCGTTAGGCTACAGTCGGTCAATGGTCAGAACAATTTTAAAGGATAAAGTGAGAATAATGGAGCATGTGAAAGGCCCTGCCCCGATGAAAGCTACAATTATTACTAAGCAATGCAGTGGTTTAATTATTGGAAATCATATGTTTTTTTATGTTTTATATGCATAGAAAGGTAAAATGTATACTATATACTAAGACAAACGTTTGACTAAGTGACGCTAAATAATACTGGATGTACTTGTTCTGACTTACGTACAAATCTGACTTAAAGACGGACCCAGGAACAGAACTCGTACGTAACCTGGGGACTGCCTGTAATGAGAAGTGCAGAGATGGCAGAGGAACTGAACACGTATTTTGCATCAGTCTTCACAGAGGAAGACATCTGCAGTATATCAGACATTGAAGAGTGTCAGGGAAGAGAAGTATGTGCAGTGAAAATTACGACTGAGAAGGTGCTCAGGAAGCTTAATGGTCTGAGGGTGGATAAATCTCCTGGACCTGATAGAATGCAGCCTTGGGTTCTGAATAAGGTAGCTGGAGAGATTGCAGAGGCATTAAAAATGATATTTCAAGAATCAATAGATTCTGGCATTATACCGGATGACTGGAAAATTGCAAATGTTACTCTGCTATTTAAGAAGGGTAGGAGGCATTAGAAAGGAAACTATAGACCTGTTGGCCTGACATCAGTGGTTGGGAGGTCGTTGGAATCAATTGTTAGGGATAAGATTATGGAGTACCTGGAGGCACATGACAAGATAGGCCAAAGGCAGCATGGTTTTCTGAAAGGAAAATCCTGCCTGACTAACCTACTGCAATTCTTTGAGGAAATTACAAGCAGGGTAGACAAAGGAGATGCAGTAGATGTGGTGTATTTGGATTTTCGGAAGGCCTTTGGCAAGGTGCCGCATATGAAGCTGCTTAGCAAGATAAGAGCCCTTGGAATTAGATGGGATTTACTAGCATGGGTGGAGCATTGGCTGATCGGCATAAAACAGAGAGTGGAAATAAAGGGATCCTATTCTGGCTGGCTGCCAGTTACCAGTGGAGTCCCACAGGGGTCGATGTTGGGACCCCACTTTTTATGATGTATGTCAATGATTTGGACTATGGGATTAATGGATTTGTGGCTAAATTTGCTGATGATACTGATGCACCATCAATAACTCTCGGAGACGGGAGGTGAACGATAGGCTTTTATTAGCAGCAAAAGGGACATCTCGGAGACTGAGGGAGGAGCAGTGCCTCCAATAACCTTTATACAGGGGTCTGTGGGAGAAGCCACAGGAGCAGTCAGCAGAGGGGCATGTCCAGACAGGTATACATAGCTTACCACAGATACAAAGATAGGTGGACTAGTTGGTAAGATTGAGGAAATAGAGAATTAGATAGTTTAGGGGAATGGGCAAAGAAGTGGCAAATGAAATACAATGTTGGAAAATGTATGCTCATGCACTTGTTGGAAGAAATAAATGGGCAGACTATAACTTAGATGGGGAGAGACTTCAAAATTGAGGGATGCAAAGGGACTTGGGAGTTCTTGTGCAAGATACACTAAAGTTTAACCTCCAGGTTGAGTTGGTGGTGAAGAAGGTGAATGCAATGTTAGCATTCATTTCTACAGATATAGATTATAAGAGCAGGGATGTGATGTTGAGGCTTTATTAGGCACTCGTGAGACCACAATTGGAGTATTGTGTGCAGTTTTGGGCTCCTTATTTTAGAAAGGATATACTGACATTGGAGAGGGTTCAGAGAAGATATGATTCCAGGAATGAAAGGGTTACTGCATGAGGAACCTCTGGCAGCTCTTGGGCTATATTCCCTGGAGCTCAGGAGAACGGGGGTGGGGCGGGGGATCTCATAGAAACATTCTGAATGTTAATAGGCTTGAACAGATTAGATATGACAAAGTTATTTCCCATGGTAGGGGAGTCAAGGACAAGAGGGCATTTCTTCAGGATTGAAAGATGCCCATTTAGAAAAGAGATGTGGAGAAATTACTTTAGTCGGAGGGTGGTAAATTTGTGGAATTCATTGATATGAGTGGCTGTGAAGGCCACTGGCCACTTGATGCCCTGGCTAATCAAGAACCTATCTATCTCTGCCTTAAATGCACCCAAAGGATATGGGAAGAAGGCAGGGGAGTGGGGATTACCTGAAGAACTGGATCAGCCCATGATTGAATGGTGGAGCAGACTCAATGGGTTGAGTGGCCTACGTATGCTCCTATATCTTATGGTCTTATTATTACCCCAGTTCCTTTTACTCTTAAATCCTTAACTTTCCTTAAATTTTATTTTTCATGATTTGCAAAATCCTGAAACATGAACTACAGGAAATACCAACATTTATCAATTATCATTTGATCCTTTTGAACTGAATGGATTGTAAGGACATTCCAGAGGGATTGTAAGATAGAATCATGTTGATATCTCTCATGAACCCAAGAGAATCTGCGTATGGTGGAAATTTTGAGTTACAAACACCTCATTCTCTTAACCAGAATCTCAATAACTCTCAGCAGGATTTACAAAACATGTCAGCCTTGACCTTCATCCTAACAGGAACGTGCCAGTCCTGAACTCTTGACATTATTTGTTTAAAAACCTTCCTTTAAGCTGATACCCTTTTCCCGGCAAACAATCTCACTTTGATCAACCTCCGCAAGGTCACAACTAATAGCTCCAAAATTTTCTTTGTCCCATTTAAGGACCTTAAGCAGAGAACTGGTTGTATCCTTCTGTATAACTATTTAAAAACTAATAGAATAATGGTCTCTGGACCAAAAGTGTTCATCGATGGACACTTCTGCCACTTATTTCCCAGGTGGAAGTCTTTCAGGATCTAATTCTAATTCTGGTAGGTCCATCTACAGTATATATTGATGAAGGAAGCTTTCTTGGACACCTCTGGTTGGTCCAGTTAACATAAGGGAATTTAAAATGTAATCCAAATTGTTTCATATAACCATATAACAATCACAGCATGGAAACAGGCCATCTCTGCCCTCCTAGTCCGTGCCGAACTCTTAATCTCACCTAGTCCCACCTACCCGCACTCAGCCCATAACCCCCCACTCCTTTCCTGTCCATATACCTATCCAATTTTACCTTAAATGACACAACTGAACTGGCCTCTACTACTTCTACAGGAAGCTCATTCCACACAGCTATCACTCTCTGAGTAAAGAAATACCCCCTCGTGTTTCCCTTAAACTTCTGCCCCCTAACTCTCAAATCATGTCCTCTAGTTTGAATCTCCCCTACTGTCAATGGAAACAGCCTGTTCACGTCAACTCTATCTATCCCTCTCAAAATTTTAATACCTCGATCAAATCCCCCCTCAACCTTCTACGCTCCAATGAATAGAGACCTAACTTGTTCAACCTTTCTCTGTAACTTAAGTGCTGAAACCCAGGTAACATCCTAGTAAATCGTCTCTGCACTCTCTCTAATTTATTGATATCTTTCCTATAATTCGGTGACCAGAACTGTACACAATATTCCAAATTTGGCCTTACCAATGCCTTGTACAATTTTAACATTACATCCCAACTTCTGTACTCAATGCTCCGATTTATAAAGGCCAGCGTTCCAAACGCCTTCTTCACCACCCTATCTACATGAGACTCCACCTTCAGAGAACTATGCACTGTTATTCCTAGATCTCTCTGTTCCTCTGCATTCCTCAGTGCCCTACCATTTACCCTGTATGTTCTATTTGGATTATTCCTGCCAAAATGTAGAACCTCACACTTCTCAGCATTAAACTCCATCTGCCAACGTTCAGCCCATTCTTCTAACCGCCATAAATCTCCCTGCAAGCTTTGAAAACCCACCTCATTATCCACAACACCTCCTACCTTAGTATCATCAGCATACTTACTAATCCAATTTACCACCCCATCATCCAGATCATTTATGTATATTACAAACAACATTGGGCCCAAAACAGATACCTGAGGCACCCCGCTAGTCACCGGCCTCCATCCCGATAAACAATTATCCACCACTACTCTCTGGCATCTCCCATCTAGCCACTGTTGAATCCATTTTATTACTCCAGCATTAATATCTAACGACTGGACCTTCTTAACTAACCTTCCATGTGGAACTTTGTCAAAGGCTTTGCTGAAATCCATATAGACTACATCCACTGCCTTACCCTCGTCAACATTCCTCGTAACTTCTTCAAAAAATTCAATAAGGTTTGTCAAACATGACCTTCCACGCACAAATCCATGCTGGATTTTTCCATGTTTCCCTTTCCATAGATGCTCCCTGACCTGCTGATTCTTTTCTGCATTTTATTTTCTTATGCTCTGGATTGCCTGCTCAGTTACCTGTCCACCAACTCAACCAATGGTATTAATTACTTCATTAGTAATGAAACAAACACAAGAAAATCTGCAGATGCTGGAAATCCAAGCAACCCAGACAAAATGCTGGAAGAACTCAGCAGGTCAGGCAGCATCAATGGAAAAAGAGTAAACTGTTGACATTTCGGGCTGAGACCCTTCATCAGGACTGGAAAAAAAAAGATGAGAAGTCTGAGTAAGAAGGGGGACGGGAGGAATAAATACAAGGTGGTCATTGGTAGGTGCAACCGGGAAAGTGGGAGGGGTAAGAGCTGTCAAGTAAATTGGTGAAAGAGATAAAGGATTGGAGAAGAGGGAATCTGATAGGAGAGGGTAGAAGACCTTGGAAGAAAGGGAAGGAGGAGGAGCACCAGAGGGAGCTGATGAGCAGGCAAGGAGATAAGGTGAGAGAGGGAAACGGCAATGGGGGAACAGTGAGGAGGGCAGCAAATACCAGAAATTTGAGAAATCGAAGTTCATGCTGTCAGGCTGGAGGCTACCCAGACAGAATATAAGGTGTTGCTTCTCCAACCTGAGTTTGGCCTCACTGTGGTAGTAGAGGTTTGACAATGGGAATGGGAAGTAGAACTGAAATGGGTGGCCACTGGGAGATCCCCCAATAACATCTTCAGTCGGCATGGTGACCCAGTTTATAATGTTAATTGGCTATTTTAAATCAGAATCAGGATTATTATCACTGACACAGGTCATGAAATTTGTAGTATTGTAGCAGCAGAACAGTGTAGTACATACAGTTACTACAAATTGCAATGAAGATAAATAAGTAGAGCACCAGTTGAGCTGAATAGTGAGGTAGCGTTCATGAGTTCTGATGTCAGAGAGGAAGGACCTGTTACTAAGATGTTGTTTCTGTGTACCTCCTCTCTGATGGTAGTAATGAGAAGAGGGCATGCCATAAGGGGCCTTCAGGATGGTTGTTTCTTTCTTGAGGCATCACCTTTTTAAAATGTTCTCAATGATGTCTATAATGGAGCTGGCTGAGTTTCAAACCCTCCTTAACTTTGTCCGATCCCGTGCATTGGTTTCTCTGTACTAGATGCTGATGCAACCAGTCAGAATATTGACTGTAGAAATTTGCCAGCCTTGGGTGACACATCAAATCTCCTCAAACTCCTGTGAAATGTAGTTGTTGGTGTGCTTCCTTCATAATTGTATCAATATGTTGGACCCAGGGTAGATCTTCAGAGATGTTGATACTCAGGAACTTGAAACTGTTCACCCTTTCTACTGCTGACTCTCGATGAGAATTTTTGTGTGTGCTCCCAGAGTCCACAATCAATTCCTTGGTCTTACTGACATTAAGTGCAAAGTTCTTGTTGTGGCACCACTCAATCAGTTGATCTATCTCACTCCTGTATGCCTCTTCATCACCATCTGAGACTGTCAACCATCTGTGTCATCAGTGAAATCCTAGATGGCATTTAAGCTGTGCCTAGCCACAGGCTCATGGTTATAGAGAGTAAAGCTATTGGCTAAGCGCACATCCTTAAGTATCCATTAAGATATGGTAAAAAGAATCAAATGGGAGCTAATGGGCATTGTATGAGTGAGAATAAATTGCAGGGTTAGAGAGAGAAATGAGTGCAACAGATAGGATTACTCAAATGGGAGTTGCATGTACTCCATGAGCCAAATTACCTTCATTTGTTCTGAGAACAAAAGCTCTATCACATACCATTTTAACATCCACTCACAAATAATATGCTAACTATAAACTTTGCGCCTTAAAGTTGTCACATAAATTATTTCATGAACCAAGAGGGAGAGGTGAAATTTATTACTAATATGAATGAATACTTAAGCATGCTGTAATTAAAGACTTGACAAAAAATTTAAATTAGCTGAGGACTTTATCTATGTCAGTGCCTTACACTTTGGTCCTGTAGAAGCAGTCCCTGTGATTGTAGATCGTGGACCTCCTTTCATGGGGAAACCACCTTTGCCTCTGCGTGTGACGGGTATTGTGATACGCGGACGCTTTATTGGTATGACAGCACGAGGAGGTGGAGGGACACGGCCATGGTAGTCAAACATCCTGAAATGTAATCAAACATTCACATTTAGAATGCAAAATGCAAATACTGGTCTCCTTCAATATTAATGTGACAAGGTTAGCATCTTTATCAGAGCCTTGGGACACTAAAATTACTGTACTAAATGGCCACACCCATATTATGCCTCTTATTGATAGTATGCGAGGAGTGATTGATAAGTTTGTGGCCTAAGGCAGAAGGAGTCAATTTTAGAAATCCTAGCACATTTATTTTTCCTATATTTACACACTTAGTCCAGCGGTCAAGGAGCCAATGGATCCCTTCTTTGTAAAAGTCGGGATCTTGGACCTCCAGAAGTGGTCCACTGCAGGGGTGATTGATAAGTTCGTGGCCTCGGGTAGAAAGAGATGAATTATTAACTTCAAACTTTCTGCATTTTCACTCACCGAGTTGAACCGCACATGCATGTAACATGAGCTGTATAACTCATCTCCTTTTACATTAGGCCATGAACTTATCAATCACCCCTGCTGTGAACCACTTCTACAAAGAAGGGATCTGTATGCTCCACGACCGCTGGACTAAGTGTGTACATGTAGGAAGGAAATATGTTGAAAAATAAATATGCTACGTTTTCTAAAATTGACTCCTACCTTAGGCCACAAACTTATCAATCACCCCTCATATTTCTGCATAGGCAGGTAAGCATATCATATGCTGTTGCCTCTAAACTAGGAGGATCCAGAGCAATATCTATTGGTCTCTGTGGTCAGTCTTACATAACTATTGATAGCCTCTTCACCTGGTAATCTTAAAGCCACATATCAATACCAAATTCTGGTCCAGGCTCCCTACAGAAAACCTAGCCATATATTTTCATCCCTGACAGTTGCTGTTAAATTAACCTCTTGCTAAGGTGGGTGAAGAGTCCTTGAAAGTGAGTCCATAGGCTGAACTGTTTCCACAATCTATGACTCACTTTCAATGACTCTTCATCTCATGTTCTCTATATTTATTGCTTGCTTATTTATCTATCTTATTTATTTATGTATGTAGTATTTGCACAGTTTGTTGTCTTTCATATTGGCTGCTAGTCTGCCCTTTTGGGCATGGTCTTTCATTGATTCTATAATGTTTCTTGGATTTACTGAGTATGCCCGCAAGAAAACAAATTTCAGGGTTGTATATGATGACATATCTGTACTTTGATAGTAAATTTGCTTTGTACTTTCACAACTTTGCAACAGGACTTCAAACATCTTTGATGATCAGTTTTGCATGGAGTAATATTCTAATCTCTGTTCCATATATGTTTAAAGAACAGCTTTTATAGGTTTCTTTCCAGTTTTGGGGACAACAGCCTTCCAGACAGAAATGTGTACCTGACACCTTTCCACTAAAGTGAAGCCTTAGTAGTCTGATGAGTACTTGGGAGACATACTGTATATTTCATAGTTCAAAGCGTGGGCCATGACAGACTGCAGTGTCATTTTCCTGTATTACACTTTAATTTTATCTATTGTACAACTGTCACACAAAATTCAGATTTGATAAGGCATGTCTATAATGGATATTTTACATAAAATCTACAGTGCAGGAAAAAAATCTCACTTGGCACAACCAATCCATGTTTCAGTGACTTTCACTGTAGATTTTTAATAATACAGTAATTTCACACATTATCCTACTAGATCTTGAGGA
The DNA here is from genome assembly GCF_030144855.1 of Hypanus sabinus. Taxonomy (NCBI): domain Eukaryota; kingdom Metazoa; phylum Chordata; class Chondrichthyes; order Myliobatiformes; family Dasyatidae; genus Hypanus; species Hypanus sabinus. The sequence goes on from NC_082706.1 coordinate 152,298,833, forward strand.
GACAATGATGGTTTTATAACCTATTTGTATTAGTACCAAGAATCATTCATGCAAATGACTCATTATAAAGAATATTTTTAGCTAATACCATTATTGCAACCTTCAGTTATCAGAAGCACAGAATACCAAAAACTTGGTATGAACTGAAAGAACTCTCTTTGTATTGACATTTTATAAGAAAGAAGACAAAATGCATGATGACAAAAAACATCACTAGGATGGTGACAATAGCTTGGCCAGCATAACTGCAAGTTCTGAATTTGGTTCGTAGCCATTTTAACTTGGAATTTCGATGGAAATAGGTCTGAAGTATGATTTACAAATAAATAAACTGGATCATTCAGGAGGCTGAAGTGTGATAGGCAGGACATTTGGGGAGGTAGTTACATCCAAGGTGCAGGAAACAAGAAACTGGGTGGTAGTCAGGAAGGGGAAAGGGATTAAGGAGCCAGTGCAGAGTACCCCTGTGGCCGTCCCCCTCAACAACAGGTATATCACATTGGGTACTAACGGGGGGATGAGGAAAGATACAGCAGTCAGGTCTTTGACTGTTGGGTTCTGTGGCTCAGAATGGAAGAGGGAGAAGAGCTGAGATCCGGTGACAGGGACTTCATTACTTAGGAAAATGGACAGGAGGTTCTGTGGATGAGAATGAGATTCCCAGGTGATATGCTGCCTCCTGGGTGTCAGGGTATGGGACACCTCTGATCATGTGCTCGGTATTCAGGGACTTAACTGCTAATTTAAGAAACAGGACCCCCTGGAACCCCTGCAGTTTGCGTACTGTCCCAACCGTTCAACAGATGATGCCATTGCCATCACCCTCCACCTGGCCCTAACCCAGCTGGACAACAAAGGCATGTACGTTCGAATGCTGTTCATAGACTTCAGTTCAGCATTCAACACAATCATCCCTCAGAAACTGATTGGAAAGCTGAGCCTACTGGGTCTGAACACCTCCCTCTGCAACTGGATCCTAGACTTCCTGACTGGGAGACCTCAGTCAGTCCGGATCGGGAGCAGCATCTCCAACACCATCACACTGAGCAAGGGGGCTCCCCAGGGCTGTGTGCTCAGTCCACAGCTGTTCACTCTGCTGACCCACGACTGTGCTACAACACACAGCTTAAACCACATCAAGTTCATCGATGACACGACCGTGGTGGGCTCATCAGCAAGAACGACGAGTCAGCTTACAGAGAGGAGGTGCAGCGGCTAACGGACTGGTGCAGATCCAACAACCTGTCTCTGAATATGAACAAAACAAAAGAGATGGTTGTTGACTTCAGGAGGGAATGGAGCGATCACTCTCTGCTGAACATCGACGGCTCCTCGGTAGAGATCGTTAAGAGCACCAAATTTCTTGGTGTTCACCTGGCAGAGAATCTCACCTGGTCCCTCAATACCAGCTCCATAGCAAAGCATAGCATAGCATAGCAGCTTCTCTACTTTCTGCGGAGGCTGAGGGAAGTCCATCTCCCACCCCCCCCCCCATACTCATCACATTCTACAGAGGATGTATCGAGAGCATCCTGAGCAGCTGCATCACTGCCTCGTTCAGAAATTGCACCATCGCAGATCGCAAGACACTGCAGTGGATAGTGAGGTCAGCTGTGAAGATTATCCTCCTGTCATTACAAACATTTACACTACACGCTGCATCCACAAAGCAAAGAGCAATATGAAGGACCCCATGCACCCCTCATACAAACTCTTCTCCCTCCTGCCATCTGGGAAAAGGCACCGAAGCATTCGGGCTCTCACGGCCAGACTATGTAACAGTTTCTTCCCCCAAGCCATCAGACTCCTCAATACCCAGAGTCTGGACTAACACCAACTTACTGCCCTCTACTGTGCCTATTGTCTTGTTTATTATATATTCTAATGCCTGCACTGTTTTGCGCACTTTATGCAGTCCTGGGTAGGTCTGTAGCCTAGTGTTGTTTTTGTGTTGTTTTACGCAGCTCAGTGTAGTTTTTGTACTGTTTCATGTAGCACCATGGTCCTGAAAAACTTTGTTTTGTTTTTACTGTGTACTGCACCAGCAGTTATGGTTGAAATGACAATAAGACTTGACTTGAGGACTCCAGGGTTGTGATCTCAGGATTGCTACCTGTGCCACATACTAGTGAGACCAGAAATAGTTTCATCATACAATTTAATATATGACTAAGGAGTTAGTTAGGAGGGAGGGCTTCAGATTTTTATATCATTGGGCTCTCTTCCAGTGAGGCTGGGACCTGTACAGAAGAGATGGCTTGAACCTAAACTAGAGGTGGACTAATATCCTAGCGGGAATGTTTGCTGATACTGCATAGGGGCTGAGGAGGGTGGGTTAAACTAGCATTGCAGGGGGATGGGAACCAGAGTTCCAGAACAGTTAGTGGAAGATTGTGGAGACATATTCTTAAGACTTCAGACAAAGTCAGGAATCAAAAGGTTGAGCATGGTGTGACTGGTGTCCTGAGCTGTGTATATTTCAATGTAAGAGGAGTCGTAGGAAAGGCAGATGAGCTCAGGGCATGGATCAACACATGGAATTATGATATTGTAGCCATTAGTGAGACATGTCTGCAGGAGGGTCAGGAATGGCAGATCAATATTCAGGGAATCCATTGTTTTAGATGTGATAGAGCGAGAGGAAGTAAAGGGGGAGGGTGGCACTACTAGTCAGGGAAAATATCACAGCAGTACTCAATCAGGACAGACTGGAGAACACATCCAGTGAAGCTTTACGGGCTGAACCGAGGAATAAGAAAGGTATGGCCATCTTAATCGGGCTGTACCGTCTGGCAGATTGCAGGATTTAGAGATATAAATTTGTAGAGAGATTGCAGGCTATTGCAAGAAACATAAGGTTGTTATTGTAGGTGATTTTAACTTGACACATATTGAGTGGGAATCCCACATGGCAGATCGGATAGAGTATGTCCAAATGTGTTCCGGATAAATTTCCTTAATCAGTACATAGAACTCCCAACAAGAGAGTGTGCGATAATTGATCTATTAGGGAACAAGACAGTGCAGGTGACAGAAGTTTGTGTACAGGAACACTTTGCAGTTAGTGATCAAAATACCATCAGTTTCAAGGTAATAATGGAAAAGAATAGGTCTGGTCCTCAGGTTGAGATTCTAAATTTAAGAAAGGTCAGTTTTGATGGTATCAGCAAGGATCTGGCAATTATGGTTTGGAACAGACTGTTTTCCTGCAAAGGTGTAATTGGTAAGTGGAGACCATCAAAAGTGAAATTTTGAGAAGAGAAAGCTTGTAGGTGCTTGTCACAATAAAAGCAAGGATAACGGGTTTAGGGAACCTTGATTTTTGAGTGATATTGAGGACCTGGTTAAGAGAAAAAGGAGGTATGTACAGGCAGATAGGAATAAATGGTGTACTTGACGAGTATAAGAAATGCAAGAGAGCACTTAAGAAAGATATCAGATGGGCTAAAAGAAGGTTTGAGGTTGCTCTAGCAGACAAGATGAAAGAAAATCCTAAGGACTTCTATGGATATCTTAAGAGCAAGGGACAAAGTTGGTCCTCTGGTAGACCAGAATGGCAATCAATGCGTGGAGCGTGGGGGAGATCTTCAGTAAATGTTCCGCATCTGTATTTACTCAGGAGAGGGACACAGAGTCCACAGGAGTGAGGCAAAGCAGCAGGGAGGGCATGGACTTGATAAAGATTCCAGGAGGAGGTTTTTGCTGTATTGAAGCAAATCAGGGTGTCTAAATTTCCAGGGTTTTCCAAGGTGTTCCCTTGGACCCTGTGGGAAGCAAGGCAAGAATTTGCAGGGACCCTAGCAGAGATATTTAAATTATCCTTAGCAACAAGTGAAGTACCAGAGGATCGGACGATAGCTAATATTGTTCCGCTGTTCAAGAAGGACACTAATAATAAACCAGGAAATTACAGGCCAGTGAGCCTGACATCAGTAGTGGGAAAGTTATTGGAAGGTCTTCTAAGGACCTGGTTATATGAGTATTTTGACAGAAAAGGGCTGATTAGGGCTAGTCCACGTGGCACGTATTTGTTGGGTTTATTAGAGTTTTACCAATCTTATAGAGTCTTTCCAGTAAATTACCAGGAAAGTTGATGAAGACAAGGCAGTGGATATTGTACACACAGACTTCAGCAAGGTCTTTGACAAGGTTACAAAAGGAAGTCGGTCAAGAAGCTTCTGTGCCTTGGCTGTCAAGGTGAGGTAGTAAATTGGATTAAATATTGGCTTTGTGGGAGAAACCAGAGTGTGGCAGTAGACAGTTGCCTCTCTGACCAGAGGTCTGTGATAGTGGAGTGCCTCAGTGAGTGGTAGGGCACTGAGGAGTGCAGTAAAACAATAGATCTGGCAATACAGCTTCATAATTCATTGTAAGTGGTGTGACAGTGGATAAGGTCATAAAGAAGACTTTTGGCACATTGGCATTCACAGATCAAAGTACTGAGTGCAGAGGATGGAATGTTAGGTCGAAGTTGTATAAGGTGTTGCTGAGGCCTGATTTTAAGTATTGTCACATACCTTTACAAGAAGAACATCAGTAAAATTGAGACTGCACAGAAAATTGACAAGGATGTTGCCAAGACTGGAGAACTTGAGTTATAAAGAAAGATTGAATCGGTTAGAACTTTATTCCCTCAAACATAGAAGATTGAGGGTAGATTTGATGGAAGTATACAAAAGTATGAGGGTATAGAGAGGTTAAATGAAAACAGGCTTTTTCCACTGTGGTTGGGTAGGACTACAACCAAGGGTCATGGGTTAAGGGTGAAAGATGAAATGTTTAATGGTAAACATGAGGGGACATGTTTTCATTGGGAAGAGTGTGGAACAAGCTGTCAGCTCAAGTGCAGGTGATATATATATATAAATGATCCGATTGAAAATATAGATGGGTGGGTTATTAAGTTTTCAGTCAACAATAAGATTAGCTGTGTTTTGGATAGTGTAGAAGACTGCCAAGTGATATAATGGTATATAGACCAGTTATACATAGGGGTAGAGAAATGGAAGATGGAGTTTAATCCAGCCAAATGTGAAATGTTGCACTCTGGGTGATCAAACATAAAGGAACAGTACACCGCTAATGGTAGAACACTTAATGATGCAGATGTGCTTTGGGTCTTGGGGTCCAAGTCTTGGGCTCACAGTTTGGTTTTAAAAGAACCAAAAGAATAGGTCATATTTACAAACCCCATTTCCAGAAAAGTTGGAATATTTTCCAAAATGCAATAAAAACAAAAATCTGTGATATGTTAATTCACGTGAACCTTTATTTAACTGTCAAAAGTACAAAGAAAAGATTTTCAATAGTTTTACTGACCAACTTAATTGTATTTTGTAAATATACACAAATTTAGAATTTGATGGCTGCAACACACTCAACAAAAGTTGGGACAGAATTAAAATAAGATTGAAAAGTGCACAGAATATTCAAGTAACACCGGTTTGTAAGACTCCACATTAAGCAGGCTAATTGGTAGCAGGTGAGGTATCATGACTGGGTATAAAAGTAGCGTCCATCAAAGGCTCAGTCTTTGCAAGCAAGGATGGGTCGTGGCTCACTCCTTTGTGCCAAAATTCGTGAGAGAATTGTTAGTCAGTTCAAAAGGAACATTTCCCAATGCAAGATTGCAGAGAATTTAGGTCTTTCAACATCTACAGTACATAATGTGAAAAGATTCAGAGAATTGAGAGACATCTCAGTGCGTAAAGGGCATGGTCGGAAACCACTGTTGAATGTACGTGATCTTCGAGCCCTCAGGCGGCACTGCCTAAGAAACCGTCATGCTACTGTGACAATTATAGCCAGATGGGCTCGGGAGTATTTTGGAAAACCATTGTCATTTAACACTGTCCGTCGCTGCATCCAGAAATGGAGCTTGAAACTGTATTACGCAAAGGGGAAGCCATGCAGAAACGCCGGCAAGTTCTTTGGGCACGAGCTCAGCTCAGATGGACCGAAAGACTGTGGAACCATGTGCTGTGGTCAGATGAGTCCACATTTCAGCTAGTTTTCAGAAAAAACGGGTGTCGAGTTCTCCGTGCCAAAGATGAAAACGACCATCCTGATTGTTATCAGCGAAAAGTGCAAAAGCCAGCATCTCTGATGGTATGGGGGTGCATCAGTGCCCACGGCATGGGTGAGTTGCATGTATGTGAAGGTACCATTGACTCTGAGGTGTATATTAGGATTTTAGAGAGACATATGTTGCCATCAAGGCGACGTCTCTTCCCGGGACATCCATGCTTATTTCAGCAGGACAATGCCAGACCACATTCTGCACGGGCTACAACAGCATGGCTTTGTAGACACAGAGTGCATGTGCTTGACTGGCCTGCTGCCAGTCCAGATCTATCTCCTATTGAAAATGTATGGCGCATCATGAAGAGGAGAATCAGACAACGGAGACCACGGACTGTTGAGCAGCTGAAGTCTTATATCAAGCAAGAATGGACAAAATTTCCAATTGCAAATCTACTATAATTAGTATCCTCAGTTCCAAAATGATTAAAAAGTGTTATTAAAAGGAAAGTTGATGTAACACAATGGTAAACATGCCTCTGTCCCAACTTTTGTTCAGTGTGTTGCAGCCATCAAATTCTAAATTTGTGTATATTTACAAAATACAATAAGTTGGTCAGTAAAACTATTGAAAATCTTTTCTTTGTACTTTTATCAGTTAAGTAAAGGTTCACATGAATTAACATATCATAGATTTTTGTTTTTACTGCATTTTGGAAAATATCCCAACTTTTCTGGAAATGGGGTATGTAGTTAATACTGATTCGCTTGGTGCCTAACCAATTCTTGTTGCTGAGGGTGAACACTAGCAATGCTGCTAATATCTAAGGGACTAGTTTCAAAAAATATGGAAGAATTTGTAAGAATCACTATCATGAGGGAAAAGTCTGAAAACAATACAATGTAATTAAAGGGACACAATTGGCAGGTCCCAATGGCCTGGACCCTAGTGTTTTAAATAAAGGCGCTGCAGAAGTAGCAGTGCCATTTATTCAGGTTTTTCAAAAGTCACTGGCTCTGTGAAGGTATAGGCAGATTGGAAAAATGCTGTCCAATGGGACTGCTAGCAGAACATCTACAGTTAGAAAGCTGGAGTTTATAATCAAGGAAGAAACTACTGCTCTTAATGTAATCAAACAGAGTTGGCATGATTTTATGAAAGGTCAGTCATGTCTGGAAAACTGAGTCAATAGAGGGGAACCTGTATATGTAGTGTTTTTGGATATTCAGAAGAAATTTGACAAGATGCCATATAAAAGGCTGGGGCACAAGATAGACCAGCACTATTGGGGAAAGTGTGTTGGTATTGATTGAAGACTGGTTATTACATAGAAGAGAATTTAGAAAACGTATGCTTTGCAGGCTGGGAATATGTAACAAGTCGAGTGCCCCAAGGATCACCTCTTTGTCCTTCCTTATGAATCATATTTATCAAATGGAGGTGGGGGGGGGCGGAAAGTAAGGTATCAAATGTATCTGTTGTGAAGAGGACCCTGAAACAGGATATAGATAGGTTGAGGGAATTTTAATTCACATTTACTTATCACATGCACATCGAAAAATAAAGTGAAATGTACCTTTGCATTAACAACCACACAAAATGGGTGAAAATTTGGCAAATGGAGTTTAATGTTGGAAAGTATGAGTTCATGCTTTTTGGTAAGAGGAATCTTCAGGAATACTCTTATAAAGAAAGATTATAGAGGATGAGCAAGGTACCAAAGGAACTATACATTCCTGTGAATGAATCACAAAAGGTTAGCAGTCAGGTGTAGCAAGTGGTTGTGAAAGTAAATGGCTTATTGGTTTTTATTGCAAAAGGTCTGGCGTATAAAAAATATGTACATTTTGTTACAACTGCACAGATTACTGGCAAGGACACAGCGGGAGTGCTGTGCGTACATGCTATGTTATACACATCTGTATGTAGTCCCCTAGAATTGATCTACAGACATTGAAGGCAGTACAGCAAGGCTGATTCCGGGAAGGGAGGCTTGTTGAATCATGAGTAGCTGGAGAAATTAGATTTATATTTTTGGAATTTATCGGAATGAGGAGTGATCTTATTTGAACATCAGGGGGTTACAAGTTAAATGCGGAGATGCTTGCAACGATCTTGAACAAGGCGGCGTAGTTACAAGATTAGGAAGTGGTCGTCTAAAATTCAGTAAGGCTCGTGAATCTCTGCAATTCTCTCCCCAGAGGGTTGCGGAGGCCAGATCTTTGATGGTACTTAAAAACGAGACAGATACAGTTTTGAATTGGGAATTAAAACTATAGGAAAAAGATGAGACCTGAGACATATTAGCCGTAATCACACTGAAAGGCAAGGCAGGCATAAGGAGCCAAGCGGCCTCTACTTCCTCTATTTTCTTATTCTTCCAGTTGCCACTAAATTATGAGCATAATTTATGCTTTTGAGATTTTCTTTGTAAACATATTCAGGAGTATTAAGATGTAAATAAAAAATACAAAATGGAAACGGTAGAATACCAGGGACAACTGATCATTATATTTATTAGATTGTTTCTAATTGCATCTTATTTATGCACATTGACTGACACTCTATTAACTGTGCTAAACAATAATCTGAACACTGAGTAGGCTTTTAGTTCTAACAAATCTAATGACCAAATCATTTAAAAACAAATATGATTTCAAAGTAATTTTGTGCTGAAATATTTGCACAGAAGGGACTTTGATAAACTTTGTGACTGAAAATTAATTTGGCTGTTTCTTTTTATCTGCCTAATTATCCAAATTACAAAAGTATTTTCAGGAACTGAATGACAGATTAATAATGGTAATTGTTCAGTTAGTTGCGATGAATGCATTCATTGATACTTTCTGGAAAGTAAAAGAATGGTACAAAAAAATCACAGTGTGTGGAGTGAATTAGGTGGAATGCCAGAAAATGCGGAGAAAATACTTTCACTGTGATAGAATCTGCCTTTTCATAAGTAAAAACAAAATTTACAAACAGTAGTTTTATTTTTTGCTTTGCTTAGATTTAAGCAAAATTAAACACAATGTTGAATAAATAATATAGCTGAGGTATTTTAAGGGAAGTGATAACAGGGAATTTCAAATATTTGAAAGCAATTTGGATAAAATCAGTAAATATATAGTGGGGGAGGATTCTTACAATATATTCATGAGATATATTTTGATCAGCATTGGGGGAAACCAACAAGAAGAGGTTAATTTTAGAGTTCAGGAAAGAGCTTGCGCAGGTAGAAAGGTTATCAACAGGAGAGTAAAAGGATCTCGTGCTTTCCTGATATATGTAACAAATAAATTCTTCTTGGGCTTCCAGCCAGGTACAGGTATCGATTAAAGGGCTGTGGAAATACCAGGAAATCTAACAACGAAGAGGAGCCTGTCGCTACCGCCTGCCTTCCCTATATTTCCACAGTTTCTGGATGGATCACCAGGATCCTGAAGAAATGCTGGATTAATACCACCTGCAAAACCATAAAGAAGCTCAAATCCTAGCTTATGCGGGACAACAATGACCTGGGACTCAGGATGGGTGGCATTTACAGGATTCCCTGTGAATGTTGGGCTGTGTATCAGTGTATAACAGGGAGCACAGTGGAAACCTACATCAAGGAGCATAGATGGTGTATCCATTTGGGTTACCCGGAGAAATCAGCAATAGCAGAACACTGCATTCACAATGGCCATAGGATTGACTTTGACAGCACAAGACTACTGTGCTGTGCCAGTGGCTTTTGAGACCACCTGGTGAGGGAAGCAATTGAAATAAAACTTGAGAAAAAGAATTTTAACAAAGGTGAAGGTCTCACTCTAGTTAGAACAGGAATTCAAGTGTTAAAAAGGTGGGACAGCGGAAGCCTGATTGCTTGAGGACTGACCAATCAGGAGAGACAGATGATGGGGGTATATATAGCACCGGACTAAACCTGCCTAGGCATCATCCCTGGTGAAGATGGCAGAGCTTGCCATTGAAATGTCAGTTAAAATTGATATCTTTACCCAGCTGGAAGCCCGAGAATAATTTATTAATGGGATAGCATTTTAGAAAATCCACCTTGCTGTGAGATCACTTCTGTTTCAATGTGAGACTACACAAAACTTGTTCTCCCCTTATTGGTCCATGTTGTTCCAGAGTACAATCAATATCGATCACTAATGGGAAAACCATGTTTTCTCAGAGCAGAATGCTGCCTGACCCAGAATTCACCTAGACCCATTGTTACCTTCTGTTCTTCACAATTTCTGTCTCCACTCTGCAGGTGAAACCTCTGCTCCATCTATTTCTAGATCATCAATATGGCTTCACCCTTCTCAATCTCTGGATCCTTCAATGCCTCAGTGCATGGATCCTCATGAGGGTTGTCCCTTTAGAGGTTCTGACACTGTGATCTGCCCAGGGATATCCTATTGGAGTCTCTGCATATTGTCCCTCCTGAACCCAATCACAGTACTGATGGCTTACTTTCCTTTGCCTACTCTGCAGTATGTGAACATGGGACATAGAAATCTACAACACATTACAGGCCCTTCAGCCCACAATGTGCCAACCATGTAACCTACTCAAAACTGCCTAGAATTTCACTATGGCTCTGCCCTCTATTTTTTGAAGAGTCTCTTAAAAGACCCCTTCTATTTACCTTAACCACCATCACTGGCTGTCCACTCCACACACTCAGAACTCTCTGTGTGTAAAACCTACCTCTAACGTCCCCTCGGTACCTATTTCCAAGCACTTATAAAACTATGCCCCCTCGTGTTAGACATTTCAATCCTGGGAAAAAACCTCTGGCTATTCACATGATCAATACCTCTCATCATTTTATACACCTCCATCAGGTCACATCACATCCTCCATCGCTCCAAGGAAAAAAAGCCAATTTCACTCAACCTATTCTCATAAGGCAAACTCTCCAATCCAGGCAACATCTTTGTAAATCTCCTCTATAGAATCCATATCCTTCCTGCAGTGAGGTGATCAGAACTGAACACAACACTCCAAGTGGTGTCTGACCAAGGTCTTTTATAGCTGTAACATTACCTCACGGTTCTTGAACTCAATCCCACAGTTGATGAAGGCTAACACAGCATAGGCCTTCTTAAGAACATTGTTAACCTGCACAGTAGCTTTGAGCATTCTATATTCTGTATATTATACTATATTCTGTCTTAAAATTGGACCTACCAAAATGAACCACTTCACACTTATCTGGGTTTTACTCAAACTGCCACTTCTCAGCCCAGTTCTGCATCTTATCGATGTCCTGCTGTAACCTCTGACAACCCTCCAGATTAACCACAAAACCCCCAACTTTTGTGTCATCAGCAAACTTACTAATCTACCCTTCTACTTCCTCATCCAGTTATTTATAAAAATCCCAACAAGGAGGAGTCCCAGAACAGATCCTTGACAGAACACCACTGGTGTGAGGAAGAAGTACTGTATATTCTGATTCAAAACGTGTCTGAGAGCCTTGGATCCATGACTAAAACTGTAGTGGGCACCCCGTAAAAAGATTGAAGAGCTCGCCAATCACAGCACACACTGATATCTGGGCATAGTTCTTTTATGGACACAATGGGTTGAGCTGATTCCTTCTGTGGCTCACCTTTATGGTTCTGTAAAAATTAAAACTACTTCTTGCTTAAGATACGTTTTAATAGAATCAGGAAATGGCTGCACGACGGAACCTGGTCATTCTGCCCATGGTGTTCATGTTAGCTCTCTGTTTCACCCACAGGTCCTTTCTCTGTACCTTGGCAATTTTTTTCTCCCTTTATGTATTCATTTCTATGTTTGAAGGCCACAGTAGATCCTGCCTCCACCGTCTCCATCACAGAGTGGTGGGTGTGTGGAATGCACTGCCAGCAAAGGTGATAGAGGCAGATGCAATAGTCTTTTAAGAGACTCTTAGATACGTACATGGAGATGAGAAAAATAGAGGGCTATGCAGTAGAAAAATTCTAGGCAGCTTCCAGAGTCTGCACAACATTGTGGGCCGAAGGGCTTGTATGTTCTATCTGCAGGCAGTGCCTTCCATATTCTACATTCAAAAAGGTTTTCCAATGTCACTGTTAAATCTAATCTACTTTTTTTTTTACTTCTGATCCTCAAATCTTCTACTGAAAGGAATAGCCTCACACTATTCAGATCTTCATTATTTTACATATTTCAAATTTATCCTTATCCTCTCTCCTCCAAAGAAGTCAGTCTCAGTGCCTCTAATCTATCCTAGTCTCTCTTCATGGGAAATAATCTTATTAATCTTTTTTGAATCTTCCAGTACCTCACATCTTTGGTGATCATAATTGAACATAATATTCCAATTGAGGCTTGACTAGTGCTTTACAAAGGCTCGTTTAGATTCCATGATCCTATTGATAAAGCCCAGAATTGTGTATGTAATATTAGCCATTCCTCAATCTGCTCTGCTAATTTCAATGTCCTATGCATGCACATTCCCGCCATGCTTCTGATCCTGCATCCCTTTGGAACTGGAACTTTTATTCTATATTGTATCTTCTCATTTTTCCTATCAAAGTGCATCACCTTACGTTTCACGACATTATCTGTGACACGTCTGCTTATTTCACCAGCCTGTTTATATCTGGCTACAATCCATCACTATCGTTTTTGCAGTTCAAAGCACAGCTAGGTTCTGTGTCATCTTCAAATTTGGAAGCTGTGGTTTTTGACCAACAAGTCTAGGTCATTAATACAGACTGGGCTAATAAAGCAACTCTGATCGCTGTGGAATGCCACCATTCTCCCTCCTTCATTCTGAAAAATGTTCATTCACCTTAATCCTCTGTTGTTTGTTATTTTGCCAGCTTCGTGTCCACTCTGTCAATATCCCATACGATTCAAAATTACTCAAGAGTGGGTTATGAGGCACAACATTAAAATGTACTACCCTCATTATCTCATCAAACAATTCTATCAAAGTGATTATGCTCAATTTGCCCTCAATGAATCTGGCTGATTTGCCTTAATTAATCCATTTTCCTCTGGGTGTCTATTAACTCTGTTCTGGATCAATGTTTTTCAAACTGTTCTTACCACTGAGTTTACACAGAATGATCTGTAGTTACCGCACTATCTTTATTCTGTTTTTGATCATGGAAGCAAAATTTATTGCTCTCCCATCCTCTGGCAACACTCCTGCATCTAAGGAACATTGATAAATTATGATCAGTGCCCTTGTGGTCTTCTCCTGCACCTCCTTCGAAAGTACCTCAATGCACCCGGTCCTCTAAATTCAGCCATTTTTTCTAATGCCTCCTTACTATTTTTAACTTGCTGGTTGTTTTAACTAACCCCTCCCTCACACCTAATTTAAAAGCACATCTTTTCATGATGAAGACATAGGAAGTGTTAATTATGTACCTTGACAGAACAGTCAGTGTACACTTTTAAGTTCTCATCTTATTGCACCATCCTTTTACTATTTGCCAATCTATGCAGCACTGAGATTTTGTCTACATGGGCAACTGATTTTCTTCTCTAAAACTTTTTTTTCTTCAAAATTTTCATTTTCCCTTTGATGGTCAGCCTGGCTCTCATTGAAATTAATGATCCCAACACATTAGAAGCCTTCTTGTATTATGTTCTTCTGCATTTCATTCATCATTCAGGAAGCTCCATGTTCTTCCCTTGCTCCTTGTGGGAATGTGCCTCACGTATATCTTACTTGGTGGGCTGCAATCATCATAAGCAGTCGCTTGTTTGGTTGAGGCAGTGCAAGGTTTAAAAAGAGCTTGGAGCTTTAGAAATGAACCAGAGTTGATTAGAAAGCTTAAGGTGAAGGAACCCTTAAGAGACAATGATCATAATGTGATAGAATTCACTCTGCAATTTGAGAGGGGTAAGCTATAGTCAGGTGTATCAGTATTACAATGGCATAAAAAGAATTACTGAGGCACAAGAGATGAGCTATACCAAAGTTGATTGTAAGGGAACACTGACAGGGATGCCAGCAGAACAGCATCAATTGGAGTTTCTGGGTGCAATTCAGAAGGCACAGGGTAGTTATTTCCCAAAGATGAAGAAGTATTCTAAAGGGAGGATGATGCAACCATGGTTGTCTAGGGAAGAAAGACATTACAAAAGCAAAAGAAAGGCCATATAATATAACGTAAGGGAACTAAAAAGCCATATGGAGACAAAAGATGAAATATAAAGATAAGATAGCTAACGATTACAGTAAAGGAGGATACCAAAAGTTTTCTCAGATATATAAACAGTAAGAGAGAGGCAAGAGTGAATATTGGACCAATGGAAAATGACACTGGAGAGGTAGTAATGGTGGACAAACAAATGACGGAGCCACTTAATAAGTATTTTGTGTCAGGCTTCAATGTGGAAGACACTAGCAATATGCCAGAAATTGGAGAGTGTCAGGGGGCAGAAGTGAGTGTTGTTGCCATTAATAAGGAGAAGGTGCTTGGGAAACTTTAAAGGTCTGAAGGCAGATAAGCCATCTGGACTAGATTGACTATACCCCAGGGTTCTGAATGAGATAGGCAAAGAGATTGAGGAGGCATTAGTAATGACTGTTCAAGAATAACTACACTCTGGAATACTTCCAGAGGAGTAGAAAATTGCAAATGTCACTCCACTATTTAAGAAGATAAGGAGGCAGGAGAATGGAAATTGTAGGCCAGTTGGGCCTATAATTGATTGGGTAGATTTTGAAATCCACTATTAAGGATCAGCATGGTTTTCATAAGGGGAAATCTTGCCTGACAAATTTGTTGGAATTGTTTGAGAAAATAACAGGCAGGGTAGACAAAAGAGAATTAACAGGTGTTGTTTATGTGGATTTTCAGAAGACATTTGACCAAGTTGTCGCAGATAACGCTGCTTGACAAGATAAGAGCCCATGGTATTGCAGGAAAGAATTAGAATGAATAGAACTTTAGCTGACTGGCAGGAGGCAAAGAGTGGGGGAAAAAGTTATTTTGGGACCACTTCTTTTCACATTATATGTCACTGATTTGGATGATGGCTTTGTGATCTAATTTGCAGATGATATGAAGATAGGTGAAGGGGAAGGTAATATTGAGGAAGCAGGATGTCTGCAGAAGGACTTAGACAGATCGGGAGAATGGGCCAAGAAGTGGAAGATGGAATATAGTGTAGGGAAGTGAATGGTAATGTGCTTTGGAATAATGAATAATAGTGCAGACAATTTCCTAAACAGGGAGAAAATTCAAAAATCAAAGTGCAAAGGGCCTTGGGAGTCCTTGTGCAGAATTCCCTAAAGGTTAGCTTGCAGGCTGAGCTGGTGATAAGGAAAGCAAATGCGATGTTAGCATTTTGAGAGGATTAGAATATACTGTAAAAGCAAAGATGTAATGATGAGGCTTTATAAGCCATTGGCCAGACTACACTGAGTATTGTAAGCAGTTTTGGCCCCTTAACAAAGAAAAGCTGTGCTGGCATTGGAGATTGTCCAAAGGGTGTACATGAGAATTATTCTAGGAATTAAAGGGTTAATTCCTTTGATGCCTCTGGGCCTGTACTCACTGGAGATAAGTAAAATTAGGTGGGGATCTCATTGAAATCTATTGAATATTGAAAGCCTAGACAGAGTGCATGTGGGAAAGATGTTTTCTATTGTTGGGGGAGTCCAGGACCAGAGTGCAGAGCCTCAGAATACAAGGACTTCCCTTTAGAACAGAGATGAGAAGCAATTTCTTTAGCCAGAATGTGATGAATCTGCTAAACTCATTGCCACAGATGACTGTGGAGGCCAAATCATTGGGTATATATTTAAAATGGCAGTTGATAGGTTCTTGATTAGTCAGCGCGTCAATGGTTATGTGGAAAAGGCAGGAGAATGGGGTTCAGAGGGATAATAAATCAGCCTTGATGGAATGGTGGTGCAGTCTCAATGGTCCAAATGGCCTAATTCTTCTCCTGCATCTTATGGTTCAATCTATCCCCTTTCAAAAGGTAGCCCATTTTACTGCTAAGAGTTTGCCTGCTCACTTACGGTAAGATGTCTCCTCTCAGAGGCCAACCAAAGGTGCTTTTTTCATTTGTAAATATGTTTTTGAACATAGTAAGACTATCCTTGATTCCAATAACTATGTTTACAGCAGGTCTACTGCATCAGTGAGCTGCTCATTGTTTGGGAGAAACTGGCCAGAGTGGCATAAGAGCTGGCTGGTGGTTCAGAGAAGGCCATCGGGTCGAGGGATTTGAGCCGGGCTGTTGGGCTGAGGGATTTGAATTAGGTAGTCAGGCTGAGAGATTTAAGTCAGGCTGCTGGGCAGGACGAGGAGCCAGATTGCATTTGGAAGAGCTGACTTGGCTGCTGACCATGCTGCTGCTTGCTACTCAGAGGCACTGCAGTTAGTGACTTCAAGTTAGCAAGAAGGCAGCGTGTAGTGAAACCATGAGTGACTACCTTGCAGATTACCTTTGCGATCGCAAGATCACGTTGGTCATTGATTGCCGCAGTCCTGCTTCGCTTGTTTGGTGGAAAGAACAGGTAGTGATGCAGCAGAGTCACTTCAGCTGTAGCAAGGACTAGGCCTCAAGCCTCGGGCTTGTGTTGTAGCATGGTGTCCATGCTTGATTGACAGTGGCCTCTCTATTGGTGCTGCCCTCCAGTGTTGGATCAGTGAAATCACAGACTGGACTTCAGAGAACCATCAATTTGCAGGACTTGTCGCTCAGGGTCTTGGATTAAAAATGGGCTTTCTATGGTGACTATGTTCTTTATTTTCTTTCTTGCTCATTTGAATGTTTGTCCATATTTTGGCACCTTAAGGCCCCAGAGGAAAGCTGTATCGTGCAGTTGTATCCATGTATGGATTGAATGACCATTCAACGTGATTTGATTTGATTGATTTGGTAGTTCAAGTTTACCTAGCTCAGGTCCTTTCTAATTGCATTGAATAATTGGTCTATTCCAATTAATTATTTTTTACTTCTGATTTTTCCTTCTTTTTTAGATACAGCAAAGCTATATCTTATGCCATGTCCTTTGAAGAAGGAATATAACTCTTCAGAAAGAATATTAAGTATTCAGTATGCCAAGAGTATTTTAATTGTCATTTCTTCTGAGAAAACAGTAAGGTTTGAATAACATTGCAGTAATAGTCTGTAACAGATTCTAACTTAGTCATTATTATTTGTCCTGCATTTGAACAATTCCAATTCAGATGAAGACTGCTGAAGGTATTGCCCAAGGCGCAAGCATGGGGTTGTTTTGTTGGGTAGGAAATCAAAGTATAGAGGTTTAAGAAGAAAACTTCATAATAAGCAGAAATACTTGAGTTAATGCACCATAAGGCATAAACAGTATTATGGAATCATCACGCATGAATAGAAAACTGCAAAGGAAGAGGAAGAGCAAGGCTATGGATTGATTTAATAGCAACATGCAAATATATATATAAGTGGTCACATTGTCTAGAGTTTTGTCAAACTATGTTTCAACCAAGAGATACTTAAGTCCAAATTGTAATTATTATTCCTGCTAAAGATGGCAGACCACTTTATGACATGTAATGTAGCACAGCAAAACTTACAGCTAAATATTGCTGGAATATCTAATTGCATCAACTTGAATGAAACTCAAGAGCTTAGAGGGTCAGTGAAATCTAATATTTCTCATTTAAATTTTAGATTCTACGCAATCGTTTTTTGAAGCAACATTTGTTAAATTATTCAGGATCAAAATCAGATACTTATTGTGTAGATCTAAGTCAGTTTTGAGGAAATAGTCATATGTCATGTCACTTTTCTGAATTTTCAAAAATCCTTCCCAAAGGCAGGAGTTTTATGTCTAAGTTCATAAACTGTGTGGCGAGGCACATGTAGCAGGACACGTAGCAATATACAGTAGCAGCAACACTGAAAGCAGACATGGATTAAACTGAGGGGAAGAATAACAGAAACAATAGTAATAACAGGCTTTGCTTCACTCAGGATAATGTAGAATGCCTGATTTGCACCCCAGCTATCACTTCCTAACCAGCAGCACATGCTTTTTCAAGGGTGCTTCAAGTTCTCACAAGTGTCTACGACCCTCTATCACTTCCCAACCTACCAGCACATGGTTTCTCAAGGGTGCTTCATGTTCCCACAAATAACTCCTGTGATAGAACTTGTCAAATCCAGTCTTCACTAACTTGAAGAACAAGGGAAGCAGATTTATTGGGACTTCAATACGATATCTTCACAAATCAGAGTACTTGAAACCAAAAATGGTAATAGTTTATTTGCAGAGTAGAATATTTATTGTTTCTTCATATTCCTACTAAGGACTGAATGATCCATTCAATGTCACAGAGCAGGCATATCAAATGACTCTTCCATTCAAGGATGTAGTACATCCATACACTGAGACGGACATTGCCGCACATCTATGTACATGTATGTGCTACAAGAATCGAATTACTCACCAAACTGCACCATCTTTATTCAGAATACATAACAGTTCCATTACTATTGCCAAGACACTCCTTGCAAGAGCACTGATGCACCATCAATAACTCACACTGAGACGTAAGGCGAGATATCGGCTTTTATTGACTGGAAGAAGGAACCAGGAGTGAGTGTCTATCATACAATGTCTTGGAGACTGAGGCCGAGTGTCAGCCGCTGATCTCCTTTATACAGGGGCCTGTGGGAGGAGCCACAGGAGCAGTCAGCAGGGGCGTGTCCCGACAGGCACATAGTTCACCACAAGCACTAAGTGATTATACAACTATCAAGACTGCAGCATTACACTATTGAGGATCGCCACCACATTCTCACTGGCAATTAGACAATGGGCACTGAATTCTGTTCTTCTCTGCCAACCCCTAGATCCTGTTAATGAATGCAAATAATGCAGTCAAAAGCTATGAAAGATGTTAGATGTTTTGATTATTTTTAATGCGTGGACTATTTTTCCCTAATGTCCAAACTTTAATAAATATCTTCAGTGTTTAAGTTTGGAAAGTACTTACACATTTTTTGTGAATTAACTAGATTATTATTCAGTTAATCACCTGGATCAATTAATCTGGGAGTGTTGAAGGGTGCACAGGCGTTAGACACTCATATCATCCAAAGCTAAACTTAAAGAAAGACCCACTTTATTATGTATTGTTATTAAGAAACATAGAAATCCTACAGCTCAATACAGGCCCTTTGGCACACAAAGTTGTGCCGAACATGTCCCTACCTTAGAAATTACTAGGCTTACCCATAGCCCTCTATTTTACCAAGCTCCATGTACCTATCTAAAAGCCTCTTAAAAGAGCTATTGTATCCGCCTCCACCACTGTTGCCGGCAGCCCATTCCACACACCCACCAATCTCTGCATAAAAAAAAATACCCCTGACGTCTCCTCTGTACCTACTCCCCAGCACCTTAAACTTGTGCCCCCTCATGGCAGTCACTTCAGCCCTGGGAAAAAGCCTCTGACTATGCACATGATCAATGCCTCTCATCATCTTATATGCCACTGTCAGGTCACCTGTCATCCTCTGTTGCTCCAGGGAGAAAAGGCCGAGTTCACTCAACCTGTTCTCGTAAGGCATGCTCCCCAATCCAGGCAACATCCTTGTAAATCTCCTCTGCACCCTTTCTATAGTTTCCACATCCTTCCTGTGTGAGATGACCAGAACTGAGCACAGTACTCCAAGTGGGGTCTGACCATGGTCATATATAGCTGCAATATTACCTCTCGGCTCCTAAATTCAATTCCATGATTGATGAAGGTCAATATACCATATGCCTTCTTAACCACAGAGTCAACCTACGCAGCTGCTTTGAGCGTCCTATGGACTCAGACCCCAAGATCCCTCTGATCCTCCACACTGCCAAGAGTCTTACCATTAATACTATATTCTGCCATCATTTTTGACCTACCAGAATGAACCACTTCACACTTATCTGGGTTGAACTCCATCTGCTTGTGCTTTTATAACTATTGAAAATCAGTTGTCAGTATTATTCCAAATTATTGACGATGAGTGAGTTACTGAGCAATGAGAGCATTGTTTTATCTTTCAACCAATCCATTTTTTTAAATTCCTTGTAGACAGAAGCTATTATTTTTCTATCATATCTTTGTCTAGATATTCAGAACATTCTTCAATTTTTCTACATTTGACAGATCCCTCGCAGCTATAAAAACAGTGCAGGACAGCAGCAAATATCTCACAGTAGATTAGCTGGTTGAATAATTAATTGACTCATTTTAGGAAGTGTATTTGAAAGCCTTGCCCTTGAAGTGTTGAACAGCTCCCAGGCCAAATTAGTTCAGAAAATAAATTGCCATGAAAACATTTTATGATCTCATAATATATTAACAGTTTTTGGGCAAAATGCGATGGCTGCTTCTATGATATTCTTTAATTCTAATAACTCTGAATTCCATTTGTTGGCAGGATCTTGCTCTTGTTCCTTCTTAGAATCCGTTATGATTTCTTGTTCACTACCCATACTGATAACCCATCCCATAAATCTCTCTTCATTTAGTTTTGAAGAAATGATTCTTTCTGTATTTTCTATTGTTGCCATAATTTTAACTATTTACCTATGTTCTAGGATGATATGTGCAAATTCTCTCTATTCTCCTGCCAATATTTGTAGTGATGGTAAAACAAAATCACAGCTTTTCAAGTGAATTTGATTGGAGCTTGAATGAGAATAATTTGGAGAGCAATGGGGAAGGAACAGGAGGGTGGAAGAAATGAATTTTCTCAACCAGGTCTCTGCATGGACTCACTGAGTCAAATCATCTCCTCCTGCATTGTAACATTTGAATGATTGCATGGTTCTATTAAAAGAATTAGCCTTTTGAAATAAGGATCTCAAACAGTAGAATATCTATGAGGTGGACCTGCAAATTATTGTACATCTAAAACACATGCTAAAATGGTGCTGTGCAAAGGGACTTGCAGTTTTTTTACTTTTGCCACCAGAAATTCTTTTTCACTGATTTATGCCATATAAGAGTTGACGTGCATTGCGCTACACATTTGCTCTCGATAACCATAAGTAAAATAAAGTCCGAGGCAAACAGTTAATAAATAACATTATCAAAAGCCATTGTTGGGTTTCCTCATAATGCTGCTCAGTTCCACCTCCAGTGGGAAATCTTGGGATGGACTATTGTGAGTAGTGCTTAGCCAGTCAGAGGACTGAGTGTCTTGCTTCTCAGTCAATTGGAGGGTGGTGAGAGAGTGGAATAAGCTGCCAGCAGAAGTGATGGATGAGGGTTAGAATTAACATTTAGGAAAAGTTCGGATAAGCACATGGATGGGAGGGGTATGGAGGCTATAGTCTAGGTGCAGGTCGCTGGGCCGAGGCAGAATAATAGTTCTAATAATAATAGCAGGCCTATTTCTGTGCTGGGGTGTTCTGTGATTCTATTACTTGCAGAACTGTCTGTGGGTTATGTTTGTGTTGCTACAAGTACAATTAAGTGGTTAAAGATACTAAGTACAAATACTCTTTGTTCAAGGCGGCAACTCTCAACAGAACAGCAGTAAAGTATAGCAATGAATTTAGACCACATGACACAAATGAACTCTTAAAGCAGAACACTACTTCCTATTTTAAAAAATGAAATAAATCATATACAATTAATTAAATAACTTAAACAAATCCTGATGAAGGGCTTTGTCCTGATACGTCAACTATTTATTCATTTCCATAGATGCTGCCTGACCTGTTGAGTTCCTCCAGCATTTTGTGTGTTTTACACAAATGAAGTTATGCAATGAGCTAAACATTTACATTCAAGTGCACATAAATTTACTCATTCAATGGGTCCCATCATTCACAGAACACTTGACTACAAGCTGCATTTAATATCTCTAGATTGTCTATTCTAAACACAGTTCCAAAGGGGCAATTGTCAAGCAGTCCTCATACACATTCTCGTTTCAAATCCTGTTCTGCAATCATTGACTCAACATAATTCATGTCCTTGAATACATTATATTATGTCTATGCACTATAATCTTCTTGGTGTCACCAAAGTGCACTAAAACTTCACACAGAATCTAATAATTATATCAATAACAACAATAGTTGAGTTTAGGTATTACATTTGCTCCCATTGCTGGACAACATGAATTCATTTGCAAATTCTCTACTTGTTAAAACTCTCCACCTCTATGCCCCTGCTTTCACTCTGCATGTAGACACCAAGCACTTTCTCTATTTCCACTGCCAACTTGTCTGAAACAACTTGTCTGACTTTCTATTTTTGGAAAATTAACTCCTTTCAGTCTGTCCGACTTTAATCAGGCTGGCATCACTAAACACACAACTGTAAAATGCTGAAGAGGATCTTCAGCCTGCCTTCACTTTGCAATGCATCCAATTTGATCTGTTCTTGATTCAGACCATTCAGTAATTTTGTTAAAAGCAAGAGCCATTTAGATGTTGAAATTTCCCACAGAATTCTGTTTCTATTCACTGCTAGCTCACCCAGTGTCCTTTCTCTCTATGTTTTCCTCAGATTTTACAAAGTCTCAGTTGATATTGAGGTAATAACAATATTACCTGAGACCACAGCATATGTTCGATGCCATATGACTTGTCTTCAGTTTTCTTACCATATAACATATGCATATTTTAGGTGAACTGCTGTTTTGCATCCTTCCTCAAAGGTTCCTCATGCATACAGATGCCTAGCTTTCCTCTCAGCTCAAGGATCACAATCCACTCCAGATGTATTGTCATTAACTTTGCTCTATGTTGCCATGACAGTGTCTCAACACCATGTTTGCACTTGTTGGGTGAGCTGTTCCTATTCACTGCTGGCTCACTCAGTGTCCTTTCTCTCTATGTTCTCCTTGGATTTTACAAAGTCTCAGTTGATTCCTGCCAAATGTTATGTCTTAATGAGTTTCTCTTTGAAATAGCTATTCTCTGTTCTAAGGTAGTTGCACAGTAGTATTTAAAGTATCATTTTCTTTAGCTATTTTTCTTAAACTGCCGCTGTAACATTGGTCTGCAAGTGTCTCCTTATAATCTGGTTGGACTAAATCTGGTGAGAGGTTTCTGGATACTCTCTTTGCCAAAAATTATCCTCTGAACTTTTCAAAAACAGTGTTCCTGAATCTGACCATTTCTGAGGATTGATGCAGCTCACAGGCTTCAACTACAACGGCAACTGGACCCATTTGGTCCTGATCTGGGGACTCAATCCGAAACATCAGCCTCTGAGCTCCTCAGGCATGTTGCTTTTTGCACCAGATTACAGTTCCTTCCATCTCCCATTGACCCATTTGTCTCTAACAGAAATATAATAGTTCATCTCATAAACTTGAGAAATTCTGCAGATGCTGAAAGTAGTTTGGGAGGCTTCAAGCATAGTTTCCCAACACAGTTTTGTAGAAAATGGTGCAGGTATTTTGAATATGCATTTAAGTCTTTCCTGTTCATATACAGAAAGTGCTCATTTTGTTGGAATTATCTTCTCTAAAGAACTGCACCTGTGTATATCTATGCCTTTATCCTGTGACAGAGATAGCACCAGAACATATAAGTCATAGAAAAGCAGAACTGTAGGAGATGGTGTTGAGAACCCATAGAAAGCAACTGGAGACCGATTGGAAGACCATTTTATACAAAGTTACCTTAAGGGGAAGCAGGTGGCCATCATGGGGTCTGGCACTGTATATTCAGTGGCAGCTAGAGATTGGAGACAACAGAGGAGGACTTCATATTCCTATTTAATTGCCCTTACCACTTACTTCTCAACCCACAATCTCGCTGTTTTATGAGATTCACGTGGTTTAAACTGTATGCTCTTGTGCATTTCCCTTTCTTCTCCTAATTAGACCCAAATACCTTTTTACTGAGAGGTAATCAGTAAGAATCACTTGTGCAGGTCTCGGGTGCTATGACTCCATAACTGGAAGAAATTTAAGTTACCACAAAGTTGATGATGCTATTACAGTCAAAGCTAAGCACGTCATGCAATCACATTAATGGTTGGCATACACATCATGAATAACCAAGTCTGGAGTCATGTCATGGTGAAAGAATTGCTAGTATACCATCTTCATGGAAGCTTGAGGTTGTAGACTTATGCAGAAGCCACAGTTATTCGGTAGCGCTTGTTTGAGGGTAGTCCATCGCCCAAGAGAGATATACATTTGCTCTGATGTTTGGACATTATCATGTCCACAAGCAAGTCTGTGCAAGATGTCTATTGGCATGAGGGAATCCAGATCCAACTGTATAGATGGCTTTGCTCAAAGTTTGGAGCCCAATCTTTCCAAAGTGGTATTAGTGGCCAGCTCTGTGTGCAACATTTGATGACAGACATCTCAGCTTTTATCATGATAGAGGCAGAAGTGATGCAATGCTGCTGGTGTAGTGAAAGCTCAGTTTGCTGTCTTCTGGACTGTTGGCATCACGTATGATGTCTGAAGGACTTCTACAGACCATGAAGTTCCTGCACTGTGAATGGGAAAGTAAGTTGTGCAGAGAACATAAGGAGGTTTCTGGGGGGGGGGGGGGGGGGGAATGGGTAAAGTAAGTTGAAAGGGATCTGGGAAATAGTGTATAAAGAAGGAAGAATTTAAAGTGCCCATTATGGCAGGAAATATGAAAAGTAAACATATTACCTAAACGTGAGAAATTGCAGAGTTCTGTTAAGCAGAGGAATTTCAAAGGTCACATCATGATGTGCAAATGGTTAGAATGTAGTTGAATCAAATAATCAGGAAAGATAATAAAAGGTTTTTGTTTATTTGTGATAGAAATTAAATACAAAGCTAAGAAGATTATACTTCAGTTATATCTTCCTAGGGAGCCCTAAACTATCCTCAGGATTGTTAGCACTGCAGTTCTGTGTTCCAAGGTAATTGAGGAGAGTGATATAGGAAATGCAAAATCTTCCACAAGTGTGGCAGGAGATGCCTGGTGGGGTATAGTTTGTGAAGTGGTGCACTTAACTTGCTATTTATGCAGAGCTTCTGTGTGCTTCCGATGTACAAACATGTCGTTCTTAATACCAGTCCAAATGCGACTTCTCTACTTGTGTAGATGCTAACCAGTGATTCACTGGTGTCTGTAAGGAAGTTCCATTTATTTTCAAGGAGGTTTTGACAACATTTGTGAACTTTTTGCTCTCTTCAGATAATCTCTTCCTGTGATGGAGCTCAGAATGAATAGTGTGCATGTTTCAGGAGTTTGCTATTGTGTAGGCAGACAATGTGGCCTGTCCCGTGGTGCTGTTAGAGAGTAGTCAGGGCCTTAGTGATGTCTCGCTTCTCCATCCAAATGACTTGGATGACTTTGGGGATACACAATGATGGTAACCCTCAAGTGCAACCTGCTCAGTGTCTGCTGTAGGTAATTCAGATCTCAGAAGCAGATAAAAGTGCAGGAAGCAGAGCTGCCTGGTGGACCGTGAGTTTTGTACCATGTTTAAAGCCCTGATCTTCCAAGCATCTTTTTCACATGCAGGCCAAAGTGTAGCTGAATTTAAAGTAGTGTACTTCATCTAACTAATGCTTTGAAAGAAGTGCCCCAGATTTTAGGTCTATAAGCTTATGGGGCCTACAGTGCTAACAATGGCTAACAACCTTATGTAAACTCCTTAAAGCACGGAGATCCTGAAGCAGAGGATTTTCTGGTGCAGAACCTTAAGTACAGGGTATTGAACACATAGAAATTATTCCCTTCCCTGAAGAAAGGCAGAAGCTCAGTCCCTTCTTGTGTTTAATGATATTCAGCTGTAAGGTGGCAAGTCAGTGATCCAGATGTTTGAATAATACTGTATCTTGATAATACTGGGTGTCTTGAATGTAGAAATCAGTAAGGGGTGGAGAGACACATGTTTGAATATATTTGCTGTCCATCTGAAAGATGATGCTAAAGTGTGAAGGCACTTGTTACTTTTATAGGTTCCTACATAACCTCAGCCGTATGCCTCACCCTCAGTAAATAGTCAATATATGCAATTATTTGGGGTTTAATTGACTGGCAACCATTCTTATTAAAATATCAGCAGCAGACAGAAAACTAAAACTTATTAAAACAATTGTTAAAAATGTGCTTCAATTTATGCACTTGTTGCACTGTGAGGAGATTCCTATTCCAATCTAACGTTGTTGTTATCTGTGCTAAGAAAATAAAGGTTAGGATGAACTGCCAGCAATGAAAATGCATGCTGTAACTTTTAATAATTCGATTAGAATTCCGTTTTCCTTTGTAAGTAATGAGCAGCTAATAAAATCAGTAGAATATTGAGCTTTGAAGTAAAGCATTTATAATAATTCAACTTAACTCTACCATCATGAATTAAAGATGAAAAAATAGCTCCCTCAATGAAAATGAGGCCCTCTGTTGATCGGATGTTGTGTCCCAGCTGACTACATGATATGCAAGCCAGGGGAATATGACATGGAGAGCAAGCTGTTGTCCATTTTGTCCACACAGCTGAAGAATGCAGAGGGACAGCTGAGACAGATACAGTTTGGCACTACTGTGTCACAGGAGTTGCCAGTCAGTGTTGAACTCAACGTAGGACTTCCTTGGGGACTCCAGCTCCAGATTTTTCCTCAGGGTTTAAGTCTTCCCCGTGAGTGGGTACAGCCGCAAGGCAGTGGAAGCTTGAGATCAAAGCTTTCCTTCTCCTGTGTGAGCTGCTAACCATCTGCCCAAAGTGACTGGTTTTAAGGCAGTAATCCTCCTTTGCCTTGTTTCCTGTCAGTAGAAATGGTTCTGCTGGATTTAGTAGTTGAGCTACGTGAAGACCAGGAGCTGGACTTGGTTGTCAGAGGCTTTTTGAGACGCACGCTATTGAGAGCATTTAATAAGTAATGAGAGCTTATCCCAATTACCACCATTTCTAATAACTTTTGGCATTTTTATCATTGAATCATTGATAGAGGCTTTATTATAGGACAAGCGATATCTCAGTATCAGGGTCACAGAGCCCAAAATTGTCTAGCATAGAAACAGATCTCCAGCTGATGCCAATCCTTTTACACGTCTTCACTAATCCCAAATATCAATATCATCCTATGACCTCTGTCAGTCCAGATACAGGGTCATGTCTGAAATGTCAGCTGTTAATTTCCCTCCATAAATGTTGCCTGACCTACTGAATTCCTCAAGAGTTTAGTGTGTTGCCCCAGCTTCTGGTATCTGCAGCCTCTTGTAGCTCTTCCTATGCCTTGCATAGTTATGTGGCCATTTAAACATACTTTGAGCAAAGTAATTGTATCTGCATCACTTCTTCTGACAGCATGTTCCAGATACTAACCAATGTTTGTGTAAAACAATTTTCCCTCAAATCCCCTTTAAAACTACTTCCTTTCACAGTAAATCTATTCCCTCTTGTTACAGATATCCCTAAATATTTTGACTGTCCATTCTATGCATGTTTCTGATTTACTCTGCCAGGTCACCCCTCAATCTCCTTTGATCCAGGGAAAGAAAGCTCAGCCTTTGCAATCTCCCCTATAACTAAAGCCCTCTAAACCAGATAACATCCTGCTGAGTCTCCTGTGTACTCTGTCCTGCACAACCATACCTTCCAATCTCATGGCCTCCAAACTTGTACACAATTGTCCAGATGCCTTCAAGTTAGTGTCTGTAGAGTTATAGCATAACCTCCCAACTTAATGTCCCACTTCTATTTTCTGTGCACTGACCTATGATGAGCATGTCAACAACCTTTCCATCATCCTATCCACCTGTCTTCTCAGTTTTAGGGAACCATAGAGTTGAATCCCAAGGTCCCACTGTTCATCAACATATTTTAGCAGCCTACCATCTATTGTATATGTCCTGATTTTATTTCACTTCACAAAATGTACACTGCACATGTCAAGATTAAATTTCATCTGCCTGCTCTGCCCAAATTTCTATCTGATATTCGTATATCCTGCTTTAGCCTTAGGCGACTTTCAGTCTACACACAACACCATCAATTTTCATGTCATCCGCAAACTTATTAGTCAATTATATATATATATATATCACCACAGCAAAGGTCCCTGCATGGATACTTACTGTACACCACTGGACACCCATTTCTAATCAGAACAGCATTGCTCCACTATCACCCTCTGTCTCCTATCATCAGCCAGTTTTGGACATAATTTGCCTTCTATCCCATGTACTTTAAAATAAATAACTCTCGTTTTTTCACCATAAAATACAATGGAATATTCATTAGTTCTATTGAATTTTATCACAACTTTTCAAATGTCGTTATCATTTGTTCTTTTCTATAGAATCAATTTCTGAAACAGAATCTGTTTTTCTCAGTGAATGAAACATGATTTCCATAATTCAGCTTCAGCAGCCATGATCTAGAATCCATTTCTTCCCAGAGAATTCTCAAGAAAGTGCATTCATAATCATTATCTCAAATTACAAGCTTAGGACATGATAATTAGCAGTTTACATAAATAAACTAATAATTTATAATTGAATAATATTAATAATAAAACCTGCAAATGTTTGAAGTAGGCTATACTTCAATAATTTTCCATGCATTAGATATTGTGGGAGGAGACATGGCCAAAACTAGGGGTGAGTAGCTGCTAGGGTAAGTCACAAACATGGTAATTACTTGAGTTGGGACAAGGAGCCATTAGTGAGGAGGGAAGCCGAGGAAAACAATGAAATGGCCATCTATATTGTATAAATATAAACAGCCTTCTCAAGCCTATTCCCATACAATTTTTAACAGTTCTTCACTGAGCTGAACAACAGCTTTCCGCAACTTAAAACATCTTGAATCTCTAACATTTCCTAATTCAGATGAAATATTACTGAGCTGAAACATTAACCTTGCTTTTTTCTCTATGGATGCCACCTGACCTACTGAGTATTTCCAACATTTCTGATTCCCCATAATAACTTTGTAAATTCTAATTGTTCCAGCCATAATAGCTTTTTAGGAAAGTGAGTCATAACATGCTTCTTGATAGCAAGATTGAAAGACAGCTTTTCTAAAAAAGCTTGTTGTGAACTTTTCTTTCAGATGACTATGTTCAAAGGCATTTGAGGGTCAAACTTGTTTCTCACAAATACATTAGCATAAGATTAACAGTGATCAGCAAGAATGGAATCATAAGTATGTCAGATTGTGAAGTGGTAGTATTATAAGCCATGTGGACTTTGATGACTAAGTTTTTAGTTGCATTTTATGGAAATAATTATCAAATGGAAGGACAGTGTTTCTAAGTTGGGGAAGAAACACTGTGTGATGTTTCTCATGACCTTGCTGCCATGAGCAACACAGAAACCAGAATGGAGGAATTCTGATGATAAAAATATAATAAAATGTGTAATTTGTACCTGTATAGCAGCTAACAGATCAACATTAACTTCTCAGCTGTATTTGAGTTTTCTCAGGTATTGAGTTTGGCCTTTCAATCTAACAGAGACATTGATTGTTCCTGATATGGGACCGCTGCATGATTCTATAGGATGGGTGTGAAGGTATTGTGGGGTTGCAAAAACAAATAAAATTTAGTCAATGGTTTGTCAATCTCTAGCAACTAAGCATAGGATACAATATCAGCATTACACACATATCAAATGTATGCACAAAACATGGCAGTGGCCTTGCAAATCCAATACAATGAATCCACTATAGCGGGGTAGAGAATACAAGGTGGATCAGTTTCCGTTTCTTTAAGCAGCCAGGATCATATTTCATCTGGACTTAGAAATTTATTTACTTTCAAGAAGTAAATCACATTACAGCTTTCTTTTCCACTACACTTAACCTATCCAATATTCCACACCCAGTGTTTTTAACTACAATGTGAACGTCTTCAATGCCATTTTGAATATAAGTGCTCCAAAGTACTAATTCTGTTCTCTAATAGGCCTAACCATTTAATTGATTTTCTTTTGTTCTTTATGTACATCTAACATGTTTCATTTTTTTTTACTCGACTTGTTGTGTAAGCATCTGCCTCCACCACCACTTATGTCATCCATTCTAGACCTCAACCATCCTCCACGCCCTTTGGGTTAAAAAAATTCTCAGATCCCTTTAACCCTCATACTTCTCATTTTAACCCTATTTCTTCAGCCTTAGATTCTTCTGTCATGGGGAAAGATTTCCTACTATTTTACATGCTCTAATTTCATTCCCAACTTCTTAATATCTGCTTGCAGGAGCTCATGCACTTTTCTATCCATGTAATTGATATCACCGTTGGTCACAGATTCTGTTTCACCCTTCTGAATGCCACCACTCAATTACATCCTTGTCCCTGGCCTTTGGGTGACAATGCAACATCCTTAAAACAAGGTTGCAATGCAGAAATTCCATCTCTTTTACCCACTTCACTAAGTGTTCCTCTTTTGAGTTTCCTCTACCTTTCCAATGAAGTACAGCCACTGATGGTAGAGCTGCAACAATACTCTTCAAGGAACCACCTTCTCCCATTGGTACTCATAACCAAATACTGGTTAGACAGCGAGCTCCCATGACCTTTTTTTTCTTTCTCTGGTATCACCCAGTCCCTCTCTCACCCATGCTGAAATTTGCTGTCCATGACACACTCAGTCTCAAGTATGGGCTATCTAGGATTGGACGTAAATCCCACGGTAACCTATTCCCTCTACACTCACATTAACCCCCCAACCATATTCCAACTCTCACCTACACGCTAGGGGCAATTTACAGACATCAAATAATCTACCAGACACAGAAGAGAACCAGAGTACTCAGGAAAATAACTAGTACAGGGAGAACATGTAAGCAGCCAGAACTGGAAGTCAGAATTGACCCTATGCTCTGAGCCTTTGGCCATTCAACACATCTTTGATGCTTCTCTGTACCTCAAATCTCCTAAAGCTCTTTGACCCGCCAAACATTCTCTCTAGCTCTGCCTATAAGACCATAAGATATAGGAGCAGAAGTAGGCCATTCAGCCCATTGATTCTGCTCTGCCATTCAATCATGGGCTGATCCAATTCTTCCAGTCATGCCCACTTCCCTGCCTCCTCCCCATACCCTTTGATGCCCGGGCTAATCAAGAACCTTCCTATCTTTGCCTTAGATGCACCCAATGACTTGGCCTTGACAGCCACTCATGGCAACAAATTCCACAGATTTACCACTCTCTGACTAAAGCCTCATTTCTCATCTCAGATTTTATTTCCTTCATCTGCAGACGCTATCATTTATACCACTTTCTTTTTAAATTGCTGCCTTATAAATAACTCCATAGAACCATAGAACACTACAGCACAGTACAGGCCCTTCAGCCCTCCACATTGTGCCGACCCATATAATCCTTAAAAAAATACCAAACCCACACTACCCCATAACCTTACATTTTTCTTTCATCCATGTGCCTGTCCAAGAGGTTCTTAAATACCCCTGATGTTTTAGCCTCCACCACCATCCTTGGCAAGCCATTCCAGGCACTCACAACCCTCTGTATAAAAAAACTTACCCCGATGTCTCCCCTAAACTTCCCTCCCTTAATTTTGTACATATGCCCTCTTGTGTTTGCTATTGGTGCCCGGGGAAACAGGTACTGACTATCCACCCTATCTATGCCTCTCATAATCTTGTAGACCTCTATCAAGTCCCCTCTCATTCTTCAATGCTCCAAAGAGAAAAGTCCCAGCTCTGCTAACCTTGCTTCATATGACTTGTTCTCCAAACCAGGCAACATCCTGGTAAATCTCATCTGCACCCTCTCCATAGCTTCCACATCCTTCCTATAATGAGGTGACCAGAATTGAACACAATACTCTAAGTGCGGTCTCACCAGAGATTTGTGGAGTTGCAACATGACCTCTCTACTCTTGAACTCAATGACCTTATTAATGAAGCCTAGAATCCCATAGGCCTTCTTAACTACCCTATCAATCTGTGCAGCGACCTTGAGGGATGTATGGATTTGAACCCCAAGGTCCCTTTGTTTATCCACACTCTTAAGTAACTGACCATTAATCCTGTACTCAGTCTTCTGGTTTGTCCTTCCAAAATGCATCACCTCACACCTGTCCGGATTGAACTCCATCTGCCATTTTTCTGCTCAACTCTGCAGCCTGTCTATATCCTCTTGTAACCTTCGACAGCCTACAACTCCTCCAATCTTTGTGTCAACCGCAAACTTATTCACCCATCCTTCCACCTCTACATCCAGGTCATTTATAAAAATCACAAATAGCAGGGGTCCCAGGACAGATCCCTGTGGCACTCCACTAATCAGCGACCTCCAGGCAGAATACTTTACTTCCACAACTACCCTCTGCTTTCTTCCTTTAAGCCAATTTTTTATCCAAACAGCCAAGGTTTCACTTATCCCATGCCTCATGACTTTCTGGATGAGTCTCTCGTGAGGGACCATGTCAAATGCTTTGCCAAAGTCCATGTAGACCACATCCACTGCCCTACCCTCATCAATTTCTTTTGTTACCTGTTCAAAAAGCTCAATCAGGCTCGTGAGGCACAATCTTCCCTTCACAAAGCCATGTTGACTATCCATGAGTAGACTGTACTTCTCCAAATGCTCATAGATCCTATCCTTAAGAATCCTTTCCAATAGTTTGCAGACCACCGACGTAAGACTCACAGGTCTATAGTTCCCAGGTTTCTCCCTATTACCTTTTTTAAACAAGGGAACTACATTTGCCATTCTCCAGTCCTCCGGCACTTCCCCTGCAACCAAAGAGGATTCAAAGATCATAGCTAATGCTGCTGAGATCTCTTTTCTCAATTCCCACAACAACCTGGGATGTATCATATCCAGCCCTGGGGTTTATCAATCTTAATGTTTTTAAGAAGATCCAGGACTTCTTCTTCCTTAATCTCCACATTGTCCAGCGCACAGGTCTGCTCAACTTTGACCTCATCCTTTTCACTTGTGAATACTGAAGCAAAGTATTCATTTAGGACCTCCCCAACCTCCTGCGCCTCCAGGCACATGTTGCCCTCTTTATCCTTTAGCGGTCCCACCTTCATTCTCATCATCCTCCTATTCTTCACATATGCATAGAACGCCTTGGGGTTCTCCTTAATCCTACATGCCAAGGCCTTCTCATGCCCTGTTCGAGCTCTCCTAAGTCCTTTCTTTAGCTCCTTCCTGGCTGCCCTATATTTCTCATGAGCCCCTCCTACTTCCTGCTTCTTATATCTAACATATGCTTCCTTTTCCCTCTTGATGAATTGCCTCACGTATTCCATCAGCCACGGTTCCCTTTTCCTACCATTTTTTCCTTACCTCAGTGGGATAAACCTATCCTGAACCCAGCTCAAGTGGTCCCTAAATTTCTCCCATATTACTTCTGTGCTTTCCCCTTTGAACATCTGTTTCCAATTTACTCTTGCTAGTTCCTGCCTTATCCCTTCCCCAGTTAAACACTTTACCATTTCGTCTGATTTTATCCCTTTCCATAGCTATGCTGAAGCTAAGGGAGTTGTGGTCACTCTCACCAAAATGCTCCCCCACCAAGAGTCTGTCACCTGACCAGGTTCATTACCCAGAACTAGATCCAGTATGGCCTCTCCTCTCGTCGGCCAGTCCACGTACTGTGTCAGGAATCCTTCTTGAACACACCTGACAAATTCAGCCCCATTTATCCCCCTTGTACTCAGGAGGTGCTAGTCAATATGAGAGAAGTTGAAATCACCCATAGCTACTACCCTGTATTCCCTGCACCATTCTAAAATCTGCCTGCTTATCTGCTCCTCGGTGTCCCGAGGGCTACTTGGGGGCCTATAGACTACTCCCAGTACAGTGATTGATCCCTTCCTATTTCTGACTTCCACCCAGACTGACTCTGTGGACATTCCTTCTGCAGCATCCTCCCTTTCTATAGCCGTGATACTAACCCTGACCAGCAATGCCACTCCCCCCTCCTTTTCTACCTCCCATCCTATTCCTTTTAAAACACCCGAATCCCGGGACCTGCATCATCCAATCCTGCCCTTCCTCCAACCAAGTTTCAGTAACGGCCACAGCATCGTAGTTCCACGTACTAATCCATGCTCTAAGTTCATCCTCCTTATTCCTAATACTCCTAGCATTGAAATAGACACATTTCAACCCCTTTAACTGGCTACAATTATGTTCTGTCCCCTGGCTGTCCTTCCTCAGAACTCTTAGCATCATGCTCTTGTCCTTCTACCTTAATTCCCGCACTCACATTTTGATTCCCACCCCCTGCCAAACTAGTTTAAACCCTCCCCAACAGCTCTATCAAATCTGCCCGCCAGGATATTGGTCCCCCTGGGATTCAAGTGCAACCCGTCCTTTTTGTACAGGTCACAGCCACCCCAAAAGAGGTCCCAATGATCCAGAAATCTGAATCCCTACCCCCTGCTCCAATCCCACAGCCACACATTTATCCTCCATCTCATTCTATTCCTATTCTCACTGTTGCGTGGCACAGGCAGTAATCCAGGGATTACTACCTTTGAGGTCCTGCTTTTCAACTTCCTTCTTAACTCCCTGTAGTCTTCTTTCAGGACCTCTTCCCTTTTCCTCCCTATGTCATTGGTACCAATCTGTACCACAACCTCTGGCTGTTCTCCCTCCCACTGCAGGATATCTCGGACACGATCAGAAATATCCCGGACCCTGGCACCTGGGAGGCAAACTACCATCCGAGTTTCTTTCCTGCATCCACAGAGTCACCTGTCAGTCCCCCTGACTATAGAGTCCCCTATCACTACTGCCTTACTCTTCTTTTCCCTACCCTTCTGAGCCACAGGACCAGACTCTGTGCCAGAGGCACGGCCACTGTCGCTTCCTCCAGGTAGGCTGTCCCTCCCCACCAACAGTACTCAAACAGGAGTGCTTATTGTCAAGGGGTACAGCCACAGGGGTACTCTCTAGTACCTGACTCTTCCCCTTCCCTCTCCTGACTGTGACCCATTTCTCTGTCTCCCATGGCCCCGGAGTGACAACCTGTTTGTAACCTCTCTATCACCTCCTCACTCTCCCTGACCAGACGAAGGTTATTGAGCTGCAGCTCTAGTTTCCTAACATGGTGCCTTAGGAGTTGCATCTTGATGCACCGGGTGCAGATGTGGCTGTCCGGGATGCTGGGAGACTCCAGGACCGCCCACATCTGACACCGACCACAGAAAACTGGCCTCACACATATACTACTTGCTTTTGCAATTAACAACTGCCTCATCTCGTCCCGTTACCTTTGAAGCCCGTTGAGCCAACGCCCTTTCCCTCTGCTGCCTCTCACTCCACAGCCCACTCCAAACGCTGCCCGCTGGATATGGCTGCCTTCTTTTTAAACTGTTTGCGCTCAAATGGCTGACTCCATTGACCAAGCCTTAGTTTATCTGCCCAAATATTTCCTTATTGATTAGAGATGGAAAATTTAATTAGAAAAATGATCATCCATGGTGTTATAATATGTAGAATGGGGTTGAAGGGCTGAATGGTCCCTTCCTAGCCCTCTGTTCATATTTCATAGAATCACAGAAGGGTTACATCAAGGAAGGAGGCCATGCGGACCACTGAGTCCATATCAGTTCTTTGCAAGAATACTCCAACAAGTCCAACTCTGAAATCTGGGGAGAAAAAAAAAGAGGTCATGGGTGAAGGGGGAAAAGTTCTTCACGCAGAGAGTTCTTCACGCAGAAAGTGGTGGGAGTGTGGAATGAGCTGCCAGATGAAATGGTGAATGCCGGCTCACTTTTGACATTTAAGAAAAACTTGGACAGGTATATGGATGAGAGGGGTTTGGAGGGATATGGCCCAGATGCAAGTGAGTGGGAATAGGCAGAAAAGTGGTTTGGCATAGCCAAAAAGGGCCAAAACGCCTGTTTCTGTGCTGTAATGTTCTATGGTTCTGTAAAAAGATTAAAATAGGAATGTGGAAGACTAGGAGGAGCAGTAGACCATTTAGCCCTGCAGGTCCGATTCGTTATTTAATGTATTCAGGGCTGTATCACTATCTCAACACCATGCTCCACTCTGCTACATACCCCTTGATACCTTGAAGCCTGTAGAAACCTGTTTATCTCATTCTTAAATAATGTGTGAGGTCTAATAGAGGTGAAATTTATACAGCAAAAGGCAGGGCACTAAAGAATTTTAATGAACAGAGAGACTAAATGGTGTTAAGTCCATAGTTCATTGAAAGTAGCATCACAGGTAGGTAAGGTGGTAAAGAAGACAATGGGTCTGCAGGCCTTCATAGGTCAGGGCAGAGACTTTAGAGTTTAGAGTATTTTGTGCAGTTCTGGTCGCTGCACTATAAGAATGTAATTGTGCTGGAGGCAATTCAAAGAAAATTTACCAGCGTGTAGCCTGGATTGGACGACTTAACTTTTTGAGAATATTTTGATCGCCTGGGTTTCTTTTTTTCTGGAATGGTGATCTGAAACAAGTCTATGAGATCATGAGAGACATTGAATGGGTAGATAGTGAACGTCTCTTTCCTGTGGTAAGGATAACAAAAGGTTGAAATAGGATGTTGATTAAGATGAGAAGGAGTTGTTTTAAAGTGGATCTGAGAGGTAAGTTTTCTAAAAGCAGAGTGGTTGATACTCAGAAGTCACTACCAGAGGATATGGTAGAATCAGATGCAATACTACATTTAGGAGACAAAGAGAGAAGGCAAAACAGAGGGATAAGGTCCTAACACAGACAAATTAGATTTCAGAAAGTAGTCAAAATGTCAGCATTGAAATGTCAGGCAAAAGGGCTCAATTCTCTGTTGCGTGACTCTGTAGGCTGCTGTCTCTGCAGTGGCACACTTTGGGAATTTAAGGGAAGGCAGGATATACACAGTTAATGATAGCGTTTTAAAAGAGCTGTCAAACGGTAGTAGCTAAGACAATAAATACAATATTCCATGAGAATGACATCATTGGTAGTCAGGGTGATGAAAAGGGCACATGGCATGCTTGCTTTCATCATTCAGGGCATTGACCACAGGTGCTGGCATGTCATGTTACAGTTCTACGAGATGTTGGTGATGCTGCATTTGGAGGAGTGTGTGTAATTCTGGTTGCTATACTGCAAGGAGGTTGAGACAGTGCAGGAAAGGAAGTTACCAGGACTGGATAGCTTGAATTACGAAGAGAGATTGGATAGGTTGGGATTATTTTGTCTGGAGCAAAGAGGCTGAGGACAACATTATAGTGGCTTATAAAATCATGAGAGGAATTGATAGAGCATCCATTTTCCGGTGTAGGCAATTTCAAAACAGAAGGACAGAGATATAAGGTGAGACGAGAAACAGTTAAAGAAGATCTGAGTTTTTCCACATAGAAAATAGTAAGGACCTGGAAAGAAAACACAAGAGACTGCAGATGTTGGAAGCGAGTGTAAAAATCTGCTAGAGGAACT
This sequence comes from Hypanus sabinus, assembly GCF_030144855.1. Lineage (NCBI taxonomy): Eukaryota > Metazoa > Chordata > Chondrichthyes > Myliobatiformes > Dasyatidae > Hypanus > Hypanus sabinus. The sequence continues at coordinate 152,336,145 of NC_082706.1, forward strand.
CAGCAGACGAGGCTGCATCAGTATATGGAGAGAATTGTTGATGTTCTGGGTTGAAACTCAGTATTAAGATTGAGGTGAAGTGGGATCAGAAGGAGACAGAGAAATGGGAGAACTAGAAATGGATTGAAAATGATGGGTGGTGGTGGTGGGGAGAACTGTTCAAACTATCTGGAATTAACTTCATGAGGAGGTGGCAGAGACGTATATATAATTGAAAAAGCATTAGACAGGTACCTGGATAGGAAAGGTTTTGACTGATATGGGACCAAAACAGTGAAACAGAACTCGCATAGGTGGGCACGTTGTTGACCTGGATGAGTTAAACTGAAGGGCCTGTTTCTATACTGTATAACTCTGTAACTCTAATGACTAAACTCAATATTTGCATTTCCTCCCAGAACACTGTTCCAAAGTCCTGGGCTCTCACAGTGCAGTGTTCAGACATTTAAGAATAACCCAAAACATTAAAGAGAAAGCATTAGTGATTATCGGTCTCTTTTGGCAATTTGTTCAATTGTTTCTATTTCATAATTATTTGAATTTTGATTTTTTCAAATACCCAAAATCTGGAATTCCAGATTTTTGAATTTTGTTTGTGTACACATTTGCATAACTCAATATACGCGAGAAAGCAGAATGTATGAGAATGTTCAAACGAGAGGACATGATTTGAGAGTTAGGGGGCAGAAGTTTAAGGGAAACACGAGGGGGTATTTCTTTACTCACAGAGTGATAGCTGTGTGGAATGAGCTTCCTGTAGAAGTAGTAGAGGCCAGTTCAGTTTATGTCATTTAAGGTAAAATTGGATAGGTATATGGACAGGAAAGGAGTGGAGGGTTATGGGCTGAGTGCGGGTAGGTAGGAATAGGTGAGATTAAGAGTTCGGCATGGACTAGGAGGGCCGAGATGGCCTGTTTCCGTGCTGTGATTGTTATATGGTTTATATGGTATGGTGGACAAATTTGAAGTACGTGGAGGAGAACAAGTTAAAGGGTGAATCACACATCACTGAAGTATATTCCACAAATAAATTTGCCTTTTTAGCTGACAGTGATGCTGTGGCATCACCTGCAGCTCATGCTGGTGGAAGGCTGCCCAGAATCAGTGCTGGTTCCATTCTAGAGTTAGATGTTAAATTGTATTTGAAGTTCCTTTACTAAATATCTTTTATATTCTGCTTCAACAGTTTTAAAATCATTTGTCGTTTGCAGTTTCAAAAGGGAATTTATCCATTTTACTGGTTTTCAGTTTACCTAGTAAAACATATGAATTTATGAAACAAGAGGATTTTGGGCATAGTGTAGAAGACCAGGTATATAGGTGGACAGAAAGCAGTTGCAGACGTGGGCAGAGAAATAGCAGGAAGAAATTAAACAGGCAAACTGTGAGGTGTTGCAAATGTAAAGAAATAGTACACTGTGAATGGCAAGACCTTTACCAGTAAAGAAACAGCGGGATCTTGGGGATCCATTTTCAAAATTCCTTTGAAATGGTGCACACGTTGGTAAGATGGGAAAGCAGATTTATGGCATGCTTGACTTTATTAGTGAAGACACTAAGCTGTTGAGAAGTTATATAAAACTATACAACAGCATTAGTACTGAGGGTGGAACTGGATCAGAAGGAGAAAGAGAAATGGGAAGACTGCAGATAGACTGGAAAGTGGGCGTGGTGCTGAGGAGAACTATTCAAATGTATCTGGAATGAACTGCCAGAGGAGATGGCAGAAACATATATAATTACAATGAAGGCCTTGGAGCTTTATAAAACTACAAAGCTTTAAACACCACATCTTTAGTATGGCATTTAATTCTGCTTGCCCCATTTTAGGAAGGAAGTGGAGGCCTTAGAGAGGTTCAGAAGAGGTTGCTGACTGGATTAGAGTCCATGTGGTATGAAGAGAGGTTGGACAATCTTGGATTGTTTTCTCTGAAGCTGTGGAGACTGAGGAGAAGCCTCATAGTAGGTTATAAGATTAAAATAGGTGTTGATATAGTAGATAGCTTGTTTCTTTACCCCAGGATTGGAATGTCTAATACTGGAGGGTACTTAAAGTGAGATGGGATAAGTTCAAACACAGATGTGCAGGGCAAGTTTTTTATTAGATGCCAAGATTGATGGATGCCTGTAATGTACTGTCGGGGTGATGTGGAAGTAGATATGATAGTGACATTCAAGAGACTCTTAGATAAACACATGAATGTGCAGAGAATAGAGGGATATGGACATCGTGTAGGCAAAAGCGATTAGTTGGGCAATTACCAGTTTACTGGTTCAGCACAGCATTGTGGGGCAAGGGGCTTGTTCCTGTGCTATCCTGTTCTAAGTTCATGACTTTTTTTCAAGGATAGAAATGTCAAATGCTAGAGCAGCAATGGCTGGAGTCTGCAAAAAATGAGGGAAGTGCAAAACAGCTATATTCCAAATAAGAAGAAATTTTGGAATGGAAGAAGGACACTACTGTGGCTGACAAGTGAAGTCAGAGCCAAAGTAAAAGCAAAAGAGAGGGCATACAAGGAAACCAAAGTTAGTGGGAAGAAAGAGGATTGGGAAGCTTTTAAAAACTTGCAGAAGGAAACTAAGAAAGTCATTAGGAAGGAAAAGATTAATTATGAAAGGAAGCTGGCAACTAATATCAAAGAAGATACTAAAAGCTTTGTTAAGTATATAAAGGGTAAAAGAGAGTTGAGGGTAAATATAGGACCAATAGAAAATGACACTGGAAGTATTGAAATGAGAGACGCAGAGATGGCAGAGGAACTGAATGCGTATTTTGCATCAGTCTTCATAGTGGAAGACATCATCGGTATACTGGACATTCAAGAGTGTCAGGGAACTGAAATATGTGCAGTGAAAATTACAACTGAGAAGGTGCTCAGGAAGCTTAATGTTCTGAGGGTGGATAAATCTCCTGGACCTGATGGAATGCACCCTTGGATCTAAAGGAAGCAGCTGGAGATATTGTAGAGGCATTAATGATGATCTTTCAAGAATCGATATATTATATTATGGGATTGTACTGGATGACTGGAAAATTGCAAATGTTACTCCGTTATTTAAGAAGGGCAGGAGGCAGCAGAAAGGAAACTATAGACCTGTTAGCCTGACATCTGTGGTTGGGAAGTTGTTGGAATCGATTGTTAGGTATCAGATTACGGAATATCTGGAGGCACATAACAAGATAGGCCAAAGCCAGCATGGTTTCCTGAAAGGAAGATCCTGCCTGACAAATCTACTGCAATTTTTTGAGGATTTTACAAGCAGGGTAGACAAAGGAGATACAGTAGACATGGCGTACTTGGATTTTCAGAAGGCCTTTGACAAAGTGCCACACATGAGGCTGTTTAGCAAGATAAAACTCATGGAATTACAGAGGAGTTACTAGAATTACTGTAATTACTAGAATGGGAAGAGCATTGACTTATCAGCAGAAAACAGAGAATGGGAATAAAGGAATCCTATTCTGGCTGGCTGCCAGTTACCAGTGGTGTTCCACCAGGCTCGTTGTTGGGACCGCTGCTTTCTATGATGTATGATCGGAGTTCTGAGAGGCGGGACTGCGCAGGCGCGTGAAGGAGGCCTGGGAAGGAGGGAAGATATAAAAAGGAGAGACTGAGTGAGGTAGTTCTCTTTTGGAAGAGGACAGCGAGGCTTTGAGAGGAAGTGCGGCGGCGGCCATTTTCAAATTGTCCAATTGCTTCTCAGATCGGAGTTCTGAGAGGCGGGACTGCGCAGGCACGTGAAGGAGGCCTGGGAAGGAGGGAAGATATAAAAAGGAAAGACTGAGTGAGGTAGTTCTCTTTTGGAAGAGGACAGCGAGGCTTTGAGAGGAAGTGCGGCGGCGGCCATTTTCAAATTGTCCAATTTCTTCTCAGATCAGAGTTCTGAGAGGCGGGACTGCGCAGGTGCGTGAAGGAGGCCCGGGAAGGAGGGAAGATATAAAAAGAATGCAGCCTTATGCAGCAGGCAGCTTCGGTTGTGGTCAGCGGAGTGAGCCGGGAGCAGAGTGTAGGGCTTAGGCTCAGAGGGCTTAGGCGGAAGAGGGCACAGTAGGCTTATCTTTTAGTTCTCCTTGAAATTTTCAGTTATTCGTGAAGTATGAGTATGAGGGCAGCTTGTTGTTCTCGGTGTCGGATGTGGGAGGTCCTGGAGTCTCCGAGCCTCTCGGACGTCCACATCTGCGCCAGGTGCGCCGAACTGCAGCTCCTGAGGGACCGAGTTAGGGAACTGGAGCTGCAGCTCGATGACCTTTGCCTGGTCAGGGAGAGTGAGGAGGTGATAGAGAGGAGTTACAGGCAGGTGGTCACTCCAGGGCCACGAGAGGCAGATAGGTGGGTCACGGTCAGGAAGGGGAAGAGGCAGGTACTAGAGAGTACCCCAGTGGCTGTACCCCTTGACAATAAGTACTCATGTTTGAGTACTGTTGGGGGGGACAGCCTACCTGGTGGGAGTGACAGTGGCCGAGCCTCCGGCACAGAGGACAACCCTGTAGCTCAGAAGGGTAGGGATAGAAGAAAGAGGACCATAGTAATAGGGGACTTGATAGTCAGAGGTTCAGACAGGCGGTTCTGTGGAGGTGATCGGGTGTCCCGGATGGTAATTTGCCTCCCTGGTGCCAGGGTTCGGGACGTTTCTGATCGCGTCCAAGATATCCTGAAGTGGGAGGGTGAGGAGCCAGAGGTCGTGGTACATGTAGGTACCAATGACATAGGTAGGAAAAGGGAAGATGTCCTGAAACGAGAGTATAGGGAGTTAGGAAGGCAGTTAAGAAGAAGGACCGCAAAGGTAGTAATCTCGGGATTACCGCCTGTGCCACGCGACAGTGAGAGCAGGAATGGAATTAGGTGGAGGATGAATGCGTGGCTGTGGGATTGGAGCGGGGGCAGGGATTCAAGTTTCTGGATCGTTGGGACCTCTTCTGGGGCAGGCGTGACCTGTTCAAGAAGGACGGGTTACACTTGAATCCTGGGGGGACCAATATCCTAGCGGGAAGGTTTGCTAGGGCTACAGGGCAGACTTTAAACTAGTAAGATGGGGGGGGGGGGTGGTGGGAATCAATTTGAGGAAACTATGGGAGGGGAGGTTAGTTCACCAGTAGAGCAAGTAAGTAGACAGTGTGTGAGGGAGGAAAGGCAGGTGATGGAGAAGGGATGCGCTCAGCCCGAAGATGTAGGGGAGAAGAAGGAAAAGGATAATAAATTTGAATGCATTGTTAGGGATGAAAAGAGAGGAGGAGGCAGAGATTATCTTAAATGTATCTATTTTAATGCTAGGAGCATTGTAAGAAAGGTGGATGAGCTTAAAGCGTGGATTGATACCTGGAATTATGATGTTGTAGCTATTAGTGAAACATGGTTGCAGGAAGGGTGTGATTGGCAACTAAATATTCCTGGATTTAGTTGCTTCAGGTGTGATAGAGTAGGAGGAGCCAGAGGAGGAGGTGTTGCATTGCTTGGCCGAGAAAATCTTATGGCGGTGCTTTGGAAGGATAGATTAGAGAGCTCCTCTAGGGAGACCATTTGGGTGGAATGGGAAAGGTGTAGTAACACTGATAGGAGTGTATTATAGGCCACCTAATGGGGAGCGTGAGTTGGAAGACTAAATGTGTAAGGAGATACCAGATATTTGTAGTAAACACAAGGTGGTGATTGTGGGAGATTTTAATTATCCACACGTAGACTGGGAAGCTCATTCTGTAAAAGGGCTGGATGGTTTAGAGTTTGTGAAATGTGTGCAGGATAGTTTTTTGCAACAATACATAGAAGTACCGACTAGAGATGGGGCAGTGTTGGATCTCCTGTTAGGGAATGCAATAGGTCAGCTGACAGATGTATGTGTTGGGGAGCACTTCAGGTCCAGTGATCACAATAGCATTAGCTTCAATATAATTATGGAGAAGAACAGGACTAGACCTAGAGTTGAGATTTTTGATTGGAGAAAGACTAACTTTGAGGAGATGCGAAGGAATTTAGAGAGAGTGGATTGGGTCAAGTTGTTTTATGGGAAGGATGTAATAGAGAAATGGAGGTCATTTAAGGGTGAAATTATGAGGGTACAGAATCTTTATGTTCCTGTTAGGTTGAAAAGACAGGTTAAAGGTTTGAAAGCACCATGGTTTTCAAGGGATATTAGAAACTTGGTTCGGAAAAAGAGGGATGTCTACAATAGATATAGGCAGCATGGAGTAAAGGAATTGCTCGAGGAATATAAAGAATGTAAAAGGAATCTTAAGAAAGAGTTTAGGAAAGCTAGAAGAAAATACGAGGTTGGTTTGGCAAATAAGGTGAAAGTAAATCCGAAAGGTTTCTACAGTTATATTAAAAGCAAGAGGATAGTGAGGGTTAAAATTGGTCCCTTAGAGAATCAGAGTGGTCAGCTATGTGTGGAGCCGAGGGAGATGGGAGAGATTTTGAACGATTTCTTCTCTTCGGTATTCACTAAGGAGAAGGATATTGAATTGTGTAAGGTGTGGGAAACAAGTAAGGAAGTTATGGAACCTATGACAATTAAAGAGGTGGAAGTACTGGCGCTTTTAAGAAATTTAAAAGTAGATAGATCTCCGGGTCCTGATAGGATATTCCCCAGGACCTTGAGGGAAGTTTGTGTAGAGATAGCAGGAGCTCTGACGGAGATCTTTAAGATGTCATTAGAAACGGGGATTGTGCCGGAGGAGTGGCGTATTGCTCATTGTTTAAAAAGGGTTCTAGAAGTAAGCCTAGCAATTATAGACCTGTCAGTTTGACATCAGTGGTGGGTAAATTAATGGAAAGTATTCTTAGAGATAGTATTAATAATTATCTGGATAGACAGGATCTGATTAGGAGTAGCCAGCATGGATTTGTGCGTGGAAGGTCATGTTTGACAAACCTTATTGAATTTTTTGAAGAAGTTACGAGGAATGTTGACGAGGGTAAGGCAGTGGATGTAGTCTATATGGGCTTCAGCAAGGCCTTTGACAAAATTCCACATGGAAGGTTAGTTAAGAAGGTTCAGTCGTTAGGTATTCATGCTGGAGTAATAAAATGGATTCAACAGTGGCTAGATGGGAGATGCCAGAGAGTAGTGGTGGATAATTGTTTATCGGGATGGAGGCCAGTGACTAGCGGGGTGCCTCAGGTATCTGTTTTGGGCCCAATGTTGTTTGTAATATACATAAATGATCTGGATGATGGGGTGGTAAATTGGATTAGTAAGTATGCCGATGATACTAAGGTAGGAGGTGTTGTGGATAATGAGGTGGGTTTTCAAAGCTTGCAGGGAGATTTATGCCGTTTAGAAGAATGGGCTGAACGTTGGCAGATGGAGTTTAATGCTGAGAAGTGTGAGGTTCTACATTTTGGCAGGAATAATCCAAATAGAACATACAGGGTAAATGGTAGGGCATTGAGGAATGCAGTGGAACAGAGAGATCTAGGAATAACAGTGCATAGTTCCCTGAAGGTGGAGTCTCATGTAGATAGGGTGGTGAAGAAGGCTTCTGGAACGCTGGCCTTTATAAATCGGAGCATTGAGTACAGAAGTTGGGATGTAATGTTAAAATTGTACAAGGCATTGGTAAGGCCAAATTTGGAATATTGTGTACAGTTCTGGTCACCGAATTATAGGAAAGATATCAATAAATTAGAGAGAGTGCAGAGACGATTTACTAGGATGTCACCTGGGTTTCAGCACTTAAGTTACAGAGAAAGGTTGAACAAGTTAAGTCTCTATTCATTGGAGCGTAGAGGGTTGAGGGGGGATTTGATTGAGGTATTTAAAATTTTGAGAGGGATAGATAGAGTTGACGTGAATAGGCTGTTTCCATTGAGAGTAGGAGAGATTCAAACGAGAGGACATGATTTGAGAGTTAGGGGGCAAAAGTTTAAGGGAAACACGAGGGGGTATTTCTTTACTCAGAGAGTGATAGCTGTGTGGAATGAGCTTCCTGTAGAAGTAGCAGAGGCCAGTTCAGTTGTGTCATTTAAGGTAAAATTGGATAGGTATATGGACAGGAAAGGAGTGGAGGGTTATGGGCTGAGTGCGGGTAGGTGGGACTAGGTGAGATTAGTTCAGCACCGACTAGGAGGGCCGAGATGGCCTGTTTCCGTGCTGTGATTGTTATATGGTTATATGGTTATATCAATGATTTGGACTATGGAATTAATGGATTTGTGGCTAAATTTGCCAATGATACGAAGAAAGGTGGAAGAGTGGGTAGTGTTGAGGAAACAGAGAGCCTGCCGAGAGACATTACGGGATAGTTTAGGAGCATGAGCAAAGAAGCGGCAAATGAAATACAATGTTGAAAATTGTATGGTCTTACACTTTGGTGGAAGAAATAAACAGGCAAACTATTATTTAGATGGAGAGAAAATTCAAAATGCAGAGATGCAAAGGGAGTCCTTGTGCAAGATATCCTGAAGGTTAACCTCCAGTTTGAGTCAGTGGTGAAGAAGGTGAATGCAATGTTGGCATTCATTTCTAGAGGTATTTAAAATAAGAGTAGGGATGTGATGTTGAGGCTCTAAAAAGCACTCGTGAGACCACACTTTGAGTATAGTGTGCAATTTTGGGTTCCTTATTTTAGAAAGGATATACAGACATTGGAGAGGGTTCAAAGAAGATTCACGAGAATGATTCCAGTAATGAAAGGGTTACTGCATGAGGAACGTCTGGCAGCTCTTAGTCCATATTCCCTGGAGTTCAGGAGAATGAGGGAGGATCTCATAGAAACATTTCAAATGGTTAAAGGCCTGAACAGATTAGGTATGGCAAAGTTAATTCCCATGGTAGGGGATTCTAGGACAAGAGGGCATGACTTTAGGATTGAAGGGCATCCATTTAGAACTGAGGTGCAGAGAAATTACTTTAGTCAGAGGGTAGTAAGTCTGTGGAATTTGTTGCCATGAGCGGCTGTAGAGGCCAAGTCATTGGGTGCATTTAAGGCAGAGATAGGTAGGTTCTTGATTAGCTAGGGCATCAAAGGGTATGGGGAGAAGGCAGGGGAGTGGGGATGACTAGAAGAATTGGATTGAATGGCGGAGCAGACTCGATGGGCGGAATAGTCTAGTTCTCCTCCTATATCTTATGGTCTTATATTAATCTTTGAGATTTATTTTGGGAAGTCCGAGTCTCCTAAAGCAGCAATAATGGATCAGTGCCACCATGAATGATAGAGCTGACTTGGGGTAAAAGTATATCAGTACTAGGTTGCCTGAGATGGTGTCACCACACTAAAGAAACAACCCAGCTCGCCAACCCATCCAGCTTATCCTCATCAATCAATCTGTCAATACAGCATTGTGATCCAATTTCAGCTCTTAGCAAGGAAGTCCTGTCTTTTCACCAAGGTTATTCTTTGTCATGTTCTGCAGCTTAAGAAACAACCAAGAGGTCCACCAGCATCAGCCGAACCATAATCCATCATGATCTAAGACTCAAGATATTTTCCTCACTCTGATTTAATGAAGCTTGTAGAAGAGCATGCTAGGATCAGCACTAGATAGGCACAAAATGAAGTACAAATGTAGTAAATGCCAATTGTTCTGTATTCATGTCATTTTCAGCAGTAGTTGTGAAGAGCAGATCGGAGATCTGCAGTTCCTATCACACTCATTTGCAGAGCCGGACATGTAAGCAGCTAACAGGAGGAAGGGGCTCCTGGAACATCTCTATTCACAACAAAGGTTAAGTATAGGCTTGGGGGAAAAAAGGCTTGGGGGGGTGGGGTTAATGGCACCTAACGGCGACTCCTTTGCTTGCATCTTCAGAGACAGCTCTATTTCCATCTTTAACCTCTATTTTTCCCTTTCAGGGTTCCTTTGCAGACCCTGACCTGGAGTTACATACTGACTATGGTTCTTTGCAGGAATGGGACCCACTCTCGGGGTTTCATCACTGGCCATTCGGCATGCCAAAGGTTCGGCCTAATAGTCCGGATCCAACTTGGAAGCCTAGGACCTCAGGGCTCTGGAGATGGGCGGATTAAGGGTTGGTGTCATGACAGAAGACCCGTGTGTTGTTGGGGGTGTCAGAATATCTGTTGTGTGCCTGGAGACTCGGGTCTTTTGCAATCTTCAGGCACAGAGCTCATAAAAAGCGATGTAATAGACTTTTAACATCATAAACCAGCGAGTTGTTTGTTATGTCTCCCTGCTCACTAGGAAAACGGAGACACCTCTTTCTCCCTTATTAGCGCGAGAGAGAACTTGTGGTATGTCAAATACCAGGTGAAATGCAGTCTTTGGGGTAACTGCAAGTCTGTGTCTTTGCTATTGCTTTACTCACGATTGAGTGCTCAGTGGCAGTGCCAATCCTTTTTGTTGGCGGTGGGGGGGAGAGGGAATGTTGCTTGCTGCCACTTACACACAGGAGGGAGGGGAGCTGGGGGTGACTTTGGGGTTCTAACATTTAACTGTCGTTCATTCATTTGGGCACTCCTCTGTTTTCATGGATGATTGTGAAGAAAAAGCATTTCAGGATGTATATTGTATACATTTTTCTGACATTAAATTGTACCTTTGAAAATAATAATTCTGAAACATTACCAACCACTTTTGGACTTGAGTGAGTGATCCATTTAGCTCCCCTTTGCAATCCGCACTATCTCAGAAGCTGGCCTTCCACTATTTTATTTCAACCTGCATTATTTCAAGAGTTGGTGAGTACACTGGATACAACAAAGCACATAAGCTTTCTCATTTGCAATGCTGAATTTTTGTTCTCCACTGCAAGCCATGCTTCTTGTTATGTTCGTCTAATAAAGCAATATACCAGCATCCTGACAATAAGGGATCTAATTTCGGTGGTATTTTCTATCCATAAATCCAATCAGAGCAATTACTTCCTCATCATTCTGCTCTTAATGATCAGCAAAGAACAGGAAGGTATTGCTGGTAATGCTGCCAAGACACCAGATTCCCCATTTATCTGTTTCAACTGGATAATGTGACTGGTAGAACAGGGCAGCACCTAGATCTGTGTTTGTGACACCCCAGAACCCTTCTACTGTAAGCATAATTTGGATGTTTGTTATAACATGCTATACTTGTCTGGATGAATGTTTCTTCAACAATATTCAAATATTTTAGAGTACCCCTGATATATCTAATCGGCAAGTTCAACATCTGTAATTGGGAAGGTGATGGTAAGCTACATTCTTAACCCATTGCAGTATTTTTCATGAAAGCCCGTTCATAGTGTTGGTGGGTGTGGAAATCTAGGATTTACATGCAGTAACAATGAAGGACATTTCCAAGTCAAAATGCTGTGCAACTTGGAGGAGAATCTGCAGGTGATGGTGTTCCAATAATCCTGAAACCTTCCTCTCCTATGTTGGTGGAGGGTGCTGTCTGAGTGGTCTAAACACTAGCAACTACTTATCATTTTGTGGATTACACACCCCTGCAGTCATTGTGTGTCAGTGCTAACAATAATAAATAGCTAAGTGGTGGGTAGGGTATCAGTCAATTGGCCTGTTGTATTTTGAATTTTTTCAAGCCTGATGAAGATGATATTCCTTCAGGCTTTATTTATGAGCAACTGAGAACTTTTATGACAAGATTTATATAAACCTATCCATACACCTGTTACAATTGAGCCAAAAATACCCCAAGAATGATAAAGTACATTTCTCCACAGGTTTTTTTTTACAGTTTTACTTAACTTTAATGGTTAGGCAAAACTATGAGTTGCTCCTCTTCAGGATAATTTTGACATAACACAGCATAATTTTGACATGTTTTTGAACTGACTTTGCTTTCTTATTTTCATTGATCTCTCAATCATCCTTGCAGGGCCTAATTGCACTTGAATTTGCAACGACAGCATAAGGTCATGTGCTAGTTATTGTTTATTTATAAATTTACACTGTACAATTTAACATATTTTGTGCCAAGTAAAAATGCAAAGAGCATACATACCTACTGTAGAAATCATCTCTATAATAATCATAGTCAAAGTCGTAACCACTGCTGAAAAAGGGAGAAAACAACTTTAATGAGATGCTGCAGAATAACAACCCATTTTCCAAGCTTAAAAAATAGAGTGGATTAATTCTGATAACATTGAATACAAAGCAGAAAATAACAGTACATAGAAAGGTAGGTGGCAAATTAACAGTTGTTACATGAAAGATACAGAGAAAGCAGGAAATGCTAGAAACACACCCTCGGACATCCTGTATTTTTTTCAATTTTTCAATTCAGATGAAAATATGTTAAACTTGCTGGAAGTTTGTTCTGTGCATTTCTATAGTGTTCTGATTTTCTTCTAAATATCCAGTAGTCATAATCTTTATTTAAGATGTGCTGACTTTTCAGACTTGCTCTTAAGGTCATCCTATCATCAAACAAATACATTTCTTTGTCTCCAGTGAAAGCATTCATTTAATTCAGGTTACCTGGAGAGTGAGCGAGAGCTTCTGTAAACTCAGATTAATGTAGAACTCCTGACCTGCAGACTTAGGGCAACTGCCAGATATCCCAAGTGTGTTTAGAGTTGTGATTGGTGTACATCAAAAGTCATGGAGAAAACATGAGCGAGTACCAATCTGAGTGTTATGGGGCTGAACTTGCCCTGAGGCACATTCGTCTGCCTAGTCCTACAGAGTCAAATTGAAAGACCTTTGAACGACACTGCCATTTCAGATTTACTCTTGATGGGCTTTCAAAGGGTGACAAGGTTACATCAACTTCCATTCTGGCCTAGGTTTTAAACTGCAGCTAGGGATCAATGAGATCATTGTAATTATGTGCAAATTTAAAGCAGTATCCTGTCAGCTTTGAGAAGGTCCATAGGAAGCAATTGTTCAATTTACTATGTCTGCACTGAGCCTTAAGTAAAAAAAAATTGTGTTAGTACCAAACTTATCTACATCACTGTATTTATCTGACTCTTTTTTGAAGGTTACAATGTCAATAAGAAAGTCATTCAGTCCAACTCTGTGACTTGTTCACCCTGCTCCCTCTGGATGCATGTAGTCATAACCCCTTTCTGCAGGAGTGACATACAGTAGCTGAAAATTCAACTGTTGGGAGTGTTTGTGAACAACTTACTTTACAACAGCCAGCCAGGACAGGAGAAAGTAAGCAACCAAAAGCCATTGTTCCAAGAAGACAAGCATAAATATATCAGAATTATATTTGGTTGTAATAACTTCAACATATCTGTATGAGATTGCACAGAAATAGCACTGATCTAAATCACCAATCCTCATAGAGGCATCAGAAGTGGAAGGGGTGAGCAATTTGAAGTTCCTGGGTGGCAACATCTCTGAGAATCTATCCTGGGCCCAACATGTTGATGCTGTTACAAAGAAGGCACAACAGTGGCTATACTTCATCAGAAGTTTGGCATGTTACCAAAGACACTCGCAAATTTCTACTGATGTATCAGGGAGAGCATTCTAATTGGCTACATCACCATCTAGTATTGGGAGCAGGAGCTGGGGAGCGGGGTGGAGCTGCACAGGATCAAAATAAGTTGCAAACTCAGCCCGCTCCATCATGGGCACTAGCCTCCCCGGCAATCAGGATGTTTTCAAGGAGTGATGCCTCAAAAAGGCAGCATCCAGGCAGAATCCATCATTAAGGACCCCCATCACCCAGGACATGTCCTCTTCTCATTGCTACTATCAGGGAAGAGACACACTCAACGATTCAGGAACAGCTTCTTTCCCTCTGCCATTAGATTTATGAATGGAGATTGAACCCATGAAAACGACCTTACTATTTGTTGTACTACTAATTAAGTTAACTTTATGTATATATTTTTACTGTAATTCCTAGTTTTATTATTATATATTTCTCAATATATATAGTGACTCAAGTGTGACAGTGGAAAAATGTGTATGGAACTGGAGGAGATAGCAGAGGTACCTAATGAGTACTTTGCTTCAGTATTCACTACAGAAAAGGTTTTTGGTGATTGCAAGAAGACTTCCAGTGGACTGAAAAGCTTGAGCATGTAGATATTAAGAAAGAGGATGTGCAGGAGGTTTTGGAAAGCATCAAGTTGGATAAGTCACCGGGACAGGATGAGATGTACCCCAGGCTACTGTAGGAGGCGAGGGAGGATATTGCTGAGCCTCTGACGATGAGCTTTGCATCATCAATGGGGACGGGAGAGGTTCCAGAGGATTGGAGGGTTGCGGATGTTGTTCCCTTATTCAAGAAAGGGAGTAGAGATAGCCCAGGAAATTATAGATCAGTGAGCCTTACTGCAGTGGTTCGTAAGTTGATGGAGAAGATCCTGAGAGGCAGAATTTATGAACATTTGGAGAGGCATAATATGATTAGGAATGGTCAGCATGGCTTTGTGAAAGGCAGGTCGTGCCTTACGAGGCTGACTGAATTTTTTGAGGATGTGACTAAACACATTGATGAATGTAGAGCGGTAGATATAGTGTACATGGATTTCAGCAAGGCATTTGATAAGGTACCCCATGCAAGGCTTATTGAGAAAGTAAAGAGGCATGGGATCCAAGGGGACATTGCTTTGTGGATCCAGAACTGGCTTGCCCACAGAAGGTAAAGAGTGGTTGTAGACAGGTTATATTTTGCATGGAGGTTGGTTACCAGTGGAGTGCCTCAGAGATCTGTTCTGGGATCTCTACTCTTTATGATTTTTATAAATGACCTGGATGAGGAAATGGAGGAAAGGGTTAGTAAATTTGCTGATGACACAAAGGTTGGTGGTGTTGTGGATAGTGTGGAGGGCTGTTAGAGGTTACAATGGGACATTGAAAGGATGTAAAACCGGGCTGAGAAGTGGCAGATGGAGTTCAACCCAGATAAATGTGAAGTGGTTCATTTTGGTAGGTCAAGTATGATGTCAGAATATAATATTAATGTTAAGACTTGGCAGTGTGGAGGATCAAAGGGGTCTTGGGGTCTGAGTCCATAGGACACTCAAAGCAGCTGTGCAGGTTGACTCTGTGGTTAAGAAAGCATACAGTGCATTGGCCTTCATCTATTGTGGGATTGAGTTTAAGAGCCGAGAGGTAATGTTGCAGTGATATAGAACCTGGTCAGACCCCACCTGGAGTACTGTGCTCAGTTCTGATTGCCACACTATAGGAAGGATGTGGAAACCATAGAAAAGGTGCAGGGAAGATTTACAGGGATGTTGCCTCAATTGGGGAGAATGCCCTATTAGAATAGGTTGAGTGAACTTGGCCTTTTCTCCTTGGAGCAATGTAGGATGAGAGGTGATCTGATAGAGGTGTATAGGATGATGAGAGATATTGATTGTGTGGATAGTCAGAGTCTTTTTCCCAGAACTGAAATGGCTAGAACAAGAGGACACAGTTTTAAGGTGCTGGGAAGTAGGTACAGAGGAGATGTCAGGGGTTAAGTTTTTAATGCAGAGTGGTGAGTGCGTGGAATGGGCTGCTGGCAACAGTGGTGGAGATGGATATGATAGGGTCTTTTAAGGGACTCCTGGGCAGGTATATGGAGCTCAGAAAAGGGCTATGCATAAACCCTAGGTAATTTCACAGGTAGGGATATGTTCAGCACAGCTTTCTGGGCTCTAGGGCCTATATTGTGCTGTAGGTTTTCTGCTTTCTCTGCTCTATATCGCAATGTTCTGCTACTGTGCAACAGATTTCATGACTCACAGTGTGCCAGTGATAACTAACCTGATTCTGATAAACATATAATGTATATCTGTGTATTCTTAAACACCTGGCTTTAAATGATGATCAGATCATAAAAGCAATGCAGATAAGAATTCATTATAAATATCTTAAGGATCCCATGAGTGTAAAAAGGTTGAACTTCACATAGCATCATTCATTCCATTTCTATGAAGTTGATGAAGGAACAGATTGTCATCAATTATCCTAAATCCTTGCTGTGATGCATCAAATACTCTTATTGGTCTCTAGAGTAACAGAGTTTCAATGTTCTTTCGTCACAATTTTGTATATTTCTCTATTTTCCAGTCCTATTCATTTATCTTCTTTACTTCCTGCTCTGGGTGATTTGTTTTTGAAGAGAAATGCTATAAATAGTCTATATAATTGACTATTAGGAATCATTCCATATCCTCTTGCACTGCCAAATCCTGCTGAGATATTTAAATGTTTACTTGAATTTATTCATGTTACCAATAATACAAACTCAGAGCCTTGAAATATACCTTTCACTATATTAGGTTTAAGCCATGTACAAATTTGGGGTAAAGACTTTCAAGCCTATGTTCCCCATTGGACAATACCTAATAAAAAAGACTTAGACGTAAGTCGAACTCCCAATACTTTTTTACTCACCTACAGTATATACTTTCAAAGAGCTTAGCCATTGTGTTCTGAATTCCAATGACATCACCATGACAGATGGTTTATAATTTTACAGATTCTTTCTCTCATCTTTTGCAAATAAGCAGTTAAGTGACAACCCAAATTATAGATTAAAAAGCTATTAAATTGGATGGAATGAAATTACATAGTTGATTGATGAAGAAAAAGTGAAGATGGTTATATACAATATAGTACAAATAGGGAAATAAAATCTTCCATTCAACAAAGCAGGGATGCGGTCATACAAATTTCCTTAAAACTTTTTAGAGACAAAAAGATGTTCAAAAAGATACAGTGTTTTAGATGAGAATGATGTAAGGATGCTAAGCATCTGAATGGCTACTTCATCCCTTCCACCAAACAAAGAAACTGACATGTCATTGAAAAGGACAATATTACAAATGAAATATCCACAAGCTCCAAATTTATAATAGAAATTTATAATGTGGATAATCTATGTCCTGAAATAGAATAATTGGGTTCATTATTTTCAAGTGATCATATTTCAATGAATTATTTGATGATATACTTCCAGAGCAGATATAATACTAGCTGAATCAATATGAATCAGTATACCCCATAAGCAGTATTGATTTTGCATAAGCTTGATCTTCTTTCATTCAGTTCCAACTGCCAGAAAAATGGCTTAAAAAAACTATGTATGTGAAAATTGCTTTAGGTTTGTGAGTATGATAGAACGTGATAATGTTGCTAGCAATCTAGAGGCCAGGCTGAATAACTAAAGGACAATTTTTTAAATCCAAGTAACTAGACAATTTAAATTGAGTTAAATAAATAATTCAGCAATAGTGATCTGGAAACAAAATTAGTAAATTGTTTTATTAATTGTTACATGTACCAAGATACAGTAAAAAATTATCTTGCAAATCATACATACAGATTAATTCATTACAATAGTGCATTGAGGTTCTATAAGGTAAAACCACAACAGATGGCAGAGTAAAGACTTAGTTACAGAGAAAGTGCAGAGCAAATAGACAATAAAGTGGAAGGACATAATGAGGTGGATTGTGAGGTCAATTGTTCCTGTTACTCAAGATTGCTTAATATAATTTCCAGCATAAAGATGTAAAGGACAACAAAATAATTGTTATTCCAGATGCAATGCAGCAGATAAAAAAACACTCAAGTAAAGAACACAATAATTGAAAAACACAATAAATATAAATACATAAGTTAGTTGATACACATAGTTTGATTATATGGACGTACATTGATGGTAGGAAATGGTTCAGTGGCAAGAAGAAGCTGACTCTGAATCTGGTGGTACACGCTTTAAGCTTTTGTATCGTCTGTCTCATGGGAGGGATGAGATAAGACAGTGCCCTGGTGGGTGGGGCCTGATAATGCTGTCAGCTTTACTAAGGCAGCAAGAAATGTAGGCAGAGTCCATGGAGGAGAAGGTGATTTCTGAGATGTGCTGAGCTGTGTTCACAACTGTGCAACTTCTTGCTGTCACAGAGAGAGCACTTGCCATAACCAAGCCAAGATAGGACGTTTCCCATGATGCATTGATAAAATTGGTAAGAGTTAAAGAGGACATGCCTCCTGAGGAATTAGAGACACTGATGAGCTTTCTTGGCTGTAGCATCAATACGGTTGAACCTGGACAGGCTATTATTGATGTTCTCAATGGCACTGATGTGAACAGCAACATGTACTGTACATGGCCCACTTCCTGAAATCGAAGATCAGCTCATGTGTTTTACTGACATGATTGTTTTCATGACATCATTCCACTAAGCTCTCTGTCTCCTTCCTGTATTCCAATTCATTCTTATTTCAAATACAACCAATTATGCTGGTATCACCAGCAAACTTGAAGATGGAGTTAGAGCAGAATCCATCCATGCATATGTGATTGTACAGGGAGTAAAGAAGGGGACTGAGGACACAGCCTAGCGGGGTGGCAGTGTGTGAATAATCGTGACAAAGATAATGCTACTTAGCCTTATTGATTGTGATCTGGTGGACAAGAATTTAAAGATCCAATTGCAAAAGGAGGTGTTGAATCCCAGATTTAGGAGTTTGCAAATGAGTTTGCTTGGAATTATTGTATTGAAGGCAGAGCTGTAGTCAATAATCGATAGTCTGATGTGTTGTCTTTATGGTCCAGATGTTTCAGAGATCAGTTGCAGTGCCAGGGAGATGGCATCTGTTGTAGACTTGTTTCAGCAGTAGACAAATTGCAACAGATTGAGGTTGTCTGGGAGGATAGAGTTAATCTGTGCCATGACCAGCCTCTCAAAGCACTTCATGGTGGTGGATGCCAAAGCCACTGGACAGATGTCATTAAGGCATGTTACATAGTTATTATTAAGTACTGGGATGATAAAGGTCTTCATAAAGCAGCTGGGAACATGAGATTGAAGCAGGGAGAGGTTAAAATGTCATCTCGTCTGCACAGATCTAAGGAGACAGACAAGAACACCATCCAGGCCAGATGCTTTCCTCATGTTCACTCTCTGGAAGACTGATCTTATCTCTGCAGCAGGTGGTGGTGACATTTCATTCCTCTTCTGTTCAAAATGAGCACAGAATGCATTAAGCTCATCAAGAAGAAATGTGCTACTGTTGGAGAGGCTGCCTCACTTTGTTTTGTTGCCCATTACAGCATGTTAACACAACTGATAACTGGTCTGGGACTGGATTTTGAACTGGGATCATGTCTTGGCATCTGTGGTAGCTTGACAGAGGTCACGTCTCGACTTCTTGTAAATGTCATGGTTAAGTGATTTGAACACTGAAGTCCTTATCCTTAGTAGTGAGTGGATCTCTTTGTTCATCCATGGTTTCCAGTTTGGTACACAGTCCTGTGATGGTGGTGACATCCTTAACTGGGTTGAGTCTTTGAACATGAACTAACAGGTGACTTTAGGAATCCATCTTTTCTACTAGTGTTCTTCACTGAAGGAAATACATTGTTATTATCTTCTTGAGCTTTTGTATGATTTCAAATTAACAACAAAGTACTTAGCTTTTAGCTAATATTTAACACAGTTAGCCTCACAGTTAATTCAAAGAAGTATGAAAAATGATATCAGAGCTAAACTTGGAAGGATCCAATAAAGTTCTGCTGTGCTACCATATCTAGTCATGAATGAGAGATTTATAGGAGATGCAAGGAAGATAGTTTTCATACAGAAGGTGGTTAGAGTTGGGATGCATTTCCTGAGAGCTTGATGAAGTAGAAACTATCACAAGGTTAACAACAGAATCAGGGTTATTATCACCGGCATGTGATGTGAAATTTGTTAACATAGCAGCAGCAGTTCAATGCAATACACAATATAGAAGAGAAAAAAATAAAATAATAATAATAATTAAAAAACAAGCAAAAATCAGAAATACTGTATATTAAAAAGGTTAGAAAGTGTCCAAGGGTTCAAGGTCCATTTAGGCAGAGGGGAAGAAGCTGTTTCTGAATCACTGAGTGTGTGCCTTCAGGCTTCTGTATCTCCTACCTGATGGTAACAGTGAGAAAAGGGCTTTCTAAGCTAATACCCAAGATGGAGCGACTAGATTTACAACCCATTGCAGCTTACTTTGGTCCTGTACAGTAGCCCCTCCATACCAGACAGTGATGCAGCCTGACAGAATGCTCTCCACAGTCCATCTATAGAAGCTTTGAGTGTATTTGTTGACATGCCAAATCTCTTCAAACTCCTAATGAAGTACAGCCACTATCTTGCTTTCTTTATAACCACATCTATATGTTGGAACCAGGTTTGATCCTCAGAGATCTTGACACCCAGGAACTTGAAACAGCTCACTCTCTCCACTTTTGATCCCTCTATGAGGATTGGTATGTGTTCCTTCATCTTACCCTTCCTGAAGTTCACAATCAGCTCTTTCATCTTACTGATGTTGAGTGCCAGGTTGTTGCTGCGACACCACTCCACCAGTTGGTATATCTCACTCCTTGTCGTGTATCTAGATGAGCACTTGAATCATTGAGACATAGAAGCCTTAGCCCAAGGGAAGGTAAATGGGATAAGAATAAATGAGTACTTAATAATGAGACAGCCTAAAAAGAAGTCATCACCCTGACACAGTGGTGTCAAGAAAACAACCTCTCCTTCAATGTCGGAAAAACAAAGGAGCTGATTGTGGACTACAGGAGAAATGGAGACAGGCTGACCTCTATCAACATCAATGGATCTGGGGTTGAGAGGGTGAACAGCTTTAAGTTCCTCAGCATACACATCACCAAGGATCTCATGTGGTCCATACTTATCAGCTGTGTCGTGTAAAAAGCACAAAAGCGCCTCTTTCACCTCAGACGATTGAAGAAGTTTGGCATGAGTCCCCAAATCCTAAGGACTTTCTACAGGGTCACAATTGAGAGCATCCTGACTGGCTGCATCACTGCCTGGTACGGAAAGTACTTCCCTCAGTCGCAGACTCTGCGAAGAGCAGTGCAGGCAGCCTAGCACATCTCATCTACATCTGTAGATGTGAACTTCCCGCTGTTTAGAACATTTACAAACACTGGTGTGTAAAAAGAACCCGAAGCATCTTTGGGGACCTGAGTCACCCCAACCACAAACTGTTCCAGCTGTTACCATCCGGGAAATGGTATCACAACATAAAAGCCAGGACCGACAGACTTTGGGACAGTTTCTTCCACCAGGCCGTCAGACTGATTACTTCACACTGATACAATTATACTTCTACGCTAAACCGACTGTCCTGTTGTACATACTATTGAATACAAATTACTGTAATTTGCACATTCTGGTGGAGACTTAATGTAAAGATTTTTACTCCTCATGTATGTGAAGGATGTTAAGTAATAAAGTCAATTCAAATTCAAATTGGTTGTCATAGACAGGTTGAGCCCAGATGACTGTTTCAGTGCTGCCTACTCTATGATTCTGAAACTGAAGAAATTTGTCATAGAGTTGTACGTTAAGGGTATAGAATAATACAGTATGGAAACAGACCCTTTGGCCCAACTTGTCCATGCTGACGAAAATACCCCCCTAGGATTGTAACTTTTGCCCATATTTGGCCCATATCGCTCCTATCCAGACACCTGTCCAAATGACTTTTATAGCTTGTTTTTGTATCTGCCTCAACCACTTCCTCTCTCAACTCATCCCATATATACCTTCGTGAAGAAATTGCCTTTCAGGTCAGTTCTAGTTACAGTAATTTCATTAAAATAATTAAATCTCAATGCATTCTGGCATTAAAATATGTTCTGCCTCAATTTTTGGTTGCCCTCATAAAGTTTGTGTTCATAGCACAGAAATATTAATTCCTTATGTCTCCATTTATGAGGATATGCTAAAATTGAGTTTCAGCGATTCAGTCAATGTTAAGAAAATCATGACTGAATGTACCAGAGAGCTATTACAGGCCCAATGGGAATCTTCATCACCAACCAATCATTTCCCAAAACACTCAATGTCCATTGGTTCATTTCCAGAATGCAGACACCAGGAAGAAATGAAAACATTAGAGACTAATCTCTCCATGGCAGGCATTATAGCATATTTTGAGAAATCTTCAGCAAATGCTTCCTTTATTTTGAAAATTGTGCAGCACATGCACACAATTACATGGAATCAAAGTATACATATTCTCTTCAGATCATAATCCTGATGAAAGGACAATGATTGAAGACTTTGAAGGGAACCTCTTCTGCACCCTTTCCAAAGTTTCCACATCCTTCTTACAATGAGGCAACCAAAGTTGCATATAATGCCTCAAGTCTGATCTGACTAACGTTTAACATATTCTCACACAGCTCATCCTCTTGCTCTTCACATACCCGTAGAATGCCTTGGGTTTTCCTTAATCCCACTCGCCAAGGCCTTCTCATGGCCCCTTCTCGCTCTCCTAATTTCATTCCTAAGCTCCTTCCTTGCAAACCTTGAAATTTTCTAGAACTCTAACAGTACCTAGTTTCTTGAACCTTTTGTAAGCTTTTATTTTCTTCTTAACTTGATTTTCCACATCCACGGTTCATTTATCCTACCATCCTTTCCCTGCGTTAATAGAACATATCTATGCAGGACTCCATGCAAATATTCCCTGAATGTGTGCCACATTTCTGTCGTGCATTTCCCTGAGAACATCTGCTCCCAATTTATGCTTTCATGTTTCTGCCTAATAGCATCCACCTACCCCAATTAAAGGTTTCTCAAATTGTCTACTCTTATCCCTCTCCAGGGCTGTGGTAAAATAGTTAGAGCTGTGACTAATGCTTCCAAAATGCTCTCCCACCGAGAGATCTTACCCATATACCACCCTGCCCTGACAGGAAGTACACTGCTGTTTCTTCATCATTGCTTGTATAACAACTAGTACCCACTGCAGCACTAAAGGAGAATGACACCACACCTAGATTTCTTTGCTTTCATCACCGGAAGCAAACTATTGACCTACATTTAATATAAAGCCACTGACTCCCACTGCTAACTTGATTACAACTCTTCCCATCTTGAATTGTAAAGGGATTCCATTCCTATTTTCCAGTTTCTCCATCTCTGCTGCATCAAGATGAAGCCTTCCATTCCAGGATATCCAAAATGTTCCTGAGAATGGGAAATATGGCTTCCCTTCAATAATGACCTCTCTCGATGTTCATTCATCTATTCCTTGAATTCCGCATTCTGGTTGTAATCACCTGCTCAAAAGTCTTATCTATCAATTGCTCTGCCTCCCGGATAATCTTTAGTTCATCCAATTCCATCTACAGCTCCTTAATGCAGTCTATCAGGAGATAGAGTTGGCTGCACTACCTGCAGGTGTCATTATCAGGGAGATCATGAGGTTCCATGAATTCCCATACCCTACAGGAGGAGCGTTACTTAACATTACCTGTCCTCCACCTACCTTTATATCATCTGCAAACTTGGCCACAAAGGCATCCATTCCATCATTCAGATAATTAACATATAAAGTGCAATATAGTTGTTTGTGTGGAAACACCACTATTCACTGTCATCCAATCAGAAATTTACTTACTTACTTACTTATTGCCCGCTATGCCTAGTGGCATATAGGGCAGCAATCAGAAAAGGCCTCCTTTATTCCCACTCTTTGCTTTCAGCCAGTCGCCAATGTACTGTTTATGATAGTTTACTTTCTCTAATACCATGGACTCGTATCTTGTTTAGCAGCCTCATTGACAGCACCTTGTCAAAGGATTTGTGAAAATCCAATTAAACAACATCCACTAACTCCTTTGTCTATCCTGCCTCTTATTTTTTAAGGAATTGCAACAGACATGGCAAGATATCTCCTTAAGGGGATATCCTAACTTTGGCCTTTTTATCATGTGCCTCCAAATACCCTGAAACACTGATGCACCATCAATAACTCACTCCGAGACGGAAGGCGAGATATCGGCTTTTATTGACTGGAAGAAGGAACAAACAGTGAGTGACCACCATACTACATCCTGGAGACTGAGAGGCCGGGCTCAGGCCTTGATCACTTTTATACAGGGGTCTGTGGGAGGAGCCACAGGAACAGTCAGCAGGGGGTGTGTCCAGACAGGTATATGTAGTTCACCATAAACACATCCTTAATAATGGACTCCAACACCTTACCAACCATTGAGGTTTGGCTATCTGGCTTATAATTTCATGTCTTTTGCCTCCCTCTTTTTCTTTTGTAATTCAATTGTTTTAAAGAGTAGAGTGATGTTTGTAATTTTCCAGTGCTCTCTAACCATTCCAGAATTTAGTGATTCTTGAAAGATCATGACTAACATCCTCATAGAGTTTTGTATTCTTTCTGATAATGACGTGACTAAAACTGTATGCAATACTTCATTTGTGGCCGCACCAATTTCTTGTAGAACTGTTCTAACTACATTCAATGTACTTTATGGACTTTTAAACTGATTACCACAATCATGACTGAACTATGGTACTGACCCATATACCATCCTGCCCTGACAAGAAGTACACAGCTGGTTCTTCACAAGTACTCACTGCTTAACAGCACTAAAGGAGAATGTCACCACACCTAGATTTCTTTGTTTCCATCTCAGGAAGCAAACTATTGACCTACATTTACTATAAAGCCACTGACTCCCACTGTTAACTTGATTACAACTCTTCCCATCTTGTATTGTACAGGAATTCCTTTCCTATTTTCCAGTTTCTCCATCTCTGCTGCATCAAGATGAAGCCTTCCATTCCAGGACATCCAAAATGTTCCTGAGAATGGGAAAAATGGCTTCCCTTCAACAACAATTGATGGAAGCCTCTCTCATATCTCTGCTCTCACCACACCTCCCTCCAGGCAGAACACAGACACAGTTCTTCCCATTCTCACATTTCCATCCTACTAGTCTTTGTCACTTATTCCAGATGCAACGAGATCTCCCCACCAGCCTGATCTTCTCACCCCAACAATTCCATCTTCCAGATGGACCACTCCTTAGCAATGCCATTGTCCTCCCTTATATGTCCACTCTTGCCACCATCTAGAGATATAAACAATGTTTCCAGGTGAGGCCAAAATTAACGTACATCTCCTCTATCTTTGTCTACTGCATTCATCCAATGTGGCCTTCTCTACATTGGCGAGAACAAAGATAGGCTGGGAAACCATTTTGCAGAGTACCTACGCTGTGTTTGCAAAGACCATCTTGAGCTCGCAGTTGCATGCCATTTCAGTTCTTCCTTCCATTCCAACAATGACCTGTCTGTTGTCAGCTTTCTCCACTGCCAGAATGAGACCCAACTAAGGAAGAATTCTTCATATTCCACCTGAGTAATACATCAATGCCATTAAAACTGACTTTTCCATTTTTAGGTAACTCTCCTCTCATGTATTTTCTCCTACCCCACCACATCCCCTTTCAAACCTCCCCCATCTGGTTCTGGTTCGATCTGCTATTCCCCTCTCCCATAATAGTTCCTGCTCTTGCCTCCCTTGCTTATTAGATTCCTGCACTGGTCGCCTTCATGTTCATACAGCTGACTCCATCTCTCCTAACTTTACTCCATCTCTCCTAACTTTGCCCCATCTGTCTGTTTTTTTTCCTGCTTCCAACTATGATCCACTTGCCTCTCTTTGCTCCCTTTTCAATTTTGATTGCTATACATCCTTCACCTGTGTTTAGTCTACCAATCACCCTGGGCTCCTACCTCACAGTCCCTCTTCTCTTTATACCGGCTATCTCCCCTCTCCACTCTGCTTGATGCAGGATTTCAACCTGAAATGTTGACAATTCCTTGCCTTCCCTCTCCCCCACCTGATGCTGCTCAACCTACTGAGTTCTTCCAGTAAAATCAGATTCAGAATCAGGTTTAAAATCGGAATGTTTGATATTTTGTGGTATAGATTGTGGTATCTGCAAAATCAGATACCAGATACCAGTTGTTGCATCAGCCCTGGCTCACTCAGCTGAAAAGATCACATCATCTATTGACTATTTCCAGATAGTTTTAATGATAACAGAATAGGCCATTATGCACTTAATCCTGTTACTTCATAGAAAATTTCACCTTTCTGTGTGTCATGGTGCACAAGTAGATTACTTTTGACTATCTGATAAAAAATGAACATTTTTCAAAGAGGCTTTATTTCTACAGATAACTTGTTGGATTATCTCAAGGTCACATATATGGTCAAACAATAAAATTATCTGTAAACAGCGGCTTCTATTACAGTTCCATTCCAGGACAACTACACTGAAAGTGAAATTGGCCTTCAGCAGTAGCACAATATGGGCTTTAGCAAACTGGCAGGCTATTTTACATACAGATCGTTTCACAGTCTGCCTTACTTTATTTTCGATTAAAGTTAACAGAAAAGAAAATCAGGTTGGGAATAAAATGGATTGTGCAACATTATCAACCATTTAGCACTACTGCTGCAAATTAAAGTCATCACTATTTATGTATGCATTGTAGACCTTATTTATTTCAATAGTCACTGATGAATGTATTTAATGGTGTAAGAATGTAGCTTGCTTGAACGTTCACTGCCTAACTGAATGACTGAAATAACACAATCATGTGTCCTTTAGCATAATTTATTTCTTTGGCAGATGCCATCCTATTTGTGGTTGACTTGATTGTCTCACTCACGCTTTTTCAATGCTCTGTTGTGATAGAAGAGGCCAATCAAATGACATGTGAATCACAATGATTTAACACTCACTTAACTTAATTAAAAGTACCTTTTGCCTGTGTTTTTAAAGAGAAATGTTCAGAATTCTATTTTTAGGATGTTGGCAATTTATTCTGCCTAGATGTTAATGGCACTCCTGCAAATTCCGCTACACACTTTTTTTTATTGTGGTTACAAACCTTTATTTCAAATAAATTAAGAATGCCAGTGTCTTTAATGACTATGGGCTGGACCAATTAAATTTACACAACATATCTTAATCTGTTAAATGGCTTGCAACATCTATGCTGAGTCCAGATATTTATGAATAATCTCTTTATCCATTCCAAAGCTGGCATAATTTTCCTGTGACTTGGTGCCCAGAATGGTATTCCAGATGGTGTTTGACCATGCTTTCATACATCTGAAGTGTAACTTTTTCACTTTTGCATTCCAATTCATTTGAGATAAAGACTAACATTCCATTAGTCATTTTAATTACTTTTTCTTTCATAGAAACATCAGAAAATAGTAGGGCAAAGGGTAATAAATAATTAACAAATAAATCTTAAAGAGAATGCAATTCAAGCATATATTGGCCATTTACAGTGTATTATAGATGATCCTAATATACACTCAATGGCCAGTTTATGACATACACCTGTACACCTGCTTGTTAATATAAATACCTAATCAGCCAATCATGTGGCAGCACACACAGTGCTTAAAAGCATGCACATATGGTCAAGAGGTTCAGTTGTTGTGCAGACCAAACATCAAAATGGGGAAGAAATGTGATGTAAGTGACTTTGACCATTGGTGCAAGATGGGGTGGCTTGAGTACCTCAGAAACTGATGATTTCCTGGGATTTTCATGCACAACAGTCTACAGGGAATAGTCTACAGTCTACAGAGTTTATAGGGAATAGTGATAAAAAGTTTTAAAAAAACATGTAGTGAGCAGCAGTTCTGTGTGTAAAAATGCATTGTTATTGAGGGAGGTCAGAGGAGAACGGCTATACTGGTTCAAACTGACAGGAAGATGACTAACTTAGATGACCCCATGTTACAACAGTGATGCGCAGAAAAGCATCTCTGAATGCACAACACGTCAAACTTTGAAGTGGTTGGGCTACAGCAGCAGAAGACCATGAAGATACACTCACTGGCTAGTTTAATAGCTGCAAGAGGTATCTAATAAATTGTCCACTGACAGTTTATATTATAAAGATATATGAAAATACTCTTCTGCCTTACACGTGTATGAAGAATCATTTAAACTTCATGTTCGTGAACAGTTTCATTGCTTGTAAGATGCTTTACACAAGCTATAAAGCAGTGGCTACTTGTTCCAATCACTTCAAAATGTTAACTTCTTTTGTACTAGTGGATTTTTAGGCACATGTCATTGTTCAAAATTCAAAGTAAATTTATTAGTAAGGAAGTATTTTAAATTGTTCTTATTAATACTTTAATATTCTGAACATGTATAATTATAAAAACAACTGATTAATGGGCATTCTAAGAATATGATAATTAATAACATTGATGCTTTCCTGCTTATCAAGCTATTGAGCCTCTTTACAAATTGGCTGTGATCTTGGGAGAAGCCACTATTCAAAAGATTATTAGAAGCTCAGAAGCCACAGATTCATTGATCTTAGCCTAACTCTTTGTGCAGTTCAAGATTTTGAACAGGCTTCAACAACGTACAGAGCAAGACAAGGTTAGTTGTGGATTTATCACCAGTCCAGTTATCAAACTAATTGAGTGTATCTTCATTGGAAAATAAAAGTTTTCTGACAACTGGACTTGAAGGGCCATTACTTGATTTGCTTTAGGGGCAATCATTTTACCATCTGCCAGGTTACTGAGTGCAACGTTGTCCCCTTGGTCCAGCGTTTAACTGTGTGATGGCTTCTGCTATACTCTGCAATCTTTGGGAAGCATTGTTGACTTAAAATAATTTGATCTTATGCATTTGGTTAGGTTTCTTCCACAGGCAAAGGCAGTCAAGTACAGAAGATAATTAATACAATATTTCACAAGTATCAAGATTTGATCCAGTGTGTTAGAACGTAATTAATTAACATCAATTACATTTTCTGCCCATCAGTCTGAAAATACTCCTTGTGTTTTTTTTAAATTTAAAGTCCGTTAAGTCTGTTTTGTTCCTCTGTTACCTTGACACTGTCATCAGGGTCTACTCCCAATGTTTCAGTGTCTACAGTTTAATTCAATCACTTCTCTTTAGATTGCTGAAGGCTTTGTGTGGTCCATACCTTACAGAAGATAATTGACCAAGAATTAGAAACAGAATAAACATCCAGGAATTCCCCAACCATTACCCATCTATAATTGCAAATACTGAAGAGAGGAGGGGCTTAGATAGAGGGAAGACAAAAAGCTCTTGAAAATATACATCACTTTTCAAGAGAAGCAGAGCACCAAACCGTAAACTGCATTTGTTATTGTTGCAATCGTGTGAGCAAAAATGTAGGTGCTTATTTTTCAAAGAAACAGTAGTGATGGGACTTACTTTATTTGGATCTTTTCTTTGAAATTTTTACCATTGTCTCACATGGAGTTTTGTGA
Organism: Hypanus sabinus; assembly: GCF_030144855.1. Lineage (NCBI taxonomy): Eukaryota > Metazoa > Chordata > Chondrichthyes > Myliobatiformes > Dasyatidae > Hypanus > Hypanus sabinus. The sequence goes on from NC_082706.1 coordinate 152,365,126, forward strand.
ATGTAACTTGTGTGAACCAACAATTCATAGGATGACCTGGAAGAAAGCTGTGCACAATAACCGAAAGATATGGCTTGGAGTTTCCTTTTATGGACATCAGGTGCTGTTTGGCATCACTTCAAATTGGTCTCAGTACCCAGCAGCTATGATGCCATTCAAGATGGCTGAGGACCTAACCACATTAAAAATTTTTAATGTACAGCAACCTAAGAAGGATAAAGAAACACCATCTTCAGCTTTAAGCATTCTATGTCATGGAAAATAAAGATTAAAATTCATACATGCATTAATCTGGAAGCTGAAATAAACTTTGTATAAACCTACTAAAATATTTGAGAAAATTACCATTATGGAACTAATTATTTGAAGACCAGAGAATTTATACCACTGTAATGATTCCTTAGCTTATTATTAACATTCAGCTAAACCTTGTAGAACAGAAGTCTAACATTTAAACACTTTAAATCTTTGTCATTTCAGTTAATCTTTCTTATGGAAGTGGAAAGGTCTGTAAAGCAGCATAGGGGGTTGAACAACCTACTGCAGCTATACAAAATTTGCATTAAATTATAAATATGGAAATCTGACTGTCACTTTCACAGAATAATGCCAGCAATTACAAATAGATTCATCATCATTGAACTGTAATTATAGCCATGTGCAAGAGATAGTTAACACATGAAATTGAAAAATGGGCTACATCTCTCAGTTTGAAGAACAATTCATTTTAATTGAGATGTCAGTTTTGTTACATGGAGAAACATTATTTAAACAATGCCATTGAATCTGCTCTGCTATTGTTGATGAAGTATAAACACATGCCTGCCTCTTTCTCTATTTGCTTGGAATGATAATTATCTAAACAATCTTAAGCAAATCAGTGTCTTTAGGCCTGAAGAAGGGTCTTGGCCCAAAACATCGACTGTTTACTCTTTTTCCATAGATGCTGACTGGCCTGCTGAGTTCCTCCAACATTTTGTGTTTGTTGCTTTCGAGTGTCTTCAATAATACTATATTTATTCATCACCATTTGGTTTGTGTTGTATTGTTGTTTCTCTTTCCGATCTATTAATGTTGAAAGTTTAATGTACTCAAGGAAGTTAGCTTTACAGCAGTAATTGTGAACTCTGAACACTAAATGGAGGACTGTGTCTCCAAGATGCATTGACCCTTTGTGTAAAAAGGTTAATCTGAGGAATTATGGTAGCTGATAGTATCTCCTCCTTGGTAGGGAGGAGAGACTCACTACTCGAATAATGCATCTTAGCAGCTGAGCTCGCCGTGGAGAATAAACAGAGAAATAAACTAGTCCTTGAAGATTGAGTTGTTACTCTATCATCTTCCTTTACAGGAGTACTCATGGCTATTTACATCTGACAGGGCTTTAGAATTTCATGATTTGCAAACCCTATAGTATCACAATTAGCACTATGTGTGGTCACGTTATGCCAAAAGTATTATTTTAGAATGAGTTATTATTTTGCGGCAGTCCAACTCAGAGTCCTTTTAACAATTTCTATGGCACCCCACCTATTACTAATAAAATGGTTGACATCCTGGTTTCCAGCAATTTTGCAGGCAAATGCTGGTTGATATTATGAATATGTTAATAATATATTAGAAATATGGGATACTCCATCTGCTCCTCAAAAGGAACTTGATGAATATTTTATTCTTCAATTCAGAGACTAGAATGATGAAGGGACAGAGCAGAGAATAGGATGCAGATTAGACAGCCAAATCCCCCGCTGTATGACCTGTTGGACTGACCATCATAATTTGTCCAAAATCTCAGCAATTTAGTAATAACTTGTGCCTGGAGACAACAAATCTGTGCCTTTTTTGGTAGAAACCAGCCACCTGGGTGGGGACCACTTGTTCATATGATGGAACCTGTGACCCATATCTTAAACCCCATGCACGGGGATTTTGTGCATTCCTTCTGGACTCACATGAGGTAGCATCCACACCAGTAAACCCTAGATGTGGTAATGAAGCTTGGAGAACAGATGCTTGGGAATATGCAATAGAATTACTAAAATGATTGAGTAAAGCCAGTAAAAGAAGAGTACAGGGAGTTACTGCAGCTTCCTCAGTACAAATTTCCCATCAAGCTTTTGGACGTTTGACTATTCAGAGTTTGCAGGCAGTATTCACACTTCTCCAACAGATGCTCAAGGAATTCTGGAATGCTTGCTTCAGAATGGTGTGAGGTTACAGGCTTTCTAGGCCTGTCATTCTCCCTAGCATACTCAGCAATCCTTTTATTTTTTTTCTCATAGCCTTGGTCCCACCTCCACACGAGTAAGGAAATCCATATCAGATATGCATGGATTTCTAAACATGGTTGAGGTATATGTGGGGGATATATTGAGTAAAATAGTCTAAAGCTGGGGTTTAATAATAGCCTATAAGGATAGAGAACAAATGGCAAGGGCAGATTGAGACCTTGTTCATTATAAATGTTATCCATTTATTGTAGTGCAAACCTTCGCACCACGTTCATATCAGCTCTTAACAAGTGATACATGAACAATTTCAGGTTGTTGAGGAGATCTTGCACACCCACATGATGGTAGCAGAATTAATGCTCATTCCCAAGGGCAACGAGGTGCCAGTACAGAGTCCTGCCCTTTTCCCTTTTAAGGACTTGTAGGATCAGTAACAAGTCAATAAACCAAGCTTATTCTTTGGGTCGATCACATTCATAGCATTCTCCTACACCAGCTCCTCAGCAGGGAAGGTGTAATCAACAAATCAAACTAATTCCCTGGAAGCTGCCTGCCTTAGGTAGAAATATTCTCCGTCAAGCTAGGTAGCTAGACACCAGCTATAGGCCATGATCTTTAGCAGGTATAGACAGGCAGGCAGGAACAAATGTGCTTATGGAGTATAAGAAATACAAGAGAGCTCTTAAGAAGGAAGTTAAGTGGGCTAAAAGAAGGCATGAGGTTCTCTAGCAGACAAGGTGAAGGAGAATCCCAAGGGTTTCTACAGATATATTAGAAGAAAAGGGATAGCAAGGGTCAAAATCGATCTCTGGAAGATCAGAGTGGGAATCTATGCATGGAGTCAAAAGAGATGGGAGAAATCTTTAATGGATTTTTGTTTGTATTTGTAATTACTTGGGAAACAAACGAAGATCTATAGATGTGAGGCAATGCAGAAGAAATGCCATGGACCCTATACAGATTTCACAGGAGGAACTGTTTGCTGTCTTGAGGCAAATTAGGGTGGAAATACTCAGAGCCTTACACAGTGTTCACTTGGACCCTGTGGGAGGCAATGCACAGACTGCAGGGGCCTTGGCAGAGATATTTAAAGCATCCTTACTCACGGGTAAGGTTCAAGAGGATTGGATGATAGCTTATGTTGTTCCATTGTTTAAGAAAGCCTCTAAGAATAAACCAGGAAATTATAGGCTGTTGAGATATACATCAGTAGTGGGAAAGTTATTGGGAGGTATTCTAAGGGACCAGATACATAAGAATTTGGATAGACTTGGACTGAGTCGGGTCAAACAGTATGGCTTTGTGCATGGTAAATCATGTCTAACCAATTTTATAGTATTTTTTCAAGGAAGTTACCAGGAAGGTTTATGAAGACAATGCAGTGGTAAAAGAGTTACAAGGTGGAGAAAGTTAACTAACCCTGAGGTAAGTTATATTTTTAGTAACATTTTTTCATCTGTTCTGCTATGCCTTCAGAAATGGAAATGTAATTCTAGGGCCTCCAATGTCTACATAGCACTATATTGTCACAAGGTACAGCTATTTGAAATGTGCTTCATTATTTGTCTATAAGTACTAAATCTATTTTGTATGTGGTATTACTACAAGACAACAAATAGGAATACTGCTATTTATGTTATATTTAATGCTACTAAAATAATTGGTAATTTGGTTGATAAAATCCCATGGTTTGATAGAACAGACTGCGTAATCTTGGCTCAGTTAAAGTTTTCTGGTAAAAGTTGGGAAGATATATCAATTCTTCCCATTCAGGTCCAAATCATAACAACGTAAAAATTATATAGAGCCCAGAGTCACTAAAATGGGAAGAAACTTATGCAGCTGGTATTGTTGGTATCAGAATGTTAAGTTACAGTATACCAATGGGTGTTTAGTCTCATGGGAGGGACTTAACCAGCTCTTATGTTCTGACATCTCTTTCTGGGACTCTAGAATTAAAAGTATTTTCAGAATTTTCAACAGAGGAATTGCACTCTTCCTTACTTATATAAATGGGGATTTTTTTCTGTATGTTATTATATTTTGAAATCATGTAGCTGATGGATATAATTTTCTGTAACTAAAGTATGAGATTATTAATCCTTAGGCAAAAGAGGACAGAAATACACAATCAATAACTTATTTACAAGACTTGTCTTTAGGAAACTCAAGTAAAGTCATGCATTGCATTGAAAGCAATGCAAACATTCCGGTGAAAGAGATGAACTTTCTTCGGCATATGGAGAGACATTGCCATTTGACCTGATGACCTGATGAACTAATGTTGACAGAGACAGTGACTCAAGTAAATGGCAAAAACTGTGAGGAAGTAGATTTTAAAGATGGACTAATATGGACATTGATATATGATTGTCATGTGCTTCTCAAGAATTATAATGGTGACATTCCTTTGAGTTTTGGGAAATGGGTGATTAAGCTGAGATGAAGGAATTGAATACTCTAACGAGAAAGTTATATAAAAACCTTAGCATTGCGAAGTACTAAATGAGATATTATTTCCATCTGCTCTTCCCAAGTTTCCACCACTTACCCACATTCTAGGGGCACGTTACAGTTATTAATGAACCTACCAACCTGCACAGGTTTGGAATGTGGTAGGAAGCCAGATCACTCATCGGGTCACAGGGAGAACATGCATATTCCATGTAGAGGTCAGGATTAAACCAGAATCACTGGAATTATGAGACTGCTGCAGATCAGTGATGAGCAGTCTGCTGTTGTTGAAACGCTCTGGTAATTGTCCACCTTGCTGCTTCCCTGATTTCCACAATCTGGAGTAACATGCTGAAAATATTGCTAGAAGTCTGGAACGTGATAGGTCCAGAGTGATGAAAAGAGGCATTATCTGACAGATCCAAATACTCAGCAAGTCATAGGTATTGCAATTCAAAACACTGCTGCAGATTCTCCATTAGGAAAGTGTTGTCATTGCTAACTGTCAAGCGTTACATATTTGCTCTAGTAAAAAAGTTGTGAATTAGTCTGTTTTGTGTTGAAAATTTTTGGTTCCAGTTATTATGTTGCTGATGATGAATCTATCTTGCAACAGAAGCTGGGTGCCATCTCAAGCTTTGGTTTGAAACCAACAGATTGGAATTTAATCACAACCACATCTCATCTGTTTCACGCATGTTTGCGATCACCCATCCTCCCACCAGCCTACCAGGGATCGGGTTCCTCTTGTCCTCACCTTCCACCCTTGTCCTCAGCCTCCGCATCTAGCACTTAATTCTCCGCAACTTCCGCCATCTCCAAAGGGATCCCACAACCAAGCACATCTTTCCCTCCTGCCCACTTTCTGCATTCCGCAGGGATTGCTCCCGATGTGACTCCCTTGTCCATTCGTCCCTCCCCATTGATCTCCCTCCTAGCACTTAACCTTGCAAGCAGAACAAGTGCTGCCCCTGCCCCTACACCTCCTCCTTCACTATCATTCAGGGCCCCAAACAGTCCTTCCAGATGAGGCAACTCTCCACCCGTGAGTCTGTTGAGGTCATACACTGCGTCCGGTGTCCCGATGTAGCCTCCTCTACATCGGTGAGACCTGATGCAGATTGGGAGACTGCTTCACCAAGCACCTATGCTCTGTCTGCCAGAAAAATAGGGATCTCCCAGCAGCTGCCCATTTTAATTCCATTTCCCATGCTGATATGTTTATCCGTGGCCTCCTCTACTGTCACAATGAGGCCAACTCTGGTTGGAGGAACAACACCTTATATTCCGTCTGGGTAGACTCCCACCTGATGCCAAGAACACTGATTTCTCAAACTTCTGCTAATTACCCCCCTCACCATTCCCCATCCACTTTTTTCTCTCTCCCCTTATCCCCTTGCTTGCCCATCGCACCACTCTGGTGGTGCTTCCTTCTTTTCTTTCTTCCATGGTCTTCTGTCCTCTCCTATCGTTCCCCTTTCTCCAGCCCTGTGTCTCTTTCACCAACTTCCCAGCTCTTTACTTCGCCCCCTCCCTCTCCCAGTTTCACTTATCACCTTGAGGTTCTCCCTCCCCTTCCCTCACCTTTTAACTCTACTTCTCATCTTTTTTACTCCATTCCTGCTGAAGGGTCTTGACCCAAAACATTGACTGTACTCTTTTCCATTGATGCCTGGCCTGTTGAGTTCCTCCAGCATTTTGTGTGTGTTACTTGGAACTTATGTAGATGAGTGCTATGGTAACAGAATGGTTGGTGTAATGTTACTACAGAGTCATCGACTCTGCTACAGGTCAATTCTGCTACTACCTATGAGGCGTTTGTACATTCCCCCCATGACTGTATGAGTTTCCTCTGGGTGCTCTAGTTTCCTGCCACATTTCAAAGATGTGCAATTTAGTAGATAGATAGAGATAGATATATACTTTATTCATCCCCAAGGGGAAATTCAACATTTTTCCAGTGTCCCATACACTTATTGTAGCAAAACTAATTACATACAGTATTTAACTCAGTATAAATATGATATGCATCTAAAATCACCCTCCAAAAAACATTAATAAATAGCTTTTAAAAAGTTCTTAAATAGTTTACTAAAGTGCATTGAGTGGTAACTTAAGCTCAGTCCTAACCCGGGCACTTAACATGTCTTGCCCCGGTGGTTGAATTGTAGAGCCGAATGGTGTTGGGGAGTAATGATCTCTTCATCCTGTCTGAGGAGCATTGCATTGACATCAGCCTGCCGCCGAAGCTGCTTCTCTGTCTCTGGATGGTGCTGTGCAGAGGATGTTCAGGGTTTTCCATGATTGACCGTAGCCTACTCAGCGCCCTCCGCTCTGCCACCGATGTCATACTCTCCAGTTCTGTGCCCACAACAGAGCCTGCCTTCCTTACCAGCTTATTAAGACGTGAGGCGTCCCTCTTCTTAATGCTGCCTCCCCAGCACGCCACCACAAAGAAGAGGGCGCTCTCCACAACTGACCGATAGAACATCTTCAGCATCTCACTACAAACATTGAATGACGCCAGCCTTCTGAGGAAGTACAGTCGACTCTGTGCTTTCCTGCACAGGGCATCTGTGTTGGCAGTTCAGTCTAGCTTCTCATCTAATTGCACTCCCAGATACTTGTAGGTCTTAACCTGCTCCACACATTCTCCATTAATGATCACTGGCTCCATATGAGGCCTAGATCTCCTAAAGTCTACCACCATCTCCTTGGTCTTGGTGATATTGAGACGCAGGTTGTTTGAGTTGCACCATATCACAAAGTTCTGTATCAGTTTCCTATACTCTTCTTCCTGACCATTCCTGACACACCCCACTATGGCTGTGTCATCAGCGAACTTCTGCACATGGCAGGACTCCGAGTTATATTGGAAGTCTGATGTATACAAGGTGAACAGGACCAGAGAGAGCATGGTCCCCTGCGGCGCTCCTGTGCTGCTGACCACCGTGTCAGACCTACAGTCTCCCAATCGCACATACTGAGGTCTGTCTGTCAAGTAGTCCATTATCCAAGCCACCATGTGTGAGTCCACTCCCATCTCCGTTAGTTTGTGCCTTAAGATCCTGGGCTGGATGGTGTTAAAGGCACTAGAGAAGTCCAGCAATGTAATCCTCACAGCACCACTGACCCTGTCCAGGTGAGAGAGGGATTTGTGCAGCAAGAACGTGATAGCATCCTCCACTCCCACCTTGTCCTGATACGCAAACTGAAGAGGTTCCCAGGCGTGCCTGGTTTGTGGCCTCAGATTCCGTATTATCAGCAGCTCCATGGTCTTCATCACGTGCGACGTCAAAGCAACAGGTCTGAAGTCATTCATCTCCCTTGGTTGTGGTTTCTTCGGTACCGGGACAATACAGGATGTTTTCCACTGTCTGGGTACCCTTCTCTGCTCCAGGCTCATGTTGAAGATGCGCTGAAGGGGTTCTCCCAGCTCAGATGCACAGGCCCTCAGTAATCGTGGGGATACTCCATCCGGTTCAGCCGCCTTGCTGGTACAGATCTTCCTCAGTTGAACTTTCACCTGTGCAGCCATAATCTTGGGCATGGGTAAGGTCTCCTGTGAGTGGCTATTTTCCTGTGAGGGAAGTGAGAGGGAGGACGAGTAGAGAGACAAGCCTGGTGTGGAGTTCTGTGGTGAGGATGAGATTGTGCTATCGAACCCACTGAAGAAGTTATTCAGCTGGTTCGCTTTCTCCACATCTCCACTTATGTTTGCCCCCCGCTTTGCACCGCATCCGGTGATGATCTTCATCCCGTCCCACACCTCCTTCATGCTTTTGTTCTGCAGCTTTTGTTCTAGCTTCCTCTTATACTGCTCCTTTGCCCCCCTGATCTGTACTCTGAGTTCCTTCTGAACTCTTTTAAGCTCCAACTGATCGCCATCTTTAAAGGCCCTCTTCTTCTGGTTTAGGAGGCCTTTGATGTGGCTAGTGATCCAGGGCTTATTATTGGGATAGCAGCGAACAGTTCTAACAGGAACAACGGCGTCCACGTAAGGTTAGTTAATCACAGTGGTGCCATTGGATGTTGGACCAGAAGGGAACTGTTACCATGCTGTGTCACTATATTCAATGGGAGCCATGTAATGAGTGTAATAAGACCATAGGACATAGGAGCAGGATTAGGCCATCTGGCCTATCGAATCTGCTCTGCCATTCAATCATGGCTGATCCTTTTTTTCATATCTCTTCCTGAACCCCAGTCCCGGCCTTCTCCCCGTAACTTTTCTTGACCAATCAAGAACCTATCAATCACTGCCTTAAGTACACCCAATAACCTGGCCTCCACAGCTGTATGTGGCAACGAATTCCACAAATTCATCACCCTTTGGCTAAAGAAATTTCTCCGCATCTCTGATTTGAAAGGGCGCCCCTCTATAAACATCAAGCAACCCCGTGCTTGTCGATACTACCTTTTAGTTGACCTGCCAAAACACTGAGGATTGTGATTAAGAAGAAACTTCACTGAACAGACCATATTAATGTAACTGCCAAAAGTGAGTTGGACTCAATCAGGTGTTGTAATTATTTGTACCTCACAGCTCCAGGATCTGGGTTTAATCCTGATCTCAGGTAATGGTCAGTTCAGAATTTGTATGATCGCTCAGCGATTGCCTGGGTTTCTGCTGGGGTGCTCTGAATTCATTCCACATTTCAATGGTGCACTGGTAGGTTAACTAGAAACTAGGTACTGAAAATTACTCTTTTGAGCAAATCAAAGGGGAGTTGATGAGCCAGAGTAACTTACAATGGTACCGGGAAAATGAGCAGGAGGAATAGAACAAATGAGATTTCTCTTCTGTGAGCCAACGTGAATGTGATTGGCTAAATACTCACTTTCTTTGTAAGAACTAAAATGGACAAGCAGTTCTTTGAAAGTGCACTATCCCCTACCTTACCTTGAAATACCTTGAGCTTCATATTTTCCCAATAGGAGCCACATTAAAAATCTGCAGTTGCTGTGTTGTTACCACACTGGTCACAGGAAAGTCATTTTAAAGGATCCACAGAGCAACAACACAAGTACTTGGTGCAACCCAAAAAAACCGAAAACATGCTGGAGGAACTCAACAGGTCAGTGAGCATCTGTAGAAAGAAATGGGCAGTCAGTGCTTCAGCTCAAGACCATTCATCTGGACTGAAGGAGGAGAGGAGACAGAGGCAGTATGAAGAGGCAGAGGCAGGAGTGTGGCAAGAGTTGGCAAGTTATAGGTCGATCTACCTATTCCTTGCTCCATTTTACCCCTCCCCTGCCCTCCTTCACCACTTTATACTGGCTATCTCCTCTCTGTTCTTCCAGTTCAGATGAAGGGCCTGGTCCCAAAGGGTTGACTGTAATTTCTCTCTGCAGATGCTGGCTAACGTGCTGAGTTTCTCAGGCAATTTGTTTTCTGGTCCAGATTCCAGCACCTGCAGCCTCTTGTGTCTCCGTGTGAGTGGCTAATTTGGAATGAATAGAAACTGCATGGGGGAGGGGCACGATGATGTTCTGCTGGCAGCAAGAAGTCTCGGTGTGACTGTCTGTCTTGACATTGTCCTATGTCTTATGCAACCGGGATGTGCAGTGTGAGGTACCTAATGAAAATCAGATCACAGGATAATACAATAAGGGGCCTACAATTTAAAAGGCCGCTATTAATGATATATTACCTAATGGCAAATTTGAAAAAATCTTAAAATATAGCAAGGTAAGTCTTCCAGGTAAAGTATGCAGCATGCAAATTTCGGAATAAAGACCCTTTAACTTCCATCTCCTTGGTGTTCTTGGGGGGCTGCTTATCTTGCTCTAAACCACAGTTGTTTGTTTAATCTGAGAGATTTGGTTTTGCATAGGGTGCGAAAAACATGGTGCCAAACCTGTTACTTAACTGAATAAAGGTCAGATTGACTAGTTTGAGCAGCAAGCAGAAGTGTCTGGTCCTGTTTTGCAAAGGTTGCTTGTTACTTGTTACAAACACCTGTTAGGATGCATTCTCCAGATACCGTAGCCTTCAGCCAGGAGCAGATGTCATCAGGTGGTTCGCAACCTTCACAGACTGTTTTGACCCTTAACCACGACACTCTCCAGTTGGTGGGCCGGCAGTGGTGGCCAAATCACTGCCGATCTGCTCCTGGCTTCCAGCTTCTCTCCTCTCACCTACTCCAAATCCAACAAGAGGCTCATTCTTCCTCTTCCCCCTCCTATGAGCTGCTTGTTTTTTGCTCCTTTCATCCAGGCCCAGAGCCGATAACAACCGCCATGTTGATTTGGCTGGGAAACCTCTGCAGCTGATTTCCATAGGGAACAACCATGCCTGCCATCCCTTGTCTTTGCACTTCTGCACTAAGGACTGGTACTTCAAGGCCTTTCTCTCGTGGGCCTCTTCCCAATCCTTCCTCCCACAGCACTGTCAGCTCAACCAGAATTATTTCCTGGTCTTCAGTTGACCACAATACAATGTCCGGGCGGAGGGTTGTGTGCATCAGCTCCGGGAACTGCAGCCTCATTCCCACATCGGCCCTCACTTCCCAGGACCTGGCAGTTAGCAGCAGATTTGGCTTTGGTTGTTGGGTTACTAAAGGCCTGGCTCCCTCTTTGAAGAAGGTGATGGCCTTCCTCAAATCTGTGCCAGCCGTCCTCTTCTTGCATCTCTCCCGCTTTCATGTGTCAGCAAGAGCCAGCAGCACCTTATCATGGCGCCACCTATACCATCCTTGAATTAGAGCTGTTTTACACCCAGACAGTATATGAGCCAGTGTCCCACAGAGCTTACAGTTCAGGTCCTCACTCATCCCCCATCTGTACAGATGTAATGGCGAAGGAAGGGTGTCATACACGGATTGCAGGAGGAAGGAAATACAGAAGGGCTCCAGTCTCCATAACTCTGCCCATGAGATCTTGCACTTGGGCAGATCCCATTTTGTCCAGGCACCCTAGGATTCTTGTTCCACTGCCTTTGACATCTGCTTCTCTTCCTCACAGATCCGTACTTCTGCCTGTACCATGTCACATCTGTTCCTTATGCTTGTGTTTCCTCACTGCAGGAAGTGAACGGAACTGAGGCCTTGCCGCCCAACGCGGGGGTGCCGATGATATCTCGCAGCTTCAGAGAACACACTGCCTGCTCTACTGCTGCGTTGGCTGCCCACTTGTGCTCAGATCTGGTTGTAACCCCTGCTTGATTTACCAGGTCGTCATTGGAATCTCTCAAGCTTAATTATCTCTGCATTTAGCCACCTTGAACTCCTCCACAACAGAGGACAGGGGAAGCTGCAGCTGCCTGGATCAAATATAGAGGCCCACTGAAGAGGAGCTTGGGGGAACACCTAACCATCTCTGCCGGTGCTGGTTGGTTTTCCTCTCGATGCCCTCTACGGCAGTCATGGGGAACTCATAAAGCGTGAAGAGCCAGAGAAGCCTGGGCAGAAGGCCGTATTGATACAGCCAGGTCTTGAATTTACCGGGAAGTCCGGATTTGTCGATCTTCTTCAGCCATTCGTCTGTCTGCTTCACAGCATTGGTGACATTGGCCCCATCTGTCAATGACGCATTAAACCACTTTCCCGAGCATGTTATCGGGTTATCTTCAATGGAAGGGATAACCTCACCCTGAACTTGGCTAAACTTGCTAGTTACTTTGCCCTTTCTGATCACCATACACCTGGACTCCTTGGCCTTGAAGGACATCCTCACCCAAGTAGCTACAATGTCCAGGGTTTCCAATACCTGTCTTGCTTGGACATGTGACACATTTGTTACAGTGATGTCGTCCATGAACCCTCGTAGAACCGGCTGGGCAATGCCCAACTCCAGCGTCGGGCCGTGGGTTATCCCTTCTGCTGCTGATATTAGGCCGTTCACTCCCACAATAAATAGGGTGGGGGAGATGGTGCACCCTGTTGGAATCCCCTTCTGGAGGTCCTGCCAACTAGTTGTGAAATGGGCTGATGTAAATCTGAGTTTGAATTCTCCTAGGTAGCTGGTGATCATGTCTCGAATAGCCACTGGGATGTAGTAGTGGTCAAGTCCTTCTAGGATGAGGTCATGTGGAATAGACCCATAGGCATTTGCGAGGTCTAACCAGACAACTGTTAAGTCGTTTTTTTTCTGCTTGGCCTCACGGGTCAAATGGCTAATCATTGAGGAGTGTTCCAGACACCTCGAAAAGCCTGGAATGCCTCCTTTCTGGATGGATGTGTTGATATAGCGGTTCTGCATCATGTAAGAAGTCAGCCTTCTTGCAAGCACAGAAAAGAAAATCTTACATTCCACATCCAGGAAAGAAATTGTCCTCAACTGGGCAACTGTGGAAGAATCCTTTTCTTTTGGAATAAAGCATCTCTCTGCCATTTTCCAACTTGATGGAATAGTACCTTTGGCCCAGATCTTTCTCATGACCTTCAACAGCCTTGGACGAAGTTTTGGGCATTTCTTATATACCTTATAAGGTATGCCACTTGTGCCTGGGGCAGCTGGTGCTTTAGCTTTCCGGATGATGTCCTAGATTTCCTGCCATGTAGGCTCCTTCACATTCAGCTCAATTGATGGTTTTTCTGGTCTACACACAGCCCCATTGGTTCCTAGTCCCTGACCCCTCCATGGGTCACTGTGTGCCTCCCACAGGAACTCCTCTACCTCTGGCTTCGATCTGGATAGTATATCAGATTTTTGTTGGTCGAGAAGAGCCCTGGTGAAGCTGAATGGATCTCTTGCAAACTGCACTTGCCTTTTCTCTTTCTTCCTTCTTTGCTGTTGAAGATGTTTCGCACTCTGAAGTTCACACGGCTGTTCCCGCAACATGATGGTTAAGTCGATACCTTTTTTTTCAGCCGGTGAGCTGGTTTTAAACCTCTTGTTAAGCATCTTCAATTTTCCTCTCAAGCGATGAACCTCCCTTTCCCTCCTAGTTGGTTGCCACGGTAACTGGGGCTGACCTCTCTGCTCTATTGGGCCAAATCGTTCCTTAGCTAGAATGTACGCCATGGCTGTGAGTGAGTCGATCTTTCTGTGTATTGGGCCTGCTAAAGCAGCTTCCAGGATGCCGTCAAGATCATCATCAAACTGTAGCCAGGCAATGTTGTCTGACGATCTAGGCCTTTTGATCCTGTCTTTCCTTGATGAATGGATTGGGGTAGCATAAGGGAAACTCACTTGGTCTGTTGTTTGGTGCTGAGGCGACTCAAGTGCGGAGTCTTCAGCTCTGTGGGGTGCTACCTGGCTGACATTCTCCTTTGTCTCACTGGATACTAAGTCAATGCGCTACACTTGGGTCACCATTTATCCACATCTAGACATGCTCTGGTGTGTCTTGAGCCCTCTGATGTTTTTGCAGACTTTCCCGCAATGATACCTTACCGTGAATTCCTCTCCGGTCAGTGTTGTTTGCTTTAGCTTCCTCGTAGTCGTGTTTCCTGTCTTGGCCATTGCCAGTACGTCTGTCCCGTTGAGCTTCTCATCCTTCACCCCCTCTCGGGAGAGGCTGGAGGTATTGCTCTTCGTGTTCAATCATAGCTTGAGTGGTGCAATTTCATCCAATAACTACTCTCTCCAGGTAAAATAAATTTTACATCCCACAGCACTGGAGAAAAAAAAATGTTGTCCAATCCGACTTTCAGATATAGAAACATGGAAAACCCACAGCACAATACAGGCCCTTCGGCCCACAAAGTTGTGCCAAACATGTCCCTACCTTACAAATTACTAGGCTTACCTATAGCCCTCTATTTTTCTAGCCTCCATATATGATGCACCATCAATAACTCACTCTGAGACGTAAAGTCGAGATATCGGCTTTTATTGACTGGAAGAAGGAACAAGCAGTGAGTGACAACCATACTACATCCTGGAGACTGAGAGGCTGGGCTCAGACCTCCATCACCTTTATACCGGGGTCTGTGGGAGGAGCCACAGGAGCAGTCAGCAGGGGGGGTGTCCAGACAGGTATGTGTAGTTCACCACAATATACCTATCCAAAAGTCTCTTAAAAGATCCCATCATATCCGCCTCCACCACTGTTGCCGGTAGCCCACTCCACGCACTCACCACTCTCTGAGTAAAATACTTACCCCTGACATCTCCTCTGTACCTACTCCCCAGCACCTTAAACCTGTGTCCTCTTGTGGCAACCATTTCAGCCCTGGGAAAAAGCCTCTGACTATCCACACGATCAATGCCTCTCATCATCTTATACAACTCTATCAGGTCACCTCTCATCCTCCGTCGCTCTAAGGAGAAAGGGTCGAGTTCACTCAACCTGTTTTCATAAGGCATGCTCCCTAATCCAGGCAACATCCTTGTAAATCTCCTCTACACCCTTTCTATGGCTTCCACATCCTTCCTGTAGTGAGGCAACCAGAACTGAGAACAGTACTCCAAGTGGGGTCTGACCAGGGTCCTATATAGCTGCAACATTACCTCTCGGCTCCTAAATTCAATTCCACAATTGATGAAGGACAATACACCGTATCCCTTCTTAACTGGAGCGTCAACCTGCGCAGCTGCTTTGAGCGTCCTATGGACTCAGACCCCAAGATCCCTCTGATCCTCCACACTGCTAAGATTCTTACGATTAATAATATATTCTGCCTATATACTTAATATTACAACCGTCCCTTGGCAAAGCCATGCTGACTATTCCTAATCATATTATACCTCTCCAAATGTTCATAAGTCCTGCCTCTCAGGATCTTCTCCATCAACTTACCCAACCACTGAAGTAAGACTCACTGGTCTATAATTTCCTGGGCTAGCTCTACTCCCTTTCTTGAATTAGGGAACAACATCCGCAACCCTCCAATCCTCTGGAACCTCTCCCGTCCCCATTGATGATGCAAAGATCATCGCCAGAGGCTCAGCAATCTCCTTCCTTGCCTCCCACATAGCCTGGAGTATATTTCATTTGGTCACAGCGACTTATTCAGTTGATGTTTTCCAAAAGCTCCAGAACATCCTCTTTCTTAATATCTACATGCTCAAGCTTTTCAGTCTGCTGCAAGTCATCACTACTATCATCAAGATCTTTTTCCATAGTGAATACTGAAGTAAAGTATTAATTAATTACCTCTGCTATTTCCTCCAGTTCCATGATACCTTCCCACTGTCACACTTGATAGGTCCTATTCTTTCATATCTTATCCTCTTACTCTTCACATACTTGTAGAATGTCTTGGGGTTTTCCTTAATCCTGCCCAGCAAGGCCTTCTCATGGCCTTTTCTGGCTTTCCTAATTTCCTTCTTTAAGTTCCTTCTGATTAGCCTTATAATCTTCTAGATCTCTAACATTACCTAGCTCTCTGAACCTTTTGTAAGCTTTTCTTCTCTTCTTGACTAGATTTATTACAGCTTTTGTACATCACGGTTCCTGTACCCTACCATAAATTCCCTGTCTCATTGGAACGTACCTTTGCAGAATTCCACACAAATATCCCCTGAACATTTGCCACATTTCTTCTGTACTTTTCCCTGAGAACATCTGTTTCCAATTTAAGCCTCCAATTTCCTGCCTGATAGCCTCATAATTCCCCTTACTCCAATTAAATGCTTTTCAGATTCAGATTCAGATTCAGTTTATTGTCATTTATAAACCGCAAATACAATGCAGTTAAAAATGAGACAATGTTCTCCGGAATGATTTCATGAAAAAGCAGAAAACAGACCACACAAGAAAAACCACATAACGTTTGGTAATCCCCAATCCAGAGTCCGGAGAGGCTGCTGTGTATCAATATAGCGCTACTGTCTTAGCACATTCCCTGGAAAGGAACTACAAACCCATCAGACAAAACTAAAGCTACAAGACATACACAAAACCATATAGTTACATATAGTCATAGTTAACATATAGTTTCAACAGTGCAGACAATACCATAATTGATAAAAGACTAACTGACAAAGACCACATAATGATAACACATAGTTTCAACAGTTCAAAGCAACACTGTAATCTGATAAAGAGCAGTCCATGGCACAGTTTAAAAGAAAGTCTCAAAGTCCCGACAGCCCATCATCTCATGCAGACAGTAGAAGGAAGAAAAACTCTTCTTGCCATGAACCTCCAGCGCCGCAGTTTGCCGATACAGCACTTTGAGAGACCCGACGACAGTCAACTCCGAGTCTGTCTGAAAACTTCGAGCCTCCGACCAGCCCTCCGACACCGAGCACCATCTCTGCCGAGTGCTTCGACCCCGGCACCAGCCGCCAAGCAACAGGCAAAGCCAAGGATTCGGGGCCTTCCTCCCGGAGGTTTCTCCGATCGCACAGTAGCAGCGGCAGCAAAACAGGCATTTCAAAAGTTCCACCAGATGTTCCTCCGTGCTTCACATGTCCCTCTCCATCAAATCAGGATTGTACACGGCCCCTACTTACAGATAACAGATATTCATTCCAAAGTGGCTGCTGCGCGCTGCGTCGCGCCACCGTGTTTTGGGCTTGTCTCTTCCTATCCCTCTCCAATACTATTGTAAAGGAGATAGAATTATGATTGCTATCTCCAAAATGCTCTCCCACTGAGAGATGTGACACATGACCAGATTCATTTTCCAATACCAAATCAAGTACAGCCTCTCCTCTTGTAGGCTTATCTACATATTATGTGCCTGTAAAACGCCTCCTGACGCAGGAAAAATACTTCGTCTTCTCACAAAATGGAGACTACACTTATATTGTGGTAGCATCAGCAAGATTTTCAACACTGTCCTGGACAGAGAAGTTTTTTGAATACCTTTTAATTTCAACTTCTGGAAAACCATGTCTGCACTAAGTATGATATACAGGCTGCACCAGTTCTAAGACCTCCACTGTCAAATATGATGAGAGTATCACAAGTATGGACACAATCACTTCCAACAAAGAAAATTAGGCCAAACATGAAAGTCTCTCAGTTTCCCATTGAAAGGGCAGGTTGCATTATCCCAATCTAAAACTTCATAATTTACAACCTTAGAAAGTAAACGCCAATGTTTATTGGTGTAAGAACAATTGAAATAATTGCAATGACCTTACAATGTTAGTCTGAAAGCATGGAGAAAGGTTCCAGGGTCAATTGCAAAAACTGTGCTGCATTTTTCAAATATAGGCCGAACATTGGAACTCAACATTGCACATACAAAATCCCCAACACAATGTACGAAAGCAAATCAATTGCAAACTTTGATTAAGATGCATTTTGCTGTTTGGTCAAATGGTTGCATTATGCTGGGTGTGGACATACAGGGGTGGGGGATTGATTGCTGTGAATTGATTCACTTCCAATACTGAATCAAATTACATGACAAAGAATATAGAATCAGTGGAACTATGAATGTAATTTAAGACATTGCATACATTAATGCTATATGCTCAATACTTTAATCTTTTGTATTTACAAACTCCTTTTCTACAGCTTATTTTATTTACCCCAGTATCATAATAGAAGGGTCCTGCCTTAGAACTACAGAGATAATATTTCATTTCCGTCAATGCAGGATGTTGAAGCAGCCATGATTAATCTGATAATTTGACATTTAATTTGCTGGACTGATGGGACCTCAAGTATCACACTCACCCTACTAGCTCTGTCAACCTGGAAATCTTCAGTTTTAATTACATTTGTGAACAGGATGATGATGAGTAATGAGGCATTTACTAGTCAATTCTGGCTTCTTTTGTAAAAGTCATTATGTCCTTTTGCTGACATGTTAAGCTGTTTAAATGAATATTTCCTCGATTATTGCTTTTCAGAGATTTGATGAGCTGTCAGCTAAATCTGTATCATCACTGTATATCTCACCAATCTCTAATTTAACTGAGTTTGACAATTACTCTGCATTGAATGTGGTGGTCATTGACAAGATGATGACAAAATGATTGAAAATTTTATGACATGGCAAGTTTTCAGATTAATATTAAAGTCATAGGCTTTGATTTGACAGAAGTTATACATGCAGAAACTGGAATATTGTTATGAAAATTATTTTGACTGCGTTCAACAGAAACACTAGTATTATTTGTTTTGGGTTGTCAATTTAGTTGCATAATTTAATACAATTTTTCTTTAAGGGTGGCTAGTTAGTTAATAATGAATGAGAAGGTATTTATGTTTTGAGACTTTTGCCAAAACACTGTTTATTTGAAAAGTCCCAAATGAATAGTACTCCTGTTTTAAAATTCTCAACTCACTTTCAAATTACTTCATGGTCTCACCCCTCCCTTACTCTGTCAATTCTACAATTCCCCAGGATTTCTGTGCTCTTTCAATTCTGGAAAATTGAGCAAGGGTGCTTGTAATTGCTCCACTCTCAGTGACTGTGCCTGCAGCAAATGACTTTCCAAACATTGGAATTCTATCCCTAAGCCTTCCAGGTTCTCTCTCCTCTTTTATATCATGTAATGAAACCTACCATCTGGAGATTTTTTGTGCTGTTGTGTGATATTTTATTTGATAAGGGTCATGTAAATTGCTTATGTTAATTTTACAACAAAAGGTGCCTCAATGCTTAGCTATAAGTTAAAATGGGTGTGTTCAATAAATGAACAGCTGCAACAATATTCACTTCCTCAAGTTCATTATTGTCCTCACTGAAACAAAATAATCAAGACTACTCTATTTTGGACAATTTTGAACATATTTCCAATCTGTCTTTTCTTAGTAAAATTTTATAAAAGGTGTTTTTTTTTTGATAATTAAGTGATTACTTGAATAAAAACTACAATTTTTGGTATGTCTCAGTCAGGTTTTAGATCAAATCATAGTGCAAAAACTACATTACTTAAAATAGTTAATGACTTATGGCTCAATGCTGATGCAGGTAACATATCAGTTCTTGTTCTCTTAGATTTCAATGTGATCACAGGAAACTCATAAACCACCTCCGTCAATGGGTAGGTCTTTCTGTTACTGCCTTAAGCTGGTTTCAATCTTATTTAACAGGAACAACATCCTTTATTAACTGTGGTGATTGTGCATCCAAAATCCATGATAATGTATTTGGTGTGCTGTAAGGATCAATCCTTGGTCTGTTTTTATTCTCACTCTACCTGCTCCCATCAGGTCCGATTATTTCAAAACACAAGGTGAATTACCACAGCTATGCAGATAACACATTAATATTTGTCTTTTAAGCCAGATGACCCTGAGACTTGAAACCCTCTGGTCCTGTGTCTTACTAGCATTACAGAATGGATGAGTTCAAATTTCCTTAAACTAAATAAGGAAACAAACAGAAATTTTCATCACTGGTAGCAATAAAAAAAAGTGTGAATCTTAGAAATAAACTTGATCAACAAACCAAGCTAGAAATAAAGAATTTTGGTATTATAATTGACTCTGAGTTAAATTTCAAATCACATAATCACTGCATTCTTTCATTTAAGGAGCATTTCGAAATGCAGAAAAATTGATGCACACTGTTCTTTTTAGCCGATTTGTCTACTGTAATGATCTTTTCAGCACTGCCTAAGAAAGATATAAATCAGTTGCAGCTTGTTCAAAATGTAGCAGCAAGAATGTTTACCAAATAAAGAAAATCTGAGCACATTTCACCAGTTTTGGCATCATTACAATAGATGTCTTATGTCCTTTGGGATGAATTTTAAAATTACTCTTAATTGTATATGGAGCTTTGAATAATCTAGCTCCTTTGTATATTTTGGAACGCCTAAACCCTTACATCCCTCATCGTAATCTTAGATTTGTGAATACTTGTTTGATTAGTGTTCCTAGAGCCAAGCATATAAGGACCAGTGATGTAGCTTTTTGTTCTTATGCACCCAAAATCTGGAATACTCTTTTGACTGAGATATGCCAGTCTAGTACTGTGAAACATTGCAAAACTCTTCTAAAAAATTAGTTTTTAAATTTGTCCTCCCTATAGAATTACTTAATGTCTGTAGATTTTGATTATATTTATATAATTTTATATATTCAATTACATTTTATTCTATATAATCTTTGTCTTTACATATGATTTTCAATTTTGTCTCATATCTTATGATGATATTGATATAACCTTACAATCTATGTAAACACTTTGAACCTGCGTCGTATGAAAGGTGCTATATAAATGTTATTTTTATTTATGGATTTTTAACAATATTTAGCTAAAATGTCCATAATTCAATTGTTATACAATTAAAATAAAAAATGTTTTTTTTTAGTTTAGTGTTCACAGTAATTGGCCTCCTGGACATCAATCATATTTTTGATGAATAACTTGGAATATTAAGAAATAGGTCAGAGATTGATTTTGGCATGCTCACAACAATCCAGTAAGCCATCAATGGCTGGGCAGCTGACTAACTAGAATGTGCTGTTAATTTTTAGCCAAAAACCTATGTCGCATTCATCACTAGGCATCCTCACCATCCAGGACATGCCCTCTTCTCGTTACTACCATCTGGGAAGAAGTATAAGAAGTCTCAGAACCGATACTCAGCAACTCAAGAAACAGCTTCTTTCCTTCCACTATCAGATTTCGGAATGGCCCATGGATAGTATCTTTCTTTGCACCATGTTTACAGTATTTTGTACTTTGTGGTAACTTTATGTCTTTGCACAAAACTATTTCATGTCATGTAAAACTGATAATAAATCTGATTCCGATGTTGTGTATCCTCTTTAGATGAATGGCTCATTTCCAGAGCTAAAGTACCGAGCAGATAAGTATTCATATACTGTAAAGCTAAAATATGTATAAATAAGGCAGAGTTTGATAGATTCTTGATTGGTCAGGGCACGGAGGGATATGGGAGAAGGCAGGAGATTGGAGCTGAGAGGAAAATTGGATCAGGCATGTACAGCAGACTCAATTGGCCAAATGGCCTAATTCTGCTCCTATATCTTATGGTCTAAATGAGAAATGGTGCTAGAATACATAATATAGCATATAAAATAAAGAACATGTTAATAGTAATTGTCAATTGAAGCTGGCGATGGAGAGGCAAAATAACATTGGGTTGCTATTGAAGCTTTTGACAAAGCCTATTGAATAAAAGTAGGATTTTTTTAATGTCACCTTGAAGATTTAAAAGATACTGGAGCAGGGTGACAGAAAAAATGCTGCTGCTTTTCAGCATCGAAAAGTTGAAGGTATGCAGTTGTTAAGTTTTAAGTTATGTTGGTGTAAGCGAACAAAGAAAGTGTGGACAATTTTGATGGCTTAGAAATTATATTGTACGTCACGTGTTCTGTAGAGTACTTAATGACTGAATGGAGGAGTAAAATCGATAGCAAAACGTGATCCACACTTCCTAGGATATATAATACAATTGAATCACAAGCTTCCATGCACAAAGAGGGCCAGGGCATGCAGCAATCAGATCAATCAACCTACTTTATCCATTGTGACAACTTATTAACTACAACAACACTGGAAGCAGGAAGTGCAACTTGGAAACTGCAGAGTCTAACAGAGATGCAGAACCAGTCGTGCAAAAGGGATAGACTTTACCTGCTCTCTAGCTGGGTGTCCAGCAGTTGACGATGATGTATTCAACTGCACAAAGACGCACCAGATTTCACATCACTTTACAAGAAAGACACTATTCTTACTTTCTTTGAGGAGGGTCAGCTGGTCAAACCTCAGGCATCTGCCTCTGCTGCCAAATATCAAATCCAGCATTAGGCAAGTGTGATGCTTGCTCCTATTTTTTATAATAAAGCACACAATGCCTCCTTGCTATTTCCAGCATTAGTTCCAGTTAAGGACTAATGCTTGGAGGAAAGTATAGTGGGGATGTCAGTGGTAAGATTTTTTTTACAGCAAGAGTGTTAAGTAATTGGAACATGCTGCCAAGAGTGGTGAAAGAGGTAGATACATTTGGGACATTTAACAAAATCTTAGGCACATGGATGAAAGTAGGCTAAGTTATAGAAGAGTAGGTTAAACTGTCGATATAACATCGTGGGCTGAAGGGCCTGTACTGTACTGTATTGTTTTATGTCTTATGTTAATTAGGGATGGGCCTTAAATGCTGGCTTTACTATAACAGCTGCATTTCAAAACAGAAGAAATAAAATTGAGCAATATTACTTGAATAGTGGCTGGCCGTGGCACCACAGTATTGCTTGCCAGATGGTGGCTACCATCTGATATCAGATGCTACATGTACCACAAGCCAGAGGAGAGTGTGCTAATATATGTCATGTGATGTGCTCAGTGACAACCCTTCACTGTGAGTTGCTAACAATGTACAGAAGTGATGAGTTTATGGGCCTGCCGCATGCACGAGTGTTATGTGGGAGAGACTGGCTGGAGGGTATAAATGATGCAAATTCTAATTGATAATTTTTTTCTTCTTTGCACCTCCTGCACAAAAGCCTTCAACCTGCACTCCTGCTGACTGTATGCATTACCTTCAGCACAATTTACTTTGTTTTAATAATTCACCCCACAGAATTCGACGGATACAATTTGCGGCAAGAGTATAGAGTGCTGATATGAGTAGCGTTTTCTTTCACTCTTTAAAGTGGGATGAACTTTCGGGGTAAGGCACATGCATCAGCTTCCGTGTCTTCCAATTAGCTGAGATTATTTGGTCCAAGTTTGCTCTGCAGTGCAGAATCATTTTAGAAACAACTATTTTGGACTTCAAAAGGTGATTGCAAGACAAATGGTAAGTAAGCAAAGAGATTTTGTACTGTATATATTTGGTGTTGGGATCGAGATATGTCTCTACCAAAGTAGGGGTAAAGTGCTCCTTCCTTCTGCTAGCCTGTAACACCTGCTTAGCTACCTGATCAAGGTCACATGAAGCCATGGCAGCAGGTAGCAGGTGGTAGATAGTCATATGCACAGCTGTTGCGTTTCTCAAGTCCTGCTTAAGCGACTACTTATGTCAGGAAGGCAATCTCTGAAGAGTACTGATAACGGTTGGGGGTCACCCATCTTGTAAAGACACCGCCCAGAAGAAGGCAATAGCAAGTGACTTAAGTAGAAAAATTTGCCAAAAACAATCAAGATCAAGGGACCATGATCTCCTACATCATAACAATGAATAAAACAACATTCATTAGATAAGTGATAGAATTCCTTTGAAATTCTACTCTTTAAATCTCCTTAATTAAATTTTGTTACATGTGAAATAAAAGGACTAGGTGACACCATAATGCCATTGGGGAATTTCTGGAATTGAATGATCTTATTTGTGGCCAATGCCTTTTGAGGTTGTGACAGTGAAGGAAAGAGTGTTGTCCTAATCGGCACACACAAGTGCAGTCCATTAAAAAAAGGAATCGGTAGCCAAGTTAAGGAGAAGGTTACTGTTAGCAATTTGCAATTGACCACACCAGCAGACCTGAGAAAAGATGATGTAATACCATCCAGGAGAGGCTTCTGCTAAGCATAAACCATGAAGAAAACTGACAGAGGAGGGAAACCAGTTATTCTTCAAACATTGAACGTGGGTCTTCAGGCTCCTGTACCTCCTCTGTAATGGTAGTAATGAGATGAGTGCATATCCCGGATGGTGAGGTCTTTAATGAAGGATGTTGCCTTCCTGATGCCCTGCACTTCAAAGATTTCTCTGTGTCCTTTATGGAGCTGGCTGAAAATACAAAGCTCTGCAGTCAGTTTCGATCCTGCACATTAGAAGGGGCAATACAACCAGTGGCAGAAAGCTTTTCCCTGTACATTTGAAGAAATTTCATAGCCTTTGATGATGTTCCAAATCTCCTCAAATCCTAATGAAGCATAGCTGCTGGCGTGCCTTTTTTGGGCATTTTTAACCATGGTCGCATGACATTTCTATAGAATGTGTATTATAATTGAAGGGGCCGTCAGCATAGTCATCCACAGCACAGACTGTAACATTCTCTTACTACAAAGTTCAATTTATTGTCCTTGTGGCCAGCTTCAAGCCAAGCACAGATCTGCAAACAAAGATAAAAACTTAAAATGAGATGTTCTTGCAGAGGAAGCAACGTTGGCCAGAATAGAAGTATGCTAGATGTACAGGGTTTGGTGAGGACTAGGATCTGGCCAGCAAAGTACTGAATATGCTTAGCCCTATAGAGCCATGGAATAATACACCACAGAAACTGTCCCTTTGCCAGGCACATGCACACAAGCCAACAACAATGTCTATCCATACTAATCCCACTTATCAGCACTTGGTCATTAGCCTACTATACTTTTATTGCTTGTTCAACTGCTTCTTAAATATTGTCGTAAGTACCTGCTTCAACCACCTTCTCAGGCTGTGCATTCCAAATTGTAACCAGTGTCGCAGCTGAGTGAGCAGTGACCCAGGTTCAAACCTGACCTCTGGTGACGTCTGTGTGGAATTTGCACGTTCTCCCTCTGACCACATTTTTTTCCTGGTCTCCTCCCATATGCCAAAGATGTTGCCACTGTAAGCTGTATCTCATGTAGCTGAGGAATGGAATGTGGGTGGAATGAATTGTTTTGAATCTGTGATGTTCTTTCTCTTGCTCTCTATCTATGTACCCACCTTCTGAATGGAAAACAATATTCAGATCCATGATACACATCTTACGCCTCTACCAAGGACTTGGATTTCTTACTATTTACATAACTTACGTCTCTAATAAACCTGCACATCTGTAAAAGGTGCTTGCCTCTTGCCCATCCCCATACCCATACCAACAGAAACACTCAATTCCAAGCAACATTCTGACAAATCTCCTCTGCATCTTTTCCCTTTCCAGCGCACAGGATGTTCCAGCAGTGGCCTAACCAATGCTTTATATAGTTGTACCAAGATCTCTCTTCTCTTGTAATCTATGCCTGCACTAATGAAGGGAAGAATCCCCAGTGCCTTCTTTCCCACCATTTTTTACCCATACTGCCTCCCTTCAGGGAACTTCAGACCTGTACTCCACGGTCCCATTGTTTCTCACAACCCAACCCCACCTTTCACAGCATTCCTTCTACCTTTATTACACCTCTCAAACTCTATCACCTCACAAGCATCAGGATTAAATTTCATCTGCCTTTGTCTGTCCAATTCACCAGTTGATTAATATTATTCTATGGCTTAAGACTATTTGCCTCACTCTCTACAAGACCATCAATTTTTGTGATAGGCTAAGGCAACACGGGATGAGGGTCTCAGAAACAGTTCAAGTTCATTGTCCTTCATCCATACTTGTGTATACAGCTAAACAAATCAATGTTCCTCTGGGTCCAAAGTGCACGACACAGTACATATATTATCTGCAGTACAACAGGTAAAATAATATTGACACGATAATATAAACAGATAAAAATATTCTGTAGATGTACAACTTGATATAAAGTGCATATTTGAAATATACAGCAGTATGATGCTGCTGGTGATGAGCTCTGCTAAAAGTTCCATCAGGTGGGAGAGGTAGGTTATAGGCACAGAACAGTAACATGGTCAGAAATTCAACTTGGGGTTAAATATGCTTTGCTATGAATGGTCTGGTCCAGCCTCAGTCGGATCCCAGGTAGAGACCTAGATTCAGAGGTTAGGCAAAATGTTGAAGGTAGGGACTGACAACAGGAAACCATCCCCCTGGAAAAATCCTTTTTCAGTTATCTGTGGACCACTTTGTCTTTTAACTGAATTTATTTGAAGGGAAAAAGGTAATGTAGATTTAAAACCAGTTATAGAATCTGACAGCAATCATCCAAGGAACAAACTAGAATTTAATAATGTCTCAAAATTAAAGAAGACTAGCATATGTTTGAATTAAATATGGATAACCAGATTCCCCCAAGAATAGGTTTTAGCATGCTGGGAAATTGCTTGTGAAGGAAATGCTCATCAACGCATGTTTAATTCATGCAACTACACTGTAATCCATTTGAAACTGCACAGGGTGGCAACCATGAAATTATTGGTTTTCTGAGCACTCTTGAATGAAATGACCACCTTCATTATGTAACGGAGAGCTTTGAGAGGGAAAAAGCTACTGCGAGACCCACTTCCACATCGAGCGTTCTGGAAACAGATAATGCTGATATCTGAAAAAAAAATCTATTAAGACAAATTCTCAATAAAAGTTCTGAAATTAAACATTCTTAGTATATCAAAATCGCTCAAAACACTTGCTAAATGAAGCCAGAGTCCTTCCAATGTTATGGTCTGTGCTAAATCACCACAACTGGCCGCAGGATTTGTTGGATGTTAAAAAGCAAATCCATAAATGCATTTATTACATTTTAGTTATACCTTAAACTCTTCAATATATGCTGCTGGGGAAAAAATGCTAACTAATGTCTTGCTTTACAAAACAAAGGAGAATTGCAGTTACAGGATGGATTCAATTCCTAAGTGTATTTTTCCTTTATTGCTGATTACATTCTCAATGAACATCATTCAACTTGTCTAATGTTTTTTATCTTGTATGTTTTTAAAAGAAATGCACAATTTACAAGCCACTGCCTGTGAATGTGCTGAATATATTAAATATTGCTGAGTTTCTAAGTGGAAATAAATCATAATCTGCAACCCAGATAAAATTCCATAAGAATGGAAAACAGGTTCCACAACTTGTTTGGCAGGGAGATGGGAACTAGAGCACCGAGTCAGAATGTGGGGGGGGAGGGGGGGATGAAGAGGAAGGTAGCTGTCAGGTCCAGTTAAAACAGGCAGGAGAAGAGTAAAAAATACAATGGATGGATAGCCTGAAGTGTGTGTATTTTAATGCCAGGGGTATTATAGATAAAGTCGATTCAATATTTCAAGATTCAAGATTGTTTAATGTCATTTCCAGTACAAAAGTGTAGAGAACAAAATAATCGATACTTTAGATCCAATGCAGCATAAAAAAAAGCACAATAAAATAAGGAAGACAATAATAATAAAAACAAGATAAATAAAAATATGTAAGATAGTTTATCTGCATAGATGGATCGTATGTCCATAAAGTGGCGCTAGGCACAGGAGTGTCTGTACTTCAGGTGACTGACTGGAAATGATGAAGTCGCGGTGGCTGGGGATGTGGAGGGGTGGGTTAGTGGGTGCAGGCGTTGATCAGTCTTACTACCTGGGAAAAGTAATTGTTTTTGTGTCTGGAGGTCCTGTCATGGATGCCATTTTGCCTCCTCCCTGCTGGGAATGGCCCAAATTGTCCATGAGTAGGGTAGATGGGATCCTTCATGATGTGTCTGGCATTTTTCGGCACTTTTCTCTATATATGTTTCTGATAGTGGATTGGCTGGTGCTGGTGATGAGTTGGGCAGTTTACACTACTTTGGCACTTAGAGCATGCATGAGTACATGGAACTATGATGATGTGACTATTTCAGAGATTTGGTTGAGAGAGGGACAGGAATGGGTTGCTAATGTCCCAGTGTTTTGATATTTTAGAAAAGATTGAACAGGAGGTAAAGGGTGGGGGTAATTGCACGACTAACCAAGGGCGATATCACAGCTGCACTCAGAGGGGACATAATGAAGAACTCATCCATTGAGTCAATTTGGGTAGAACTCAAAGACAGGAAGGGTGCAATCACTCTGATGGGCTTGTACTCCGGATCTCCCGACGTCCACTGGGACACTGAGGGATAGATATGCAGGCAGATTACAGAAAGGTGTAAAGCTAATATGGTAGTTGTCATGAAGGAACTCCAACTTCCTAATATAAACTTAGTACAAGATGTGTAGATGAAGCAGAATTTGCTAAGCTGCATCCAGGATAGTTTCTTAAATCAATAGGTAGATAGTCCAACCAGAGGAGGCTCTGTACTGGATTTAGTGTTGGGTATTGAGCCTAACCAAGTGACTGACCTTTCAGTTGATGAGCAGTCAGGGAACAGTAACAACAACTCCTTACATTTTAAGATAGCTATCACTAAGGATAAGTATGGAACTTGCAGGAGAGAATTCAATTGGAGCAGGGCAAATTATGAAAGCATTAGGCAGGAACTAGGGAGAAATAATTGTGAGCTGCTGTTTTTTTAGGACAAGTTCACATCCGACATGTGGAGTGTGTTTAAAGACTAACTGCACAGAGTACAAGACAGGTATGTTCCTGTCAGCTGGAAGGACAAGAATAGCAAGGTAAGAGAAACACTGGATGTCAAGAGAGGTGATGAATTTAGTCAAGAAGAAAAAGGAAAAGTATATAAAACACAGGAAGCTAGAATCAAGCAGAATCCTTAAGGTGGATAAGTCTCCAGAGCACAATGGGATGTACCCCAGGTTATTGAGGGAGGCAAGAGATAGTATTGCTAGGGCATTGACCAATATCTTCATGTCCTCTTTAGCCAGAGGCAAGGTTCTAGAGGACTGGCCAGTAGCTAATTTTGATCAATTAATCCAGAAAGGAACTAAGAATAATCCTACAAACTATAGACCAGTGAGTTTCATGTCAGTATGAGGGAATTTACTGGTGACAGTTCTTAGGGATAAGATTTATGAGCATTTAGAAACCAGATATTAATTATGGAGAGTCAGAATGGCTTTGTGTGGAGCAAGGTATGTCTTACTAACCTGATGGAATTTTTTTGATGAGGTGATGATGCTGATTGATGAAGGTAGAGCTGTGGTGTTGTCTCTTTGTTATTATGTGTACAGTATATAATAAAGAACTTTAGTTTCCTATGTGCAGTGTGGATGGTTCACCTGGAACTGGAACCGATGTTGGTAAACTAGGAGTGCATGCTAAAGTGCGGACCTAAAAGCCATGACTGGAGTCTCCTGTTAATAAATGTGTTAGCATTTAAACCCACGCAAAGTTTGTCTTTTATAAAGAACAGCATAATGGTGTCAGAAGTTGGCCTGAGGTCTAAACACGGACAGTAAATTAATACTGTGTGCGACTAAGAAAGAGGTGCTAGTTCCGACGGGAAAATAAGACTGTGCAAGAAGCAAGTGAGGTTGGTGGCCTGATTGTTCCAGAAGTTCACCAAGAGATTAAGGTGAGAGACACTGAAAATCCCTGAAATGGATAACCTATGTCCTCCAGCAGTATTGCAGTTTGCCAGCATTTAAACAGGTAATTGGAAAAACTTCAAAGAGTGACTCAACATATATTTAGCAGCGAGTAGAGCCAGAAGCACAGAGGAAAAATTGAAAGCATCAATCTTTCCATATATAATTGGCAAAGATGATTTGGACATTTTTAACAGCTTTCAAATTGATGAGACAGCCTTGACGTTGAACACTCTGATGACAAAATCTGAGGAGTATTTAGTCCAAAGTAAAAACATCACATTTGAGAAATATAATTTCTATTCCTGTGAACAGAAACAAGGTGTTCACTTTGACCAGTACTTAGCTGAGCTTCACACATTGTGTAAGTCCCATGAGTTTCGAGATTTGAGAGATACTCTAGTCAGACCAAATAGTTTGTGGAATCCCAGATAATGGGCTCAAATAAAGCTTGCTTCATGAAAAAGATTTCATGCTAGAGATGGCTGTGAATATTTGTTGGGCAGCAGAGGCCACACAAGTCCAAGCAAAGGAGCTGCACAAAACAGAAACAACAATGCATGTTGTGGAAACAGAGGGGCAGAGCACAAGGCATTTCCCAAAGCAACAGCACAGCCAAGGGGTAGGCTCAGACAGTAAATGCAGCAAATGTGGAGGTAGGCACATTCCCCAAAAACATGCCCTGTGTATAGAAAGTCCTGCAATCATTATGGGAAGAATCATTTTGCAAAGTGCTTCAAAACTGGGGCTGCCAAGAGTAAAATACATACTGCTGCTGAGGAAATGGCAGAAGTCTTTGTAAATTCTCTACAGGCTACTGGTGCTGCTAATCTAGAATGGATTGTTCCAGTAACTGTGAATGAGAGAATAATTCCTTTTCCACTTGACACCCAAAAGAGCACACAAGGTCAAATTGGCTAAAGTAAAAGGGAAAGAATAACAGAAGTAGTATCATGACAAGACTGCAAAATGCCTACCAGTCCTGAAGCCTGGAGGTCATGCAAATCTGAGATCACAATTCTGGCATATGGTCCCTGCAAGTGTATATGCAAGAGGAAGTTGATCCACATTCTTACCAGATCTGTTTGGAGTGAGGAACACTTCTAGGAAGGAACCGTGTGGATCTATGACCATAAGCTCCAGCCCATAGCTGTGACATGTCATCTATCAGTACACCAAAGGAGCCATCAGATGTAAAGAATAAATTTGTTGACCAGAATACCCAGAAATTAAACCACTACAGAGACTGACTGTGAGTTGATGAGAGAATAAGGGACTGCATTTGCTCATTACAATTAAAGTTAATGTAAATATCTTTGTTGGAAAACATTATTGTTTCTTGCAAGTTTATGAAGGCATATCATTATGTTTCTTTGCTTTAAAGGGGGAAGCTATGTTATTGTGATTGTATGCATAATAAAGAACTTCAGTTCGCCATGTACAATTCGGGCGGTTCACCCGAAACCGGAAGAGACATTGAACTGAGAGCACACTCTAAAGTATGGAGCTAGAATCCATGACTGGAGCCTCCTATTAATAAAAGCATTTAAACCCTTGAAAAGTTTATCAAGAACAAACATAACTGTCTACATGGATTTTAGTAAGGTGTTTAACAAGGTCCCTCATGGGGTACTCATGCAGAAGATTAAGATGCATAGGCTCCATAGTGAATTGGTCATTTGGATTCAGATCTATTTTGCCCATAGAAAACGAAGGGTAGAGATTGAAGGGACTTATTTAAGTTGGAGGTCTGTGATTGCTGGTGTTCTACAGGAATCGACAGTATTCTGGGACCTTGGCTGTTTGAGATGTATACAAAAGGCTATAGATGGATGGGTTAAAAATGTGTACATAATACAAAGATTGGTGGCCGATGGAAATGTACAGTCATGTGTTTTGATAGAAGGAATAAAGGCAGAGACTACTTTATAAATGGGAAGAAAAAATTAGAAATTAGAGGTGCAAAGGCATGTGGGAGCCCTCATTAAGGATTCAGTAAAGGCTTGAGTCAGTGGTAAGGAAGGCAAATGCAATGTTAGCATTCTTTTTTAGAGGACTGGAATATAAGAGCATGGAGGTTGATGCTAAGGCTTTATAAGGCATTGGTCAGACTACACTTGAAATATTGTGAGCATTTTCAGGCCCCTTATCTAAGAATATGTGCTGGCATTGGAGAGTGTACGGAGGACGTTCAGGAATGAAAGTGTTAAAGAGGTCACTGCAGAGTCCCCCTGTGGCCATTCCTCTCAGCAACAAGTATACCCTTTGGACACTGCTAAGGGCAGTGACCTATCTAGGTAAGGCAGGAGCACTGTGGTCGGCTCTGACCCTCAGAAGGGTAGGGTGAAGTCAGACTCAGTAGTTTGGGGGACAGATAAGAGAATGTGTGGCAGCAGAAGAAATGCCAGGACGGTGTGTTGCCTCCCGGGTGCCTGGGTCCAGGATGTCCCTAAGCATCTGCAGAATCTTCTTGAAGGGGAGGGTGAGCAGCCAGAGGTTGCAGTAAATGTTGGTACCAATGACACAGGCAAGAGAGGGGTAGAGATCCTGCGCAATAAGTTTATAGAATTAGGAAAGATGCTGAAGAACAGGACCTCCAAGGTGGTAATCTCGGGTGCCATGAGTTAGGGAAGGTCAGAACAAGAATATAGCACAGATGAATGAGTGGCTGCGGAGATGGTACAAGGGGCAGGGTTTCAAGTTCTTGGATCATTGGAATCTTTTCTGGGGAAGGGATGACCTGGACAAGTGGGATGGGTTGTACCTGAAACGGAGGGGATATGCTGGGAGGGAGGTTTGCTCATGATATTGGGGAGGGTTTCAACTAGATTGGTGGGCGGGAGGGTAGGAACCAAAGTAAAGATGCAGAGGATGGGGCGGTTGGCACATAAATAAAGACAGCTATGAGCAAGTTAGTGAGGAAGGATAAGCAGTGAAAAAGCAAAGATGCACTCAGCTAGATGGTTTATTATGTGTTTACTTCAATACAAGGAGTATCATAAACAAGGTGGATGAACTTAGAGCGTGGATCAATACGTGGAACTATGACGTTGTGGCCATTATAGAGACTTGGGCAGTCTCAGGGGCAGGAATGACTGCTGAGTGTGCCAGGCTTTAGATGCTTCAAAAAGGACAGGTAGGGAGGCAAAAGAGGTGGGGGCTTGCCATTGCTAATCAGGGATAGTATCATGGCTGCAGAAAAAGAGGAAGTCATGGAGGGTTTGTCTACTCAATCATTGTGGGTGGAAGTCAGAAGCAGGAAGGGGGTAATAACTCTACTGGTTGATTTTTTATAGACCCTCCAATAGTAAGAGACATCAAGGAGCAGATAGGCAGGTAGGTGGAATGGTGCAATCATAATAGGGTTGTTATAATGGGTGATA
This sequence comes from Hypanus sabinus, assembly GCF_030144855.1. Classification (NCBI taxonomy): domain Eukaryota; kingdom Metazoa; phylum Chordata; class Chondrichthyes; order Myliobatiformes; family Dasyatidae; genus Hypanus; species Hypanus sabinus. The sequence goes on from NC_082706.1 coordinate 152,398,019, forward strand.
TAAACTTTCCTAGTATTGACACGTCTCTCCTTAGATCAAGGGGCTTAGATGGGGTGGAGTTTGTTAGGTGTGTTCAGGAAGGTTTTCTGACGCAACATGTAGATAAGCCAACTAGAGAAGCGGCTGTACTTGATCTAGTATTAGGAAATGAACCTGGTCAGGTAACAGAACTCTTGGTGGGAGAGCATTTTGCAGGTAGTGATCACAATTTTATTTCCTTTACCTTAGCGCTGGACAGGGATAGGAGCATACAATTTGGGAAAATGTTTAACTGGGGTAGGGGGAGATATGATGCTATTAGGAAGGAACTTGGAAACATAATTTAGGAGCAGATTTCTCAGGGAAATGCACAGCAGAAATGTGGCAAATGTTCAGCGAACATTTGTATTGTATGGCGTTCTACAGAAGTATGTTCCATTGAGGCAGGGAAAGGATGGAAGGGTAAAAGAACCATGGAGTACAAAGGATGTAGAAAATCTAGTTAAGTAGAAAAGATAAGATCACAAAAAGTTCAAGAAACCAGCTCTAGAAAATTACAAGGATGCCAGGAAGGAGCTCAAGGATGAAATTAAGAGAAGTAGAAGGGGTCATGAGAAGACCTTGGTGAACAGGATTAAGAAAAACCCCAAGGCATTCTACTAGTATTTGAAGAGCAAGTGGATGAGCCATTTGAGAATAGGACCAATCAGGAGCAATAGTGGAAATAGGTGCATGGAGTTGGAGGAGGTAGTGGAGGTAGTTAATTAATACTTTGCTTCAGTATTCACCGTTGAAAAGGACTGTGGGATGCTTGAGTGCTGAAATGCTTGAGTGTATAGACATTAAGAAAGAGGATATAATGGAGCTTTGAAAGGTATTATGTTTCCGAGGCTGGGGAAGTCCAGAACAAGTGGTCACAGTTTAAGGATAAAGGGGAAGCCTTTTAGGACCGAGATGAGGAGAAACTTCTTCACACATAGAGTGGTGAATCTGTGGAATTCTCTGCCACAGGAAACAGTTGAGGCCGGTTCATTGGTTAAATTTAAGAGGAAGTTAGATATGGCCCTTGTGGCTAAAGGGATTGGGGGTATGGAGAGAAAGCAGGTGCAGGGTTATGAGTTGGATGATCAGCCATGATCATACTGAATGGTGGTGCAGGCTCAAAGGGCCGAATGGTCTACTCCTGCACCTATTTCCTATGTTTCTATACTAAGTCAGATAAGTCACTGGGACTGATCGAAATATACTCCAGGCTACTGTGAGAAGCAAGGGAGGAGATTGCTGAGCCTCTAGCCATGACCTTTGCACTATCAATATGGATGGGAGAAGTACCAGAGTATTGGAAGGTTGCAACTGTTGTTCCTTTGTTCAAGAAGGGGAATAGAGATAACCCAGGAAATTATAGACCAGTGAGTCTCACTTCAGTAGGGTTGGAGAAGATCCTGAGAGGCAGGTTTTATGAGCATTTGGAGAGACATATCTGATTAGGGATGGTCAGCATGGCCTTGTCAAGGGCAGGTTGTGTCTTACGCGCTTTAATGAACTCTTTGAGGATGTAATAAAATACATTGATGGAGTTAGAGGAGTAGGTGTAGTGTATATGGATTTCGGTAAGGCATTTGATAAGGTTCCCCCTACAAGTCTCATTCAGAAGGTAAGAAAGCATGGGATACAAGGAGACTTTACTTTCTGGATCCAGAATTGTCCTGTCTACAGAAGGCAAAGGGTGGTTGTAGAAAGTTCGCATTCTGCATGGAGTGACCAGCGGTGTTCTGTAGGGAACTGTTTTAGGACCCCTCCTCTTTGTGAAACTTATAAATGACCTGAATGAGGAAGTAGAAGGGTGGGTTAATAAGTTTGCTGATGATATAAAAGTTGAGGGTGTTGTGGATAGTCTGAAGGTTTATCAAAGGTTACAGCGGGACATCGATAGGATGCAAACTGTGCTGAGAAGTGGCAGATGGACTTCAACCCAGATAAGTGTGAAGTGGCTCATTTTGGTAGGTCAAATCTGAAGACAGAATATGATATTAATAGTAAGACTCTTGGCAGTTTGGAGGATCAGTGAGATCTTGAGGGCCCGTGTCCATGGGACACTCAAAGGTGCTGCGCAGTTTGACAGTGTTAAGATGGTGTATGCTGTGTTGGCCTTCATCAACCATGGGATTGTGTTCAAGAGCCGTGAGGTAATGTTACAGCTATATAAGAGCTTAGTTAGGCCTCACAGAGTAACGTGTTCAGTTCTGGTCACCTCACTAGAGGAAGGATGTGATGATGAGTTTTACAAGGATGTTGCCTGGATTGAGAGTGTGCCTTATGAGAAAAGGTTGAGTGAACTTTTCTCCTTGGAGAGACAGAGGATGAGAGGTGACCTGATAGAGGTGTATATGATGGTGAGAGGCATTGATCATGTGGATAGCCAGAGGCTTTTTCCCCAGGACTGAAATAGCTAACACGAGGGGTTATAGTTTTAAGGTGCTTGTCAGCAGCAAGTTTTTCCACACAGAGGGTGGTGGGTGCATGGAATGCATTGCCAGCGATGGTGGTAGATGCAGATACAACAGGGTCTCTTAAGAAACCTTTAGATAGGTATATGGAACTTAGAAAAATAGAGGGCTACATGGTAGGGAAATTCTTGGCAGTTTCTAGAGAAGGGTACATGGTCGGCACAACATTATGGGTGAGGGACCTGTAATGTGCTGTAGATTTCTATGTCCTATGTTTGAGGAGCATTTGATGGTTCTGGGCCTACACTCACTGGAGTTCAAAAGAATGACGAAGAAGGCATATGGTGCAGCTTTATAAACCTCTAGTCAGCCGACGGTTCTGGTGACATCATCACCGAGAATGGCAGCTTAAGTCACTAGCTCCTCCGGAAAAATGCATATCAAGCCCCATTAACCCATCAAATATAGTATTTTTCGAAATTATTTGAACTGATAAGAGGGGCAAGAACGGGGAAAAAGAATGGAAATAAAAAAAGCGACACTGCGGAGCCTGCGGCCGAGAGGAGTGCAGCGAGCAGCTCTCCTAGCCGACCGCGTGCTAGCGAGGCGGACGCTGGGCCTCGTTCAGGCGAAGCGGCAAATTTGATTGAAAGTTTGAAAGAGGTAAGGGAGTTCCAGAAAGATATAAAACAGCAGCTACATGATATTAAGTTAGAGCTCGCCAACGTCAATCAAAAAATAGCAGTGGCAGAGACTCAAATTGAGAAGGTGGAAGATCGTATTCAAAACATGGAACAGATACTAAGTAAGATGATAAAAATATTAAATCAACAAGAAGGTAAACTGCTTGACCTGGAGGGAAGATCATGACGGAAAAATATCAGAATATACAATGTTTCTGAAGGAGCTGAGGGCTTGTCTATGATGGAGTTTGTCGGAAAGTTGCTGCGGGACGCGTTGGATCTTCCCTTGACTATGGAGCTGGAAATTGAGCGTGCACATCGTGTGCTCATCCCGAAGCCTACCCGAGGTAGAGCAGATAAGCCACGCTCAATAATAATTAAATTCCTTTGATACAGTAGCAAGGCAGAGATTCTACGAAGGGCCTGGGGTAAGAAGAGGGTGTTTTTAGGTGATAAATTAATATATTTTGACCAAGATTCCCCCCCCCGCGGTCCTGCAGAAACATAAAGTGTACTTTGAAGTAAAGCGAATACTAAAGCAAGAAAGGATTAGATTTCAAACTCCGTACCCTGCTAAACTTCGAGTGTTTTATTAAGATGGGATCCAACTGTATCAGACAGTGGAAGAGGTGACTACAGACATGAAAGCCAGAGGGTTGCCCGTCAGCGTGATCAAACCAAGGGAAAGCCTGGCAGAGGAATTTTCCCGCTCCGCTTGGGAAATAGTGCGAGAATCGAGAAGGCAGGAGATGGGAGGAGGCCGAGAGAAGTATCTCAGGAAGAGACTGGGAGTTTTCCGAAGACAGCCCTCACCCCTTGTAGAAGAGCCATAAGATTTGGCTAAATTTAAAAATGTTGAGAAACTAAACGGAAGCAAAAGTAGATGGTGATGTACCTATCTCGAGAAATACTTATTATAATGTGGATTTTATATTACTTAGTTATTCTTCTTTATTCACTCACTTATTCCTTTTTCCCCACCAAAAAGAGAATATATATATATATATCTGTGCATACATGTGAATGTATGTAATATATATATATATACGTGTGTGTGTGTGTGTGTGTGTGTGTGTGTGTGTGTGTGTGTGTGTGTGTGCACATATATATATAATGTGTATGTGTCTATATATATAGGAGAAGTACACAAGGAAATCATTTCTGTGTAACGGATTTGTTCACTGACTTTTATGAATACTGCAAGGGGGGCCCTCAACTAACAAGTAGGAGGGGTTATCCCCCACAGCGAGACATTTCCTCTAGCTCAACGCAGGGTCATCTACCAGAGACCTCAGCCTTGGAATCACATATTTGTTGCCATTTTTGTTATTATTTGTGTTTCTTGGTTCTTATTTGTTCAGGGAGTAAATCGATTAAACTTTATTCTGCTAATTTCAGTGATACATTGACAGATAAATACAGATGGCTAAGGACAAGGTAAAATTCATTTCTTTTAATGTAAATGGGATATTAAATCCAATCAAATGTAATAGAATTTTATCCAAAATGAAAAAAAGATGAAGCCCATGTAGTATATTTACAGGAGACTCATTTAAGTGATAATGAGCATAGAAAACTAAAGAGAATGGGCTTCACTAATTTGTTTTTCTCCTCATATAAATCAGGACATAGGAGAGGAGTTGTTATTCTTATCTCAAGTAAGCTAAACTTTGAAAAAGTATTCAAAATGGGAGATAAAGAGGGCAGATATATTCTGGTAAGGGGGAATATAGATGCAAATTCAGTTACTCTATTGAATATATATGCACCCCCGGGAAGTGATAGTCGTTTCTTTCAGAAAATTACTGATATTATGGTAACGGAAACAGAAGGTCTCCTGATATGTGGGGGAGACTTAAATTTACAATTACAACCAAACTTAGACTCTTCCAGTAGAAAAAACTATGAAACAAAATCCTTACATAAGAAAGTTAATACACTTTTTGAGGATGTTGGTTTAATTGATATATGGAGGGAACCTTTCCCTGACAGAAGGGATTACACTCATTATTCCACACCCCATTCTGTATATACAAGAACAGACTATTTCATAACATCTGGAAAAGACAAAGATAAAATAAACACCTGTGGAATTGGGACAATAGATGTAAATGACCATGCACCTATATATTTATCTGTTGATTTTGACTTACAACCACAGAATACTATTTGGAAACTAAACTCAAGTCTACTCAATGATCTGTACTTTAAGGAACAAATTAAGAAAGAAATTGGTCTCTACTTAGAATTTAATGATAATGGAGAGGTTTCACCTCCCATTTTATGGGATACTGAAGGCTGTCTTACGACGGAAAATTATAGCGATATCTTCATATAAGAAAAAAATAAGGAACAAAACATTAAAGGAATTACAACACACACAAAATGCTGGTAGAACACAGCAGGCTAGGCAGCATCTATAGGGAGAAGCGATGTCGACGTTTCAGGCCGAGACCCTTCATCAGGACTAACGGAAAGGAAAGATAGTAAGAGATTTGAAAGTAGAGGGGAGAGGGGAAAATGTGAAATGATAGGAGAAGACTGGAGGGGGTGGGATGAAGCTAAGAGCTGGAAAGATGATTGGCGGAAGTGATACAGAGCTGGAGAAGGGAAAGGATCATGGGATGGGAGGCCTCTGGAGAAAGAAAGGGGGGGGAGCACCAGAGGGAGATGGAGAACAGGCAAACAACTAAATATGTCAGGGATGGGGTAAGAAGGGGAGGAGGGGCATTAACAGAAGTTAGAGAAGTCAATGTTCATGCCATCAGGTTGGAGGCTACCCAGCCGGTAAATAAGGTGTTGTTCCTCCAACCTGAGTTTGTATTCATTTTGACAATAGAGGAGGCCATGGATAGACATATCAGAATGGGAATGGGACGTGGAATTAAAATGTGTGGCCACTGGAAGATCCTGCTTTTTCTATACAATACAATTACAAAATAGGCTGAAGGAACTAGAGAAAGAGAGTAAGTGTTCGGCACGGACTAGAAGGGCTGAGATGGCCTTTTTCCATGCTGTAATTGTTATATGGTTATATGTTATATGGAAAGAACACAAATTGAATTTGGCACAGGATACATTTGGGGAAATTTTAAAAATTAGGAATGAAATTAATAGTTTGGCTACACAAGAAATCAGGAAAAATTTAATGTTTCTGAAACAGAGACATTATGAAAGTGGATCAAAGTCTATGAAAATGCCGGCGTGGAAACTGAAAAAGAAGATAGCAGAAAATACAATTCATAGAATTAGGGACCCAAGAATGAAAATGATAAAAAAAAACTAAGTGAAATTCAAGAAGCTTTTGAAGTGTTTTGCAAAACTCTATATTCCAAAGTTCCAGGGGGAAGCATAACCCAAATTGACACCTTCTTGAATTCTCTAGAGTTACCCACTTTAAGCGAAGAACAAAATAGAAGGATGACTGCTGACATAACTGAAGTTGAATTAAAAGCTACAATAAGTAGGCTTAAATTAAGCAAGTCCCCAGGATCAGATGGGTATACGGCAGAGTGGTACAAAGAATTTAAAAATAAGTTAATTCCTGTTTTACTCCCCACACTGAACTGGGCTCTAAAAAAGGCACAAATGCCACCCAGTTGGAAGGAAGCAATAATCTCAGCTATACCAAAAGAAGGCAAGGATAAAATGGAATGCACGTCATTTAGACCAATATCTGCTCTTAATGTAGATTATAGATTATTTACCTCCATCATGGCCAAACGATTAGAGGAGTTTCTACCCATACTGGTACATAACAATCAGACAGGTTTTATATGACAATGCCAAACACAAGACTATATATGAAGGACACTTCACATTACGGATCATATACAAAAAAAAATAAAATCAAAGCAATAGTGATAAGCGTGGATGCTGAAAAGGCATTTGATTCGGTTAATTGGAATTTTTTTTTTTACAGAGTTTTGCATAGATCTGGTTTCCAAGACAATTATTAAAACTATACAGACACTGTATGACAACCCTTCTGCTAGGATTAAAATCAATGGATATTTATCAAATAGTCTTACCCTAGAAAGGGGCACGAGACAGGGTTGTGCGTGGTCACCAGTACTCTTCGCGCTATATCTGGAACCATTAGCTCAACACACCAGACAAAATGAAGATATCAGGGGAATTACTATTAAATTTTACTATATAAAGGGCCTAAATTGGTTTGTTACGCGGATGACATTTTGATCTATCTAGGGCAACCAACATACTCTTTACCTAAATTGATGCAATCCTTTGAACAATATGGTTAATTATCAAGATACAAGATCAACATAGATAAAACCCAATTACCTTCATATTACTATAGCCCACCAAGAGAAATTGGAAGGAGATATCCCTGGGCATGGCAAACAGAGTCTTTCAAATATTTGGGCATCATTATGCCAAAAGATTTGGCAAAATTATCAGAATGTAATTATCAGCCTTTATATAAAAAAAGTTAAGGAAGATATGGCAAGATGGAACCTGATTCCTTTTTTCAGTTTCAGTTCAAGGATTGAGTCTATTAAAATGAATATACTGCCCAGAATGTTATATCTCTTTCAGACCCTACCAATAGAGATTAATCAAAATCAATTCAATGAATGGAACAAGATGCTATCAAGATATATTTGGCAGAGTATAAGGCCTAGAGTTCATCTCAAAACTTTGCAATTAGCAAAGGAAAAGGGGGGTGGGGCCTACTTCTCTTAGAGATTATTATTTTACAGCACAATTGAGAGCTGTGATATGTTGGTGCAACCCATTAATGACGCTCAATGGAAAAACATTGAGGAGCGGATACTTCCCATCCGCATACAAGCAATTTTGGCTGATAACAACCTGCAAAGGTACATAAATACTATTGATAACCCATGGGTGAAATTGACTCTTAAAATATGGAAAACTACTGTAAAAGAATATAATCTAGAGAGAGATATTGCAATTCTTAAATGGTGTGCATATGACTCAGATTTTACACCAAATAAATTGGATGCTAGATTTAAGGAATGGACAGCTAAAGGAATAACAGTTCTTTGCAACATAATGAAAGAAGGAACACTGTTCAGTTTTGAAATGCTTAAAGAGAAACACTTATTAGAAAAACAAGATTTTTATCAGTATTTACAGATGCAACAATATGTTAATGAGATGCTTGAAAATGTAACCAAGGCAAGTACATGCTTCATAGAGCTATTTAGAAAAGCATATAATTCAGATAACGGTAGTAGAATCATTTCAAGCATGTACAAGGCGTCAAATCTTACAACACATTCAACTTCATACATTAAAACAAAATGGGAGAAGGAAGGAGGGATAATCCTGAACATCCTCTGCACAGCACCATCCAGAGACAGAGAAGCAGCTTCAGCGGCAGGTTGCTGTCAATGCAATGCTCCTCAGACAGGATGAAGAGATCATTACTCCCCAACGCCATTCGGCTCTACAATTCAACCACCAGGGGCAAGACATGTTAAGTGCCGGGGTTAGGACTGAGCTTAAGTTACCACTCAATGCACTTTAGTAAACTATTTAAGAACTTTTTTAAAGCTATTTATTAATGCTTTTTGGGAGGGTGATTTTAGATGCATATCATACTTATACTGAGTTAAATACTGTATGTAATTAGTTTTGCTACAATAAGTGTATGGGACACTGGAAAACTGTTGAATTTCCCCTTGGGGATGAATAACGTATCTATCTATCTATCTATCTATCTATCTAATCATATCTGAGGAAGAATGGACAACAATATGGAGGTATCAATGGAAGTGTACCAGTTCACAGAAATGCAGGGAGTTTGGATTGAGAAACTTGATAAGATATTTTACTACACCCTGTCAGAAATCCCATTATGATAGTAACCTCCCTGTTTGCTGGAGAAATTGTTGAAATCAAAATGCAAATCATTATCATATATTTTGGGACTGCCCTGTTATCAAAGACTATTGGAGGGGGATATAAATACCCTTAGAGAGAAAGACCATATATTTTGGATATATACCTCAAGAATGGTTGAAAAGAGATAAATATTTAATGAATATACTGTTGGTGGCTGGTAAAAAGGCTCTTACTAGGAAATGGTTATCACAGGAGAGCACAACTTTAAATGCATGGATGGAAATTACAATGGACATTTACAAAATGGAGAAGATAACAGCAACTGTTAATCATAAGCTGGAACAATTTGATTCATGCTGGGAAAAATGGTTTAACTACATAATGCCTCATAGACCTGATTTTATTCTCACAAATCAATGAATATGTTGTAAAAAAAAGATCACTCCCTACTTGTACATAGTTTTTTTCCTTTTGCTTGTTTTTTCTTTCCTCTCTTTTCTGTAAGTGTATACATCAGATAAATATTATGTGGAGATTTGTGACATATATGATTATATGATATATATGTACAATGTCTGAAATACATCTTATGGAAATATTTGTTTGATGATGAACTTCAATAAAAAAAATTACAAAAAAAACCTCTAGTTAGGCCATGTCTGGAATATTGCATACAGTTCTGGCTCCCCATTATAGGAAGGATTTGGAAAGGATGCAGAAGAGGTTTATCAGGATACTGCCTGGATTAGAGAGCATGTGCTATTACAAGAGGTTGAACAGACTTGGGCTGTTTTTTGTGGAGTGATGGAGGCTGTTGGGAGATCTGATCGAGGTTTATAAGACTGTGAAAGGCAGAGATAGAGCAGGTGGACAGTATCTTTACCTCAGCATTGAAATGTCTAGTACCAAAAATGTGAGGGGGAAGTTTGTCTTCCCCCACAGTGTTGGATGCCTGGAATACACTGCCTGGAGCGATGGTAGAGACAGGTACATTTGGGACTTTTAAGAAAAGTTTCGATAGGCACATGAGTATGAGGGAAATGGAAGGATATGGAGATTGTGTAGGCTGAAGAGAATAGTTTAGTTGGCCACTTGAGTACTAATTTAATTGGTTTGGCACCACACTGGGGGTGAAAGGGCCTGTTTTTGTGCTGTACTGTTCTCTGTTCCATGTTCTAGGTGGGATGTTCTGTTTATGACTAGAACAAGTGTGCAAATAATATAAAACGTGTAGACAGATGAAACTTATGTTATCTAAGCTTTCAACACAGACAATAACAGTATCGCACTTTAAAGAGGAAATGATTCATTTTCTATATTTCTATCATACAGCCCTAACTAGGTTAGTGCAATGCTTAGGTTTAGTTTTTTTTCAAGGATTAAAATAGTAATGAAGGTGAGAGACAGATTTTACTGGGATACAATTGTGCGTCTGCTTGATTTTCAAATGATCCCATTAATGATTTTGATGTAAAAAGATATATTTATAATTTTTAATGTTTACTGCAACCATGCATCATTAACTGAAAGAAAAAAAATCATCAGCATATAATAATGAAAAAACTGAAATCTAATTATCAGTCATGATATTTGTCCTCCATCATCAGTTCAGCCCCCTTCCCATGGACGTAAAAACTGTTCAGACGCATAAGGGACAAACTTATATTTTTTGTTCTACTTCTGATACTTAAAGCTAAAACACTCATCATCTTTTGGAAGAGATATTGAACTGAAATTCAATGCCCTGTCACGCAAATGTAAAAGATCAGGCGATGTTTCCCATTCAATTCTCTGTTATATTGACTGTCCTGTTGTACATATGATTTATTACAAATTACTATAAATTACATATTGTACATTTAGATGGAGACATAACGTAAAGACTTTTACTCCTCATGTATATGAAGGATGTAAGTAATAAAGTCAATTCAATTCAATATCTCACTTCAATTGCGCTATTGTTAAATTTGTGTGTTTTTCCACTTATTTACCAGTTTAAAATAGTGGATAACCATTATAAATCCTCAATTTGAATGCCTTTACCTCATCAGATATTTAATTTCTCAGCTGTGATGAGATCTTGTTACCCAAATTCCCTTTCATAACTTCATCCCTCATATTTGGTAATGTATTTTTAAATTTAAGTATTTTAGAAACATAGAAACCCTACAGCACAATACAGACCCTTCGGCCCATAAAGCTGTGCTGAACATGTCCTTACCTTGGAAATTACCTAAGCTTACTATAGCCCGCTATTTTTCTAAGCTCCATATACCTATCCAGGAGTCTCTTAAAAGACCCTATCGTTTCCACCTCCACCATCGCCACTGGCAGCACTCACCACTCTCTGCATAAAAAACTTACCCCTGACATCTCCTCTGTACCTACTTCCAAGCACCTTACAACTGTGCACTCTTGTGCTACCCATTTCAGCCCTGGGAAAAAGCCTCTGACTTTTTCATTTCAGATTATGGTGAACTGAAGGGGCAGGACTTCATAGTGATCATAGGGGTGTCGTAACAAATTGCAAAATTGAGATTTTGGTCAAATGGAAAACACTTGCTGCTAAAGTAGCACGTTGAAAAATCTTAACCAATTTTATACACATTTAATTACAAAAACCTATACAGACAAGATTGTATGTCTGTACCGAAGAATTAGTGTGTATATTCAATAGTCCAAAATTGGACAAGCATAAAACAGCTCAACACATTTTCAGGGATCTAAATGTTAAAATATTTGTACTACACTGGTCTAGACTCTATGCTCTTGAAGGTCTTTCCTTCACACAATTTTCCATGCTGATGGCAATTTGCTGAGGAAGTTGAGAATGGATCAGTTGATACAAAAGTTAGGTTGGGATGACAAATTCAACTATTTGCAAGGCCAAGAGCTACGGCCAGTGGCCAACAGAGTATTGCCATGTAAGAAAGGTACTTACCTGAAAGACAGGCTCTTTGAGCTGAGATCCACTCAGGTAGTTCCTTCATAGTAATAATGAGAACTCTGTGCAATCTGCCTGTAAAAGCCACAAATCATGCAAGTGGCACCCACTGCACATCCTGGAACATTGTTACACATGTTTGGTCCTCTCCGTGCATTACTGCATTAGGAGAGCCAAGAAGCAGAATGGTAGAATTTGTAGTTCTCACAGTAAATCCACTATTTTCCTTTATAACTTTATAACATCGAAGTTAAATGGATTGTGGAGATTTGTGGATAGTACGGCTATGCAGAGCCAAAAGGACAGCAGTAAACATCTTGCCCCAGCTGAGCTGCTATAGAAGTTGCAAGTGCCCTGACACAAATGGAAAAGCCAGATTACTTACCAATATTGCTTTAGAGTATGGTGTCATTGCAGACAGATGGGACAAGGTAAAGCAAACTGTGTACAAAATAAGTGCATAAGTAGTGAGATGCAGAATGAGAAACAATGGAGACTGGCTTCTTCCAGCAGGTAAAATGTTACTGCTGTCTGAGAAGACAGGAATAATTACCTAACAAAGAGCCAAATATTGACCACAGTTGCCTAGAGGGTAAAGAAGAGAGAACCTAATATTATAAATGGGAAAATTCTACGGGTAAGGAGAATAGTAAATCACAAACTTATGTATTTGATATATTCCTTCCTAGCTTGCAAGGTTTTGGCGAAGAAGTTGCAGGATCTCATTGTTGTGACTAGCTGTAGATGAAACAATGCAAGAAGACTTGTTTGAATTGTAACAGGTGCTAGAAATTAAATAAATGGACTTTTTGGAACATTATTGCTGGACATCACCTGAAGCAAGTGCACATTAATGCAGGATATGCAAGTTCCAGAGGTGATCACATCTGGGAAAGTTGTGTTACATTTCATGAGGTATTGGCATTGGTTTGAGATAGGAAAGAATAATATATTGTTAAATTGAGTCAATCCTAAAGAAGTGGTAAATAGAACACCTTAAAAGTTCCTGAAAAATAATTAATAATTTTTGTATAACTACAAAATAAGTAAGAACATATAAATAAGACAACATTACAGAAAAGCTGAAATATACTGAATAGAAAAAAATTATGTTAGATCGAAAAGCAAATATTAACATTGCTAAGAGTTATTGAATATTTGGAGAGAGATATCAGGATTCTTTTCTGCAACACATTCTTCTAGCACCATCAACATGGCAGGCCATGATAGATTTAGGAATAAACCAGTTTTTGCTAACAACATATGAAGGTTCATCTAGAAATCATAATATAGTTAAGTCCAATTCAGTATTCAAAAGGATGAAAAACAGACAGAGTTTTAGAATATGGTAAGGTTGACATTATATAACTAGACAGAGACAGTGAAAGATGATAAATAGACAATGAACTTATAAAATGTGAACATTAAAAGGGATCTGCAAAGAGATCACCAAATAAAACATCCTACTAAAAGAATTACAAATGAACAGTGCCAGCAAAACTAAAAAGGCAGACATGTTGGATGGCTCCTCTGTAAAAGTATTTTGTGTAAAAAGAAAGATCCCAATCATTTGAGGAAGCAAATATTGGAGGAGAGACAGAGACCTGACAACATTTCATACAAGAACTTAACAGAAATGAAGACTGCCAAATCTCAAGTATCAGCTGGTTTTCTGCCCAGTGTTTTGTAAGTAAAATACATTGCAATGGCCCTAGATACAGTATAAGATTCCAAAGTTTCTTTGTTTGAAGAATGACTGTTAGTTTGGAAAATTACATACAAAGGAAAAAGAAGTGTGAAAGGAAAAGCGGAAATTCTAGACTTGTGGTCTATTATCGGTTGATGGGAAATTTGAGTCTGTAATTGAAAGGAACGAATATATGATTCTGAAACTAGGGCAGTATTCCCTGTGATTTAGAAGATTGAAAAGTGATTTGATCAAAGAATGAAGGTTAGTTCATGGAAATGATATGTTAATTCTCACTTACAATTTACTTAAAGTGAAACTGCTTCTGGCTGAAGTAAGGCACAGTCTTAAAAACTTAAAGCCATTAGAAATGTTGGTTAACTCAACATGCAGAGGATATTATCCATTTAGATGATGCTAAAAAGCTAAAATTCCTTTCAGCAAGCAACAATTGATGCTGTTAAAGGTTAATTTTACAGCAGAAATTGATATATATTTATTAACTCACAGTTTTAAGAGATGTGGAGAAATGGGGTTGGGTCACAAATCAGCCATGATCTCATTAAATAGTACAAGCTCAAAAGGCTAGAGCCTGCATCTATACCTATGTTCTTAACAACCTCCATCTCTGAAGCAGACAGGAAAGTTGTGAAGTGCCAGAGACACGAAATCGTGAAGAAAAGAATTTGAAAGATTTATTTGCTTGAAGGTATGCAAGTATCCAGGCAGGGTTGCCATTGCACTAGAGCTGCTGTGACATTTGCACAAAATGAAAATCTACCTCCTGGTCACAATGGTAGGTAACCTGGTGACCTGGTAAAAAAAGGCAGTTCTTTATTTTCATTTCTTTTAAAAATAGGTTATTCAGTTGGATGAGATGAGAAATTGTGCAATAAATAATCCAACCAGAATTGTCGACCATTAGCACAGAGCAAAATTTCAGTGACTATTTAGCCACCCAAAAACAAAGGAATAGAATAATCTTCTAGTCGCTTTACGAGCACTCTTTTCAATTGCTAACTGTGAATGTGCTTATCCTTTACATTAAAAAAAATCACCAAAGTAAAACATATTGTGATATGGTGAATATTGTTTAAATGGGTGATGAGGAAGGGAGAAGTAGTTTCATTTCCTTTAGATTCCCCAACTCCACACCTCTCAGCTTTATCAAATTGGTTACTGTCAGTGCAACTGATCCAAGTGATTACACTGCTCCATTTGACCAAATTGCTTTCCATCAGTGTCATTCACTTTTGTTATTATTCTTATTGCTCCCTCCAGAAATAGTTTAATTTAACAGAACCCATTATAATGAAATTTTTGGATGATGTAATGAAAGAATGAAAAAGATTTCTTTGAGTACTTCATTTGAGTCAGAGAGCAGCTTTACAAAAAATATCATAGCATGACGATATTACAAGATTCTATTTTCCCTTTGTGAATCAGTTATAAAATACAAACAAAAAATTCCTTTAATGTGGAAAAAAATTTTGTTTACTGCATTGTTGGATTGCATTGGGGTTCTGTATCAGATGGCCGAGAGCCAGTCAGAATGCGCTCCACGGTACATATGTAGAAATTTGCAAGAGCCTTTGGTGACAAACCAAATCTCATGAAAGTCCTGCTTAAGAACAGCCAATGGTATGCCTTCTTTTGTGATTGCAGCAGTATACTGGGCCCAGTATACTGAGAAGAGGACACCCAAGAATTTGAATTTGCTCTTCCTTTCCAATACTGACCTCTCAATGAAGAATCAATCAAGACTCAAAGCATTGACATTTTTTTCTTAAGTGCTACACTTTTTTATTGAAGTAATATTGTAATTGAATGACCTGAGAAGCAAAAAAAAAGGTAGTATGTACCAGTCATGATATTTGAATATTAAGAGTGAATATGTTGTTCGCTTCCTCATAGCCTGTTTCCAAGCTTAGCAGAGCTGCAAATCATGCGGCAAATGGGATGAAAATATTAAGTTGCAGATCTGAGCACATTTTTCTGGTTGGTTACATTTTGTAAATGGGCACACAAAGGGCATTTCAAAGATAAAGCCTGTCGCAATTAAAATATGTATCAGGCATCCTCTACCTTGTACGTGCTTGTTATATAGGGATATAAAAATATAATTCATCAGGTCAAATAGCTTGAATGCACTTTTCAACTACTTCTTTCATAGTGAATGTTGTACAATTAAAGCAGAGAACATTGTTTACTCATTTTAGTTATGTAGATTAAACAAAAACAGAAATAATTAACAGTATAAAAAGAGACAAATACGAATCACACACAAAAATATGTGATGCATCAAATGTTGCTGAATATTTCTGGAACAGAGACTGATTTAGTTTGAAAACCTGAAGTGAACTTTGACTTTGTAAATGTGTCTCTAGCACTTTCTGACTGAAGAACTAACATCAGCAGCTTGGAGTCATATAAACATTCAATGAAATAAAAAGCCTTAATCTATCAAACAATTTTACTTTTCTACATCAAAGAAAACATAATGAAAATTAAACACAAGAAATCCAAAGCAACACACTCAACAATGCTGGATGAATTCAGTAGGTCAGGCAGCATCCATGGAAATCAACAAACAGTCAAAGTTTTGTGTCGAGACCCTTCTTCAGGACTGGTAAGGAAGGTGGAAGGTACCAGAATAAAAAGGATAAGGGGGTGGGGGGAAAGAAAGATAACTAGAAGATGATAGGTCAAGTCAAGAGGGTGGGAAAGGTAAAGGGATGGAGATAAAGAAATTTGATAGGAGAGGAGACTGGACCATAGGAGAAAGGAAGGAGGAGGGGGAGGCGATAGTCAGGTGTGTAGAAGTAAGGGCCTGAGTGAGGAATAGGAGAAGAGGGGAGTGGGAGGAAAATTTTTCACTGGAAGCAGAAATTGATATTCATGCCATCAGGTTGGAGGCTAACAAGATTGAATATAAGGTGTCGCTCCTCCACCCTGAAGGTAGTTGTACTATGGCAGAAGAGGAGGACACGGACTGACATGCTGGGAATTGGAACTAAAATGTTGTGCCACCAAGAAGTTTTGCTTTTGGCAGATGGAATGGAGGAACTCAATCAAACTGACCCTCCTTTTTATGATGGGTCTCACCAATGTGAAGGAGGCTGCACTGGGAGCGTCGGACACAACAGATGACCCCAGCAGATTTGCAGCTGAAGTGTGGCTTCACTTGGGGCCTTGAGTGGAGGTGAGGGAGGAGTGCAGAGTACTACAGTAAATTACAAAATAAATAAATAGTACAAAAACTAAAGGAATAATGAGATAGTTTTCATGGACCACTCAGAAATTTGATTACAGAAGGGAAGAAACTGTTCCTAAATCATTTAGTGTGGGTCTTCAGGCTTCTGTCACTGGATGGGTTTTCTCCCACATTCCAAAGACGTACGGGTTAGTATTAGTAAGCTGTGAGCATGCTATGCTGGCGCTGGAATCGTGGCAACACAAGCGGGCAGCCCAGCACAATCCTTGATAACTTAATTTTATGCAAAAGACATGTGATGTTACCAGTCAGAATACTCTTCATCATACATCTAGAGAAATTTAAAGAATCTTTGGGAATATAGCAAATCTTCTCAAACTCACAATGAAGAAGAGCCACTGACATGCTTTCTTTGTGATTATATTAATGTGTTGGCTCCAGGGCAGATGTTTGAAGATACTGACACTCAGCTTCTCACCATTTCAGCTTCTCACCATTTCTGCCACTCATATCTCAACGAGGACTGTTGTGTACTCTCCTGATTTCCCCTTTCTGCAGCCCACAATCAATTCCTTGATCTCACTGACACTGTGTGCTAAGTTGTAGTTTTGACACTACTCAACCAGCTGAACTATCGCACTCCTTTAAGCTTCTTCAGTGTCATGAGATTTTACCATGACAGTGGTATCATTTATAAATGCTAAGCCACCAGTCATCAGCAGAGAGTAGAACAGTGAGGTAAGCAAATATCCTTGAGGTCATGGATGTCATTAGAATGTATACATTAAATTACATCCCATTCAATCCCTTACGAAGCTTCTTCCATTAATACCCTCTGCTCCTCAATGGTGTCACTCCAACATACCCACCGATCTCATCCCCCGGCACTCTGAGTGAACAAGGAACTGTCATCTTGAACAAGCATCTTCAGCATCCTGAGCTTCAACTACACAAAGACCCATTGCAGCATCCCAACGGAGAGTCCAATCCCAGACCACACTGACCACTGTCCTTCTTCCATCTGAAACACTCCACAAATGGCACTGATCTCCAGACAATTACCTGCCTCCAGGCCTGACCCTCTCTCACCTCCAAAATCAGATGGGATTCTGGTCTTGGTATAATATTCCTTTGTGCATTGTGTAACTGTTCTAGACCTTAAAGCAAAGACGGCTTAGACTGGAATTTAGAAACAAAATAATAATCAGAAAATGCCAAGTATCTCTAACATTTTCTACTTTTAACTCTGGGCCAGTTTTTGATCAGGTCGCTGTTACCCTTAAAACTGTATAATGCACTTTCCAAACCAAGAAGGTATATATGTAAAATAACTAAGTTAACATCTGCAAAAAAAGAGAAGATCTGCAGATGCTGGAAATCCAAGCAACACACACAAAATGCTGGAGGAACTCAGCAAGCCAGGAAGCATCCATGGAAAAAAGTATAGTCGATGTTTCAGGCTTCGTCGGGACTGGAGAAAAAAAAGAAGACGAGTCAGATTTCAGAGGTGGGGGAGGGGAAAAGAACGGTGAAACTGGGAGTTGGGTACAGAGCTGAAGTAAAGAGCTGGGAAGCTGTTTGGTGAAAGAATAACAGGGCTGGAGAAGGGGGAGTCTGATACGAGAGGAGAGAAGGCCATGGAAGAAAAACACCATCAGAGGGAGGTGATGGGCAAGTAGAGAGATAAGGTGAGAGGGAAATGGTGAAGGATGGGGAAAGAGGCATTACTGGAAGTTCAACAAATTGATGTTCATGCAATCAGGTTGAGGTTACCCAGACAGAACATGAGGTGTTGTTCCTCCGATCTGAGTTTGGCCTCATTGCAACACCATATATTCCGTCTGGGTATATATGCCAACCTAGTGGCCTGAACATTGATTTCTCAAAATTCCGGCTATGCCCCCTCCTTCATCCTTCACCATTCCCCATTCCACTCCTCTCTCTCACTTTATCTCCTTACCTGCCTATCATCTCCCTCTGGTGCTCCTCCCCACCTTTTCTTTTTTCCACGGTCTTCTGTCCTCTCCTATCACGTTCTCCCTTCTTCAGCCCTGTATCTCTTCCACCTATCAACTTCCCAGCTCTTTACTCCACCCATTCACACGCTCCCAGTTTCACCAATCACCTTGTCTCTTTGAAGGTTCTCAGTCATCCAGGTCATTATATATCAAGCAGTAGTAAGTCAAGGCAACTGGACTTGCCGTGTTGTCTAGAAAATGTCCAGAAGACACTCATCCGAGAGGCTTCTTCAGTTCAAATCCATGGTGGGTAGTTTTCTGGCTTATAAGCTCTGAGCTGTTTAGAAGTATAGCAATCACATGAGGGTTGTTAAGGGTCACAGAGGTAATGAGAGAGTCATTAGTCTTACCTTTGCATGAATGGAACTGTGAACTATTGTGGGGACATTCAGACAGCAACAAAGAGCAGCCGGGACATCAGCCCAACAGTCAGAGGTAAGGAGCAAAGCAGATGGGAAAACATAGTCATCCCATATGAAATTCAGGATTTTCAATAAACCCTAAATCCCTGTGTTTTTCAACTTACAAACACATTCAAACAGAAACTCGTCCACCCCAAGGATCCCACACCCCAACGTAAACAGAGCAATATTGCATAAGCTATCCAATCCAATGAGAACTGCACAGATCTGTGTATCGGCAAGACAAAACAACCACTTCACAATCAGATGGCCCAACAGAAGAGGGCTGAGTCCTCAGGTCAAGACTCAGCTGTATACCTACACCTAAAGAACAAGGGACACTCATTTGATGATAACAATATGCACATCTTGGACAGGGAGGAAAGGTGGTTTGAAATAGGAGTTGAAGAAGCCATCTTTGTCAAACTGGAAAACCCATCCCTGGACAGATAGGGTGGGGTTCGAAACCACCTATCGGCTTCTTAGACAATCTAGTCCTAACATCTCGACTCGGGCTTCTCCACAACAGTTCACACCTCCATACGTGCAAAGATAAGACTAATGACCCTCTCATTACCTCGACGACTCTTAATGACCCTCACATGATTGTTATACCTTGAACTGAATTGACTTTATTACTTACATCCTTCATATACATGAGTAAAAATCTTTACATTATGTCTCCATTCAAATGTGCAATTATAGTAATTAAAAATAAATATTATGTACAACAGAATAGTCAATATAACATAGAAATACTGTTGTGTCAGCATGAATTAATTAGTCTGATGGCCTGGTGGAAGAAGCTGTCCTGGAGCCTGTTGGTCCTGGCTTTTATGCTGTGGTACCGTTTCCCGGATGGTAGCAGCTGGAACAGTTTGTGGTTGGGGTGACTTGGGTCCCCAATGATCCTCTGGGTCCTTTTTACACACCCGTCTTTGTAAATGTCCTGAATAGTGGGAAATTCACATCTACAGATGCACTGGGATGTCCGAACCACTCTCTGCAGAGTCCTGTGATTGAGGGAAGTACAGTTTCCATACCAGGCAGTGATACAGCCAGTCAGGATGCTCTCAGTTGTGCCCCTATAGAAAGTTCTTAGAATTTGGGGGCCCATACCAAACTTCTTCGACCATCTGAGGTGAAAGAGGCAATGTTGTGCTTTTTTCACCACGTAGCCGGTATGTACAGACCATGTGAAATCCTCAGTGATATTTATCCCGAGGAACTTAAAGCTGTTCACCCTCTCAACCCCAGATCCATTGATGTCAATAGGGGTTATCCTGTCTCCATTCCTCCTGTTGTCCACAACCAGCTCCTCGTTGTGGACTACAATGTTGAGGGAGAGGTTGGTTTCTTGACACCACTGTGTCAGGGTGATGACTTCTTCTCTGTAGGCTGCCTCATTATTATCTGAGATTAGGCCAATCAGTACAGTGTCATCAGCAAATGTAATTAGCAGATTGGAGCTGTGGGTGGTGATGCAGTCATGGGTATAGAGAGAGTAAAGGAGGGAGCTTAGTATATAGCCCTGAGGGGCACCTGTGTTGAGGGGCAGAGGTGAGGGAGCCCACTCTTACCATCTGCTGGTGATCTGACAGGAAGTCCAGGATCCAGCTACACAAGGCAGGATGAAGGCCAAGGTCTCTGAGCTTCTTGTCGAGCCTGGAGGGAATTATAGTGTTGAATGCTGAACTGTAATCCATGAACAGCATCCTTCTTTTCCAGATGTGTAAGGCAGGTATGTAGAGCTGTGGCTATTGTATGGGTGGCGAATTGCAGGGGGTCCAGTATGGACAGATGTAGTCCTTGACCAGCCTCTCATAGCATTTGTTTATTATTGAGGTGAGTGCAACAGGAATCCAGTCATTCGGACATGTTACCTTGGTCTTTTTAGGTACAGGGACAATGGTGGATGTTGTGAAGCAGGAAGGGCACTCTACACTGGCAGAGGGAGAGATCAAAAATGTCTGCAAACACACTGGCCAGTTGTGCCATGCACATCCTGAGTATTCGCCCTGGGAAGCCATCACTGTCAACTCGTTGGAAGCACCTGCGTACTTTGGCCTCAGAGATGACCAAGCTGCCGGTCGCATAATCTGCAGGTCTCCTCATGGGCTCAGTATTGGCAGCATCAAATCGAGTGTAAAAAAACATTTAGCTCATCTGGGGGAGAGGCAGTGATGTAGAAACTGCACTGCGTTGGAGTCTGCGATGGTGTGCAGACCTTGCCATAAGCTGCGTGTGTTGTTGGTGGGAAGTTGAGTCTGAATCTTGTCTCTGCATTGTTGTTTCACTGCCTGATGACTTTGTGCAGATGCTATTGACATTTCTTGAGCTCTTGTTGATTACTGGCAACGTAAGCTCTATCTCGCGCCTTAAGTGCTGCTCGCACGGAACTGTTGATCCAGGGTTTCTGATTCGGGAAGACTCTAACCGATTTCAGCACTTCTGGACAAATCTCGTGACCCCATCCGTGAACTCAGAGACGTCCTCATCACAGAAGACATTCCAGTTGACGTCATCAAAGCAGTCCTGCACCACGGAGGCCGATTGGTTGGACCAACAGTGGATGGTTTTAACTATGGCCACCTCATGTTTCAACTTCTGCCTGTACTTTGGCACCAGAAAAATAGAGGAGTGATCTGATTTTCCAAATGGAGGATGAAGGAGCGCTTTGTAAGCATTGCAGAGGGAAGAGTAGCAGTGGCCGAGTATGTTACCTCCCCGTGAGCTCACCTGGATGCGTTGGCAAAACTTCGGAGAGACTTTAGTCAGCAACACTCTATTAAAGTCACCAGCGACGATGAAGGCAGCCTCTGGGTATTCAGTCTCCAGGGTGCTGTAAACAACTCAAAGTATTTACTACTAAATCAGAATCAGGTTTATTACCACTGGCACACAATGTGAAATTTGCTATCACCACGTGGTTCTTCCTCCCCGCTCCCTGGTTTCTTACACTTGACTCCTCATCATTTTTTCTGGTCCTGATGAAGGGTCTCAGCCCAAAACATCGACTGTGCTCTTTTCCATAGAGGTTGCCCGGTCTGCTGAGTTCCTCCAGCATTTTGCGTGTGTTGCTTTGTTTAATATCTGCATTTGTTTTCTCACGATTTGTTACTTATACTCGCTCTGTTCCATTCTAATTTTCTACCTCACAACTTACCTCAATTAGACCATAAGACAAAGGAGCAGAATTAGGCCATTCAGTCCATCGAGTCTGTTCCACCATTCTATACTGATAGATTTATTATAATCCTCAACTCCATTCTCCTGCCTTCTTCCCGTAATCGTTGATGCCCTGACTAATTAAGAACCTATCAACTGCCTGCTTTAAGTATACTCAGTGACTTGGCCTCCACATCATCTCTGGCAATGAAAACTATAGATTCACAAACCTTTGGCTAAATAAATTCTTCCTCGCCTATCTTCTACAGGGATGTCCAACTATTCTGAGGCTGTGTTCTCCGGTCATAGACTCACCCATTACAGGAAACATCCTTCATCTGGCCTTTTCAATATTTAATAGATTTCAATAAGATTCCCTCTCATTTTCCTAAGCTTCAGTGAGTACAGGCCCTGAGCCATCAAAAGCTCCTCATATGTTAGCCCTTTTATTCCCCAACTCATTCTTGTGAACCTCCTCTGGACCCTCCTGAATGCCAACACATCTTTTCTTAGATAAGGAGCCCAAAACTGCTCACAATACTCCAAGTGTAGTCTGACCAATGCTTTATAAAATCTTTAAAAATTAAGAATTGCAATCTGCTGCAGCTATAAAACAACATGCAGTGCTATAAAAAGTATTCACCCTCGCCCTCCCCAGGAGTAATCATGTTTTATTGTTTTACAACATTGAATCACACTAGATTTAATTTGGATTTTTTGACACTGATCAACAGAAAAATAATCTTATGTGTCAAAGTGAAAACAGATCTCTAAAAAGTGATCTAAATTAATTACAAAACACAAAGTAATTTATTGCATAAGTATTCCGTGGTGCAGCCAATTGATTTTAGAATTCACATAATTAGTTAAATGGAGATCTGCTTTTGGAGAGCTGTATGCAGTCAAAGTGTTTCAATTGATTGTAGTCAAAACATTTAAAAAAAATAAAAAATGTCCATCTGCTGGTGAATCAGTACCCTGGCAAAAACTACACCATGAAGACAAAAGGACACTTCAAGAAATTCTGCAAAAAGGTTACTGAAAAGCTCAAGTCAGGTGATGGATACAAGAAAATTTCCAAGTCACTGAATATCCCTTGGAGTACAGTTAAGTCAGTCATCAAGAAGTGGAAAGAATATGGCACAGCTGTAAAACTGAGTGACCGTGCAAGAAAGGGACGAGTGAGGGAGGCCACCAACAGATGTATGACAACTCTGAAGGAGTTACAAGCTTCGGTGGCTAAGATAAGACAGAAAGCATCCCAATTCTGAATACCATTTCCACTAGTTGGACTGTTTGAATCTCTCAATGTATAACATCGGGAAATGTGATATTCTACAGTGACGAGACCTAAATAACAAAGCAATAAGAACCATAAATGTTCACTAAAATGAAATGACAAGGGAATGACAGAGAGGGCAAAGGGAAATGAAGTGGAAAGGGAGGGAGATTATGAGGACATGAGGCACTTTGACAATTGAAACAATGGCTTCAATTTCATCTTGAGTGTAGCTCAGGCAGATGGCATTTATGCACAGATTGATGGGCTGGCCAGTTGACTCACTTCATGCTTGTTTTACACATGAAACTTACTCTTTGCTCACTTCAGGAGGAGGCTAAGGAAGCTGTAAGACTGGTCATTGATGCACCATCAATAACTCACTCTGAGACGTAAGGCGAGATATCGGCTTTTATTGATTGGAAGAAGGAACAATCAGTGAGTGACCACCATACTACATCCTGGAGACTGAGAGGCCGGGCTCAGGCCTTGATTGCCTTTATACAGGGGTCTGTGGGAGGAGCCACAGGAGCAGTCAGCAGGGGGCGTGTCCAGACAGGTATATGTAGTTCACCACAGTCATATCATATTGTTGTTGGTTCCTCTCCTGCTGAAAGCATAATTTTCTCCAAGCGTGAATAAAGAAATAACAGGAAGAGAAATTAGAGTGGCTAACAGCCGGTGAAAGCAACACCTGCCAGATCGCAGGTAGGTGAGAGGAAGAGAAGGCTCAAACACCTGCAGCTTTTGTTGTGGGATCCAAAGAATAAACCTTTACTTTATTAAAAAGGTCTCTTATGTCTTCAGACCAGCTCATTACCAACAGGAAGATGGTTGCAGACTCTCTGAGCCTCAACTTTTCAAAAATATATGCAATTATGTAATTATCTATGCATAAATATTTGGGTTTCCCACCTATCACCTTACAAACACCTCTCACCAATTAACACCAAAGTCTCAACTACCTGCAAAACTTTTAAAGTCCATATTAGAAATTTGGACACCCAGATGAATAAGTGATCTACTGGCCTTTAAATGACCAGTTGAAATCAATCTCAGATTATTTCACAAGAAGCCGAATCCAACAACAGCAAGGTACTAGAACCATACTGGGTGATTTTTCCTAACAACATTACATTGTACAACAGACTAAATTGAAAATAAGACATTAGCAAGGAAAGGCAAAAAGGAAAGGTTTGAAATAAATCAAAACAGGAAACGGTCTCGGAGAAAGCACGAGTGTAAATCAGGCTCACAAGTGCATTTAAAGAAATGGAGTTTTAAACTCCCTGTACTGACTACCTTGCCAGCGAACGTGCAGTCTCTGGTGAATAAAATAAAATCGATGATCCCAGAACCAGAGTGCTGAATCCGAGGGACATTAGGACGGTGTGTGTTCTTTGTTTCACGGAATCCTGGTTAACTTCTTCCATACTGAATATAGCGATCCAGATTGACGGGTTTACTATACACCATCAGGATAGATTTTCGAGTCTCTCAAAAGCAGAGGTGGAGGAGTGTGCCTCATGATCAACTCCTCTTGGTGAACAAATATATCAGTGCAGTCCCAATCCTGCTCACCAGACCTGGAATATCTAGCAGTTAAGTGCTGTCCTTTTTACCTACCATGGGAGGTCTCCGGGGTCATTTTGGTAGCAGTTTACATTCCACCTCAGGCCAATGTCAAGCAGGCTATAGTTCATCTGAATAATAGGATCAACATGCACGAAACAGCGCACCCTAATGCCTTCACCATCACTTTGGGAGATTTTCACCAGGCCAGTCTGAAAAAAGTCACTAAGCAACTACCATCAACAGATCACTTACAATGCCAGAGGAGGCAACACACTGGACCATTGCTACACCACCATCAAGAATGCCTACCCTGCTATTCCACACCCTGACTTCAGGAAGTCTGATCACCTGGCTGTACTTCTACTCTCTGAGTGTAGGCAGAGACTGAAGACTGCAGCACCAGTTGTCAGGATCAAGAAGGTATGGACAAAGGAAGTACAGGAGCACCTATAGGACTGCTTTGAATCGGTGGACTGGGTTGTATTCAGGGATTCATCGTTGGACCTGGATGAGTATGCTGCAGTTTTTACCGACTTCATTAAAATCTGTGTGGATGAGTGTGTGCCCACAAAGACTTACTGCACATTCCCAAATCAAAAGCCATGAATGAACCAGGAGGTACGTCTTCTGCTGAAGGCTAGATCTGTGGCAATCAAGTCTGGCGACCCAGGTCTGTACCAGAAAACCAACTATGATTCATGGAAGTCTACTTCAAGGGTGAGGAGACAATTTCGAATGAGGTTGAAGGCTATATCGGATGCATGGCAACTCTGGCAGGGTCTGCAAGACATTACTTCCTCCAAAGCAAAACCCAATAGCATGAATGACAGCGATGCTTCACTTCCAAATGAACTCAATGGCTTCTATGCCCGCTTTGAAAGGGAGAACACAACTACAGCTGTGAAGATCCCTGCTGCACCTGATGACCCTGTGATCTCTGTCTCAGAGGCCTATGTTAGGCTCGCAAGTTGAAAGTTCCTGATGGAGTACCTGGTAAGGTTCTGAAAACCTGTGCCAACCAACTAGCTGGAATATTCAAGGACATTTTCAACCTCTCACTACTACAGGCAGAAGTTCCCACTTGCTTCAATTATACTAGTGCCTAAGAAGAATAATGTGAGCTGTCTTAATGACTATCGCATGGTAGCACTCACATCAACAGTGATGAAATGCTTTGTGAGGTTGGTCAAGGACCTGGATCCATTGCATTTTGCCTAATGCCACAATAGGTCAATGGCAGACCCAATCATAATGGCTCTCCACATGGCTTTAGACCACCTGGACAACACAAACACCTACGTCAGGATGCTGTTCATTGACTATAGCTCAGCATTTATCCCATCATTCCCAAAATCATGATTGAGAAGTTGCAGAACCTGGGCATCTGTACTTTCCTCTGCAATTGGATCCTCAACTTCCTAACCAGAAGACCACAGTCTGTGCGGATTAGTGAGGACATATCCTTCTCGCTGACGATCAACACTATCGCACCTCAGGTATGTGCTTAGCCCACTGCTCTATTCTCTATGTACACATGACTGTATGGCTAGGCATAGCTCAAATATCATCTATAAATTTGCTGATGATACAACCATTGTTGATACAACCTCAGGTGGTGATGAGAGGATGTACAGGACTGAGATATGCCAACTAGTGAAGTGGTGCCGTAGCAACAACCTGGCACTCGACGTCAGTAAGACGAAAGAGCTGATTGTGGACTTCAGGAAGGGTAAGACAAAGGAACACATACCAATCCTCATAGAGGGATCAGAAGTGGAGAGAGTGAGCAGTTTCAAGTTCCTGGGTGTCAAGATCTCTGAGGATCTAACCTGGTTCCAACATATAGATGTGGTTATAAAGAAAGCAAGATAGTGGCTGTACTTCATTAGGAGTTTGAAGAGTTTTGGCATGTCAACAAATACACTCAAAAACTTCTATAGATGTACTGTGGAGAGCATGGTGACAGGCTGCATCACTGTCCGGTATGGAGGAGCTACTGCACAAGTCTGACAAAAGCTGCAGAAGGTTTTAAATCTAGTCAGCTCCTTCTTGGGCACTAGCCTACAAGGTGGACATCTTGCGGGAGTGGTGTCTCAGAAAGGCAGCGTCCATTATTAAGGACCTCCAGCACCCAGGGCATGCCCTTTTCTCACTGTTACCATCAGGTAGGAGGTACAGAAGCCTGAAGGCACACACTCAGTGATTCAGGAACAGCTTCATCCCCTCTGCCATCTGATTCCTAAATGGATATTGAATCTTTGGACACTACTTTTTTTTTTAATATAAAGTATTTCTGTTTTTGCACATTTTTAAAATCTATTCAATATACGTAATGGATTTACTTGTTTGTTTATTATTATTATTTTATTTATTTTTATTTTTACACTGCTAGGTTATGTATTGCATTGAACTGCTGCTGCTAAGTTAACAGATTTCACGTCACATGTCAGTGATAATAAACCTGATTCTGATTCTGATTCTCTGGGACTACAATTCCCCAAAATGTATTTCATATACTGACAAGAATTTTTGATGAATCACATTAAGATCGAATTAGTTTTGAAATTATATTTAATGTGTGCATTTTTGCTGTTAAGTTGTCATCCAGGGAAAACAATCTATCTATGTTAACTTTACCATAAAGCAATTTTCATGTGGCTCTTCTGAATCACACATCTCTGGTCAGGATTAATGATTGATAAGTGAGTGCAGCACATGCTCAAGTCTGCAAGTAGCTTTAAATACAGTATACTGTTAATCAGCTTGAGGGAGAAAAAAATCAGACCCCTCTTTCTATCTGTTGAAATTAATTTCTGTTATCAATCTATTTTTCTTATATAGGAAAATGCAGAGCACAAGCAGTGCTCTCATTTTTTGATGACCAAAAACAAAATAATTTCAGGAATACCGGGGAGCACAGTGACATACTGCAGAGCCATTTTCAGAAAAATAGAGCTCTGAGTTTCTGCACAAATTGATTTACATGTCTTTAAAGGAAGAATCTGTCAATACTCCGTAGCTTTAATATGGACAAATTTATTCTAATAAATCATTTTCATAAATATTCCTTTATTTATCTTTGCGCAGTTTTAACAATATAACTGAAAACAGATTTATTGCAGTTAAGTATTGTTGATCAGTGTCAATCTACCACCTGCAAGGAAGCCGATTTTAAAATATTGTAAAGGTTATTTAAAAATACATATAAAATAATTTATTTCAATTGAAATACATAATAAAGTAAAAATCACGATCAATATCAATTAATATTTGAACAAATATAATATTGGGTTAGGTTCTTGAGCCTCCACAAAGTCTAAATTAGCACAATTCAAATTTGTAATGACTTAACCCTACAGTATCAAGTTTTGTGGGTGGGGCAGCATAATTTTTTGCTTTATATATACACACCATTTTGTAAACAAATATTGTACCAAATTAAATAAGCATGTACAGCCTGCTAATTCATGCTCATTTTAGGTGAAAGGATCTGGATAAAAATCAAATCAGATGATTCACTTCTGAAAAGCTGCCACTTTGTGGTCTAGCCCTGCAGCAGTGCCATATTAACATGCTCAAAATTGTTAACAGGATGCTTCTGACGTTTGTTGAAAACGCAGCTTAGTATTTTCACGTTCTAATTTTTGTGATGGAGCGCACTCCTTACAGACGCTCATTCACTGGCACACAAACATTGCCTTGTCATTATGCTGTCGTTGCGGTGAGTGTATACACCTCTATGTCTTCCCTGGTATATTCTCATTACTGACCACTTGGTTTCCATCCACATTGCTGCACATTCAGAGTCAGGCACAAAGTTTAATTTTATTTCATTTTTTATTTGTACTTTATCGTAAGTGTTAAGCATTCTGCTGTTTCACACTGTTATTTCCCAACAGTCAATTGGCGTCTTTTGGGTCATAAAGCAAGCTGATGTGCTCTGGTTGGCTTTATGGTGCCTTTCCCGCCATACATGGCAGAATATTCCATTTCTTTAGTAATTGGGATGTGTAAACGTGTATATATGTTGTTTGCATACTCTATTTAAGGTAGGCGCTTCTGCTTATTTTGCAATATGATTGTAACTACGTTGTATGGTGCATCATATTCTAATTCATATGTAGTCTTAAGTTGGTGATAAAAGATGGTATGTCCTGGTGCCGAAACAAAAATGGAGCTCCTCGTTTTCAGTATGAGAGAGAGATACAGAGTGCCAGGAATTCTCACTGGACAAGAATTAATATGGAACTTTTATTGTGTTTTCTTGTAAAGATTATTTTGTAACTATTGACATATTTCTCTTCACTAATTTTCTGTAATTTTTGTAAGTTTGATTTTTGATGCACCTAGTAAACACATTTGCACTAAAATGTGAAGAGCTACACTTTTTATTGCCTCTCAAATTTTATATTTTTAAAGTTTGGTATTTTTTTAAACTGTTGAAATTCTAACAGATATGACTATTAATATTTTTCCAGACTTCATTATCTATGTCCTCTTTATTCTTTTTTCCATCTTATCAAAGGTTGAAACTTTCGATTGCACTCTGAACTGAAGTATTAATCTAACTTCTTCAATGGATATTTCAAATATGGAAATAGAGAATCAATCAGAATCAGGTTTATTATCAGTGGCATGTAACGTGAAATTTGTTAACTTAGTAGCAGCAGTTCAATGCAATACATAAACTAGAAGAAAATAAATAAATAAAATAAACGCAATAATAATAAATAATTAAATCAATTACAGTGTATGTAGATTAAATGCATTAAAAAAGTGCAAAAAAAGCAGAAATACTGTATATTAAAAAAGTGAGGTAGTGTACAAGGATTCAATGTCAATTTAGGAATCGGATGGCAGAGGGAAAGAAGCTGTTCCTGAGCCACTGAGTGTGTGCCTTCAGGCTTCTGTACCTCCTACCAGATGGTAACAGTGAGAAAAGGGCATGCCTCGGGTGCTGCAAGTCCTTAATAATGTCTGCACAGATTCACTATGTGGCTCACTGAACTTTTGCTCCTTAAGAATTTGCTCACTGAATGTGGCTCACTGAACTTTTGCTCCTTAAGAATTTGCCCTATCATGGAGTTGACCTGGTTCACATAAACATCCTCATCTATCAATCAAGTACAAATAATTATTGAAGGGAAAGCTCAATTAGAATCAGTCATGTTCTTATTATCCACACTAACTATTTTGTTAAAATCTTGAAAAGTATATACAAAATTTGTTCCAAGGTTGAGCTTGTGTTTCCAGAACTCACAGCTCTTGACTGCTGGGTTTTCATGAGGAATCACTGCCATTAGACTGTGGTTGGTTTGAAGATTGATTGCAGCAATCACTGAATCCAAGATAGTGTCATTATTCAGTTTTCCATTAAAGTAACTGCTGAAGTTAAATCCTACTATGAATATTTAACATGGATAGACTTGCAGAAATTTGCAGAAAAGGAGAAACATTCAGGAGACTCATTTTTTTAATATATGTAATATGGAATTAGCTCTTTATGAATACCTGTAACATTAATTTGAAACCTTTCACTAAGCAAATTCATTATCTATTACACAAACAATAAAAGCTGCAAAAATTGAATAAAAACAGAAAATGCTGGAAATAGCCAGGCAGAATCTGTAGAAAAAGAAGAGAGTTAATGTTTCTGATTAAAGACATTACATCAGAACTGAGAAAGAGGGGGAGAAAAGTGGCTACACGTTTCAATGCAATTTTCCTGAGGCCAAGATCAAGTGAGAGGAGCATCACCTCAATCTGACATCATGAACATCGATTTTTCTAACTTCCAGTAATTTCTTTTTCTTCCCCCTTCTCTCCTTATCTATTCTCCATTCTGGTCACACTCTCACCCCATCTGGTTCCCCTCCTCTTTCCCTTTCTACCATGGTCCACTGTCCTTCCTATTTGATTTCTTCCCTCTCACCTAGATCTTACTTACCACCTGCTAACTTGTACTCCTCCTCGTCCCCCAACACATCTTCTTATTCTGGCTTCTGCCCCTTTCGAGGTTTGCTGAAGGGACCTAGTCATAATCAAAGGGGACTCTTATTGCCCTCCATTGATGTCACCGGACTTGCTGAGTTTTGTGTATGTGTGTTGTGAGGGAAAACGCAAGCTGTTATTAAATTGTGGAGAAGGGTAGATAGGACAAAAATCAATAGCACTGAAACTAGGATTGCCACGAAGATAAGCTGTAAATGAAGCTATTCAGTTCATGGCAGCAGTGAGAGAGAATCTAAACAAAGCAACGTAAAGGCAAAGAAATTAAAAGAAAATCTAAACCTGACCTCTGCTTATCAGAAATATTCCCTTTGTCCTATTCTTCACTCCCCAACACACGTTACATCTTAAAACCCAGCTTCCACTCTCTCCTGTCCAATTTTTAAGAATCTTCTACCTGATACATTAACTCCATTTCTCTTTCCACAGATGCTGCATGACTTGTTCAGTATTTTCTGTATTACATGTTCTTCCCCCCTCAATTTACATTGATTTTTGCTATTACTGAAGCAAGTATCCCTTCTGAAAAAATACTATCAAATTCCATCAGTTCTGATATTATTTGTCCTCTTAGACAAATAGAGATTTTCTCCAAGGTTTTAATGGTGCCATATGGAACATGGCATACTCTTTATCGAGATTTAGTGTTTAATTGCCTTTTTAACTCCTTAAAATAATGCATACAAATTGTTTTATATTTGTTCCTTTTATTACATGTACTTGAATGCTGGTTGGTTACTACTTCTATACACATTGACTTTTATTTCCACTCAGATACAAACATAGCCTTTGGTCACAAAGTATTGAAGAATCCATGGGTCATTGCATCTGGTAAAGTATAAAAAGAAGCAAAAATCAACATTATTTAATACCTTGCTCTGGTTGTGCCTGAGGACTATGTAGAAATTCAAATGAGAATATTGAATTCAGATCTTAGAATTCAATTGGAATTACAGATATGAAGCAAGAATTGCATCACAAGAAAAAACCCTTCCTACCATAGAGCACAGCCACAAGAAAACAATATCCATCATGAAGGACCCCCATAAAGCAGGCCATTCTCCCTTCTCACTGCTGCAGCAGCCTCAGGTCCCACACCACCAACTTCAGCAGTTCTTACTCCTCAACCATCTGGTCCTGAACAAGTGTGGATAACTTCACTCACCTCAACACTGAACTGATTACTGAACAGAAACTATGGACTAATTCTCAACTCATGTTCTTAGATAGTTATTTTTGGTTTTTAATTTGCACAGTTTCTTTTGCACATTCGCTGTTTGTCAGTCTTTGTGTGCAGTTTCATTGATCCTATATCAGTTCCTTGTTCTACTTGAATGCCTGTGAGAAAATTAATCTGAGGGTAGTATATGGTGATACTTACAGTACATAACTTAATAAATTCACATTAATTTTTTGAACTTCGAGAATTACGCATCAATATGATAAACATAAATGAATCAACATGATCTCGATCAAAATCACAAAAATGGGCAATATCTCATCAGCAGCTTCTTATAACCCCTGACAGATTTTCTTTCTTGCTTTTGTGTTGCCAAATGGAATTCACTTTCACCTCCAAAGAACATTATACAGGGAGGCTGTTTTGCATTTCAAATGTGTTTGCATTCCTCAAGAATCACAGTTCCACCTGAAGTAAAGGAGAAGAATGATTTGCAATGAAGGAGCCACTTGAAAGATAAATCTGCAATGGGCACGTTGTCGTTTTTGATAAGAGAATGGATATGGTAAGTGCAGCAATATAGAACTAGGATCTCTAAGTTAGTTTTGCTTTAAAGCAGTCAATATTTTTATATTAAGAATGACTGTTACAGATTAGTTTTCACATAGTTGCTCAGAGAGCTGACAATTGCTGAATTTTCAGTTAATTCATGAAAGTACTAATGACTGATACATTTGCGGACAAAAACAGAAGCTTTCTTCTTCCTCCTCTACTGGATGTAAGATCTGTAACTCACTACCTAACAGTACTGCGGAAATACCTTCACAACAACATGGAGGGGATGGCTCATCAACACTTAACCTAGGCAGTAGATTTCAGTGATGCCCTCCTTTCACAAACTATCTCTAAGTTTACAAGTGAAAAGATGACACCTGAAAGAGGAGTTTAAATGAAAACAATCATTATGGGTGTCCACAAAGCAAGGAGAGTCAGTAGACATATGGATTAGTTTACTATTGTCACGTACTGAGGTTCTTTACTCGCATGCTTTCATACAGCTCATTGAAGCAGTGCAGTACAACGGAAAACAATAACAAGGAGGCAGAATAAGGGGTTACAGTTACTGAGAAAATGCACTGCAGGGAGACAATAAGGTACACAGCCATAACAAGATAGATTGTGAGGATAAGAGTCCAATTTGTCCTGTGAGGGGACCATTTAATAGTCAGAACAGCAGAACAGAAGCTGTCCTTGCCTGTTAGTGTGTGCTTTAGGGTATTTGTATCTTCTCCTCAATTGAAGGGGGAGAGAAAAGAGAATTAATTTGTAATGGCACATAGGAAGAGAGAAGATTGGATGTTAACTGTGGATCCATACTTTGAAGACCAACACTAGAGCAGTACAGGATGAAATAAGGCATGATATGAAGATTAGGAGGCAGAGATCCATCTCAAGGAATCTTCCATTGTGTAGATCCTAGTGCAGCAACAAATGTTTGGAATCTGCATTGCAGGCATTGGTTGAACATGTGGGAAGTTGCAGATCTTCACCATCTGCTGTGAGAATACTTTCAGCCAATTCAAACCATGGTGCTGTCTAGCCCAGGTCCTCTAATCTTACTTTGTATCTCAAGCATGAGAAAGTATGTGGATGTTTGAAATCCAAAGCAATATACACAAAACTCTGGAGGAACTCAGCAGGTCAGGCAGCTTCTATGGAAAAGAATAAACACTTTATGTTTTGGGCCTAGTCCTGAAGAACGGTCTTGGCCCAAAACATTGACAGTTTATACTTTTCCCTAGATGCTGAATGGCCTGTTCCTCCAGCATTTTGTGTGTATTATTTTGCATCTGCCTTTTTCCAAGGATTCATCTCCAATATGCACCAAAAAGGTGCATATATACCAAAAAGGTGATTAATGGCCAAGTCATCTTTAAACTGGACAGAATAGCTAAAAAACATCACATTACTACAGTTTAGCTTATAAACCTTAACTATTATTGTACTTTAAAAGAAAGCGCTTTCTTTAAACAGAGAACATAGAACAATACAGCACAGTACAGGCCCTTTGGCCCACAATGTTGTGCCGACCCTTTAAAAAATGAAATTATTCCTACACAGAAGCGCTATACCTGTGATGCACAGTTAACCTCTACTTGCTCAATCAATTGTAGGTTAGACATAATATTCAATGACTATAAAAATGAAACCATCTGAGGGTTTTGAGCTTGTGACATTGTTTTCTTGTTCCAAGTGCATTGATTCCACTAAATAATATTCAACATCACACACTTTCCTGACAGTCATCCTCTCTATACTTAAGTGTAAAGGACAATATTGTAGCAGAGAAAGATCATAGTGCCTGACACCATAAAGCACGTGGTCAGATGTTAGACTAGGTGTCTATGTTGGTGAGTACTGAACACACTGGTTATTGATGCAAGTTCTCACATGGAGACACAATTGTGATTGGCACAATCATCTGAGGGATTGGGAAACCCATGTCCAGTTCTCTCGAGAAGTCAACCACTAATTCTGCCACTTTTATGGAGAAAAAGTAGGAAAGAAACATGCAGGGGTAGACATTGATGTGACAGGTATCTTTGCAAATAGTAATAAAGTTGAGGCCTCCTTTTGATTCCATGCCTCAATGGATTTTCAGAATACTCCAAATAATACTTTCCCTGTTGTTGCTCAGTAGCAGCTTGTGATCTTGAAAAAGCCATGCAGAGCTGCTATCCATTTGGTATTGTTCTGAGGACATGAGCACATCTTGGTGCAGGTGATTTTCAGCAACTATTCTCAGGATCCTAGGAAAGGGATTAGAGATAGGACCTACTGGCAGATGGAAAAACAGATTAGGGATAGCTAGCATGACTTTGTGCAGGCGAAGTCATGTCTAATAAGCTTAATTTAGTTCTTTTGAGGAGGTAATGAAGATGACTTATGAGGGTGGCTTTCTCAATGTTGTTCCATGGACTTTAATAAAGCTTTGGCTAAGGTCCAGAAAATTATGGCACATGAGATCCATGAAGACTTGCTTGTTTGGATTCAAAGATTGATATCAGTCTTTCTCACCACTGGTTCTAGAACACTGCACATAATACTTACAGCACATGGCAAAGTATTCCAGTGTCCAAACCTTCTGCTAGTGATGCTGCAGCTGGCAGCGACATTCCCAGAGACCCTCAGAGCAGTCCTTCAATACAGTGTGAAAAGGAACAGCTTTCCTACAAGCCGGCTGCAGCCACAATTAGGGCTTTTTACTGAAAGTTGTCCACGTGAATTTGACAAAGAGTCAGATCAGTCTTATCCATTTTCAATGCTGAAGTTGTTGACAAGAGTACCAAATTGTGTCTGAAAAATGGTAACAGCTATAGAATTTTTGATAAAGAAATTCTGATCAAAACAATAATGATCAATAAGTAACTGTCACCCTATCAAAAGGTTGCAAAGAAGCAACTTCTAAATGCTGTGTGGAGAGTTCTCCTTTATCCTATTATATAGGATTCCCCTCCCCACAAAAACAAATTAGTAAAACTGCTTTAGAAGTGTATCTGGCACAGAAAAGTACAAATAAGAAAGACAGATGTTTGTATAAACTACAGCGTAGAAAGAAATAGAGCAGGCAGGGAACTAATGATTCATATATAGGAGAAAATATTTAATAGCCTTCTTATTACATATTTTGATGTGCCTGCAGTGGACATACATTGCAAGCTTCTTTTGCCATTGACATAATTCAACAAATACCTTAATAATAACTACAGTCAGGTTTCTTCAGACAATTCAATTAGCTGGCATGAATAATTTAGCAATGTGTGATGCCATCAGAATTTTATAAATAAGTTAATTGATGTTGGCAATATAATTCTTTTTCAATGCACATAAAGATTCAAAAACAGCTCTCCTGCAGGATTCTCAATTGAACATCACAGCAACAAAATGTGAGAACAAAAACTACAAGTGTACTAGGTTTCTACGTGACGAAACAAATGTTGCCAATGTTCAAAGTAGAATTTGTGCTATGTGTTAAATCAATTGATGCATATCTGGAATAATTTTCCCAATAGACTAGCAAGTTAAAGAATTATAGGCCACATGTGTTTGTCAAGTATATACATCAGTTAAACATGTTTGGACAATTGGAATAAATCACTTGTGCATTCTTATGAAAATGTTCAAATACTATACAGATGTGGGAGCAGTAACACGTTATGCCACAGAGTAGAAAGATTTGAATTATGCTTACAATTTCTCAGTTTGTAAGAGGTTTATTATCATGCTGATTCTTAATTCAATATAGACATGGCAAAATCATGTGCCAAGTATGTAATTAATGATAAATGCAAAAGAATGTCTTCAGAAGAAAATGAATGGACAGTTTCAGGTAATATTTCTAGCAGTAAATGGCAAGGGGTATACTTTTCCTGGAATGTAGGGAAGTGGAAGGTTAATAACTTGATTCTATACAACACTGGTTCCAGCTGACCCTCCTTGTGTATGGGTAGATCCACTGGTTTATCAGCGCTGTTCTTTAAGCTGCATGGATGCACAGTATTTGAAATGTTCCCGCGCATATAACCATTGGGGTTTGCACTGTCTCTAGCACGGCAGATACAATACTGTGGAGAGAGAAGGTTGTATGCTGGAGGAAGCATACCCAGGCTGACAGAGTGAAGTACAGAGCACAGGACTGAACCTGATAAACTACGTTCTCTCTGATTTTTTTTTACAGCTGTATGGACTAACCATTGCTCTGAGCATGGCCTGAAAACTGCGCAGCACTTACATTGTTTTTATTATTGTAACGTACATACAATGAATATTTAGAATGATAATTGAAATATGAGAAAAAGTTCACAAAGTGTTAAAGATTTTCTTTATTGAACTGTATTTTATTCTTCCAAGAGAACCTCAACCTTGTTGTAGGGTTTGGAGGCTTGCATGACCTAAAGAGCTATGTTTGCTGGAGTCAGGCCAGACCCATGTCAAAGGCCAGATTAAGATTTGGGAGTTCAGCTCAGGGCACTGGTCAAAAAAGCAAATGTTACAGAAACAGTAATGAAGAATACATTCAACATTAAATGTTCAGTGTTTTGCTCTCCCTTTTAAGAAAAAAAAAGATCTATTTGCATAAGTTTTGCCAACATGGTGCTGGTGAACCATGGCTACCTGTTACAGCAGCTTACAACAGTTCTAAACATACCTCTTCTGAATTACTCTCATTGCAATCTGCAGCCTGTAATTTCACTTTAAGCAACAAAGTTTTGAACTGTCTCAAGGAACGAGCAACTTCATGATCTTCTGAAGGTCTCGGCAGACTCAACTCTCAAACATGCAGGAGAGGAAGGAGGGGGGACTCCAAGCCAGATTCAAATGTCTAGTGATGAAAGTTCCTCTAATTGGCATCATGTTAACAAATGTACAGTCATTGGAGAACAAAATGGGGGACCTAAGGGCAAGATTGCTGTATCGGAAGGAAATGAAGAATTGCTATGTTCTGTCTTTCACAGAGATCTGGCTTACTCTGGACATACCAGATACCTTGGTAAAAGCTATAGGCTTCTTGATACATAGGATGGGCTGAATAGCTGAACTCCAGAAGAGAAAAGGTGGGGGCGGGGGGGGTTGTGTTTCATGATAATTTCTTTGTGGTGCTCGGATGTGGTGATTTTGTCACATATTTGTTCCCGTGATCTGGAACGTCAAACAATTAAATAATACTTACTCAAAGAGTTCTTCTCTGTGATCACAGTATACATACCACCAAAAGCCAATGTTAATCAGGCACTCAAGTTATTGTATGTTGCCATCAAACAAGAAACAGCCCACTCTGACGCACTTCAACTTGTAGTCAGGGATTTCAATCAGCTTGTTTCAAGAAATCTATGCCCAGTTATCATCAGCATATAACTTGCAGCACCGGGGGTCCTAACTGTTTTACTATGATTAGAAAAGCTTACCTTTCCGTGCCTAGGTGACATTTTGGGAAATCTGATCACTTGGCTGTCCTTTTCCTAACTGCATATAGGCAGAGGCTAATGAACAAGGCTCCAAAGATAAGGACAACAAAGAGGTGGTCACAGCATGCAAAGGAGCAGCTACAGGATTGCTTCGAGTCAGTGGACGGAGCTGTATTAAAGGACTCATCAGAGATGTCAACGAATGCACCATGGTTATCACAGATTTTATAAAAACACTCGTAGATGAGTATATCCCTACAAAGTCATTCAGCGTCTTCCCCAGATGAACCATGAGATCCGCAATTTACGAGAGCTTGATCAGTAGGCAACTAGGTAAGTTACAAGAGTTCTAGGTACAATCTCCAGAAGGGCACCTCATATATGAAGTGGCAATGCCTTCAAATGGAAAATCCTTCAAAAAGAATTGGATATGGCCCAGGACATCTTGGGTAAAGCCATCTCTACCATTTAGCACATCTACATGGAGCACTGTAGCAGGAAAGCAATATCCATCATCAATGATCTCTACCACCCAGGTCAGCCTCCCTTTTTGCTGCTGCCAGCAGGGAGGTGGTACAGGAGCCTCAAGACTCGCACCACCAGGTTCAGGAACAGTTATTACCCCTCAATCATCAGGCTCTTGAAGCAAATGGGATAACTTCACTTGGTCCATCATTGAACTATTCTCAGAACCTATGGGCTCATTTTCAAGAACTTTTCATCTCATGTTCCCAATATTTATTGTTTATTTATTTGCTATTATTGTTTTTTTCTCTTTTGTATTTACAATTTGTTGGCTTTTGCATTGGTTGTTTGTCCATCCTGTTGGCTGCGATCTCTCATTGACTCTATTATGTTTCTTGGATTTATTGTGTATGCCCACAAGAAAACAAATCTCAGAGTTGTACATGATGTCTATTAGACAGGAGTGGTGGCACTGGAATTATCACTTAGTCCTGCAGAAAACCATTACCTACCACAAATTTTGGGAAGAGCTTATTTGCTTCTTTTTTGTATGTCCCCTTCACAACTGATCCATCATTGAATGTTAGCATAACCAGTACCTGTGTAACCTAGGCATTTGTGGACATGAGAAGGGGGGAAAAATGCTGAAATTTTCAGCTTTCACAAGAAGCCATTTAATCTAAGAGTCTGGATGAGGGTTTTGAAGTTATATCACAGTGAAATTTCCAGCTAGTTGGAAGTCTCCCTGATGTTGTCTTAATGTGGTTGTGGTTGGAACATTAGGCTTTAAACCCACTCCAACTCTTTACCAAAATAAGGGCCAAAGGTCAGCTGGGTCTACCAGGATACACCTGGATTGGAGGGTAGACACTGCTAGGAGAGGTTAGACAAATTAGGTTTGTTTTCACTGGAGCAGCGCAGGCCAGAGGAGACCTGATATAATATTGAGAGGCACAGATACAGTAGACAGCTGGTATGTTTTTCCAAGGTCAGAATGTCTAATACTAGAGGGCATTTAAGATGAGAGGGGGAAAGTTCAAAAGGGATGTCGGGTGCAAGTTTTATTTTAATAAGCATAGAGTAGTGGGTGCCTTCAAAACATTGCCAGCTGTGGTAGTGGAGACAGAGCTGAGAGAGGTGTTTAAAAGGCTCTTAGGTAAGTACATAAATAGGTAGAGAATGGAGAGATATAGATCATGTGCAGACAGAAGGGATTAGTTCAATTAGTTTGGTCCAACATCATGGGATGAAGGGCCTCTTCTTCTACATACTGTTCTTTATTCTATGGGTTGCTCTCAGAATTAGACTTGCAATTGATTAGTTGGTCCATTTCCCACCCTTACAGACAGCTAGAATTTCAAGTGGTGGAGTGGAAGGGGATTGGGGGGAGGGAGCAGGGTGTATCTGGGGAGCTCTTTTACAGTTCTGTCTGGTCATTTACAAAATCAATAGGCAAGAAAATAGAAAGGCAGTCTTGGATGGCTACGTAAAGGAATGCTTATCCAAAGTAGTAACACATTATAAAAAAGTACATTCCTTAGACTTTGATCTTCAATATAGTTCTGGTTGAAGTATCTTATAAATTTTTCACAATATTAGAAAGTATAAACTCTTACGGTTTTAATATACATACTCCTCTGAAAGCAAAGCAGATTTTGAATAGCAAATGAATGGCATATTTCTGCATTTCACAAAAACCAAACAATATATTTAATTCCTGCAGCATTTTGGATGTGTTGCTTTGGATTTCCAGCATCTGTAGACTTGCTCATGTTTGTATTTCATTTGAGTAGCTTACAGTCACATTGATGGATTGACTGGGGAGAAACAATTTTTTTCATATTTCTCTCTCATACAAACTCCAGAAAGATCTAAACTTGTTTGATAACAATGCAAAGATTTATATTCCCCACCTAGCAAATAATATTTGTTCTCAGCATTATACATTGGTAAAGATACCACTAAACTGATAAGCACTTACCCATACAGAGCACACAGAGGGCGTTTGGTACCAGATTTGGGTCTGTAAGGCTTGGGCTCACCAGCCATATTGATATCTGAAAGAAAGGACACTAATGACAACACAATGACTTGAGAGGTTTACATTAAGTTTGTCACAAAATATTATGTTACATTTCTAATATACCATTAAGTTTAGGAATTTAAGTGCACAAATGTAGCACCAAATACCACAAATAATTATACTCATAAACTTGCATCAAAGCCATAGGACAGCTAATCTGTATTCCAAACAGTGAGACTCCAGCTGCACCTGTTTTTGGTTTTGTTGATTCACACTTACAAAGAAATTTCTAAGACAGACCACTTCCAACTTTATCTTTAGCAAGGTGGGTTAATATTTATTTTATTTATAGATACTCTGTGGAAGAGGACCTTCTGGCCCAATAAGCAGCAACCCCAGAAACCCACCTATTTAACAGCAGACTAATCACAGGCCAATTTACAATGACCAAATTAACCTACTAATTGGTACGCCTTTGGACTGTGGGAGGAAACCCATGCAGTCACAGGGATAACTCCTTATAGACAGCATGTAGTCTTTTTGACTTGGTGATTTATATTATTTTAGTGTTTTCATTCAACATATAGCTTTTGTGTCAATAATTATGATTTTGTCTGTGCACTGATAGTGATTCTTTCAACAGCATATGTTGTAAAAGATACACATTTACATATTTTGTGGTCTAGATTAACACATTTTGCATTAATCTTGTCATATTTCAGGTCCCAATCAACTTGCTGTTAACTACTTCAATCTATTCACACTTCCACAGTGCACAAAAATAAATCACTATTTGCTAATCAATTTATCACAATAAAACAGCATTATTAAAATTTGTGGAATTTACTACATTTCTTGCTTTGTTTTTGGTTGAAAGAGAAAATAAATCCTAGCCAAGACAATGCCTTCAATTTCATAAATTCTCTAATTCTGGCAATATCCTCTTAAAGTGCTTTTGCATCCTCTCTGGGGCCATCACAACCTTCCTAGAGTTTTGGAACCAGGACTGCACAAAACACACTAGTTGTCATCTACTGGATATTACACATGGCTCTAACATAACCTCTCAAACCTTACATCCTTTGTCTAAACCAAAATCATATACATTTCCTTATCTCCACCTGATCTACTCTGTCCACAAATCTCCAAAAATGCACAACAAGATCAATCTGTTCATTTGCCTATCATACCATTTCTTAGTCATTTGCTTGCTTTGTTTCTCTTGCTCAAAGGCATTGATTGAATTCTTTTCACTAACATTTTACTTTTCTAACCAGTCCACCAATATTTTTATCCTCACTAAATAATATTGCCAATGATGCCACAAAATGACGCACTTCTTATTTGTAGCTCTTACATTTAAATTCAAACTACTTACACAGATCATGAAAACCTAGGGACGAGTACAAACCTCTGCAGAATCTTACAGTTCTTCAGTCAGTAAAACCCTGTCCATTCCATTACTCCTCAATGTAATTTTGTATTTTGTAAAAGAGATCCTCTATTGGCCTTTTTAATTCCTTGATCAATTTGTCATGAAGTATGCGGACAGAGAAGGTTTTGGGTAGAAAGGAAATTCTGCTGATACATTTCCTTCCAGTAAGGATCTATACAAATTGGATAAATGAGGGTTCCACTCTTTACCAAATGAGTAGGCCCATTGGAACTTAGGCCAAACCACAATGCACTTCACACCTAGCAATCCTGTTTTTTAGGTCCATTCTTCAGCACATCAAATTAAGCATATCATGGCTCAAATAAACCTCAATTTACATTAACAGATGAATGTAAACTTACTAGCTTAATTCTTGAAGGAAGTGTATCATCCTGAGCATAGTTTGAATGAGATGAGAGTTTACAAGGATGAGAGATGATCTCACTGAGCCACACAATATTCAGAGATGGAAAACAAAATGCTGCTAAGAGTGCACTTCTTTTTGCTGCAGCAGTAAATAGGGAAATAATGAGAACAGTAACAGCGGGAATCCAAGCTATGAAACCCTTAACGTTTTCCAGAGATAACACTGAAAGCCTGGAAAAGTGCACAGATTTAATAGAATGACTCCAAAAGTTTCTGGTTTGGTATTGTGCCAGAATCGGCAGTTTTCTCTATTTTTCAATTTCCAAAGGATGAACATATTTTGCCTTGTTCTA
Source organism: Hypanus sabinus (assembly GCF_030144855.1). NCBI lineage: Eukaryota > Metazoa > Chordata > Chondrichthyes > Myliobatiformes > Dasyatidae > Hypanus > Hypanus sabinus. The sequence continues at coordinate 152,441,046 of NC_082706.1, forward strand.
TCTTTAATTTGCTAGTGTTGAACATAAAATAAATGCAAATGTTGAAAATTTGTCTTTCACCCCAACATGGATCTTCTCGTGTTCAATAACTCCTTCCTTCCTTTTTCTATATCCTACGACTCTTTCTCTAGCTCTTCCCAATTCTCCTTCCACAAATGTTATTTGCTCTAAGTACTTCCAGCAAGTTTGTGTTAATTTCAGTGCAGAATACATGCAGATGGTAATTCATAAGCCATTTATTTTGTTTATGCTATATATTTAAAAATGTTCCATATAACATAATCTGCAACCCATTTCCAATGTCTCCTAATGGTTAATCTCATTCATTCATGCCATGTATACTGCGGTATTACATATATTGTTGTCATATGTGAACTGTGTGGCTAAGCTCCAATGTCTATCCAAGTGCGCTGACAACACCACTGTCAAAGACTGAATCAAAGGTGGTGATGAATCAGCATATAGGAGGGAGACTGAAAATCTGGTTGAGGGGTGCAATAACAGCAACCTCTTACTCAATATCACTAAGACGAAGTACATGGTTATTGACTTCAGGAGAAGGAAACCAGAGGTCCATGAGCCAGTCCTAATTAGAGGAACAGAGGTGGAGAGGGTCAATGACTTTAAATTCCTCTGTGTTGTATTTCAGAGGACCTGTCCTGGGCTCAGCATGCAAGTGCTATTATAAAGAAAAAATGGCAGTGCCTCTTCTTCCTTAGAAGTTGCAGAGATTTGGCATGACATCTAACACTTTGACAGGTTTCTATAGATGTGGTGTGTTGAGTATGCTGACTGGCTGCATCAAGGCTTGGTATGGAAGTACCAATGCCCTTGAATGGAAAGGCCAACAAAAAATAATGGGTAATGCCCTCCCAACAATTGAGGACATTTACATGAAATACAGTCACAGGAAAGCAACATCCATCATCAGGGACCCCAGCACACGGGCATGCTCTCTTCTCAATGCTGTCATCAGGAAGGAGGTTCAGGAGCTTCAGGACTCACACCATCAGGTTCAGGAACAATTACTACCCCTCAAACATCTGGGTCCTGAATCAAAGGGGATAACTTTACTCAACTTCACTTGCCGCATTATTGAAATGTTCCTACAACCAATGGACACACTTTCAAGGACACTTCTCTGATGTTCTCAATATTTATTGCACATTTATTTTTATATCATTTCTCTCATTTTTATTTGCACAGTTTGTTGTCTTTTGCACACCCATTGAACACCTAAGTAGGTACAGTTTTTCACTGATTCTGTTAGGGTTATTATTCTAAAGAGTTGTTAAGTATGAACACACGAGAATGAATCTCAGGGTTGTATATGGTGACATATATTTTGATAAGAAATTTACTTTGAACTTTCTTTGAATATGTTAATGGATTTTATTTCATGTGCTTGTCAAAGGTTAAAAAAAGTGAATTTAAAAATGAAAGAAATTGTTCCAGTACAATCCAAAAAAATCATAAAGTTAATAAAACTAAATGATTCTTAACAAAATTTCCCTGATACCTTTCAAATTTCCACATCAGCCAGCCTGTGTAATTACACAAAGTAGCAGTTATTTGTGTTATTTATGTTCTTTTCAAAAGGTTTGACATAAGTATAACATTTGAGATGTAGAAATATCATAAAAATAAGGATTAAAACACATTCTATCAAAAACAATGGAATTATTAGATATTAACTCAGGAAAAGTCATTAGCAGAATGATTTAGGAACAGTTTTCACAGATTTCGCTGTACAGTACTCAATTTTCCTGACAGTTTTGAGTAAGTGAAAGATGAAGTGGACCATTTCAAGCTCTCTGACAGTGAGCATGAAATTTCCAGAAAATAGTTGACAGTGTTTCATATTAGACTTAATTGGAGCAAGAAAGCATATTGACCAAGAACTGGGAACAAGAAATGCTGTTTGGGAGAACTCAGAAGAGTAGAAAGTTAGGCGGGAAGTCTCATCATTGTCCTTCTTTTAAGTCATATCAATATTTGAGAAAAGATTACAAAATTGTCAAATATGCAAGGAATACTGATCTAGGAGTTACAACAGAAGCCAGAGAAACTTTGACTTGCATTACATGTGTGAAAAAAACAGGGAATAGTGTTGAGATAACTTGAACAAGAATTTGTGTTAATTAACATGGTCAAAGAGTTCAGTATTATATGACTAAATAACCAAAGGGAATCTGAACTAGAGCCACACTAGTATCTGAGGGAAGACATAATGAGGCAATGCAGCATCATCTCTCCAGTGCCACATTTATTTCTAGGCACCAAGTGAGAAGGTAAATATTTAATCTTGGAGGTTGTGCATGGTGTGCATGATGAAGAAAAGTCCTGACGCATTTGGGTTTTTCATCTTGCAAAAGGCACAACACAAAATCTGAAAGACAAATTTAAATCAAAGCCTAAGAATGAGGATTAGAATTATGGGTTTAAACTATTAATGATGTTAAATGTGGGGATGATATGAAACTTCTTCCCTTACACATAGAATGATCAATATATGAAAGTCACAAAGTCATGTAAACATCAGTGTCATGTAATTAATAATTGGAGTGTCAGATAGGAGTTGGAATACTTTTGCTTTGATGGTCTTCCACTTAAATAAATTTTCAACTTGGGCAACATGTTTAACCAATCTATTAGAGTTTTTCGAGGAAGTTACCAGGAAAGTGGATGAAGGGAAGACAGTGGATATTGTCTACATGGACTTCAGTAAGGCCTTTGACAAGGTCCCACATGGGAGGTTAGTTAGGAAGATTCAGTCGCTAGGTATTCATGGTGAGGTAGTAAACTGGATTAGATATTGGCTCAATGGGAGGAGTCAGAGAGTGGTGGTAGAGGACTGCTTCTCTGAGTGGAGGACTGTGACTAGTGGTGTGCCACAGGGATCAGTGTTAGAACCATTGTTATTTGTCAATGATCTGGATGATAATGTGGTAAATTAGATCAGCAAATTTGCTGATGCTACTAAGATTGGAGGTGTGGTGGACGGTGAGGAAGGTTTTCAAAGCTTGCAGAGGGATTTGGACCAGATGGAAAAATGGGCTGCAAAATAGCAGATGGAGTTTAATGCAGACAAGTGTGAGGTATTGCACTTTGGATGGACTTGAATTTTTTTTTCTTGTGGGACTCTGCACTTTAAGTCTTATGAGGCTGTCATTAACCTGCTGACTTAGGAGTTTCGTATCAGCTTGGAGTTAAAATAAAGGCAGACTTTGAATCTACTTCAATAGAATGTTAAAGAATTCAACACAATTTGAAATCCCCGTTTTTTCCATTCTTACCATACTTTTGGTGTCAATATTTTTAAAAATCTTAAAACTTAATCCTGTTTTCATACATTTTAAAGCTTAAAATCTAAATAATGCAGTTTCTATTGAAACACAGCATATTATGCATAATTATTGAATGAGCTTTCTAAAATCTATGACTGTTCTAATCAGTATTCAATTCCAGTCTCACAAGAATCTTTTCCATTTTGAAAGACCCTCAACCACATCATTTTTCTCTCAATGAAGCAATTTGCACTTGAAATTTCAAGAGCCCTCAAAATGAAGCAAACACAAGGAGGCCTAAAATCTTTTGCTTTTTCCCTTTGTCTATTTGAGTAGTGATCAGAAATGCATTCAACATTCCCTTAAAACATCTCATTCATCAGATGATAATTTCTATGGTAACTCTGTCACACTTAACTCCTTTCAATTTTTAATCATGGCACCTTTGATAACTTGAAGAGATTCATGCAAAACCACTGCATATATTGAAGAATGGCAGAATTCAAACCACAAGTTTTAATTGAGGGATTTGCTATAGCAATGACAGTAAATGTAAAGTAAATTACACTTAACACAGTTGTCTCTAAAAGAAGCACAAGAACAGTCAATGCCAACACACCCCCAGAAATCAGAGAGAACCATTGTTCCTATTGATCAGTGATTCCCAACCTTTTTCATGCCATGGATCAATACTATTAAGCAAGGGGTCCGTGGACCCCAGGTTGGAAACCCCTGATTTAGAGGGTACAAAATGGGCCAACTCACAAAATGTCCAGTCAATTTGAGTTACAATTGGATGTTTCAGATTTATGAGATTTCACCCTCTGCAAGGAAGAGCAAATACCAATGTACTATAGTTTGGTCTAGAGGACAGCCAGGACCTTGGTAAACAATATGTTAATAATGGGATTAAGCAATAGACTGCAGATAAACCTAGGATGTGGATGAATTAGAAAGGGTGAAATCCATGCTGAAGCAGATGCAGGAAAGCAAATGAGTGAAAAAATGAAATAGAGAAAAACAGAAAAAGAAAATGTATGTAAAGGAATAGTGACATTTTAAAATTTGTGAACTATTATAACCTAAAGGAATGAGATACAACATCTGTATTTGATTACTTTCTTAGCACGAATGATGGGTTAAGCAGGAATTATCAACCATCCTGTTATTAAATAGGTACATGTGGAGATCGTTTTAAAACTGTGGCACATTTAATGGGTTATTAATGAGCTACTGCAGCAAATTCAAGAAAATCAAGAGAGGTTAACAACCAGATGTTGTTTTTACAAAGCTACTGGCAGAGAATCCTGAGGTGATTCACATTTCATGGAGTGTCTCTTCCCCACAGTAAGTTGTTGGACATCATTCACACCAATAATCATGCGTGATATTTTTGTGTTCAAAAAACCTGGGCTGGACATAAAGCTGTACCAGGATTATATTTAGAGCCAACAGCATGAATAAACTAGCAAATCATGTGTCAGAAACAACATTACAGTAGAATTTATGCTTTTGCCAGAACTGGCAATTCAGGGCCAAATTACCCACCTTTTAAAGTATCTTTTTTACCCAATGCTATGTTTTGCTCAACTTCATTTGCAACTATTATAATTATAAAAAAGAATGCAAACATTCCGGCAATATTGAGGGCAATAAGCAGCATGTAAAACATTTTAAAAACTTTAAAGGAGAACTGAACAAGAAATTATTCCTCAGCTTCTCAGGATGATTGTAGTATAGTTGCAGCAGCCTCCCCAGCTCCAATCAACATTGAAATTTCTCATCTCGGTAATTTTTACTATGATTGAAAAATACTGATGAAGAACGCTAAAATCTGCAAGTCTACCTTGCTAATAAACTCGAAAGTGAATGTGCTACACAGTTACAACCTATGTTAGCGTAGCAGTTAACATGACACTATTACAATTTGGGGTATTCAGGAGTTTGGAGTTCGGTTCTAGTGCCATCTGTAAGGAGTCTCTGTACGTCCTTTCATTGGAATGCACAGACTTTCTTCAGGTGCTCTGGCTTTCTCCTCCAGTCCAAAGACACACCAGGTAGGGTAATCAGTCATTGTACATTGTCCTGTGGTTAGGTTACGGTAAATCGGGTTTGCCAGGGGTTAATGGTGTAGGATAGCTTGAAGGGCCAGAAGGGTCTACTCCACACTGTATCGCTAACAAACAAAGGAACAAATAAATAAATAACAAGTGTAGCGGGCCCTCACACTGTGCCACAGCCTACTACTGCTACTCGTGAAAGCAGACGTCTAAAGTGGTGCGTGAGGTAACAAGGTCCGAAGTGGGATAAGCACACCGGTATCTGCACAAAACCTAAAGTGGATCTCTGCAGACTCCCAACAATTCTACTCACTAATCTCCAAACACTGGAAAGTAAGCTACATTACCAGCATCCATGTCTGAACCAGTGGGAGTTGAGGGACTGCTGCACACCCGTCTTGACATAAACATGGCTCCAGGACACCATACCAGACTTGGCCATTCAGCCCGAAGTTCTAATCTCCTTTTGGGCAGGCAGAAATGCTACACATTCTGGTAAGACCTGCAGAGGTCTGTGTGTCTATGACAGTAAGAACTGGTGTGTGAATACCATGGTAGTAATGGTCCACTGCTCATGGCAGATAGAGATTTTAAAGGTGAGGGCAATTCTACTTACTGAGGACGTTCAATACCATTGTGATTGTTGCTGTTTACATCCCCCCAGCTCCTCGCTTCTGTCTTACTGCTGGGGAAGAGCTGCAGGAGCTCCGTGGTGCCATTTGTGACCTCCAAGCCACTCACCTCAATGGTTTCTTTACTGTTGCTGCTGACTTCAATCAACACCAACATAAAAACACCCCTGCCAATGTTCTACCAGAATGTCAACTTCGCAATCAGAGGAGCGAACGTATTAGGAGTCTACAAGACTCCCACCATGACCCCACCTTGGATATTCAGACCACATATCCATTTTGCTAGTCCCTGCGTACAGACCACTGTATAAATGAGTCAAACCAGTTTAGAGGGAGATCAGAACCTGGCCAAAAGGTGCTACCTCAGCACCGCAGGACTGTTTTGAAAGCATGGGGACTGGAGTATAGTCAGGGAGGCATCTGCCTACGATCATCATGCCAACATTGATGAAAATGTGGAATCAGTGACTGGCTGCATAGCAAACCCACTGAGACCATTTCCATGATTAAACTCTACACAAGTATGGCTGACTGCAGAGGTTCGTGCACTGCTTAAGGACAGAATACTGCTTTCAAACTGGGGGATAAGATGACTTGAAGGTCAGCAAAAGCCGCAGTCTCGCATGCTGTCAGGAAGGCAAAGTGAGAGTACTCACAGAAAACTTCACAGGCAACTTTGTGACTCCAAGGACTTGCGGCAATGTATACAAATCATAACAGATTACAAGTCCACCCTGCTTGTCAACGACAGCAGCACCTCCCTTCCTGATAGGCTGCATGCCTTCCACGTACAGATTGACACACTGAGTGCAACAGAGGAAAGTCCCCTCTCCCCATGAGTAACAGGCATCCGGTGGTTTCATCGAGTTGAGGAAGATCTCAGCCAGGGTAAACCCACACAAAGCTGCAGGATCAGACAACATGCCTGGTAAGATACTGAGGAATTTTACTACCCAGCTAACAGAGGACTTAACGGGCATCTTTAACATCTCTTTTGCAAAAGTCCACTGTTCCTGCAGGCTTCAAGGCAACCACCATCATTCCAGTGCCCAAGAGATTGATGATAACTGGCTTAAACAGTTATCGACCAGCGGCACCGACCTCAGCAATCACGACTAGGACTGCCCCCCTGGTTAGCTGCTTCATCCCCCAGTGGCTGGTAATGGATCTACCAACTACGTTGGACCTTTTCTAGTTTGCCTACCCCTCAGACCAGTCCACTGATGATACCATAGCCTTGGACTTCCACTCTATCCGGTTGCAGCTGGAAAATGATGCCTCACATGCCAGGATGTTGTTCGTTGTCTTTGACTCTATGTTTAACATGATCATCCCTCAGAGGCTGGTGGGTAAACTGTCCTCGGGACTCCACACCCATCTCTGTAACGAGATCTTGGACTTCCTGATGGAAAGACCCCAGTCAGTCCAATATCTCAAGCTCCATCATGCTGAGCACTGGCAGCCCTCCAGGGTTGTGTGCTCAGCCTGCTGCTGTTCACACTGCTAACTCATAACTGCACTGCCAGATCCACCTCAAACTCCATCATCAGGTTCACTGATGTGGTGAACTACAAATACCTGTCTGGACACGCCCCCTGCTGACTGCTCCTGTGGCTCCTCCCACAGACCCCTGTATAAAGGCAATCAAGGCCTGAGCCCGGCCTCTCAGTCTCCAGGATGTAGTATGGTGGTCACTCACTGCTTGTTCCTTCGTCCAGTCAATAAAAGCCAATATCTCACCTTACATCTCAGAGTGAGTTATTGATGGTGCATCAGCTGATGATACATCAAGTGGTGTGAGACCAATAACCTGAATCTCAACGTGGAAAAAAACAAAAGAAATAATTGTGGATTTTACAAAGGCACCGGTTGATCACTTTCCATTGCACATCAATGGCTCTGCCGTGGAGTAAGTGAAGACCACGAAGTTCCTTGGTGTGAATAGAATGGATGATCTAACCTGGACCCACAACACCTCCTCATTAGTTAAGGAAACACACCAGAACCTACACTTTGTGTGGAGTTTGAGGCACCTAAGGCTCCCCGCTCCCATTCTAACAACTTTCTACAAGAGCACCATCAAGATTGTCCTGCCTAGCTGCAATATTGTGTGGTACAGAAACTGCAAGGCATTGGACCATAAGACCCTGTAGAGGATCCTAAAAAACTTTGTGACATTTACTCGGAGCATTGTTGAGGATCCCTACCATCAATCCCACAATCTCTTTGACCCACCACCATCAGGAAGGAGGTACAGGAGCATCAGGACTAGGACTACCAGACTGAATAGCAGCTTCTTTCCTCAGACCGTAAAACTTAAGAATACCCTGCCACCACTGCGGTCTCATCATTAGGACAATGAGCAGTTTAGTCTACTGTTTATTACTTGTGCTGCACACTTCACATGCATTTTGATTTATATTGTATTATATTTTATTACGGGTGCACAACGGTCAGGAGGAATGTTCTTTAGTTTGGTTATATGCAGTACGTGTACAGTGAGATGACAATAAACTTGAAACTTGGAGAATGAGAACTTGATGCATTTCAATCAATACAACCAAGAATAGGTTTAATCACAAAACTATAAACAATTTTTAAAGTGCTGACAATTGCTATTGCAGATAAACAGTTTTGAAATTACTGTAAATTAAATTATAGAGCCAGTTCCTGATTACATTATATTCAAAGGCTTTTAAATGTTCCTTTTAGTGCAAATGCCGAAAATGTGAAAATAGTAATATGAAAATTGACTCCTGGTTTTTCTGTCGGCCCTTTTAACAATGAGGAGCAACCCGTTGCTACCGCCCATCTTCCCAGATGGGATGCACAGTGGAAACCTGCATCACGGAGCACAGGATGTGCATCCATTTGAGTTTCCAGGAGAAATTCAGCAATAGCAGAACGCTGTATTCGCAATGGCCAAAGGATTGATTTCAACACCACAAAACTACTGTGCTGGATCAATTTCTTTTGGGACTGCCTGGTGAAGGAAGCCATTGAAATAAATCTAGAGGAAAAGAATTTTAACAAGGATGAAGGTCTCACTCTAAGAAAGAACTGAAATTTGATTGTCAACAAGATGGACAGAGGAAATCTGATTGGATCAGTACTAACCAATCAAAAGGGACAGATGACAAGGGCATAAATACCACCGGACAAGACATGCCCAGGCATCATTCCCGATGAAGATGGCAGAGTTTGTCATAGAAACATTGATTAAAATCGATACCTGTAGCTTGCTGGAAGCCTGAGATGAGTTTATTCATCATATACATAGGGGAAGTACTAGATCCTTTCTCAAATTAAGCTTCTATTTAACATTGCTTCCAGATTTTTTTTCTTCCTTTTCTACTAGGATGTAGATATTGCTGTTACAAATTGATATGCATGAATACCTCTCTCAGCAGCCTTCATCAATAAGTTGCAAATTTATAATGGACTCAGCATTGCTTATGATCAAATAATTTACAATGTGCAAAAAAAGCATAGCATATACTGTTAGTCACACCTTACATGCTTTTAATGGTTAGATCTGTGCTACAAAATTAACTAAAATTAGTGCAATGGGTAGTATCTACTGCTCGGTGAATGGAGAGCAAATATACAGTAAACTATTGCTCAGCTGCATTATTGCTCTTCATGGAGAAAATGATTGAAAAGGTTCAAAGTAAGATAGCTCAGGGGAAGTGGAGAAAATAAAGTCCTAAAAGGCCAGGATAACAGCATATACTTCCCTTCTGTTGAACATCTGAACTAATAGTATCATGTAAACAATCATTATATATAGTATTCTGTATGAACAGGCATGAGAATCTGGAATGTCATGTCCCTCGAAAATCAAGTTTTGTCAGCATCTTTTAATTTAGTAACGGAACTTGTCTTTATTACCTTTGGCACCCTTTTCTTTTAAAGACCAAAGGAAAACAGGAATTATTTGGTCCTTAATGGTGATAAGTATTATTTGAATCAGCTATATCCTGTCAAGTAGGAAAATATTAGAAATGCTTCACGAGTGAATCTGCAGATGCTGGACATAAATAAAAACACAAAATGCTGGCAGAACTCAACAGGCCAGACGGCATCTATGGGAGGAGGTAGTGACGATGTTTCAGGCCGAAACCCTTCATCAGGAGAGTAGTAACATGGGATAGTTGAGGGGGGATAAGAAGTGGGGGGAGGGATAAAGTAGAGAGCTAGGAAGTGATAGGCTGGAGGGAAATGGGCTAGGGGGAAGGTGGAGAATTATGGGATATAAAAGAGAAAGAAAGATAGGGCTGGGGGGAGATAATCGTGAGGGGGTAAAAAGAGAGAGAAAGAGAACCAGACTAAAATAATAGATAGGGATGGGGGTAAGGGAGGGCAGGGTTATCAACTGAAGTCTGTGAGTTGGATGTTCATGCCGGCAGGTAGGAGGCTAGGCGGGAGATAAGGTATTGCTCCATCGACCTGCGTGTGGCCTCATCTTGAGTCGTCACTCCCTCCTCCCATAGATGCTATCTGTCCTGCTGAGTTCTGCCAGCATTTTGTGTTTTTATTAGAAATGCTTACCAGGTTAGGTAGCATATGTGGAGATAAACACAGTCACTGTTTCAGGCCAATGTCCTTTCATTAAAACTTTGCTTTAGAATAACAATTTTATCACTGAAAATAAGTTTATCCCATTGCTACTTTACAAAAACTTTGTGATTCTTAATTTAAGTCCATTTAAAATATCCATTGAATTAATTGCTTCTAATATACAGTTTGGGTAGATGGAGCTTGTCAGCCTGAGAAGGCAGTCCATCTAAGAGAGGGACAACTCTGATTTCAAACCTCCGCTGCCTTGCGGCCATACCCACTCATGGGAAAGGCTTCGGGAGTAAACCCCGAGGATAAATCCGGAGCTGGAGTCCCTAAGGCAGTCCGACGTTGTCTTCAACCTCGCTCTGGCAACTCCTGCAACAACACTGGTGCCAAGCTGTATCGGTCCTTGTCTTTCTCTTGGACAACATCAGTGGTGTGGAGAGGGGAGTTTTGCTACATGGGCAACTGCCGGACGTCCATATAACCTTGCCCAGGCCTACGTCCTGGAGAGGGCACAGATCCATGGTCTCACGAGGCTAATGGATGCCACACAGCACACAGTAGAGTAGAAACTATTTGGCTTTGGTTCATGTCATGTGCAACTTAAGCATAATGATTTTTTCAAAAGTTTGATCACAGTTGTTCTTAAACCAATTTGGCTTCCATGTAAAACAAATTACTTTTCCCAACTATGGTGTTCCATCAGGTCACTTCATTGATTTCCAGTTCTCATATTCCCGAGCAAAATTGCTATGAGGTATTAGGTATAGAATGATAAGAGGTACAGAAGGTCATTCACTGAGTGACTGCACATATTCAGATGGTTAAACGATCTTATAGTATGTTTAATGCAGTCATTAAGATGCTGTTAAAATCTTCAGAATGAGGTTTGTTTAATACTATGCTAAATTACTTTAATTTTGTGGGACAAGGATTAGTTTCGTAACTAGTTTTGAGGGTGGGTTGTTATTATATTTCTCTTTTGTTTCCAAGTTACACTTAGAAGATTCAAGTCTGTAAGCTTAATAACACTTAATGTTACAATTCATCACTGCTGACATTCAAGAAGAATAGAAGGTGGCTAATATTATTCTACTGTTTAAAAAGGGTAGTGACGACTACCTTCCAAAGTTGGGAATCCAGGGAACTACTTGTCCTGTTAGCCTGACATCAATGATGGCGAAGTTGCTGGAGGAAATTCTGAGGGACAGGATTTACCAACAATCAGATAGACAGAGTCTGATGAAGAGTCAGCATGACTTTGTCCTAATCTAAATTTGTGCTCAGCACATCTCTTAGAGCTCTCTTAGAGAAGTAACCTAAAGGATAGATGAGGGTAGGGCAAGTTGATTTTGGAAAGTCAAAACAGTGGATGGCCTAAACTATGAATAGTAGGGTACTGGAGAGTGTAATGGAACAAGTGAGGGAGCAGCTTTATTGAAAGTAGCTTCAACAGATAAGACAGGGTGATGAGCGTGTTTAGCATGTTGGCCTACGTAAGTCAGGGCATTGAGAGTAAGATTGGGAAAGTATATTGCAGTATATGTCATTTGGAGTACCGTGTAAAGTTCTGGTTGTCATATTATAGAAAATATATGGTTAAACTAGAATGAGTGCAGAAAAGATTTGAGGAGCTTGCCAGGATTAGAGCACCTGAGTTAAGGGAGAGGTTGGACAGCATAGCTCTTTGTTCCTTGGAATGTAGGAAAATGATGAGCAACCTTACATAAATGTTTTAGAATTATGAGGGGGATAGATTTCATGAAGAAGGTGGTGAGTACATGGAATAGACTGCCAGATGTGGTTGAGGCAGATACAATAGCATCATATAAGTAGCACCTGGAAAGGTACATGGAAGGGTGAGGCCTAAAGGTTTATGGGCTTAATGCAGGATGTTAGGATGGACGTTTTGGGCCAAAGGCCTCTGTTCATGCTGTAAGGCCACATGCACTAAGAGATTAAACACATGATCTCTGCACAGTGTAAGGTAAAATAAGGACAGTTAATATAGCTGTGTCTATAACGTATCCCGTTTGATTCTTCCAATAATAATAATCTTCCTTTCTAAAATTTCAACACACATTTTCTCAAAATGTTTAACTGGAATATATTCCTGTTAATTAGGGCATTGGTTATTTGAGGCAACTCTTAAAGAGCAGAAGATATAGGAACAGAATTAGGCCATTTGGTCCATCAAGCCTGTTCCATCAGTTCATGATGGCTGATCCAATTTTCCTCTCAGCCCCAATCTCCTGCCTTCTCCCCTTCATACCCTGACCAATCAAGAATCTATCAACCTCTGTCTTAAATATACATAACGACTTGGCCTCCACAGCTACCTGTGGCAAAGAATTCCACAGATTCACCACTCTCTGGCTAGAGAACAGACACTAATCAAGAAATTAGCTGGGATTCTCTTCATTTATTTGGGGCACTATGCCACACAACTGGGACAGGAGACAGCTACTGAATCGATTCAGTCGTGTGCACTTGCATAACCATTAGGCACTATACTGTGCTTAGAATGAACAGTTTTAAATTAACGTTAGTGGTACGTGTTTATGTTTAAAAAGCAGTGATTTTTGTCACTGATAGATGATGAGTAATAAGCAGTAAGACAACTCAGAACTGCTTTGCTTATGATCAAAAGCATTGTATGAAGGCAAACTATTATCTGAGTTAGAAGTCTACATTGATTTTATTCATTTACACTCAATCAAAAGAACACAGTGCACAATGGATGAATTCCTCTGTCAATAACTATTTGGAACTAATACACCATTTGATAGTAGTGTAGTAGTATTGGTAGTGTTCTAATTTGTTCTGTAGTTCATTTAAATACATAGTTACTCAAATGGTAGTTCGTCCTTCTTTATACATTTTTGATTATTTCCATGAAACTTTGGCTAATTGGGGCAGCCATTTAATGTACTGTGTCCCGATTAACCAGAATCAACTATATTTTAAAACTCAAATGCATTCATTGCTTGCCAAACTATTTAAAAATTCATTCGCTATAATTGCTCAGGTGTAAGACACTTCATTTTCATTACTTAGTACTGTATCCTTTCTGCAATGAACCAGTGCATAGATGTAGACTCATTACTCCTACTACTGCAAAAGCTGCACTCAGTGCCAATTCTCTACCATTTTGTTCGATGCAAGCTGCAAGTAATTTTGTTCCATCTCATCCACTGACCATCTAGTTCTTAATGAGGACCTTGCAGCACTAACTTTAATTGATAACTTTAGCTGGGTTCCAGGTTTTCGTGACTGGATCTTGTGCGTGATCCTTGTCAGTAACACAGGAAATTAATTATCTTGCTTAATGTAGTGTTGGCTTCCTTTCACTTGCGTATCAGTTAGTTGTTGTCTTACTTCTTCAGGTCTTGCAGAGGATATGTTTTGCTTGGCAAAATCGTCTTGTACATTCTGCTATTTAGTTACTCAGATTCCGATTTCAGGTCAGTTTTAAAGGATGTAGCATAAAGTGACGATAACACACGGTTAAGGATTTCCTTTGTCTCTTGGTGAGGTCCTTTATACTGTTTGGACATGCCTCTCTATGAAACGAATTCCTCTTGGGTAGCATATGGATGAGGTCACAATGGTAAACCCTTACCACTCTTTAAATTCTCCAAATTCCCCAGAGGCTGGCCAATGGTCTCGGTAGTCTTTCTTTTCTTTTTAAATCTTTTTATTAGTTTTAAACAAACATAAATGAAACATGAATACAAAATGTTTGAGAGTACATAATTAATAGTTTAAATAGACATTCAGATATGTAATAATAAAATATATAACCTCTCAAATAATGAACAAAGAAGTAAAAAGAGAAAAAAAAAGAAAAACCCCAAAAAAAAGAGAGAGAAAAAAACCCAAAAAAAACACTAACCAACATGGGCCATTGAATAATATTAAGTACATATACAGTAGTGCCAATAACTCCGAACCTCCATCCAATTGATTAAGGATAATATAAGTAAGGTTTAGGAAAAGACAATTCAACTCATGTGAAAATGTTGAATAAAAGGTCTCCAAGTTTCTTCAAATTTAACTGAAGGTTCAAAAACCACACTTCTAATTTTTTCTAAACTCAAACAAGAAATAGTTTGAGAAAACCACTGAAATACAGTTGGAGGATTAATTTATTTCCAATTCAATAAAATAGATCTTCTAGCCATTAATGTAACAAATGCAATCATTAGTTGAGATGAAGCAGATAAACGATTATTATCCATCACTGGTAAACTGAAAATTGCAGTAAAAGGATGCGGTTGAAAATTAATATTTAAGACTTTTGAAATAATACTGAAGATATCTTTCCAATAATTTTGTAAACAAGGATAAGACCAGAACATATGAGTCAATGAAGCAACATCAGAATGACATATATCACAGGTTGAGTTAAGATGAGAATAAAATCGAGCCAGTTTATCCTTAGACATATGAACTCTATGTACAACCTTAAATTGTATTAGGGCATGTTTAGCACAAATAGAGGATGAATTTACCAATAATAAAATTTTTTCCCATTGCTCAGTAGATATAGGACAATGCAACTCTTCTTGCCATTCCTTCTTAATTTTTTCTGATACATCCAACTGTAAATTCATGATCATCTTATAAATGATGGCTACTAAACCCTTTTGATAAGGATTAAGAGCTAAAGTTCTATCTGTAATGTCCAATGGACATTCTTTCGAAAAGGACTGTAACTCATTATACAAAAAATTTCTAACTTGCAAATATCTAAAAAAATGGGTTTTAGGTAAATTATATTTATTAGATAGCTGTTCAAAGGACATAATGTTATCATCCAGAAACAGATCATGAAAACATGTTATACCTTTTATTTTCCATAAAAGAAAAGCTTGATCCATAGATGAAGGCCAAAAAAAATAATTAGATGTTATAGGACAAGATAAAATAAATTTATTCAAACCAAAAAATTTACGAAATTGAAACCAAATTCGTAATGTATATCTGACTATAGGATTAGTTATCTGTTTATTCAATTTGAATAAAGAAAAAGGAAGTGAAGATCCTAAGATTGAAATCAATGAAAAATCTTGCACAGATTTACATTTCAAACTTACCCATTGTGGGCAAGTAGCTATAGTCCATTCTTCTGTCCAGAATATTAAATATTAAATGCTATTGACTGCCCAATAGTAAAATCTTAAGTTTGGTAAAGATAAGCCACCCTCCTTCTTAGGCTTCTGTAAATATTTTTTACCCAATCTAGGATTTTTGTTCTGTCACAAATAAGAAGATATTTTAGTGTCAATAGTATCAAAAAAAGCTTTAGGAATAAAAATTGGTAATGCTTGAAATAAATATAAGAATTTAGGTAGTATCATCATCTTAATAGCATTAACTCTACCAACCAATGACAAAGATAGTGGAGACCACCTAATAGCAAATTGCTTAATTTGATCAATTAAAGGTAAAAAGTTAACCTTAAATAGATCTTTATGTTTTTTAGTAATTTTAATACCTAGGTAAGTAAAATAATCTGTAACAATTTTATATGGTAAATGTTTATAAATTGGAACTTGCATATTTAATGGAAATAGTTCACTCTTGTTAAAATTCAATTTATAACCAGAAAAATTACTAAATTGAGCAAGCAAAGACGAAATAGCAGGGAGGTCTCAGTAGTCATCATACTCTCCTTCAGGTATATTTCTAGATTTCTAAGATGAACAGCACATCAACAACATATACTTCACATCTTCAGAAATGTTTATCCAGAAGACGGCTAACCAGATCTCAGAGTACATTTTATTTCATCATTGTAACCTTCCTGCATCAACTGAAATAACTCTTGTACATTTTTGAGTGTTACAACTCTGGCTCCAGCCAGTTAAACACTGTCTTCCAGTAAGATGTCATCTTTGATTAATCCATAACATTTTATTGCTTCTTTTACTTTTTCTCACTTCTGGGCTAGCCTGAGTCATTCTTTGAAAAGTCATTATCAGATTCTTCTCAACTTACCAGCTTGTTGGTTTCACACTTACCAGGTGGTGTATCCTCATACCTGCATGTTGCTCCTATGATAACTGATGAGAGAAAGTCCATCTGCCAGCACCATTTTGTTTTTGTTTACACCGAGTAAAACCACAAATGTGAAATCTCCAACATAATCAATACAGTCTTGTTGGCACTCTATCCAAGTTCTTCTTGTAATTTGCTCTAGGGGTCTGAAAACATTTCTATTATGAAGCTCCTACCATGGAAATACTGTGAAATTTCTCACATCAATATATAACTGCTAACAGCTCTCTTCTCTTTGCTGCCAATGCCTGTACGTGTTATGCCTACTAAAGCTATTAGCCCGCACCTTGCAATCAGCTTTGAGTCAAGGCATTTACCATGAACTATTTTTCCTGTTCTGTAGAATAGGAAGCCTGTCCTAGTGCATTATACCTTTACAAATTTCTTAAAACTTGCTGCATCAGATTGTGACTATTGTTCTTCTACTTCTTTCAGATTCTGATGTGTCAAGAATGAAATAATTAATGTTTCATCTTCTATTAGAGGGTAGTGAATCACTTTTCTCTGTCCTTGAAAATGGTGGTGACAGATTGTTAGTCAAGAAAGATTCTAGGTTTTTCCTTGACTTCTGATGCTTTCATCTCAGCTGTATTTTTAATTTTTAGCTGATTCTGCTGAACTGCCATTACTCTTGGTCCTTCCAGATTCTCAAGATGATGGCCATCATGACTTTGTCATCTACCCCACAAATCTGGTGTCATCTACTGAAAAAATTGATTCTTTGCATCTCTGCAAGTCTGACCTACTGTCCGTGTAAATTTATCCTGGTTTATTTTTAAAGAGTGCTCACAGTTCCAGGGAATTTGTTTCTATCCCCAGACCTCAAGTTCTCTCTGTGTTTATACCTACTCTCTGTAAATGCATGCCTGCTTCACCCAGGTAACCTAGATTCTGCAACCTCCATCCCGCAGCCCAAAGATTTTCAGGTAGGAAAATTTACATTACCTAAGGGTGAGTGTATGGCAAAATAATCAAAGAGGGGCTGATGGGACAATGAGATGACCTGGGAGTGAGTGAATGAAAATAAGGAGATTGCATCAGGACCAGCATGGATCAAATAACCTCTTCTGACTGATAAATTAAGATTTTGCAGTTTATATTCTTCAAACAATCCTGTCAATAGTGAAAGTTCCTCATCAAGATCTACTTCCCATTTGCTGAAAATCTGGCCATCTGTCTAAACTGTCATAACATTTTATCCTGGTTTCTGCACCTTTCTTTTCTAGTCCTGGTGAAGGGGTTCAGCCTAAAATGTTGACTAGTCATTTTTCTCCATAGATGCTGCCTGACCTGTTGAATTCCTCCAGCATTTTGTGCATGATGATCTTTCGTCACTACAGGTTGGAGCTGGGCCATGGTCCTTCTTGATAGAATGATTTATCTTCCTCCTCCTCAAATATGTTATTGTTCACCACCTTCAGTGCCTCAATCCTTCAGAAAAGAAATTTCTAAGCATCTCAGTTTTAAATAACTAACCCCTTATTTTGTAGCTATATCCCCTTGATCTTGATTCTTGCACTGGCAAGAATATCTCAGCACCTACCTGTCAAGTGCCCTCAGGATGATTGAGTAAGTCCAGCACTCATCCTTCTAGGTTTCTCTCTCATTGCATTCAGTTGGTTTACTGAATTTTTCTCCATCTCTTGAAATTCTTTTTCAACTCACGTGGAATGTGGAAAGGTAGTTTCACTTGGAGGTCAAGTGATGCAAAGTTCCGTTGATGATTGGAGGGTGGTTTCTTGTACTTGTCCTGAACTAGATAATCGTATCAATTCTATTTCTCTGGGAAGTGCCACATTCACTCACTCCATGGCCAACATACTGTGTCCTCACACCTTGTCATGCTCCATGGTACATACAGTTTAATTTTGGCTCCTTTCCATTGGCCCTTCTGCTCACCCTTTGCTATTTTCCCTTCATATTTTCAAGGGGGAGAGCAGCCAGAGCTCATAGTGCACATTGGCATTGGAAAGGGGGGAGTGAGTATAAGGAGTTAGGATAGAGACCGAAGAGCAGGACCTCCAAGGTAGTAATCCCTGGATTACTCCCAATACTACGTGCTAGTCAGGGTGGGAGTTGGATGACAGTACAGATGAATGAGTGGCAAAATAAGGGGCTAGTTATCTAAAACAGAGATGCTTAGAAATTTATTTTCTGACGGAATAAGTGGTGCAGGGGCAGGGTTTCAGATTTCTGGATCAATAAAATCTCTTCTGGGGTAGGTATCACCTGTACAAAAAGTATGGGATACACCTGAACCAAGGTGGGCAGGTTTGCTCAAGCTGTTGGGGAAGGTTTAAATTAATTTGTAAGGGAGATGGGAACTGGAGTCATAGGACTAAAGATAGGGTGATTGGTATACAAGTCGATGTACTATGCAGTGAGACTGAGAAAATACAGGCAGACAATAGGGCAAAATTGGAGTCAACGAGGTAAGCTGCAATGTAAAAGGGGGATAAAATTGAAAAGGGTGCTGAATAAGGACTGAAGGTGTTATATTTCAATGCACTCAGTATATGAATAAGGTAAATGATCTTGCAGTACAGTTAGAGATCAGCAAATATGACATTGTGGGGCATCGTTGAGTCATGGCTAAAAGATCATAGTTAGGAACTTAACATCCAAGGATACACCTTGTATCAAAAGGACAGGCAGGTAGACAGAGGGGCTTGGGTGGCTCTGTTGGTAACAAATGAAATCAAATCCTTAGAAAGAGGTGACATAGGATTGGAAGATATAAAATCTTTGTGGGTATAGTTATGAAATTGCAAGGGTAAAAATCGCCTGATGGGATATATATTCAGGCTCCAAACAGTAGGATATAAATTGCAATGGTTGATGGAAAAAGCATGTAATAAGGGCAATGTTACAATAATCAGGGGTATTTCAATATGCTGGTAGATTGGGAAAATTAAGTTGGTGCTGGATCCGAAGAAAGGGAATTTGTAGAATGAATACCAGATGGCTTTTTAGAACAGCTTGTGTTTGAGCCCATGAGGGGAAGGCTATTCTGTATTGGGTGTTGTGAAATGAACCAGATTTGATTAGGGAGCTTAAGGTAAAGGAACACATAGGAGTTGAGTCAGAGATCATAATATGATAGAATTCATCCCAGTTTGAAAGGGATAAGTTAAAGACAGATGTGTCAGTATTACAGGGGAGTAAGTGGAATTACAGTTATGAGAGGGGAGCAGGTGAAAGTTAATTGGAAGGGAACACTAACAGGGATGCCAGCAGAACAGCAATGGCAGGGGTTTCTGGGGCATTTCAGTAGGCGCAGGATAGATACAGCCCAAAAAGGAAGGCAGGCAACTGTAGCTGACAAGGGAAGTCAAAGGTGGCATAAAAGCAAACGAGACATTATACAAAATAACAAAAATTAGTTGCAAGTGAGAGGATTGGGAAGCTTTTAAAAACCAATAGAAGGCAACTAAAAAAAACCATAAGGAGAGAAAAGATGAAATATTGAGGTAAGGCAGCCAGTATTTAAAAGAGGTTATCAGAAGTTTTTTCAGATGTATGAAGAGTAAAGAGAGGCAAGAGTGGATATTGGATCATAGAAAAATGACACTGAAGAGGTAGTAATGGGGGACAAAGAAATACCAGATGGACGTAATAAGAATCTTGCATCACCTTCACTGTGAAGACACCAGAAGCGGGCCAGAAATTCAAGAATGTAAGGGTGCAGAAGTGAGTGTAAATACTATTGCCCGGGGTGGGTGCTCAGGATGTACATGGCAACTGGCAGGTGCGTTTACAGGCATTTTTAATCTCGTCCTCTCCCAGTGTACAGTGTCCTCCTACTTCAAAACATCCACCATTGTCCCAGTACCTAAAAAGACCAAGGTAACATATCTGAATGACTGGCGTCCTGTCATACTCACCTCAATAATTAGCAAATGCTTTGAGAGGCTGGTCAAGAACTACATCTGCAGCGTACTAACACCCACAATAGACCTCCTACAACTTGCCTACTGAGACAACAATCGACAGATGATGCAATAGCCACAGCTCTACACACCTGCATCCTGGACTTATTGTCAGATCGCCAGCAGATGGTAAGAGTGGGCTCCCTCACCTCTGTCCCTCTACAAGGGTGCCCCTTAGGACTGTGTTCTAAACCCCCTCCTTTACACTCTGTGTACCCATGACTGTGTTGCCACCCACAGCTCCAAACTGTTAATTAAATTTGTTGATATCACTACACTGATTGGCCTAATCTCAAATAATAATGAGGTAGCCTTCAGAAAAGAAGTCATCACCCTAATACAGAGGTGTCAAAAAAACATCTCCCTCAATGTCACAAAAACAAAGGAGCTGGTAGTGGACTACAGGAGGAATGGAGACAGGCTGACCCCTATTGACATCAATGGATCTGGGGTTGTGAAGGTAAACAGCTTTAAATCTTCAGCATAAATTGATTAACTCACGTGGTCTATAGGTACCGGCTGTGTGGTGAAAATGGCACAGCAGCTCCTTTTTCACCTCAGACAGTTGAAAGAGTTTGGTAATGGGGCCCTAAATCCTCTAGAACATTCTACAGGGGCACAATTGAGAGCATCCTGACTGGCTGTATCACTGCCTGGTATGGGAACTGTACTTCCCTCAATCCCAGGACTCTGCAGAGAGTGGTTCGGACATCCCAGTGTATCTGTAGATGAGGATGAGAACGTCCCACTATTCAGGACATTTACATAGACAGGTGTGTAAAAAGGGCCAGCAGGATCATTGGGGACATGACTCACCCCAACCACAAACTGTTCCAGCTGCTACCTTCTGGGAAACGGTACCACAGCATAAAAGCCAGGACCAACAGGCTCCGGGACAGCTTCTTCCACCAGGCCGTCAGACTAATGAATTGACGCTGATATAATTGTATTTCTATGTTATATTGACTGTCTTATTGTACATACTATTTAATACAAATTAATATAAATTGCACATGCACATTTAGACGGATACATAATACAAAAATTTTTACTCCTCGGGTATGTGAAGGATGTAAGTAATAAAGTCAACTGAATTCAAGATGCTTGAGAATCTGACAGATCTGAAGGCAGGTAAGTCACCTGGACCAGATGAACTACACCCCAGGGATCTGAAAGAGGCAGCTGAAGAAATTATGAAGGCATTAGTAATGATTTATCCTGAATTACTAGATTCTGAAATTGTAAATGTCACTCTATTCAAGAAGGTACGGAGGTAGGAAAAAAAGGAAATTTTATGCCAGTTGTTTGGTTGGGAAGATGTTAGAGTATGTTTTTAAGAATGAGGCTCTGGGGTACATGGAAACGCATGATAAAGTAAGCCAAAGTCAGCAGGGTTTTCTTAAGGAGATATCTTGCCTGATAAGTCTATTAGAATTCTTTGAGGAACTAACAGGCATAATATACAAAGGAGAGTCAGTGGATGTTATTTAATTGGATTTTCAGAAGGACTTTGACAAGGTGCCACACATGAGGCTGCTTAACGTGACAGGAGCCCATAATATTATGGGGAAGTTTGGATTCAAGATTGGCTGACTGAAAGAAAGGATGAGTGAGAATAAAAGGGGCATTTACGGTTTGGCTGCCGGTATCTCGTAATGTTCTGCAGGGTTCGGTATTTGGACAAATTCTTTTCACATTATATGTCCACAATGTAGATGACAGATTTGATGGCTTTGTAGCCAATTATACAGACAAATCAAAGATAGGTGGACTGGCACATAGTGTTGACAAAGCAGGGAGTATGCAGAAGGACTTAGATTTGGAGAATGGGCAAAAAAGAGGCAGATGGAATATACTGCAGGGAAATGTATGGTCATGCACTTTGGCAGAAAAAATAAAGGGATAAATTATTTCCTATACAGGGAATAAACTCAAAAATTAGAGGTTCAATGGGACTTGGGAGTCCTTATGCAAGATTACTTAAAGGTTAGCTTGCAGGTTGAGATGGTGGTAAGGATAGCAAATACAATGTTAGCATTTATTTTGAGAGGACTAGAAAAGAAGTGCAAGGATGTATTGCTGAAGGCTTTATAAGGCATTGGTCAAACTGCACGGGAGTATTGTGAGGCAATTATGTGGGCAATTGTCTAAGAAAAAATGTGCTGGCATTGAAGAGGAGATTCATGATAATGATTCTGGGAACTCTGGATAGAGTGGATAAGCAGAGGAGAGGATGTTTCTAATAATGAGAAAGAGTCAAGGACCAAAGGGCACAGCCACAGTGTAGAAGGATGTCCCTTTAGAACAAAGGTGAGGAGGAATTTGTTTAGCCAGACCATGATGAACCTATAGCTCATCATGGCACAGATGGCCGTTGAGGCCCAAGTCATTGAGCATATTTAAATTGGAGGCTGATAGGTTCCTGATTAATCAGGGCATCAAAGCTTATGGGAAGAAAGCAGGAGGATGGGGTTTAGAGGAATAAGAAATCTGCCATGATAGAATGGTGGGGCAGACTCATTTGGCCAAGCGGTCTAATTCTGCTGCTATGTCTTATATTTTCATTCATGATTTGTACAATTTCTCTCAACAATTGACCTTGAAACGTTACCTGCTATTTGATCCCAATATTTTTGGCTATGATGTCAAATTGTCTTCTACGCCTCCTGCAGCATTTTCTGTCTGTGTTTCTGAAACTTCTAACATCTATGGATCTGATGATCGAATTTCAGCTTGAGGTCTTTGCTGAATTTGTCAGGACTTTTACTACCTGATTTGCTTGTTCTTCAGTTGTTGTGAAGATCCAGTCCTTTCTGTCCCGCACACAAGTGCGCACAGCTGGCCTCTTCTTCACCCAGTCCATTTGGAAAATCATTGATTGTTCATTCAGAGCTTCAGGTAAATTTGCCAAATGCCTCTACAATGTTATTGGCCTCAGAGGTTTGTTAGGTGTTGGAATTGCAGACACTCTAGATATCTTTCATGACATAGCATTGTCAAAGCTCATATCCATCCTTTCATGAGTCAAATCCTGCATTTCATTGCGCGGCATGGGATTTCATTCACCCGTTCTCAGCCAGCATGTTGTTTTCCTGGACTAGGGATAACATAAAGTTAACTGTATATTTTAAGGTAAAATATAATGTCAAAGTGTCTGCACCATGGGAACAGATCCTTCAGATCCATATTAACCGATATGCCTTCTTCAGCCAGACTAATTTGTCTCCTTTTGGTCCACACATCCCTCTAATCCTTTCCTATCCATCAATCTTCCCTGAAGGCTTTTAAACATCATAATTGCATCTTCCTCTAACAGTTCATATGAAGTACATTCCAAGTATACGCTACCTCTTGTGTGAAAAGCATTTCGCAGATTCCCTTCAAACCTTTCCCATTTCACCATTTGTCTTCCCTATCTTGTATGACAAAATATATTTCTGTTCCTTAAAATTTTGACTTAGTTTGCATAACTAAAGTAATTAAGGCAAACAAAAAAGACAGCCTATGAGATTGTTTGTTTAGAGATGTCCTCTCTTCTCCACTGGTCATGGGAATAGCAGTCTTGACATTAGTTTCATGACAATTAGGGGTCTGGATCAGCACATGAAAACATCAAGCAGGGCAACAGCGAGGGAAGAAAGGTTAATTGATCTGCTGTCTACAGGTAGGCAGGCAGTGGGATAGCTACAGCTGAAAAAGGGAGAATAGCTCTTGCCCAAGAGAAAGAGGCAAAACAGATGAATGGCAACTCTGAAAAAATAAAGGAACAGCAAGTTTGTTCCCAAGTTAATTAATCATGGGAATACATGGTTGGCTGTGTATTGATGACTTTAGGGGAACATGGCTACTGATGACAGGTCTGTTGAGTAAGCTGAATCAGCGGGAATATTTCTGTCAGGACCACAGGAGAGCTTTCAAGGCACATGCCAGTGAGAAATGACACAGTTGGGGTTTGGACTGGTTGCAAGCCACTATGCGTTGGCAGAATTATTGCACTTCATCTCCATCTCCAAAATGTAAAAATGCCATTCTGTGTACAGATAGGGAAAGTGCATAGAATGTGGTTAAAAAGATGATTGAGCCTCTCTCCATCCTGTAGTAGAAATTAATTTGATGAAGAATAATCTTCTGCTTGACCCACATATGGACTCTTGTGAGTGATTATTTTACTCTACAGCAATCTTGAAAGCCGTGCTTCTAAATTACACTTGAAGATTCAAACCTACAGCTGACATCATGTTTATTTTAAGTAAGAACAATTGCCATGCGCTACTGAAAGATGCAATGTGAGATGGGACACAATGCAGCAGGCTAGTTTGTATCGCAGTTCAACAAATAGTTTGCCTAGCAAAAGCATATGGATTTAACTCATTCTTGCAAATAATAATACCAGGATCCCTTCTGCAAGTGATTTAAGCTGTAGGTGTACAGCATTTCATTATGACTTAATAATTTTAACAGCATGTGGGATGTGTAATAATGCAGATGTTAATAAACTAAATACAATTCCAAATACAAAACTTCTGTAAACAAAATAAATTTCTTATTCAAAGCTCAGACACTAGGAATAGTTCTGCCCTTTGTCCATACTTTGTTTTCTTCAACATCAATACAAAATCT
Source organism: Hypanus sabinus (assembly GCF_030144855.1). Taxonomy (NCBI): domain Eukaryota; kingdom Metazoa; phylum Chordata; class Chondrichthyes; order Myliobatiformes; family Dasyatidae; genus Hypanus; species Hypanus sabinus. Next base: position 152,466,203 of record NC_082706.1, read on the forward strand.
CAAGCAATAATTTATAAAGTAACTATATTTAAAAGGTCGGTTACATACAAAGGGAGAAATATTATTGCATTTATTTTGTGTTTTTTGCAAAATTAATACTATCAGATCAGATTATTAAGTACAATTTTGGAAAATCATTCCTTTAATGGTAGGAAGCATTTTTAAGCAGTTGTACCTTTTTGTCCTTAAGATTTTTCATGGGTTTTTGCCAAAAAGGATAAAATTTGTTATGATAAGTCTGGATCTACATTTCCTATTAAACTTCATAACCATTTCATGTAGAGCTCAAGTTTTAATGGGATTAATAGAGATCATCTAAGCAATAAGCCAGTACAGTGATAATTTAAATGGGATCCAAGCTGTAGATCTAGCCACACAACTTACTAAATTTTACTTGACAAACTGCTTAGCCTCAGTTCATAAACGTCAAGTCAAAATATTGACCTGAAAGAAACTGATTAATGGTCTGTCTTGATTGCTTCTCTGGCTGACTTCGGTCTTGCAGTCACCTCCTCGTCCTCTTGTCAGGTGCTTATATTTGCTGTTACTTTCTGATGATTAAAGCATTTATGTGCAGCATTGGTGATAAGCTAGAGTCTATTGGGAATAACTTGTTCTTGAGAGAACATAATATTTTGACCCACAATATTAAGGTGTGAAACTGATTAAAATGAATTAATTATCTCTGGATTGGCACCAGATAAACGATCATTAAAGCTATAAAGGAGGCATTAAAAATTCAAATAACTCACCAACTTCCTTTAAATTTAATATCCCTTCCAGGACTGGTTCATAAATTACATCAGTCAAGTATGTGATTGGCTTTTAATGGGCTCTGAAGTGACCTTGCAAGACAATGTGAAATAAACAGGGTAACTAAGAATGGATAATAAATGAATCTATAGTTGTGCCATCTATAAGCAAAGCAAAATTATTTGCCATAATTCTTGGGGCCTTTGCAGATGCTTTTCGGGACAGAAACTAGATGGTTTCTGGGCCTGAAAGATCTAGCAGAGGTTGCAGAAAACAAGACTAACTTATTTTCTAAACGGCTGTCATTCCCCATCAGTCACTACTGCAAGGATTACTGATTTTTGAGGTATCATAGATGAAAGCATCCCATTGATTAGGATGGAGGATGAAAAGCTGCAAAGACAATAAGTGACATTTGTATCTCATTTAAAGGACAACACTAGGCTTACATTACTGCTAGCTGGTATTGCAAAAAAGAGTAGTACTCCTTGATTTTGTGTTTTTATCTCCTTTACCTTGATCCTCTCCCCCCCCCCCCCCATGAATAGGTTATTTTTTTAGGAAAATAAATGTTGCTACTATTATATGGACAGTTGACTCATTTGTAAGACATTCCTTGCAGCCCAAATACAAATAATACTTTTAAAGAAGTTCATTCCTATGTTTAAAAGCCAACAAAATATTTTTATGTGGTAAATAAACTTTTATAGACAGAATGCTGGAGGAGGAAGATGTGAGAATCTGGGAGGTGATAGATGGAAGAGGTAAAGGGCTGAAGACGAAAGAATCTGAGAGGAGAGGACAGTGCAGCATTGGAGAAAGCGAAGGAGGAGAGGCACCAGAGGGAGGGGTAGGGCAGATGAGTTGAAGAGAAAGGGTAAGAGGGGAGCCAAAATGGACAATGAAAAATATAGAGAGGGGGAAATGGAAAAACTTAACAGAATTAGAGAGATCAATTAGAGAAATCACTTCATCTAGAACCTTTGCTCCATCTGCCACAATAGGTGCGGTTTCCCCAGTGGTCAGCCATTTCATTTTGACTTCCCATTCCCATTCGGACATGTCACTCTGTGGCCCCCTCTACTTTCATGATCAGATCACTCTCAGGTTGGAGGAGCAACACCTCGTATTCTATCAGGTTAGTCTTCAACCTGATAGCATGAACATTGACTTTGTTGACTATTTATTCCTCTCCATTCACGCTGCCTGATCTGTGGAGTTCCTCCAGCATTTTCTATGTGTTGCTGCGAGCTGCTTTGGATTTCCATAAGACATGAGAGTGGAATTAGGCCATTCAGCTCATTGAGTCTGCTCCACCATTCCATCATGGCTGATCCTGGATCCCACTCAACATTATACACCTGCCTTCTTGCCATATCCTTTGATGCCCTGACCAATCAGGAAACTATCAACTTCTACCTTAAATATACCTACAGACCTAGTCTCCACAGCAGCCTGTGGTTGAGCATTTCTCAGACTCACTACTCTCTGGATGAAAAAAATACTTCCTTACCTCTGTTCTAAAAGGCTATGCTCTCTAGTTCTCAATACCCCGACCACAGGAAACATCCTCTCCACATCCACCCTATTGAGTCCTTTCAACAGTCGGTAGGTTTCAATGCGGGTTCCCCTGCATTCTTCTAAATTCCAGTGAGTACAGGCCCAAAGCTGCCAAATGTTCCTCATATGTTAACCCCTTCATTCCTGGAATCATCCTCGTAAACCTCCTCTAGACTCTCCCCAATGACAATACATCATTTCTGAGATATGGGGCCCAAAACGGTTAACAATATTCCAAGTGTGGCCTGACTAGTATCTTATAAAGCATCAGCATTATGTTCTTGCTTTTATATTCTATTCCTCTTGAAATAAATGCCAACATTGCATTTGTCGTCTTTACCACAGACCCAACCTGTAAATTAACCTTCTGGGAGTCTTCAAGAGTACTGTACTGCTAAGTCCCTCTGCAACAACATTTCCAGCATCTGCAGAATTTCTTGTGTTTGAACTTTCATAGATTAACATTGCAAACAGCAAATTTCCCCATGAACATTTTCTTAGCAGAAACAAAGAATTGTCTAGATACACACAGACAAGGAACCTTTGTTTTCTTCTCACACTTCTAGAGGAGGTGTCACATACAGGATTTTTGTACTAAAACGTCTGGGTATAAGCTCGATTTCCAACCGACTTCTAAAATGTCATCCAACACAATATCAAGGACCAATGTCTGAGGCTCTCTGCTGAAAATCTGAAACTAGTTCATCTTTAATGGCAGCGTTCCCATTCTGCTTTTCCAAGCTACGATTTACATTTTACAGGATTCAACTATGATTGTCTATTCTTCTGTGTTTTCCGTTTCCCCCAATGACGTGCAAAACAGTTGATCTCTTTTAATTATTCTAATCAGAGTTAGTCCCTATAACCGTACTGAAAGAAATTCTTATTAATTGTATTCATTTCTTTCTAAAACAGACCACAATGAAAGAATGCAAGATTAAATTCAATTCTGTTGTATTTTAACTTTAGCAACTCACATTTTAAGAATCACATCAAATATTACAGCAGTTACCATGACACTCGCAAGGCACTGTTATGTACAGAAGTGGAGCTTAGAAAATCTCTTTAATCCTTGCTAAGTACTAACTTTGAAGTGTTTATTAAGAAATTTTAAGAACATTATCAAGCCGAACTACAAGTCCCTGAAGGGGTTAAATTTCTTTCTTTATTGTTGTGTCTGTTGCAGATGTGATAATTGACTCATGCAAAAAGTTTGCCACATTATGCCCCCTAAACACCAAAACAAATTTACCATAAGAGAGGTCTAATACCAGCTGCAGAGCTCCTGATATAATTGAGACTGGCTGTCACTGTGAACAAACAGAATAATTAAACCAATTAGGAGTACTTATAGCAAAGTAACAAACACTTTGGTAGTTATGTCCATTATAGCAAATGCTAATTTATTGGCTGTGCATGTCATCAAAAGATTTAACTATATTATATGCTTTGAGGGTACAGGTACTGACTAAGCACTGCATGTACCTGAAGACACAGACCAGCAAATAGATACTGAATGTAGGATTAACATCCAGGTACGTGGGGAGAAAAAAAATCTCCTCATTCTAGATAGATAGATAGATAGATAGATAGACAGATAGATACTTTATTCATCCCCAAGGGGAAATTCAACATTTTTCCAGTGTCCCATACACTTATTGTAGCAAAACTAATTACATACAGTATTTAACTCAGTATAAATATGATATGCATCTAAAATCACCCTCCCAAAAAGCATTAATAAATAGCTTTTAAAAAGTTCTTAAATAGTTTACTAAAGTGCATTGAGTGGTAACTTAAGCTCAGTCCTAACCCCGGCACTTAACATGTCTTGCCCCTGGTGGTTGAATTGTAGAGCCGAATGGCTTTGGGGAGTAATGATCTCTTCATCCTGTCTGAGGAGCATTGCATTGACAGCAACCTGCCGCCGAAGCTGCTTCTCCGTCTCTGGATGGTATTGTGCAGAGGATGTTCAGGGTTTTCCATGATTGACCGTAGCCTACTCAGCACCCTCCGCTCTGCCACCGATGTCATACTCTCCAGTTCTGTGCCCACAACAGAGCCTGCCTTCCTTACCAGCTTATTAAGACGTGAGGCGTCCCTCTCCTTAATGCTGCCTCCCCAGCACGCCACCACAAAGAGGGTGCTCTCCACAACTGACCGATAGAACATCTTCAGCATCTCAGTACAAACATTGAATGATGCCAGCCTTCTGAGGAAGTACAGTCGACTCTGTGCTTTCCTGCACAGGGCATCTGTGTTGGCAGTTCAGACTAGCTTCTCATCTAACTGCACTCCCAGATACTTGTAAGTCTTAACCTGCTCCACACATTCTCCATTAATGATCACTGACTCCATATGAGGCCTAGATCTCCTAAAGTCCACCACCATCTCCTTGGTCTTGGTGATATTGAGACGCAGGTAGTTTGAGTTGCACCATATCACAAAGTCCTGTATCAGTTTCCTATACTCTTCCTCCTGACCATTCCTGACACACCCCACTATGACCGTGTCATCAGCGAACTTCTGCACAGGGCAGGACTCCGAGTTATATTGGAAGTCTGATGTGTACAGGGTGAACAGGACTGGAGAGAGCACGGTCCCCTGCGGCGCTCCTGTGCTGCTGACCACCGTGTCAGACCTACCGTCTCCCAACCGCACATACTGAGGTCTGTCTGTCAAGTAGTCTGTTATCCAAGCCACCATGTGTGAGTCTACTCCCATCTCCGTCCATCTACCATCCATTTCTTCAGCAGTTCTACTCTGTGAAGGTTCCCCGCAAAAGCTCAGCAAACCAGCCTTGTCATCTGTTATATCTGCTTACATGATTTAGTCCAGGTTTTGATTGATAATACCCTTGAAGCACCTTGGGATGCTCTACTCCATTAATAGTTGAAATTAACTTGAGGTAAAATCCTGGAATCATTGAAGATAGAATTAGGGAATAGTTAACTTAGGGGTTAAACAAAATAACATATTCTTCCTAATGTGCATCAGCCAATGTTTAAAGCAGACTCTGATGTAATTTCTGTTGACCTTCATTTACTCACACTGCACTATCCATTTACGTAACAGCTATTTATTAAGTCACTCTGTACCACAATAATGGGCAAATTCCACTTGACTATTTAGATCAACAATGAAGGCATATGTCATATAAACTAGAATTGTGTTAAAGTTCTTAAAGGGAAAAGCTTTTTCACCCAGAGAGTGGTGGATATGTGGAATGCTCTGCTCCAGAAGGCAGTGGAGGCCAAGTCTCTGGATGCATTCAAGAGAGAGTTAGATAGAGCTCTTATAGATAGCGGGATCAAGGAATATGGGGAGAGGGCAGGAACGGGGTACTGATTGTGTATGATCAGCCATGATCACAGTGAATGGCGGTGCTGACTAGAAGGGCCGAATGGCCTACACCTGCACCTACTGTCTATTGTCTATTGATTCTCCCCCATGATATATTGCACACAATGAAAGTGTAAATCTTTATAGACTAAATTATTACACAAGTTATTTTTTTTTAAAAGCTTCCTTTTTGTTCAAAAAAAGTCCCTCAAACTGGTACAAGAAGGCTAGAGATTAGCTCACTGCAAACCACAGGTTAGCAATTCTTTCATATTGCAAAACAATTTTCTGTGCAATGTGATGGAATTTTATCTATAAAAAAATTGCACATGAGAAGTATAATCTCGAGCTCCTTGATGTATTCACTTCAAGAGGGATACTGCTGACTTGTGTACAATAATTTCAGTGCGCAACTTGTGGTGAAACATCAACTGTATACTGTAATTTCTTTCTGCTTGCATTCAGGAGCCCAAAATTGCACAGACTACTCACATCACAGCAACGCATAATTGAGCTGAAGTGAGCTCACTGCAGCTCAAAAACAGACTCCCGCTGATTACATTAAGGCAACTGCTGACCTATGGGTAGGATCCTGGTCAAACTCCCACTCTGGATTAGAGTCTGATCAATTGGTATTCCTCGTTACCATAGGATTCTTCCTGACCTTGTGATCACTTGGACACATCACTCACCATTCCACATCTCAGAATCAGAATCAGGTTTATTATCACTGGCATGTGACATGAAATTTGTTAACTTAGCAGCAGCAGTTCAATGCAATACATAATCTAGCAGAGAGAGACAGAAAAAATAATAATAAATGAAATAAAGCTTAATAATAAATAAATAAGTAAATCAATTACATATATTGAATAGATTACCAAAAAATGTGCAAAAAACAGAAATGCTGCATATTAAAATAAGTGAGGTAGTGTCCAAAGCTTCAAAGTCCATTCAGGAATCGGATGACAGAGGGGAAAATGCTGTTCCTGAATCACTGAGTGTGTGCCTTCAGGCTTCTGTATCTCCTACCTGATGGTAACAATGAGGAAAAGGCATTCCAAGTATCTCTACCTATTCCTCTTCATGTCTACCTATCTCGACCTGTCTCTTGCAAAAAGGCTATCCCCTTCTCACAATTCTTCCATCTCAGCCGCATCTGCTCTCAGGATGAGGCTTTTCATTCCAGGACGAAGGAGATGTCTTCCTTTTTTTAAACAAAGGGGCTTCCCTTCATCCACCATCAACTCTGCTCTCAAATGCATTTCGCCCATTTCCCGCACATCTGCCCTCACCCCACTTGGGATAGGGTTCCCCTTGTCCTCACCTACCACCTCACCAGCCTCCAGGTCCAACGTATAATTCTCCGTAACTTCTGCCACCTCCAACAGAATCCCACTGCCAAGCACATCTTTCCCTCCCCATTGCTGCTTTCCGTAGTGATCGCTCCCTACGCGACACCCTTGTCCACTTGTCCCCCCATCCCTTCCCACCGATTTCCCTCCTGGCACTTATCCTCGTAAACGGAACAAGTGCTACACCTGCCCTTACACTTCCTCCCTCACCACCATTCAGGGCCCCAGACAGTCCTTCCAGGTGAGGAGACACTTCACCTGTGAGTCGGCTGGTGTGGTATACTGTGTCTGGTGCTCCCAGTGGGGCCTTTTCTATATTGGTGAGACCCGACACAGACTGGGAGACCGTTTTGCTGAACACCTACGCGCGGTCCGCCAGAGAAAGCAGGATCTCCCAGTGGCCACATATTTTAATTCCACGTCCCATTCTCATTCTGATATGTCTATCCATGGCCTCCTCTACTGTCAAGATGAATCCACACTCAGGTTGGAGGAACGACACCTTATAGGTTGGAGGCTGGGTAGCCTCCAACCTGATGGCATGAACATTGACTTCTCTAACTTCTGTTAATGCCCCTCCTCCCCTTCTTACCCCATCCATGACATATTTAGTTGTTTGTTTTTTTTCTCTCTCTCTGCCCATCACCCTACCTGTTCTCTATCTCCCTCTGGTGCTCGCCCCCTCCCCCTTTCTTTCTCCCAAGTCCTCCTGCCCCATGATCCTTTCCCTTCTCCAGCTCGGTATCACTTTCACCAATCACCTTTCCAGCTCTTAGCTTCATCCCACCCCCTCCAGTCTTCTCCTATCATTTCGCATTTCCCGCTCTCCCTCCTACTTTCAAATCTCTTACTATCTTTCCTTTCAGTTAGTCCTGACAAAGGGTCTCGGCCCGAAACGTCGACAGTGCTTCTTCCTATAGATGCTGCCTGGCCTGCTGCGTTCCACCAGCATTTTGTGTGTGTTATTTGAATTTCCAGCATCTGTCGATTTCCTCGTGTTTGATCTCTACCAATACTTGGTCATTGATGCCTGCTTCAATCAATACTGCCTTGCATTGTACAGCATATTTAAAACCTCACAGATGATAAAGTGCACTGTTAATGTGGGGCTTACCAACCTCCTCTACTATTGCTTTATCACACTTCTCCTAGTGCACTTTCTCACCCAATATGCCGGTACTTGGCAGATTTAAATGTCACTGACTGGGATCATTTCCTGTACCTCCTGTGAGTCAGCAGAACTTTGCCATCTGCAGCAAGCAGCTGTAGACTAATTACAACATTCAAATGACAATGTCCTAAATTATTATACTTCAGGTTGGTGGCAAGGTTATTTACTAATCCATTCACAGGATATGAACATCGCTGGCAAGTTTATTATTTATTGCACATTATGATTGTTATTGAACTATACAGCTTGTTAGACTATTTTAGGCAACAATACAGAGCCAAGTGCATTGTTATTGGGGTGTACGGAGAAGGGGCTTGTCGTGTCCATTCTCACTCATCATTGGTCCCCGTTGGACACTCAGTTCTCACTTGTGGCTCCAAGGAGCTGTTTGTACTACCACACCCCAGTCCACCGCTTCGGCAGGTGGGTTAAACCAGGTAAGGGTAGCTGGTGGCCTCATGCTCAGGTGGGATAGGGATATGCCTGTCCTAGCATGTTTAGTCATCTCCGGTAGACTGGGTGGATGACACCTAGAGTGAGATGCAACGGCCAGGAATGTAGTTCTGCCATGCTTCATGGAGAGTGAAGGGCATGGCAAGGCATAGAAGACATTACGTTTATCCACAGCAACCAAGTAAGACTGCAATTTGTGACGGTTGCTTGTACCACTGGAACTGTACTTCGAGGTCGAAAGAGTGGAACTGCCCTAGTGCAACAGCTTTTCCACTTTAAAAACTCCTTCACACAGGTTTCCTGTCATCATCAAACACGATGGACCACCACCATTTTGCTAAGGATCAGAAGACACAAATTTGCCTTCCCAAAAGGACTTCTGTAAATTGAAAGGAATTCAATTGCTTCATGATCATCTATATACTACTAAAACTCTCGTGCTCTGTCTGTTTGTGACCTCCAATTAGCCCAAGTGGTGCATTACAGCAGCACTTTTTTTTGACTAAATCAAATTAAAATGCGCTAACTTACAGAACGCATGCAAAGTTCAGAGTTGTATATTCATATAAAATTGCTCACTTGTCAATCAACAGGCCTCACTTTCCACAACCCGAGCCGATTCCAGCTTTAATGGAAACTGTAAAGCGACACCACGACGCATGCATACGGCTGGCCTCAGCTGCGCCTCACGATGCTCGCAGCAGCGACACCAACCGCAGCAAAAGGGAAGGGCCATCATGTCCATTTAGGAGAGTGCCAACCACATCATCAAAAATCAGCATCCTGGACGCTTTGGTGTTACTGCTTTGTATCTTCTATCCAGGATTAGGGTAAAAAAATATGGACAGCACAATTATGCCACATGGAAAGAGAAGGGGGACATTATGGTCAAGAGATGATGCCAAATGTCATCGGGAAGTGGAAAGGAGAGGGAGAGAACTAGAATTGGATGAGGCCAGGATAAAAAAACAATTGAGAGAGAAGAGACAGAGCAGGAGAGGCATGCACATCTCCAAAATGACAACAATAGGCACAGAAGGAGGAGAGAACAAGAATCAGATCAGGCTCGGGCCACATGACTCCAGGATCAGACAGAAAGAACAAATGGTAGAAGAGATGAAGAGACGAAGGATGAAAGGGGTGCACATCTCCAGAATGACAAAAACATTGAGAAAAGGAGGAGCGAGGAAGAGACAGATGAGAAAAGGAAAGATCAACTCGAGAATATGCGGCAAAGAGTAACTATGGGGAGAGTTGCTGAAGACGACAATGGCTGCTTTCGACGAGAAAACCTCGACAGAAAAAGAGCAAAGCAAAATGCACGACTTGCATGGCGTAACATCTGCTGATGTTGGTACGATGACCAGAGTATGCCCTCACTGTCGTGCCTTCCTATTCACTGGAGAAACTGCAAATTTCTGCTGTATGAAGGGAAAAGTCAGGATAGGCAATTTGCGACCTCTACCCAATGAACTCCTCAATTTATACAGCAATGATGATCCTATTGCAAATGAGTTCAAGAAGAATATCAGGCAATACAAATGCCTCTTTCAAATGACATCCTTTGGTGCCAAAGAAGTCCTTCCAACCAAGAATGGATGGAATCCTTCTATGATTATTCAAGGCCAAATCCATCATTACACTGGATGTTTAATGCCAGCCCCAACTAGCAAGCCCGATTCCTTCAAATCCTTCATCCTTCATGGATCCTCAAGACAGCGTAGAACCTGAATTACCTGCAGAAATGATTCTGTCATAAAAACTATAGAAGAATGCATTGAGTTCATCTACCCGACATTCGACAATCCTGCAGAACTGTTTTCGAGGAATTCTATCTTGGTTCCTCTCAATGAAATAATGCAAAAAATAAACTACACATGCATTAGACGCTTCCCTGGAATCATGAAAGAATATTGTTCCTTCAATGTCGTAAGTGAAGGAGCTAACGCCACTCATTTTCCAACAGAATTCCTTGATTTGGTCGAACTCTCTGGATTGCCACCACATAAACTGGAATTGAGGAGGGGATCTCCCATCATTTCAATGAGGAACTTGGATCCACCAAGGCTTTGCAATTGAATGCAAATGATGGTGGAAGAACTGCACAACAGTCTCATTGTAGCAAAGATAAACAATGGTGTGCTCAAAAATGACATTGTCATGATCCCAAGAAATACTCTTAATTTATCAGAAGGGGAAGATGTCCCTCTTCAGCGAAGCCAGTTCCCGATATAGTCATGCTTTGCTATGACTATACGTAAGGTACATGGCCGAACCATGAAGAATGTGTTGATTTATTTGGAGAAACCGTATTCCAGCATGGTCAGCTGCATTGGCATTAAGCTGGGGAAAAAATAAATGAAAACGTCAGAGTATTCTTGAAGGGTGGCAGATCAACCAGAAATGATGTCATCAAAAGTGTCCTTCGTTAAACGAGGAGTTATATTTGTCTTGCTATCTTTCTTCTTTAATAAACTGAGTTTTTCTTCTTTAATTTCCAAAGCATATCACATCAGACTGCACTACCTTTCCCTCAAAGGGTTCCCAATGGGTCACCCAGTTGTCTAGTTGCTATTAAATTTAGCTATTTTTTCCCTCCAAACTTTTCTAAGTAACTTAATTCTAATTCCTTTACTGCCATGGCAGGATTTGGAAATGATCTATGAGAAATCAACTTGTTTTGGTTTATGGATGAATTAAATGCCTGGCGCATTATTCAGCATTGCATATTCAACTCCATTCGCACTGAATGACAGTGCATGTCTCCAAAATGCAAAACGCTGTTGTATCCTGACATGTTTCACAGTTGCAACATCACATGAAGCATGGTTTTCAGCATGTGAGAGCAAGTCACAACTGCAATTGAAGTAAAGTTAAGAATAGCCTACAGCAGAAGAACTGCGAAGCTGTGCAAAGGCCTAATAGTATTTGAAGCATTAAGTAGCATTGGGCAAATTTGTTTGCCAAGGTTACTTAACGAATGACATGTTCTGTGAAACATCCCAGATGCCCATGCATGTTTACAGCATGTATCTCACCATTCCACCTTCTGCTAGATGACACATTGTAGTCTTGTCAAAGAGTTATCAGCAGGTTTTCTACTTTTATCCCTATGCTTCTCTTTTACTAACAGAGCTTATAGCTTTTCTTGTTAGCCTACACAAGGTTATGGCTCAAGGAATGCCTCAATACAGTCAGATTACAATTTAGTGAAACTTGTTCTCAGAGGATATGGAAGCCTGAGATCAGGGAAAGCTCAAATTGGTGCCTAATTGGTGATAATCTTCTAAACAATTCCGTCATGTCCCATAGTAATTCTGAGCAGAGATCATCATTGACCAATGAATTAGAAACAATGATTATGGACTTTAAAGAAAAAGGATGAGCCCTGTTGCTGATTTATGTGTATTCTTTGCTTTATTATTAATAAATGAGTAACAGAAATATGAAATAAATGAAGCATTTTAGAAAACCTGTTCAAAAACTATTAATATTAATTTTTATAAAAATTGACAATATAATTTCTAAATAGTATTATTATTTTAAGTATTTACAATCTAAATACTGATACGTACACCAGATCTGCAAAGATGTCAAAACATTTCATCCAATGTCATGTGTTCTCACAAACATCTAACTTGTGCCAAGCTGGCATCAGATATTCCCTGCATAAACATCGCACTGCTCTTGGGTTGTAAAAAAAATAATTTGCTGTATCATTTGGCAGGAACGATAATTATCTTTTTATTATGGATAGGGTTTAAAGAATCAAGGGGCAGCACTGCATGCCATGTGCCACCAACTTTTTTTGCATGTGTCATCTTGGATACACATGCCATGACCTACCTCTGTCCCACATACTTACAGTACAAAATTTAGTAAACTACATGTGCCATTGACGAAGTTAAAAAGCCCTTTCGATTGCTTATTTGAGTATACATCCCTTAAAATTCATCAATTTCACTTGCACGTCTTCACATAATGAAGCAGTCCTTGGCGACAGTGGTAGCATCTAAACCACTCAGATATTAGATAGTAAGTGCAATTATCATTAGCAAATTATCATTAGCATGAAACAAGTGATGAGACATGGAAGAGCAAATTCAACCATCTCTCAATGACCTGATCTTTCATCATCTAATGCTGATGATCACACACTGATAAAAATTTTAACTAAACATGGAACTTTGTGAGTCAAAGAACAGGTCAGAGGCACATGACCCAACTTCTTTCTAGGAAAAACAAAGCACATATAGGTGTGTGATATATTTTATTTATTGATTTTTATTTTTTGCTAAGCTTTCTTTCTATCTAAATAGCAGCTGCTATTTGAAAGATCAAAAAGTAAACTTCCAACTAACAGATTGTTCAGTTTTTGGTTGTAAATGGAAGTCAGTCTTTAGTTCTTAAAATGTAAGTGGCTGTCAGTAATCAGCTTGAAGTGAAAGCACAGCTTTGCAAACAAACTCTATATTTTGCAGATGCTCTGTCTGAGAGAAAGCAGACGTTAATCACTGCACTTGCACTATTGCTACTCAAGAGGTTACTTGTTTCAAACATACAACACACACAAAATGCTGGTGGAACATAGCAGGCCAGGCTACTTTCAAATCTCTTACTATCCTTCCTTTCAGTTAGTCCTGACAAAGGGTCTCGGCCTGAAACATCGACAGCACTTCTCCTTATAGCCTGGCCTGCTGCGTTCCACCAGCATTTTGTGTGTTGTTTGAATTTCCAGCATCTGCAGAATTCCTCATGTTTGCTCTTCAAACATACAAGTTGACTTTGAGTTGCTTAGTTCAAGGAAGCTTGCCGAACAGATGGATAATATAAACTGACTTATCAATAACTGATGTTTATTGTTAGAAGAGGTTTATATACTCAGAACCAAACAGACTCGCTGAAGGAACTCGACCCAAAAGTCAACTGTACGTTTTTCCTTAGATGCTGCCTGGCCTGCTGAGTTCCTCCAATATTGGATGTACGTTGCTTATATACTCAGAAGTTAGCTTTATAATTAATGCACAGTTAACAACATTAATTGTGAACTGTGAACATTAAGTTGAGGTCTGTGTTTCCAAGAGTGCTTTTAGACCCTTTGTGTTTAAAGGATATCGGAGGAAATATCAGATGCATGTGAAGTCATCCAAGTGGTAGAAAGGGGCGTAAATGTAGAGAGCAGTTCTGGCTTCTTAAGAATGGGGTAAACATGATAGAAACATGGGGTGAACAGGAATCCATTCCTCCAGCTTCGGTTTCTGCGATGGACCATTTATTTTCTGTATTGTGGGTATATCTTTTCAGTTTCTTTAGGAACTGTACCTGTGTTTTGGAAGTCCTTTGTGTCTTGGAAATACTTTATGTTTAGGACCTCGACCCAGTGCAATTTGCCTATCGCCACAAAGGTCAATGGCAGAAGCAATCTCAATGGCTCTCCACACAGCTTTAGACCTGGACAATCCAAACACCTACTATGTCAGGATGCTGTTCATCGACTATAGCTCAGCATTTAACACCATCATTTCTACAATCCTGATTGAGAAGTTGCAGAACCTGGGCCTCTGTACCTCCCTCTGCAATTGGATCTTCAACTTCCTAACCAAAAGACCACAATCTGTGCAGATTGGTGATAACATATCCTCCTTGCTGACGATCAACACTGGCGCACCCCAGGGGTGTGTCCTTAGCCCACTGCTCTACTCTCTGTATACACGTGACTGTGTGGCTAAGCATAGGTCAAATACCATCTACAAATCTGCTGACAATACAGCCATTGTTGGTAGAATCTCAGGTGGTGACGAGAGGATGTACAGGAGTGAGATATGCCAACTAGTGGAATGGTGTCACAGCAAAAACCTGGCACTCAATGTCAGTAAGACAAAAGAGCTGATTGTGGACTTCAGGAAGGGTAAGACAAAGGAACACATACCAATCCTCAGAGGAATCAGAAGTGGAGAGAGTGAGCAGCTTCAAGTTCCTGGGTGTCAAGATCTCTGAGGATCTAACCTGGTCCCAACATATCAATGTAGTTATAAAGAAGGCAAAGCAGCGGCTAAACTTTATTAGGAGTTGGAAGAGATTTGGCATATCAACAAATACACTCAAAAACTTCTATAGATGTACTGTGGAGAGCATTCTGACAGGCTGCATCACTGTCTCGTATAGAGGGGCTACTGCACAGGACCAAAAGAAGCTGCAGAAGTTTGTAAACTTAGTCAGCTCCACCTTGGGTACTAGCCTACAAAGAACCCAGGATATCTTTAAGGAACGGTGTCTCAGAAAGGCAGTATCCATTATTAAGGACCTCCAGCACCTGAGGCATGCCCTTTTCTCACTTTTACCATCAGGTAGGAGGTACAGAAGCCTTAAGGCTCACACTCAGTGATTCAGGAACAGCTTCTTCTCCTCTGTCATCCAATTCCTATATGGATTTTGAAGCTTTGGACACTACCTGACCTTTTATTAAAATATACACTATTTCTGTTTTTGCACTTTTTAAAATCTATTCAATATATGGAATTGATTTACTTGTTTATTTATTATAATTATTTTTATTTTATTTATTTTTTTTATTATTATTATTTTCTCTCTGCTAGATTATGTATTGCATTGAACTGCTGCTGCTAAGTTAACAAATTTCATGTCACATGCCGGTGATAATAAACATGATTCTGAATACTTTGTATTTTGAAGAAAAGGTATCTAATTTAGAAATGTTTAAGATGGAAATCCTCTGAGTTTTAAATGGATTTTAAGGATGCTGTTTGAATTTAAACATATATCACTGAATAAATCAAAGTGTTTTAAATTACTTTGTTAGCTGGAAGCATCTTCTCCTTGAATAGTGAGCATTGGCGGCTAAATTCACTGTGGAGAATAAACAGGGAAGTGAACTAGTCTTGGAAGATTGGCCAGTACAGTATAATTTCCCTTTAGTGAGAGTACTAGTGGCTATGAATATAGGATAGGGCTTAAGGTCTTTGAGGTTAGAACTTAGCAGTCAGCAAACCCAATACCTTTAGAGGAGATTGATGGATTGATGAAAATTGTAACATCATTAAGGTAAAATGGGCTTATTCTACAGCATTGCTGTGACATTAAAGAGGTGCCATCAGTGTTTTATTTGCTTTCACCATCGAGGCCATTTGCAACATCAAATAGATCAGTGCAAAAGGATGGTGTGAAGGCTGGTGACTTTGTTATCACGACTCTTGCTTCCAATGAAGATAGAAGCTGTGAGGGTATGAGAGGGATTAAGCTTATTTCCATGTTTTCTGGAGCTTTATCTTCAGTTGAAATGCGTTAAGAGCTTATGAGTTTGTCATTCCACTTGGCTGGATTCATAATCAACAGAAGCACTAGAGAAAACTAAAACAAAATCATTGCTACTTTTTTTGAAATGGATAACCATAACAGCATCAAGAAACGAGATAAATGTTGTATTCAAGGGTCATTTAACAAGAATCTAACATACAGAAAACTGAAACTTATAATACCAAAGCAATGGTAGCAACTTATCTACAAAAATAGTGACAAAAGGCACAAGACAAACAGTCATGGTGAACAGTGATCTTTTTGAAATTTAGGTGGGATACCTCTAATATTAATGGCTAGAGACATTGTTATACATGTTGCATGCATGTAATCTGATGGTGGGCATAATTCTTTCAATTTTGCTTCCAAAATGCAGAGTGCATAATAGTAGAAGTCACAGCAACAGATTTTTGGTGATGGTATTGATGACAAAAAGAGTAGTGAAATGAGCAGAGACACATTTCATAGACAAACAGTTAATTTCAAGTGGTACTGTTCTTAAGATGCAGGATGACAAAAATGACCTTGGCACATGTTTTAACAAATATTTATAGATGCTTGGGTTAGTACTTAATAAGAATGATGTGCGGAGAAAGGCAACAATCTTGATAAAATTTGTGTGGAAGTACAGGATGCTGGTGGGTGTGTTAATGAAGTTATGATTCTTGCTCTCAAATGCAGAAGTTGCAAGGAGAGTGAGGTTATTGATTTAAGCTTGAGTTGTAGCACTCAATTTAAGGTTCTTTAAGGTTGTCATAGACTGGAGTGGTAGTGGGGACAAGCTCCCACTACCTATTAAATGCTTCCAAAGGGGACGACCTACACATGTGGCTTAGCTACTAAGACCAGCGGAACCATTTCTACTGTCAGGAGAAATGGCAAAGGTGGGCTACTGACATCTCCAAACCAGTTGTTCAGGCAAGCTCATCAACTGTGGTTGGCAGCCCATCTAGAAGAAAGGAAACTCAGATCTCAAACCCACTCACAAGGAAAGTTTCAGAAGTAAACCCAGAAGGAAAAATCCAGAGCTGGAGTCCCTGAGGCAGTCCTACATTGAGTTCAAAGCTGACTGACAACTCCTGTGATGTGGCTGCTACCAAACTGTATCGGTCTCTGCTGTTCCTTTGGATTCATCAGATACACGGGGCGTGAGAGCTTGCTACTTGGACAACAGCTTGCTCTCCATATTGTACTGCCCTGGCTTACATATCTAGTCAGCTAGGATGCACCATCCATGGTCAACCCTGACTAACGGAGGCCTCATATATGGCACTCTTCATCTGACAGACACAAGATGGACACATGAGGACAGGATGTTCTAAACATGATATATTAACTTTTAACGGTCTCCTCAATCATTCAGGGTATTTGATACTTCTGAATTCCTCTTTTGCAAAACTCCTGGAAGATTACAGTAAGTCAAGCAATACTATTCTAGTGACAGGTCATAACCTGAAACATATTTTTTATTTCTCTCTCCATGCATGCTACCTACATTGTTGAACATTTCAGCACTTTTTGTTTTTATTTCAAAATTCTAGCACCAGCTTTTTTTTAAATTATACTTTGAGTCTCACCACTACTGGTTATTATCCTAATCATAAATAAATCTGTTAATTTTAGACAGCTGTTAATAACAGTGTCATTTAGTATACAGTGTAATTTAACAAAATGTCACTGAATATTGGTACTACATTATTTATTAAATGGTAAATATTAATTGTGACATATTATCTTAATTGCTGCAAATATCAAAAATATATAGGACTTCATCCACTGGAATTAGTCATTTGTCATCACTAGTGTTCATAGCAGGTGGCTAAATTGTAACAATAAGCCATTCCAATCGGTGTAAAATGATACACAGTGCAACACTATCTTCACATCGTCTTTTATTGGCATTCAAGTCTCATAACCTAGGACTATACAAAAAGACCAGGTACAACTTACAGAAGGCTATCTCAAGAGCAAAAAAACTATTCTGAATGAGGTAGAATCGGATGTACATCTCTGGCAGGGTATGCAGGCCATTACTTCCTACGAAGTGAAACCTAACATCATGAATGGGAGTGATGCTTCACTCCATGATGAGCTCAATGCCTTTCATGCACGTTTTGAAAGGGAGAATAAAACTATAGCTATGAGAATCCCTGCCACATCCAGTGACCCAATGATCTCTATTTTGGAGGCCCACGTCCTTCAAGAGGGTGAACCCTCGCAAGGCAACAGGGGCAATGGTGTACCTGGTAGGGCTCTGAAAGCCTATGCTGAACTACTAGCGGGTGTGTTCAAAGACATGTTCAATCTCTCCTTACTACAGTTGGAAGTTCAAAAGGGTAACAATTATACCAAAAAAAATGAAGAGCAGAGTGAGCTGCCTTAACTATTATCATCCAGTAGCACTCACATCTAATGAAATGCTTTGAGAGTTTGATTATGGCTAATCAACTCATTTCAGTACGGACTTGGACCCACTGCAACTTGCTTATCACAACAATAAGTCCACAGTGGATGCAATCTCATTGGCTCTTCATGGGGTTATGGATCACCTAGATAATACTAATATTTATGTCAGGCTGCTGGTTATTGACTACAAATCAGCAAATAATACAATCATTCCTACAGGTCTGATCAACAAAACTGCAAATCCTGGGCCTCTATATCTCCCTCTGCAACCGGAACCTTGACTTCCTCACCAGAAGACCATAGTCTGTGCAGATCAAAAATAACATCTCCACCTCAATCAATGCTGGTGCACCTTGGCGAAATGCACTTAGCCTACTGCTCTGCTCTCTCTATATCCATCACTGTATGGCTAGGAACTGCTCAAATGCCATCTATAAATTTGCTGATGACACAACTATTGGTGGAAGAATTTCAGATGGTGACGAGAAGGCATACAGGAGCGAGATGTATCAGCTAGTTGAGTGGTGTTGCAACAACAACCTTACACTCAACATCACTAAGACCAAATAATTAATTGTGGACTTCAGAAAGGGTATGATGAGAGAACACACATCGGTCCTCATATAGGGATCAGATGCAGGAAGAGTTCGAATTTTCAAGTTCCTGGGTGTCAACATCTCTGAGAATCTATCCTGGGCCCAACATATTGATGCAGTTACAAAGAAGGTACGGCAGTGGCTATATTGATAGGATGCTAAACTGGGCTGAGAAGTGGCAGATGGAGTTCAATGCAGATAAGTATGAAGTGCTTCATTTTAGTAGGTCAAATGTGATGGCAGAATATAGTATTAATGGTAAGAATCATGGCACTGTGGAGGATCAGAGGGATCTTGGGGTCTGAGTCCATAGGACGCTCAAAGCAGCTGAGCAGGTTGACTCTGTGGTTAAGAAAGCATATAGTGTATTGGCCTTCGTTAATCATGGAATTGAATTTAGGAGCCAAGAGGTAATGTTGCAGCTATATAGGACCCTGGTCAGACCCCACTTGGAGTACTGTGCTTAGTTATAGTCGCCTCACTACAGGAAGGATGAGGAAGCCATAGAAAGGGTGCAGAGGAGATTTACAAGGATGTTGCCTGGACTGATAAGCATACCTTATGAGAATAGGTTGAGTGAACTCAGCCTTTTCTCCTTGGAGTGAAGGAGGATGAGCGGTGACCTGATAGAGGTGTACAAGATGATGAGAGGCATTGATTGTGTGCATATTCAGAGGCTTTTTCCCCAGGGCTGAAATGGTTGCCACAAGAGAACACAGGTTTAAGGTGTTGAGGAGTAGGCACAGAGGAGATGTCAGGGGTAAGTTTTTTTACTCAGAGAGTGGTAAGTGCATGGAATGGGCTGCTGGCAATGGTGGTGGAGGCGGATATGATATGGTCTTTTAAGAGGCTTTTAGATAGGTACATGGAGGTTAATAAAATAGAGGGCAATAGGTAAGTCTAGTAATTTCTGAGGTAGGGACATTTTCAGCACATTTTGTGCTGTAGGTTTTCTATGTTTCTATATTTCATTAGGAATTCGGAGGAGATTTGGCATGTCACTGCAGGCAGTTGCAAATTTCAGTTGCAAACTTGTAAACTCAATCAACTCCATGATGGCAACTGGCCTCCCCAGTATTCAGCAGATCTTCAAGGAGCAGTACCTCAAAAAGGCAGCATCCATCATTAAGATCCGCCATCACCCAGGACATGCCCTCTTATTGCTACCATCAGGAATAAGGTACTGGAGCCTGAAGGCACACACTCAATGATTCAAGAACAGCTTCTTCCCCTCTGCCATCAGATTTGATATATATTTCTTACTCCAAATCACAGTTTTTGTTATGCATTGAAATGTCAATGCTACTGCATAACAAAAAAATTTCATAACATATGCTGGTGATATTATACATGATTCTGAGTCTGAATCTGACATCAGTATTTTTTAAATATGATAACCCCACTGTTTTCCAGATTCTCCCAACACCCCATTTTATCACCTCTGCCATCTATCCATCCATGATTTTTCAGCTCTTGACGTTTCCACTAGCTATATTTTCCTGCAAGGCCCAATATTTATTATATAGCTTATCTTGTTGATGCATCTGTAATCAATAATTTTAAGATATCATTACTGCTTTTCCTAAGGTGCTAAGAATTAATGAGAATCCAAACCAGACTGGTCTCTTGAATTTAAATGAAGCTAATTGACTTCAGCTAAGCATTTCAAGGTTCTTCATTTTCACTACTCCATTTTATTCAGAAAAGATAAACAAACATAGCAAATGGATCAGAAGTATCATATTCGATATCTTATTTTCACCAACTCGTCAACAGAAAGCATTGACTGCTTCTGTGTGTGCTCGTCACTTTCTGATACTTCTACCATTTATCTGGTTTTCATGGTCTACCTTCGTCATAAGTAAGTGGAAATTTGTTATTAATATTCAGAAATCCAAGTTATATCCAATACTACACCCATCTAAAGTGCAACCGATTCGTCATAGATGGGAATTACTAGATACCAAGCTGACCTCACTCCCACTCACCCAATGGAAGTGAATAATTATAGCTAGCATTCTATGTCCTTAAAAAGGTTATAGACTGAAAAAAAAACACCTCAAGCTTAAACTCTTGGTTTTCTATACTTACTATTCAACAACAAAGATCTTAGAAACTCACTTAACTGTAGGAATATTTTGGAATTCTAATTCTTTCTAAAATTAACATGAAGTAAACAAATTATATCTTGTGCAAAACCAGACCAGGAGGCTACAGATATCGATACACACACTTTATTAATGTTGAAGCTAATTAACTACCGCAAAAAATTTGAAGATTATGAACAGTTGTGACATGCTGAAGCAGAGTAATACATATAAGTCACTGCATATGATTGAAATGCCAGTGATATTCTTATTGTAGCAAGCACATTTCTGGAGTCAGTGGAGCAACCACTATGTTAATGCATATCACTACATCCAGACAACAATCATACACATAGAACAAGTATTATGCATTCACAGTTAAGAACTTAATTTTCGGTAGTTAGTTGAAAGATGCAGGAATAAAATGCATCAATATATATTTAAATTCTACATTTTAAGAAACATTGCTTCAGAAAACAAATAACCGGTTTGTACACCATCTGTATTACACAGGCATTACTGCCAAGGTTAGCATTTACATTAAGTTGTGAAGGTAATGGCAAACCACATAATTCAATTCCCACCTTCAGGAAGTGTTTTTGAACACAGATATTCCAGGATTAAGGCCCAGTGATGAAAACTAAATAGAAATACATTCCCAAATCAGGATATTGTGTGACTTGTGCCAGTTAGAGATGGTAATCCTGCTGCCCTTGTCCTTGAGTGGCAGAGGTTTGTTAATGAAATCTGATTAAGTTACTGAGTACAAATGTTATTACAGTTGATTCTTCAGCATCAACACTCAATGCACATGCGATGGAAGGAATGCTTGTCAAATGAATCCCAATCAAGCAGGATGCTGTAACCTGGATGACATTGATCTTCTCAAACATTTTTGAAGCTGAACTTGTCCAAAGAAATCAAGACTATTCCAACATATTCTTGAAAATAGTTTATGGAATGGTTTAGTAGGTGACAGAAGCTACAGCGTTAGAGTGATGAGTCGAGTAAACATCCTGAGATGATAAGGCTGCAACATACCTGCTTATTCAAACACCTCTCCAGACTGCTGCATTCACAGTATTATTGCCAAGGGAGCAGTCATCCATTTGAATTGTACTACTTGAAATGATGGGAACCTTGGAACAACCACTTTTTCAAGCTAGTGCTATCCAATAGCAATGTCTATTGTTTGAGAATATCCAGTTTCTGCTTCCAAACATTGTGACTACCTGATGCCACACACTGTAAAATTGAATCCTACCAATACTGCACTAGCAGTCTTAAATCAACACACGACAATTACCTTTTACAACTAGTACTAGTTCTGACTTCACCTGGAGAATTCAGCATGTTGTTCCATGGTGACTGGTCCATGTTTATAATGATCTCTGGAGCCGTGTCCTTGACAGAAGCTAACCTGAGCAGTTAGTCAAAGTTCTAGAAAGTTGGTGTTGCTTGGAAATATGGTCAATGACATCTTCCATCAGTGAAGATGTTTATGAGTAGATTCTTAGAACAGTTATTGGCCAGTCTGGACCTTTTCCACATTTCCTGAGCAGGACACACCTGTCCAATTTCCCACATTGCATGTTAATAATGGAGGAACATCAGAACAGCCTACTTAGAGATGCTGCTAGTTCAGGAGCACAAGGCTTCAGCTCAGGATTTGGGAAGTTTCCAGGGCCCATAGTTTTTGATCAGTTAGGTCATAAACTTGGGATGAATCAAATTGAGTATAATGACAGGGACACCCAAACTGAAATAGATACATCATCCACATAGCACCACTAGTTAAAGAAAGTTCAAATAATTCAGCTTTGCTATGAGTATAATTTGAGATCTCTCTTCAGGTGTATACGTACAAATATCATTCATTAAAAAAAGTATTAAAAGGCAGTCATTTATCTTATTTCCCCTCACGCATTTGAACAAGTGATCATAAAAACACTGGCAAAATTTAAAGAACATTTCCAAATGATTTGTGGACATGCTCAACATAAATTGCGTTTTATTTCAGATTTTTGTTATTTCTCAGTGCTCTTTCACACGATGCTGAGATACTGCAGTGTGTTTGTGGGTGAGCTACTTTACAAGAGTTTCATAAAATAAAAGAGCTGGCGAATATTATAGGAAGTTCTGTGCTTAAAGTGTATGATTTATGAACGTTATTAATATAATTAGAAAAGAATCAATATTGAATTTATCCTTAAAATTTATGGGAAGTTTATGTATGTCTGACTTTTTGAATTATGAAGTAGAGTGATCCAGAGAAATATGAAAATGCCAGACATCTGACTAAGTATATATCCTATTTATGATCTTGGAAATACATTAACAAAGGCAATTTCATTTGCAGCTGAAGGAATATAATTTGGAAATTTTCCCCGATGTGCTTCTGTCTTCACTACCGTTGAACAATGGCAGATGAGTTTTTTTTTCAGTAACGATTTTTCCACATTGTCTAATCATAGTATTGAAAAACCAATGCACATCTGTTGCTATGGAAACCATCACATTGTTACCACTTTCAGACTACCATACAGATCTGCCCATCATTTTACATCCAACTGCTTGCCTGAGATTGACTAACGCACACTAATCAGAAATTCAAAATGTTTATTGCAGAAGGGGAGAAACATGATATCTCTGGAAGGAGAGCATGCTTAACAGAAGAATTGTTTTTTTTTTGCCAGTCCATCTTGGATTCTTTTTAAACAGAAAAAAAAAATTGCTTTTTCTCACTTAACAGAGGAGTGAAGGAGGTAGAAGAGTGACCTGATAGAAACATGCAAGATTATGAGAGCATAAAATATGGTAAATAGCCAAATTTTTCCCCTAGAGAGGGTTATCAAAAACAAGAGGGTTTATGTTTAAACATAAGTGGAGTGAGATGTTAAAGCGGACCTGAGAGGTAAGGTGTTTATTTTTACACAGATAATGGTTGACATTGAGAATATACTGACACAAGTGGTGGAATCAGAACCAATCACCACTGTTAAGAGGCATTTCTTCAGACACCTAAATAGGCAAGTCATGGCAGGATACAGTCCTACTGTGGATGAGCAATAAGGTCTGCATGAAGGTTATGGGAAAAGGCATATTTCTACAGTATGAATGACTCGCTAGGCTTTCTCTTCATTCCTTAAAGTAATTTAAAGCTCATTTACCATTGACACCCTTGACCTTGGTAGAGAACTATAATTCTAATATAGGTAAGCTTAAACATGGGAGAGATAAAAGTCAAGTTCACCAATCATTCAAATTTGTTTTCTTCAACACTGCTTAATGTCATTTTGGGCCAATTAGAGGAATTATTGCTTCCTCGTCTGAAAGTTACAGGTTGAAATCTCCCATGAGTATTTGAATACCTCAAAATATTACTTTAATTCAGCTCCAAAGAAAACCCTGCATTAGACCCATTGCCTGCTTCCATGTTATGTGTTAAAAAAGTGTCTGCTAGACTTGTTTACACAGTAAGACAAATCACTTCATCCACTGTACCTTAACTGCACTGTATGCTTTGTATCAAATATAAGGAAGCTCCAGTCCTACAAAAAATTTGTTTCTTTAAGCTTTTTTTTAGAAATGACTAATGACAAATTAAAATTGTTACTCTTTTCTGTAATTCAAAAACTCAAGAGTAAATACTTCAGGGAAAAGTTCAGCAATTCCATCACTACATCCACACAGTTAATTTAATTCTGCTCCTTCACCATTGACTAATCATCTCCCTGATAGAGACATTCCACACAGTGTGTGAAAAAGAATAATAGGAAGGTTTTAGATTACCTCTTCTAAAGCTACAGTATATTCATCACACAAACATCTTCAAAAAGTTCAGTTTTCGTTCATGTAGAAATTGTTTTGCAAATCCCCAGATGCACACAATACTAACATGTAGGTACATATTGCACATTTACTGTGAAAGAGATGACTATCAATTCTTAGGTTTGATTGCACACATTTAAACATTTTCCTCACCTGGTGGTGGCATCCGTTGGTCTCGAGAGACCATGGATCTGCGCCTGGAGTTTCTAGGGTGCAGGCCTGGGCAGGGTTGTATGGGAGACCGGCAGTTGCCCGAGCTGCAGGCCCCCGTGGCATGCCCTCTCCACGCCACCGATGTTGTCCATGAGAAGGGCACTAGGACCCATGCAGTTTGGCACTGGTGACGTCGCAGAGTAATGTGTTGTTAAGTGCCTTGCTCAAGACACAAACACGCTGCCTCAGCTGAGGCTCGAACCAGTGACCTTCAGGTTACTAGCCTGATGCCTTGCCCACTAGGCCACGTGCCAACACACCTACTGTCATTCTTTTCAACAAAGCAATATTTAGCTTTCAAAATGAAACACCCATGCATTCATAACACACCCATTCATATCCTTTCTGAGCAATTTTTTTTATCAGAGTACAGCTCCCTTCAATAGACAATAGACAATAGATGCAGGAGTAGGCCATTTGGCCCTTCTAGGCAGCACTGCCATTCACTGTGATCATGGCTGATCATACACAATCAGTACCCCGTTCCTGCCCTCTCCCCATATCCCTTGACCCCGCTATCTATAAGAGCTCTATCTAACTCTCTCTTGAATGCATCCAGAGAATTGGCCTCCACTGCCTTCTGGGGCAGAGCATTCCACATATCCACCACTCTCTGGGTGAAAAAGTTTTTCCGCATCTCTGTTCTAAATGGCCTACCCCTTATTCTTAAACTGTGGCCTCTAGTTCTGGACTCACCCGTCAGCGGGAACATGCTTTCTGCCTCCAGCGTGTCCAATCCCTTAATAATCTTATATGTTTCAATCAGGTCCCCTCTCATCCTTCTAAATTCCAGTGTATACAAGCCCAGTTGCTCCAATCTTTCAACATATGACTGTCCCGCCATTCTGGGAATTAACCTTGTGAACCTACGCTGCTCTCCCTCAATAGCAAGAATGTCCTTCCTGAAATTTGGAGACCAAAACTGCACAGAATACTGCAGGTGGGGTCTCACCAGGGCCCTGTACAGCTGCAGAAGGACCTCTTTACTCCTATACTCAATTCCTCTTGTTATAAAGGCCAGCATGCTATTAGCTTTCTTCACTGCCTGTTGTACCTGCATGGTTGCTTTCATTGACTGATGTACAAGAACACCTAGATCTCGTTGTACTTCCCCTTTTCCTAACTTGACTCCATTTAGATAGTAATCTGCCTTCCTGTTCAAGTTGGAGGGTATAGCTAGATGGCATTCAAGAAAATGAAAGCTACTGTTCTCTGCCAAGCTTCTTAGTCAAAATTTTTGTTAAAACATGTAAATTAGCATGACATAATTTAAAGAGGCTGTTCTGGAAACTGACATAATTGTTCTACTGAGTAACCTACAAAAATTTAGTGCCCATTCCACACCAAGCTCAGCTCTGTGAGCACATACTGGATTTTATTTTCTTTGGTCTTGAAGTGCTTGGTGAGAACTCAGTGAATAATCATGGCATGCCGATTCCATTCCAGGAATCACGAGAATGGTACCAGTCCCTAAAGAATCAATGACCTGTCATCTTTCTGCTGCGCACCCAATTCAAAAATCAGGCCCATCTTTTTGTTTAAATGAAGCTGTTAATTTCACCATTTTCAAAAAATGCTTCATGGACACCTTTCTACCTTGATACACAGTTTTTCGAAGGTTCTAATTATTCTTGACTAGGACCACACTATCCATAAACTTGCCACCAGATTCCTGAAATAAACCTTACTTTCCAAGCTCTCTATCTGAGCGAGAATGCTCAAGAATAGACATGTTTAAGGACATTCATAAAGATTCCTTCAAAAAAAAAATTGCAACACTTCACCAGCTCATGGAAGTCCCTGAAACATCGGTAATCAAAATGCAAAAGGACCATCCTTGAAGGAATATATAGCATTCGGAAACTTCCAGAATAACACATACAAAATGCTGGAGGAATTTAACAGGTCAGGCAGAAAGTCCAACGTTCACAGTTAATTTATTATATGGCACCATATACACTGAGATTCATTTTCTTGTGGTATACTCAAAAATTCATAATAAAATAATAACCATAATAGAATCAATGAAACACCACACCAACTTGTGTGTTCAATCAGTATGCAAAATACAACAAACTGTGCAAATACAAAAGGAAAGAGATAATAAATAAATAAATAAACAAACAAACAAACAAGCAAGCAATAATATCAAGAACATGAGATGAAGAGTCCTGGAAACTGAGTCCATTTGTTGTGGGAACATTTCAATGATGGGGCAAGTGAAATTGAGTGAAGTTATCCGCTCTGGTTCATGATCCTGATGGTTGAGGTGTAATAGCTGTTCCTGAACTTGGTGGTATACGACCTGAGGCTCCCATAGGTTTTTCCTGATGGTAGCAATGAGAAGAGAACATGGCCTGGGTAGTGGGGGCCCCTGATGGTGGATGCTGCTTTCCTGTGACATCGCTTTCTGTAGATGTGCTCAGTGGAGAGGAGTGCTTTTCCCATGATGGGCTGGGATGGAGCATGATAAATGAAGGAGTTGATGTTTCCATCTGAGTCTCTTCATCAGGTCTAGCAGAAGGAGCACAAAACAACCCACTTTTAACTCTCCGCTCTATCAAGCGCCAACACTCTGAAGTCTGCAGATCTCACAGGAACCCGTCAACACTTTCCAAATCCAAGGAGCTACCCAAGAACAAAAATCTCCTTGCACTGGAGTTTCAGAGTCAGACTCTGCTTTAGTATCACTGACATATACTGTAGGATTTGTTGTTTTGTGGTAGCAGTATAGTGCAGGACATATATAAAAATATACTGGAAGGTACAACAAAAGTAAATAATGCACAGGAGAATAGCAAGATTGTGTTCATGGGTTCATGGACAGTTCAGAAATCTGTTGGCAGAGGGGATGAACCTGCTCCTAAAACACTGAGTGTGGGCCTGAAGACTCCTGTACTTGCTCCCTGATGATAGTAATGAGCATGCCCAGATGGTGAGGGTCCTTAATGTTGATGGCACCTTCTCGAAGCACTGTGATTTGACGATGTCCTCAAAGAAAGACAGGCTTGTGCCCATGATGGAGCCAGCTGAATCTAAAATCCCCTGCAGCCTCTTGTGATTCTGTACATTGGAGCATCCATACCCAGCAGTAACAGAACCAGTCAGATGCTTTCCACAGTACATCTGTAGAAATTTACCAGAGTCTTTGGTGACTTACCAAATCTCCTCAGTCTCTTAATGAAATATAGCCACTGGTGTGCCTTCTCTGTGATTGTGCCCAGAATACAGCCTCTGAATATGAATGCCCAGCAACTTGACGCCAATCATTCCATTGCTGATCCCTCACTGAGGGCTTGTATATGTTCTCCTGACTTTCCCCTTCCTGTATAAAATGGCTGATCATTTTCTAATTGAAAATAATTATTTAATGAATTATTTCCTTATTTCAATAGAATTCTGTACCTATTTGTAAAAAAAAAACAATTAAAAAGCCTTCTCTTAAATGGGCCCGTCATTTAACCTGACATCTAATTTTCATATAAAAATATAAAGAAAAAGAGACATCTTACAGAAGCAAAAAAAGCCTCACTTGCTTTTCAATTAAATGTAGAATATATTTTCATGCCAATTATAAAGTGATAATTACTAATTTGGTGTGATGGGCCAAAAGGCATGCTCTTGCATTCATTCTAGAATTCTAACCCGTGGGCCTAACTCTCATTGATACTTGCCCATTTCAGAATTTTATTAATTTAAATAAAATGCATAATTGCTACAATTGAAAAAATCTCACTGAGAATGGTGAGAATGTAATAAATAACATAATTGAATGCAATGATTCTTTAATATTTATAAAAATTCAGTTCCTAATAATGCCACTGCTGCTATTTTTATAAAATTTTAAAATTCAGCATTATCCATACCTCCATAAAAGCTTGTGCTTAAAAAAAGGTAAAGAATCAAGTGTACTTCAAAAAATGAGACCTAATTTAACTGAATTATTTGGATCAGCATGTAATGAATTTTATCAAGTACTCTGGGCTGAAATGCAAAGTACATTTTATCCATCCTGGTCACATGCTAAACAAAAGAGGATCCTCACTTAAATTTACTCAGTACTGGCCAAACCCAGGTAATGAAAGGGTTCCAATTAAACAAACGTCCCTAAGTCAACTTTGTTCATAAGTTGGTAGAAAGGTAAAAATCACTTGATATGATAACCATACCATCAGAGTGTCATAATGAATAGTATCGCAAGTCGGGCACTCTTCACACAGCAACAGTCTAAAGTATATGGAACAAGTTGATTGTGTCATCTATCTGATATCAAAGGTAAAATTCTGTTAGTTACTTTTTGTGACATATTACATTGGCAAGGGGACTCGGGGATAGAAAAAAAAATCCTGTAAGGTATTGTGTTTTTTTTTTCCTTTTTTAAAAAAATATTCCTTGTAAGCCAGGTAGGAGAAATACCCTTCTGAACACTACATGGAAACCTTGGGCATACTATATCTGAGCTTCCCTCCTTGCTCTTTCAAATCCTAATACTTCCTCACTTTGCACAGCCTGGTGTCAAGCCTTCTGGATACATAGCAGCTTTCTGCTTACCTGCTATTTCAGTTGGGAAAACAGAGAAGGCCAAATTAGCAGAGTCAAACCATAAACATTGACTAAAAATTCCAAATGATTATTCTGCTGGGCTATTTTCCTAATCCCCTCCTACCAAAACTATATTTGAGCTCCACTATGCAAACATAAAACACATTGATTCCAGCAGTTGCACAAAGACCTATTTGGTGTTTTGGATCACAAAACTAACTCACTTTAATAATTACTAGCTCTTGAACTGCTCTTACCTAATTTTAGATCCATTCCATTCCAAGGCTACAGGAGACAGATAAATGGATGACTGTCAGGAGAAGGAAGGGAGAATTTCAGATAGTGGAGAATACCCCCAAGGCCATCCCCCTCAACAATAAATACTCCATTTTGATTAGTAGTCAGGGGATGATCTACCTGAGGGAAGCAAAAGGGGCTGTATCTCTGGCACTGACTCTGGCCCTGTAGCTCAAAAGGGTAGGGAACTAAAGAGAATGGCAATAGTAATAGGGGTCACTATACTTAGTGATGCCCACAATGTCATACCAACCAATCTGTAATTACACTCATTTCCATAAGACCATTAGATATAGGAGAAGAAGTAGGCCATTTGGCCCATCAAATCTGTCCACCATTCAATTATGGCCTGATCCAATTCTTCCAGTCATCCCCACTCCCCTCCCTTCTCCCCATACCCTTTGATATCCTGGCTATTCAAGAACTTACCTATCTCTGCCTTAAATGTGACTTGGCCTCCACAGCCACTTGTGGCAACAAATTCCACAGATTTACCACCCTCTGACTAAAGTATTTTCTCCACATCTCTGTTCCAAATGGACGTCCTTCAATCCTGAGTCATGCCCCTTTGTCCTAGACTCCCCTACCATGGGAAATAACTTTGCCATATCTAATCTGTTCAGGCCTTTTGACATTCAGAATGTTTAAAATTCGGAATTTCAAGACAACACCTTCTGTCCTGCATTCTTTACCCTTTTGAATTTTGCCTCTGTGGTACAATTTAACTCTTTGCTCTGTCTGCATTTGTACCCAATCATTGGCTTGTCCTTCCCAACAGAGATTGGTTGGTATGACATTGTGGGCATCACTAAGTCTTGACTAAAAAAGAAATCCACAGATTGGAACTTAACTTCAAAGGATAGACTTTGTATTGAAAGGACAGGCAGGAAGGCATAGCAATGGTGTGGCACTGTTGGTAAGAGATGGAATTACATCTTTAGAAAGAAGTGACATTGGGTCAGAGAATGTTGAATCTTTGTAGGTGGAGTTAAGAAACTGCAAGGGTAAAAAAACAAGATGGGAATCATATACAGGCCTTTAATAATGTGGGGTTGAGATTGCAAAAGGAGCTGGAAAAAACATGTAATAAGGGTAATGACAATTGTAATGGGGGAACCAATATGCAAAGCGATTGGGAAAATCAGGTTGGTGTCAGATCACAAGAGAGGGAACTTGTTGAATGCCTATGAGATGTTTTTTTTTAAAAAAGCAGCTTGTGCTTGAGCCTACTCAGGGAAAGGTTATCTTAGATTTGGTGCTGTGTAACAACCCACATCTTATTAGGGAGCTTAATGTAAAGGAACCCTTAAGAGGCAGTGATCAAAATATAATTATATTCATACTGCAACTTGAGAGGAAGAAGCACAAGTCACGTGTCAGTATTACAATGGAGTAAAGGGAATTACAGAGGCATGAGAAAGGAGCTTGCCAGGTGGATTGGAGTAGGATACTGAAGGGGATGTCAGTGATGCTGGTGAACGAGTCTATCTTCACTGTGGAAGAAACTAGACGTGTGCCAGAGTATCAGGGAGCAGGAGTGAGTGCCATTGCTATTACAAAGGAAAAGGTGCCAGGCAAACTGAAATGGAGTAAAGGGAATTACAGAGGCATGAGAAAGGAGCTTGCCAGGTGGAATGGAGGGATGATAGCAGAGCAAAGATGGCTGAAATTTCTGGGAATAGTTCACAAAGCACAGGATAGATATGCCCCACTGGATAAGTAGTTCTCAAGTGGCAGGGGTAGATAACCGTGGCTGACACGGGAAATTAAGGACTGCATAAAAGCCAAGGACACATAAGGTAGCAAAAGTGAGTGGGAAGCTTTTAAAATCCAACAAAAGGCAACTAAAGAAAACTCTGTGAAGGGCAAGATGAAACATGAGGGCAAACTAGCCAATAATATAAAGCAGGATACTAGAAGTTTTTCCAGTTATATAAAGAGTAAAAGGGAGGTGAGAGTTGATATTGGACCACTGGAAGATGATGGTGGTGAGGTGGTAATGGGAGACAAAGAAATGGCAGATGAACTTAATGGGTACTTAGCATCAGTTTTCACTGTGGAAGACAATAGCAGTGTGCTAGAGGTCTGTTAGTGTCACAGAGCAGGAGCGAATGTCATTGCTATTAGAAAGGAAAAATTGCTTAGGCAAGCTCAAAGGTCTTACGGTGGATGAGCCATGCGGACCAGATGGACTACATCCCAGAGTCCTGAGAGAGGTTGCCGAAGAGATAACAGGTGCATTAGTCATGATCTTTTAAGAATCACTTGATTCTGTCACAGTTCCAGAGGATTGGAAAATTGCAAATATCACTCCACTCTTTGTGAAGGGAAGAAGGCAGAAGAAAGGAAACCATAGGCCAGTTAGCCTAACCTCAGTGGTTGGGAAAGTTTTGGGCAAACAAGTGGCAGATGGAATAAAATTTTGGGAAATGTTTGATAATGCATTTTGGTAAAAGGAAAAATAGTGCAGAGTATTATCTAAATGGGGAGAAAATTCAAACATTAAAGGGGCTGAAGACTTAAGAGTTCTTGTGCAAGACTCCCAGAAGTTTAATTTATAGTTTGAGTCTGTAGTAAAGGCAACAAATGGAACATTGTCATTTATATTAGAATATAAAAGCAAGGAGATAATGCTGAGGCTTTACAAGACAGCACTTGGAGTATTGTCAACATTTTTGGCCCCCATATCACAGAAAGGAAGTGTTGTCATTGGAGAGAGTCCAGAGGAGGTTCACAAGGATGATTCTGGGAATGAAGGGGTTAACATATGAGGAGTATTTGGCAGGTTTAACACTGGAATTTAGAAGAATGTGGAGGGATGGTGGGGATCTCATTGAAACCTACTGGATGCTGAAAGAACTAGGTAGGGTGGATATGGGGAGGATGTTTCCTATGGTGGGGGTATCCAGAACTGGAAGACACAGCCTCAAAATTGAGGAGTGACATTTTAGAATAGGAGGTAAGGAGGTACTATTTTTAGCCAGAGAATAATGAATCTGTGGAATGCTCTGCCACAGACTGTGAGGAGGCCAAGTCCATGAGTATATTTGAGGTGGAAGTTGATAGTTTCCTGAGAAGATATTGGGAGATGGCTGGTGTATGGGGTTGAGTGGGATCCGGGAGCAGCCAAGACAGAATAATGGAGCAGACTCGATAGCTAAATAGACTAATTCAGCTCCTTTGTCTTATGGTGTTTTTCCACCAAGAAATAGTCAATGCACATTCCATGACCATTTTTGCAAAGTTGTACCTTATATTTTTTGAAGATCTATACAGTTTCTGCAGTGGGTATATGTGCTGCTACAACAGTAGAGATTCACAGGAGAAGGGAACATTCACTGAATATGCACCAAATGGGAACTGCTAAGCATTCTGCCTGTCCTCAAATAAGTAAGCCATGCAGCATGGTTCAAAACTCTTCTCTGAAGAGTTCATGTTTAAGACCACAGATGAACTACAAAACCTCTGATGATAGCAATAGGATCAACATTTTTGTGAATATTGTGTGCGGTTCTGGTCACCTAACTATGGGAAGGATATCAGCAAGATTTGAAAGAGTGCAGAGAAGATTTACTATGATGTTGCTGGGTCTTCAGGAGTTGAGTTACAAGGAAGGATTTAACAGGTTAGGACTTTATACCTTGGAGCGTAGAAGAATGAGGGGGGATTTGATAGAGGTTTACAAAATTGAGGGGTATAGTCTGAAAATGCGAACAGGCACTTTCCACTTCAATTAGGAGAGATAAGTACGAGAGGACATGGCTTTAGGGTGAAAGGGGAAATGTTTAGGAGGAACTTCTTCACTCAGAGAGTGGTGGGATTGTGGAACAAGCTGCCATCTGACATGGTAAATGTGGGTTCACTCTTAAGTTTTAAGAATAAATTGGATAGATACATGGATGGGAGAGGTCTGGAGGGTTATGGACTAGGTGCAGATCAATGGGACTAACAGAATAAAGTTTCGGCACAGACTAGAAGGGCCAAATGGCCTATTTTCTGTGCTATAGTGTTCTATGGTTCTAATATCTCTCAATAGTTTTAATAAAATTGCCATTTCTCTTTTCCAGAAACCAATTGTTATGTCAGCAATTGTGTTGATGCACACGAAGTATGACAAGTTACAAATCCATTGAATACCAGCAGCAATTACAGCTATTTTCTCTTGTTTAAAAAAATCCTTGGGTTATGATGATAAATTTTAGCTTTGTTGCAGATACTTATTATGTTGCTTAAGATTATTTAAAAATACACAAGTAGATATTACAAGTTGCTTAGATGGGGAAAAGAAGCGTAAAGCAATAGTGGGTAACTAAATTTGAAATACAAATCAGGTGTGATTTAATGGAAGCCAATATTGAAACACATACTAAAACATTTGATAAAAATGTCACAATGAAATAAAATTATATGGCCATGAAGCATAATCATTTGCAGTATTCACACATAGATTAAACACTATCTCACTGGTAAAAATACAAAATCCTGCTAAATACTCCAAAACTGCAAAAGAAGAGGCTGTTAACAATTAGCAGATCAAGTAGCTTTTATGGAGAACAAAATCAAGTCAAGTTTTCAAATTACTGCTGTTTCATTTGTGTATTTCTAGCATTTTCTTTTTTTTTCCATGGTGTTGGAAGAGCTTCAGCCCATTATAAATGTATTCATGTAGTTTTGGAAAGGCCCACATTAATCCAATTGCAAGAGAATTTTTTCACATTGTTACAATCTAAGACTTCTACAGTATTTCCTATTAATGCACATTTAGAACCTTGTCTTTAATAGAACTCTTAAAGTCCATATTTTTCATTTTAATTATAAACATATTTTATTCCTATCCCATACACAAATAGTTAAAACAATAAGGTGTAATGGCAAATGTTTAGAATTTGATGACATTTTGTTGAGAATAAATGAACAATCCATTTCTTCCTTCTCATCCCCAGAAGATAATTGTACTGCAATATTAATCTCTACTGTTATTCTCATATTCTGTTTACTCTTTCAACACACTCAGTTCAAAAATGACTAGATTCTCATCTGCTACATCTGTTATTAATCACATCTAATTTTGGATCTATAGCCCAAAGAATCATGCACACAACTATCAATACTTTTAACAAGATTATTTCATTATGGTTCCAGACACCATCATTCCATACATGCTTGCACTGTTAAAAAAATTTGGAACCTTTATTACTACCACTCTGTATCCTTAATGTTCTAAAGGTCATTAGGGGGATGAACTTCTGTGTGTCTGGCTCCAACCAGATGGGAAATATCTGCACTATTTCTCAATTTGGATAGCATGACAGACTGTTCATATTCAGATTGCAGCCAAGGGCAGGGATAACAGCTTGCTAAAGATTGAGGTCATGTTGAAATTCCCTGATGTTGAAAGTTGGGTGTAGGGGTCTCCGAGGTGCTGTATTCAACATAGAGTGAACTAATTTTTATTCCCTCATTACCAGCTAGTGGAGAGTACATAATTTTGCTGGTGATCCCCAATGGTATTAATATAACGGGGAATCACATGATGGGTAACACATCAATTCTTTGTAAACACAAAAACAATGCTTTACAATGTTCAGCTAGTACAGCAGGCATGCAGGCTGCAGTCACGATCCCTTCATTCCTTACCAACTGACTTTCAACAGAAACCAGATACTGGATACTAGATGAAATACTTGACAAATCTACTGGAATTTTTGTGGATGCCACTAACATTACATCCGAATGCTGTGCATTTGGATTCTCAGAAGACGTTTGGTATAGTCCCATAGGAGATTAGCTTGCTGGGGGTGGTTAAGGTACTGATGCAGACAGGAAGAATTGAAAATAACGGTCTCTTTCCGAGTGGCAGGCAGTGATTTATGGGCTACTACGGGATCAATGCTGGGATCTCGGCTACTTAATTTTCACATCTGATATGTCCAACTGTGCAAATGACAAAAAGTTGAGCAGATGTGAGGCAGATGTAGAGAAGGTCCAGGCTGAGTGGGCGAGTGGGCATATGCAGGATAGTATGAATGAATGCAAAATTATCCACTTTGGGTGGCAAACTATCTGAAAGGCAGAAGATTAAGAATGATGGAGATGTGACAGGTCTTCATGCCCTTGTATTACCAGTTGCTGAAAGCATGTGTAGCAGGTAGTGAAAATGTATGTTCCACTTCAAAGTGAAAAGATTTGAAACAAAGCAGGGGCTTCTGGCTGCAATTATACAAGGCCTAATGAGACTTACTGCAAGTATTGCATGTATTTCTGCAGTGTGATCCCAAGTGCTCCATGCAGTTCTGCTTTCTTCAGAGGCAGGATGTTCTTGCAATGAAGGCAGAGCAGCAAAGTTTTACTGGAATGATTCCTGGGATGGCAGAACTAACAAGAAATTAGGTCAGAAAGTCCTATATTCATTAGGTATTAGAAGAATGGGAACAGATTTTATATTAGGTGAATACTTCTAACAGATCAAAAGCAGGAAGGATGTTCTTGACCATAGGAAGGACTGTGGTCAGTGAATGTACAACCGCAGTCACGGTCTAAGAATAAAGGGCATGTCATCCAAGATTGAGCAGAAGAACAAAGTATTTTTTCAGAGAATGTAAATGCATTGAATTGTCTACTGCAAAAAGCAGATGAAGCCAAACACTTAAATATATTCAGAAAGAGTAAGATATAGTTTTATGGGCTAAAGTGAAAAGCATGTGGAGAAAGCAGGAACAGGCTTTTGAAATTGGATGTTCAGCTGTGGTTTCACATTTCTATGACTTAAAGTATTTAAAGCAGCCAGCATAATCAAAGGTCCCACTCAACCTGGACATTTTATCTTCTCCCCCCCCTCCTTTCAAGCAGAAGATACAATAAGCTGAAAGCATGTACCATGAGGCACAAGGACAGCTTCTATCCCATTGTTACAAGGCTGATTCCCTAGTATGATAAAATGGATATTTAATCTCACTAATCGACCAAGCTGTGACCTTACTGTCTACGTACACTGCATGATCTCTGTACTCTTTATTCTGCATTGTTATTATATTGGTACTACCTTAATGCACTCTGCTAATGAATTAATATGTTTGACCAAGGTATGTTTTTTCCTTCTATCTCAGTACCTGTGACAGTAGTAAACCAATTTAAATTATATTAGATGTAATGACTTTGCAGCACGACAATCATACCCACACTTGGGTCACTTACATACAATGGAAATATCATGAACTACAGTCACAATAGGAATAGTCTTGCTTACAGGACAGCATTCTGAACATCCAGATCAGCTGGCAAACTCTGTTTAATTGTTGGACGCATAGATTGCCCAATGATATTGGCTACCATTTTCAGAGGAAAGGAATGGGCCACAACCTCTGCATGTAGCTCTATACTCCTTGGTGTTAAAATTGTGCAAAGAATGTCATAATTCCTTGTTTTTGTTTGTCCAGTGCCACGCCTCAGGAGATCCTCTAGACTTAATATCCTTGTTCCCGTTCTGACTAAAGACCAACGTATGTTTATGTGCGTACATCCACCGGAATGCCACCCTCTAGTTATACATCAACTCAGTGCCTGAGATGGTGGCAGGGCCTAAAAGTGAGGGACAGGCTTTCTTCATTGTTCTTTCCTTCTCAATATTCACTCCATTCCTTGCCAGGCATTTTGGGTATCTTAAAGAAGGTCGTGGTTTTGGTGTGGATTACAAGGGGGTTGGAATCATGAGGGATATTCTTTATCTGTAGCCTGAATCCTGTAAATCAGAAAGCTTTGAAGTACGACACAAGGCACAAGTGTAACATAGTCTTTGATAGCTTTAACCACGTCATGGCAATTCCAACATTGATTAATATAGCACTGTCCATAGAGGTTAGGACATATAAAATGCCCATTCTATCTCCAGTTCATTCCTGCTGCCTGTGGCTTGACATCACTTCCCTTTTCAATGGAGGGAAAAGTGTGTCAGTGAATGCTGTGAATTTTGCATGGGTGATTTGGAAGCTTCCAACTGGTTTATGTAAAGACTGCAATGTGAATGAATATCAGGCCAACTGTATGGTTCTGTGGCAATGTGGGGCATGGGTCTCCATTGATTACTGATTGGTGCTGTGATGAATTGAGCAGTGGTGCTGTTGTTAGGGAATGCCACATTCCTTGACCACCGATGTGAGATAATTGAACTGGAGGTATTTCCTCCAAGTCCTTCAGTCATTGAGTTACACAGCTGTCTGGTCTCATTGTCAAGGAAGGCCTCATTGCACCATGCTGATCCAACGCTTTACTCATCCTCCTGACATTCAGCTAACGCAAATGTGGCTTAAATGCTGTTAGCGGCCTCAAAGTCTGAGAAGCAAATTACTGCTGCAGAGAAGTGTTGGACACGGACAGCTCACGACTCATACTGGTGGGCCAGATGAGAATGAACCACAGTTCACGTACAGCAGGCTGGTGTTACCTCTATTTAGCCACTGATGATATTGCCCCCCTGCTGAGGAGTCTGGATAATATCTTTAGAACATCCAAGCCATCCAATTGAACAAGCAGCATGAGGGTGCTTTCATTACCATCAATGGGGACAGATTAATTATCCATCTCGCTCTCTGAGGCTACTGGAGTTTTCCTCAAGCACAAGACTAGACTTCTGTACTTAAAAAAGGGATATGATTTAATTTTGTAGCCTCCCAAACCTCATCGTAATGGTTATCACTCATCATTTTAAAACAAAAATCAAAAATTCACATTTTAAAGCTCAAAAATAGTGTATGCATAATAAATGTAACTGAGTATTACAATTCTTTAGTCTCGATCTTTGAATAATCTCAGGTGTATAACAATATAGGCACTGTATGTATTAAAAGGTAAATAATTCAGCAACAAATGCCAATAGTTAACAGGAAATATATCTTCAAGAATCAGTTCACGACCAAAAGTGTTTTTGGCAGAATGATAATATGCTGTTTATAAGAACCCAATATATAATAAACAATAGATGTATATTATATTATATTATATTGATACACACAACGTTTGAAACCTTCAGGACATGTTTAGAGGCTATATTACAAGTACGTAATAAAAAGGCTTTTCATTCTGTATAAAATACAAAACATTTTTCTTGTTTGTAATCCATCAGAAACACCTGATACTGTGCATTCATTTTCTTTCCCACTGGCTAAAAGATTAGATGCCTGTCGACAAAAGTTGCCACACTAATGGATGAAATGTGCTCTAAATGCTGTCATCCTGCGGTCTCGTTCAATGGAATGATGACACTGCTGCTGTGTTTTTTTTTCAGGGCAATTTGTATCAAAGTGTGAAAACTGCCTAGTTTACCCAAGAGGTGCTACATTAACTTCTGTATTTATCTCAGCGGAAAACACTCCGTTGCAGATAGATTTCGCCTATTATGTTAAGCTGATTGAACTTCCACTCAGACGACTTCCATCCTCTGGAAGTAAAGGAAGTTTGGGGATGACTGTTGTCTCGATTCGAACAGAATCCCTCTATGAAACACCGTGCCCGTGTTCACGGATTCAGTTATTCTATGTCAAATTATCACCTTCCCTCCCTTTTCCTTCTCGACTTTCCTCTCGCGAGCTCTGGAAAGCTGAAGGGCATTTAATACATTTTCACGTTTCATTCATTTCAAAAAGACTTAGCTGTTGCAACGTTTACATTAAAAAAAAATCAACCCTACCTTCTTCCAACGTTTCGGTGGCAGCACGAAGCTGACAGTGAAACTCGCAAAGACGGATGTTACACCTATGTTATTCACGATGCCCAAGTTTTAATTCTGAACTTAATGAAAGCAAGTTTCCTGGCGACAAGTAATGAAAGTTCTGACAGATACTTCTGTATACTTACTCCGGCAATGAAGCGGGAAAAAAAATATTTCCTTTAGAAGTAGGAAACGCAACTCTTAACTACTATAAAAAAAAATCTAGTCTGATAATTACTTTATTTGCGCAGTTGGCTCATATCTTGATTTGTCCACATGTAATTTAAACAAACATTTGACTGCAGGCCAACTGCGTTCACTGATGTCTACGTGTATTTAATGGAATTGTTTCAGCGCCAATACTTACATCTCTGATTGCGGCGCTTGCCCTTTACCATACTCATTCTATGCGAGTCCAGGTTTCTTCAGTAATAATCACACTCTTGGACAATGAATGGAAACGCTTCTGCTTCTTTTCGGGGAGCCAGTAATTGCACTCACTGACAGAAAGTAGCCAGTCATCAAACAGCAGCAGCCTGGGTGATACCATTTATCTGGGGAGTAAGCGTTGTTGTTCTGCAGCCTTCCTCACCATTTATCCGAAAGACAGAATTCTGCCTGATTCTAGTTCGAAGCAACAAAAAAAGTTCCAAAGGAACAAATAAAACAGAAGACGAATCTGTGTCATTTTGTTTATGTTTTCACAAAAAACATAAACCCAAATGCTACACTGTCGCCCTGCCAAATGTTTCTTCTTGGAACAGCTTTTCGCACCATTCTAAGTGTGTTTCAAAAAGAGTTCATTACTTAATACAATTTATGAGCAATTTTACTGAGCACAGATCTGGCCGTGTCATCAACGGTTAATACATTCGGAATCAGATAATACATTCTATTCTACATGCAGGTTAACTCCGGAGCCAAGGTGAAGTGGACTGATTAATTCCAGGCTCATTTACAATTACCCAGGATTGATTCACTGATGGAGAAACAGCTGTTTTAATCCAGGAGCGAAAAGATGCTTGTGAACAGACTGTACAGCTGTTTGACGAAACAATCTAAGATGACGTTAATCTTATGTCGTGTTGCCATTTCTAGTTGGATGTATGTTGGAGATGTCTTCACTTGACTGCCTCCACTCCAGCCTCTCAACACAATTGTCCTCTGCTTTCTCAGATCACCTGTACATTACCCATTTGGATTA
This sequence comes from Hypanus sabinus, assembly GCF_030144855.1. Lineage (NCBI taxonomy): Eukaryota > Metazoa > Chordata > Chondrichthyes > Myliobatiformes > Dasyatidae > Hypanus > Hypanus sabinus. Next base: position 152,507,030 of record NC_082706.1, read on the forward strand.
CTCTTCTCTATCAGCCAGTTGACCCATCTCCTCCACACCTGCCACCACCAACAAATCATTAGAAACAATGAAGATCCCTGAGATCAATTAATGGAGCTCCCAAGTCAAACCAAGAGCAGTGGGAATCCTAAATGTTCACCCCTTACCTCTGTAAGGAGGTACCATCAATTTCCATCTCTTGCAGGAAGAGGTGCTTGTGCTGGAATTGATACGTACTTCCTTGAGATATCCAATTCTTTGCTCAGAACATTGGAATAAAGGCAACATAACTGTCTGAGAGAAGTAATTTCTCCTCATGATGTTAAATGAATAGCACCCTGTTCTTAAACTATGCCGCCTGGTTATAGATGACTGTTAAGTGGGATCATTTTCTCGGCATCCTCTTTGTCAATACCATCAGAATTCAATGTTTCAGTTGGATCACCTTTCTTTCATCCATAATCCAAAGAGTAAAACCAGCACATTGTTTCTTCATGCATCACCCACTTTATGCCACAAATTAAACCAGTTAAATTCCTCTGCACTGCATTCCATTACAACTAGCATATATCCTTGCGTAAATATGAAGTTCAATACTGTGTGAAATATCCGAGGTGTGCTCTCACTGGTGCTGGGAATGTTGCATCAAAGCCCCCCCCCCCAAATGTTATAGCCCATATCTCTTGCAATAAAGGTTGCTAATTCCATTAGCCTTTCTAACTAATTTTTGTGCTTCCTATGCCTAGTCTTGCAAGATTTTGTACTTTAATAATAATTAGCATTTTTTTCCTTCCAAGGTGGATAACCTCACAATTTACCACATTATATTCCACTTAACAACTTCATGGTCACTAACATAAGTGATGCAGGTGGATGCTTCCCTGGTGTCACAGATAATTGATTACCTGACTGGCAGACCACAGTACGTGCGCTTGCAACACTGTGTGTCAGACAGAGTGGTCAGCAGCACTGGGGCTCCACAGGGGACTGTCCTGTCTCCCTTTCTCTTCACCATCTACACCTCAGACTTCAACTACAACACAGAGTCTTGCCATCTTCAGAAGTTTTCTGATGACTCTGCCATAGTTGGATGCATCAGCAAGGGAGATGAGGCTGAGTACAGGGCTACGGTGGGAAACTTCGTCACACAGTGTGAGCAGAATCATCTGCAGCTTAATGTGAAAAAGACTAAGGAGCTGGTGGTGGACCTGAGGAGGGCTAAGGCACCAGTGACCCCTGTTTCCATCCAAGGGGTCAGTGTGGACATGGTGGAGGATTACAAATACCTGGGGATACAAATTGACAATAAACTGGACTGGTCAAAGAACACTGAGGCTGTCTACAAGAAGGGTCAGAGCTGTCTCTGTTTCCTGAGGAGACTGAGGTCCTTTAACATCTGCCGGATGATGCTGAGGATGTTCTATGAGTCTGTGGTGGCCAGTGCTATCATGTTTGCAGTTGTGTACTGGGGCAGCAGGCTGAGGGTAGCAGACACCAACAGAATCAACAAACTCATTCGTAAGGCCAGTGATGTTGTGAGGGTGGAACTGGACTCTCTGATGGTGGTGCCTGAAAGGAGGATGCTGTCCAAGTGGCATGCCATCTTGGACAATGACTTCCATCCACTCCATAATGTACTGGTTAGGCACAGGAGTACATTCAGCCAGAGACTCATTCCACCGAGATGTAACACTGAGTGTCATAGGAAGTCATTCCTGCCTGTGGCCATCAAACTTTACAACTCCTCCCTCGGAGTGTCAGACACCCTGAGCCAATTGGCTGGTCCTGGACTCATTTCCATTTGGCATGATTAACTTATTATTATTTAATTATTTACATTTATATTGCTATATTTCTTCACTATTCTTGGTTGGTGCGGCAGTAATGAAACCCAATTTCCCTCAGGATCAATAAAGTATGTCTGTCTGTCTGTCTGTCTGTCTTACTTGCTGTCTTTCTGTCCTTGAGGAAATCTCCCAACCCACCCATCTTTCTCTTTGTGTTCAAAGTCCAAAGCTCGAGGTACATTTATTATCAAAGTATGTATACATTATACAATCTTGAGATTCGTCTCCTTACTGGAAGCCAAGAAACAAAGAAACTGAAAAGAACCCATATTAAATAAACTGTCAAACACCCAATGTGCAGAGAGAAAAACACGTATCATGAAAGCAGTGATCGCAAACAAACATCATTGTGTGTCTGTGTGTGTGTGTGTGTGTGTGTGTGTGTGTGTGTGTGTGTGTGTGTGTGTGTGTAAAAATGTAGACACCGCGTTTGATTTCATTTGGGGGTAGGGTGGCAGAATGCAGTGGAGGCAGAGATCCGAATGTATTGTGTGCCAATGGTGATGAGATTACCATTTGGTAGTGCTAATTTTTGGCCACACAAGTTTGTCAGTTTTACATGCTGTAGCCAATATTCAAACACTATTTCTTATTACGGATTTCTTCTGGTACAGATGTTTAACCAATTACACAGAAGCAAATTCGGATAATCTGAAATGCCATCCTTCTATCTCACATTTCAAGCAGCTGTTTTTGTTTTTCTCTCCTGATATTTAAAAAATTCATTCCCATCTCCAATTTTGAACTCCTTCAGAGATACTATTTTAGCCAACACTGCCACCACTTGTGTCATTTTATATCTCCGGATCACCTCCAATCACAGGCCTTCTTTTTTTTTCTCTTTACCCTCTCCCCCAATTTAAAATGTATATAATCCCTAATACTTTCCCAGTTCTCATGAAAAGTCATCAAAATGAAATCATAACTCTGTATCTTGCTTCACAGATTCTTTCAGAACAACACTTGCCATGCTTTCAGGTTCTGTTCTGCAATCCCAGCATTTGTACAAAACGATTTAATCCATCTATAACAATAAACTGTTTACATATTAATAGTTCATATCAGTTTGGGAGGTGGTTTCAAACAATATAAGATGAGTGATTTTGCAAGTTTACATATCTTATCTGGATCAACAGCCTGACAGCGGTATACAGAAAGCATCAGGTCTCAGCTAAATCAATGGAAATAACATGTTGAGTAAAGGTGATTAGTTACCTCTAAAGGGAAAATAATCAAAAACTGGAGTGGCTAATCTGTTGTATTACTGCATGCTTGTGGGTAGCAGGCTAGAAAACAACATAATTAGCTGATGGGAAATAATTTTGCAATCCTTTTGTCTTCAATCAGAAATAGTTGGTTCCTCAGCTGCACACTAAATTAAGAAAACATAATTTCACAAATTTTAAATATTGATATGGTATCATTAGATGAAGTTGCACATTTTAATATTGAACAACACGGGGCAGGATACTATTAGCGTTGAAATTGGTTTATTATTGTCACATGTACCAAAATAGAATGAGAAGCTCGACTTGCATGCTGTTCATACAGATCACATCATTAAATAGTGCACTAAGTTAGAACAAGTTAAACAATAACAACATAGAGTAAAGTTGAACAACTGCAGAGGAAGTGCAGTACAGGTAAACAACAAGGTGGAAGATCATAATGAGGTAGATTGTGAGGTCAAGAGTACAATTTATTGTATTATCATCGGGGTCTCTCTTCTACCCGTCAGAGATATTTATCAGGAGTGCTGCATATGCAGGGTCCTTAGCATTGTCAATGATCCAACAATCTCTTTCTATGGTGCATTGATAAAAATTGGTGAGAGTCAATGGGATATGCTGAAGTTCTTTAGCCTTCTGAGGAAGTAGAGGCATTGGTGAGCTCTCTTAGCTGTGACATCTACATTGTTAGACCAGGATAGGCTATTAGTGATGTTCACTCCAAGAAACTCTTGCCTCAACACTATTAATATAGATAGGAGTGTGCGCACTGGTCCCTTTCCTGAAGTCAATGAGCTGCTCTTTTGTTTTGCTGACACTGAGGGAAAGATTGTACTTATGATATCATTCTACTAAGCTCTCTATTGCCTCCCTGTACTCTGAATCATCATTATTTAAGATACAGCCCACTACAGTGGTTTCATCTGAAAAATGCAGATGGAATGAGAACAGAATCTGCCCACACAGGTATGAGAGTACAGTGAGCAGAATGGGGGTTGATGCTGCAACCTTGTGGAGGACGAGTGTTTATCATAATCATTGCAGAGGTGTTGCCGCTTACTCTTACAGATGGTGCTCTGTTGGCTGGAAGATCAAAAATCCAGCTGCAGAGGGAAGGGTTGTCATCCAGGTCTCAGAGCTTGGTGACAAACTGGAGTTATCATACTGAAGGAGGAATTGTAGTCAGTCAACAACAATATGACTTGGGTGTTTTTTTTATTCTTAATTGAACTAATAAAGTGGCTCTTGAACTGATCATGCCTACTATAACATTCTGAAAAAGATAGTATTTCCATTCACCTTACATGCTTGAAAATTTCTCTCATTTACATTTGTATAAAATGATATAAATATCATCATTTCAGCCATTCAAGGATCTCACATTAGAGAGAACATTGAGCCCATAGCTCCTGTGCTGGTCCTTTAACAGAGGAATGAAACCAAGAAATACATTCTTGCATTTTGACTGTAACTCGTCATTCCTCATTCTCTTCAGGAAGTGCCTGCACTTCGATTCTTTTGATTGTTTAACTTTAATTGTAAATTGATTGTATACTATTCTTTCTAAGTGTATATTCAATTTTCACTTAGAACTTGGTGCAGTTCTCCTAATTTGTATTTAAATAGATGTTTCTCCATTACTGTTCATTTACAAGCAAATTATGAAAGCTACATTTTAACAATTCAGGGTAAAAGATTTGAATTCCCCAATGAGTTCAGGTTTTGCTGCAACTTTAAATCCACTCATGACAAACTAATCTTAATAGTCCAAATTGTTGAATATAGTAGGAACTGAATCAAAAGTATATTGATGTAATGAGTTAAATAATAATTAATCATTATCAATGTTAAGTGCCAGAAATTCTATAAATGATTTTAATGTAATCTTAATGGAGCCTGTGAGATGAAGCAGAGATACACAACACTAATTAGCAATTTTATAGTTTATTAGGTAATTTCTCTGTTTATTGCTCTATAGCACATAAAAAGAACTGGGAGGAGGAATAGAATTATCAAACATGCAACTGTAATGACTCTTTCAAATGTTCCTTATGATATCAGGTTGATTTGCACAAAAGACAGGACAATATGCTCTGAGAGTAACGGCACACTCTTGTGAAAAGAGTTTTATGATTAGCAAACTACAAATTAGCAAATAAGCTATGCAAATAAAAACGAAACATAGTTTTGTACCAAAACTAAACAATCTACATAAGTACAGTGGGAATATTTTTTTTGGATCTCTAATGGCAACACTATAATTTCTACAGAGGAAGCAGCACATAAACTATGCTTATGGCAATTATACCTGGTGCCTATGCCACATAGAAATTGTCACATTTTTCTTGACTAGTCACAGCTCAAAGTAATTATCACGGTAATTGAGCTGAAACTAAATGCTGACATGAGCTGTGACAATGCATAGATTATGATTTAGTTTGCAAAACGCTCAAGGGAATTTGAATGAAAAAAATTGAAAGCATGTTGCTAAATCTTAACAGTTTCTACTTGAAGGACTTGCAGCTTATGATGCTCATGCCTTCATTGAGGGAAAAAAACCTGTTTCTTTCACAGAAGTAAGTATCCCATTATTTAGCTCTTCATCTGACACATTAACCAGGGTAGGAACAGTAAAATCTTTCATAAACTACATTCCTTAGAAGAAATGTGTTATTACATTACATGGTGACAAGGGTGAGTATGAATAGAAATCATTTGCGTTCCATAATTTTGATCAAAGTAACCTTTGTTGTATATTACAATGATAATTAGACATGGTATCAACTGTAATTGTTGTTACTTCAACCTGAACTAAAAAGGTGCACCATGGCAACTTACTGCAAGGTTGCATAATGAAGACAAAGACGCCAGCAGTAATTAAAACCCTTCAAATAAATTGAATTGCTAAATTAAGCAAACATGGCCAACTGCAAAAGCTAGTGCAAATGGGAAAAAAAACCTGACATGACTCTACATTCCTTTCTTCAACTAGGTCTGTTGCTGTTGATCAATGAATGTTCTTCCAGTTGTTAAGACAAGGATTCATTGACTGTTTATGAATACCAAGCATGGAAATGACTTTTGAACTGTACCTTTATAGTGAGATGAAGCATTATTCCAGGAATGGATCTTTTTCTGACTGTACAGGACCAATGAAATGCATTAGTATACCTACTATATCTAAGACCCTGTACAAAAAGAACTTGAGGGACTTTGGCTCAGTGTTAATGAGGAGGCACCTGAGGTTGAGACACCGCTGCACATCAGGAAGAGTGGGAGTCACCTGGGCACTGTGCTTCAAGAGAGTCATAGTTACACTTATCCAAACCCCCTTGACTGCTCAGTTCCAGTCAAGTTGGTTTGGAAAAGTGTGACTCTAAGTGAGATGAGTATGAGGATCCATTAGGTAGCATTGGAGGAGCCTGAACTCTTGTAATTGTCCTAGGCATTGATAAAGAAAAGGAATATAGAAAAAGAGAAAGTGAAAAGTTATTGTGAGACAGGAGAAAATACTGTATATGAGAGAGAGACTAATGAGTGGTGTGGAAAAGCATCCATGCAGATTCACTATTTAAAAATGACGTGTAGAAGAACTATATGAAATTGGTGCAGTTGTAGACCATTCAGCCGCTGAGTTTCCTTTGCCATTCAACTGGTAGTGGGGACAATAGTTGTATGATATGGATTAGTTGGATATTGATCAATAAGTAAGTTAGAATTTTTATCCTGATGTGTATGAGGTGATGCATTTTGGGAAGAGAAATGGTTTACCCTACCCTGTGAATGGTAGGACCAAAGGGACTATTGAGGAATAGAAGGTCCTTAGTGGACAAATTCAAGGATCCTGAAGGTGCTAGTAGAGATAAATAGTGGTGAAGGAGCTTGTTGAGATGTTTGCCTTCATTGGCTGGGACATAGAATATAAGAACAGGAAGGCTATGATTCAAGTTTATTAAATATTAGCTTGGCCACAACTGGAATATTGTGTGTTGCTCCTGTCAACTACATGGTTGCACTAGAGTGGGTGTGGAGGAGATTCACTGGGTTGTTGCCTGGGTTGAGGAGAGAATGAATGGTCTGTTTATCTCAGAGCAGTGGGGGCCAAGTGGTTCTGATGTAGGTGCCCATAAGTATGGATAAATAGATAGATAGGTACTTTATTGATCCCAAAGGAAATTACAGTGTTACAGTAGCATTATAAGTGCACTGATATAAATATTAGAAGAGAAGTAGATAGAATAAAAATGTTACCACAAACAATCTAACAGGAGGGGGTCATCACTTACCCGGTTATAGGTTGAATCTTTACAGTGCCTAATGGTTGAGAGTAAGAATGACCTCATATAGCTGTCTTTGGAACTGCATAGTTGTCTTAGTCTATTACAAAAGTGCTCTTCTGTTCAGCCAAGGTGGCACACAGAGGGTGAGAAACATTGTCCAGAATTACCAAGATTTTCACAGGGTCCTTCCACAGCCTCCAGTGTGTCCATTTTGACTCCTTTCACAGAGCCTGCCTTTCTAATTAGTTTATTGAGCCAGTTTATGAGGGACAATAACAGGATAGATATAGGTGAAATGTATCCCCATAGAAGAGGGATGCAGAAACTAGAGAGCATAAAGGCTAAGCAATTCAGAGAAGATCACTGGATTTTTTTTTGTCCAGACAGTGGTTGGAATCTGAAATTGACCATTTCATAGTCCACTCAGGTATTCTCACAAGATTTGCCTGAGCACTTGCATCACCAATGTGTGGTAGACTACAGAGAGAGAGTGCTGGGGTAAGTGTTTGATGATTGCTGCAGGATGACTGGCGTTTCTGTGCATTGTCTGATTTCATGACTCTCACTCAGCTCTCATGTGTTTGTCCATTCTCTCCCCACATCTTGAAATTTAGCAGCCCCTCTCAAAAAAATATTGAACTACTTGATCTCTGCAATTGTTTTCAACAACAAATTACTCTAGTTTACAATCCTCTGAATGAAGGCATTTTAATTCAGCTTTGTCCTGAATCTTTTTACAGTAACGGAGACTCCATTCCTCACTCTCTAAATATCCCAACCAGCGGAAACATCCATTCCCTAATGCCAAATCTATCCAGCAATGACAACATTAAGTCCTCTTCACTTTTTCAAAACTCTACTGAATATATGAGTGGTTGACTTAATCCCTTCTCATTCAGCAGTCATGTCATCTCAGGAATCGGTGTGATTAAACTTAGCTGCATTCTTGGCAAGTACTTCCTTTCTTCAGCACAGAGATAAAAACTGCATATAGTGTGGTTTCACCAAGGCCCTGTAAATTGTTTGTGTGTAGTTTATCATTGATTCTGTTGTATTTATTTGTTCTGCTGTGAATATCTGCAAGGAAATGAGTCTCAGGGTGGTATATGGTGATATATATGTACTTAACAGCAAATTTACTTTGAATTGTAGCACGGCATCCTTGCTTCTGTCTCAGCTGCATGCTCATTTTCACTGGCTGGTGTACAAAAGCACCCAAATCTCTCTGTACAGTAATAGAAACATAGAAAACCCACAGCACAATACAGGCCCTTCGGCCCACAAAATTGTGCCAACCATGTCCCTACCTTAAAAATGACTAGACTTCCCCATAGCCCTCTATTTTTCTAAGCTCCATGTACCTATCTAAAAGTCTCTTAAAATAGCCTATCGTATCCACCTCCACCACTGTTGCTGGCAACCCATCCCACGCACTCACCACTCTCTGAGTAAAAACCTTACCCCTGACATCTCTTTACCTACTCCCCAGCACCTTAAACCTGTGTCCTCTTGTGGCAACCATTTCAGCCCTGGGAAAAAGCCTCTGACTATCCACATGATCAATGCCTTTCATCATCTTGTACTCCTCTATCAGGTCACCTCTCATCCTCCATTGCTCCAAGGAGAAAAGGTCGATTTCACTCAACCTATTCTTATAAGGCATGCTCCCCATCCAGGCAAGATCCTTATAAATCTCCTCTACACCCTTTCTATGGCTTCCACATCCTTCTTGTAGTGAGGCGACCAGAACTGAGCACAGTACTCCAAGTGGGGTCTGACCAGGGTCCTATATAGCGGCAACATTACCTCTCGACTCCTAAATTCAATCCCACGATTAATGAAGGCCAATACACTGTACGCCTTCTTAACCACAGAGCCAACCTGCGCAGCTGCTTTGAGCATCATATGGACTCGGACCCCAAGAACCCTCTGATCCTCCACACTGCGAAGAGTCTTGCCATTAATACTACATTCTGCCATCATATTTGAGCTACCCAAATGAACCACCTCACACTTATCTTGATTGAACTCCATCTGCCACTTATCAGCCCAGTTTTGCATCCTATCAATGTCTTGCTGTAACCTCTGACAACCCTCCACACTATCCACAACACCTCCAGTCTTTGTGTCATCAGCAAACTTACTAACCCATCCCTCCACTTCCTCATCCAGGTCATTTATAAAAATCATGAAAAGTAAGGATCCCAGAACAGATCCTTGAGGCACCCCACTGGTCACCGAACTTCATGCAGAATATGACCCGTCTACAAGCACACTTTGCCTTTTGTGGCAAGCTAATTCTGGATCCACAAAGCAAGGTCCCCTTGGATCTCATGCCTCCTTACTTTCTCAATAAGTCTTGCATGGGGTACCTTATCAAATGCCTTGATGAAATCCATATACACAACATCTACTGCACTTCCTTTATCAATGTGCTTAGTCACATCCTCAAAAAATTCAATCAGGCTCATAAAGCATGACCTGACCTTGAAAAAGCCATGCTGACTATTCCTAATCACATGATACCTCTTCAAATGTTCTTAAATCCTGCCCCTCAGGATCCTCCATCAACTTACCAACCACTAAAGTAAGACTCACTGGTCTATAATTTCCTGTGGTATCTCTACTCCCTTTCTTGAATAAAGGAGCAAGATCTGTAACCCTCCAATCCTGCAGAACCTCTCCCATTCCCATTGATGATACAATGATCATCACCAGAGGCTCAGCAATCTCTTCCCTCGCCTCCCACAGTAGCCAGGAGTACATTTCATCTGGTCCCAGCAACTTATCCAACTTGATGCTTTCCAAAAGCTCCAACACATCCCCTTTCTTAATAGCTACATGCTCAAGCTTTTCAGTCTGCTGCAAGTCATCACTTTAATCACCTTGTCCATAGTGAATACTGAAGTAAAGTATTCATTAAGTACCCCTGGTATTTCCATCGGTTCCATACACACTTTCCCACTGTCACACTTGATTGGTCCTATTCTTTCACGTCTTATTCTCTTGCTCTTCACATACTTGCAGGATGCCTTTGTATTTCCATTAATCATGCCTTCCAAGGCCTTCTCCTGGCCCCTTCTGGCTCTCCTAATTTCCTTTTTAACCTCCTTGCTGTCAGCCTTATAATCTTCTAGATCCCTAACATTACCTAACTCTCTGAGCCTTTTGTAAGCTTTTCTTCTTGACTAGATTTATTATAGCTTTTCTACATCACGGTTTCTATACCCAACCATAACATCCCTGTCTTATTGGAACATATCTATGCAGAACTCCACACAGATATCCCCTGAACATTTGCCACATTTCTTCTGTACTTTTCCCTGAGATCATCTGTTCCCAATTTAAGCCTCCAATTTTCTGCCTGATAGCCTCATAATTCCCCTTACTCCAATTAAACAGTTTTCTAACTTGTCTGTTCCTATCTCTCTCCATTACTATTGTAAAGGAGATAAAATTATGATCACTATCTCCAAAATGCTCTCCCACTGAGAGTTCTGACACCTGACCAGGTTCATTTCCCAATACCAAATCAAGTACAGTCTCTCCTCTTGTAGGCTTATCTACATACTGTGTCAAGAAACCTTCCTGAACACACCTAACGAACTCCACCCCATCTAAACCCCTTGCTCTAGGGAGATGCCAATCGATATTTGGGAAATAAAAATCTCCCATCACAATAACTCTGTTATTATTACACCTTTCCAGGATCTGTTTCCCTATCTGCTCCTCGATATCCCTGTTACTATTGGGCAGCCTATAAAAAACACCCAGTAAAGTTATTGACCCCTTCCTTTTCCTAACCTCCACCCACAGAGACTCTGTAGACAATCCCTCCATGACGTCCACCTTTTCTGCAGCCATGACACTATCTCTGATCAACAGTGCCATGCCCCCACCTCTTTTGCCTCCCTCCCTGTCCTTTCTGAAACATCTAAAACCCGGCACTCAAAGTAACCATTCCTGTTCCTGAGCCATCCAAGTCTCTGTAATGGCCACCACATCATATCTCCAAGTACTGATTCACGCTCTAAGCTCATCCGCTTTGTTCACAATACTCCTTGTATTAAAATAGACACATCTCAAACTGTCCGTCTGAGCACGTCCCTTCTCTATCACCTGCCCATCCTCCCTCACACATTGTCTCCTAGCTTTCTCTATTTGTGAGCCAACAGCCTCTTCCCCAGTCTCTTCAGTTCACTTCCCACCCCCCAACAATTCTAGTTTAAACTCTCCCCAGTAGCCTTAACAAACCTCCCCGCCAGGATATTGTTCCCCCGGGATTCAAGTGCAACCCATCCTTTTTGTACAGGTCATACCTGCCCCAAAAGAGGTCCGAATGATCCAGAAATCTGAGTCCCTGCCTCCTGCTCCAATCCCTCAGCCACATCTTTATCCTCCACCTCATCCTATTCCTATTCTCACTGTCACGTGGCACAGGCAGATTACTACCTTTGTGGTCCTGCTTCTCAACTCCTTTCTAACTCCCTGTAGTCTTTTTTCAGGACCTCTTCCCTTTTCCTACGTTTGTCATTGGTACCAATATGTACCACGACCTCTGGCTGTTCTCCCTCCCACCACAGGATACCGTGGACGTGATCTGAAAAATCCTGGACCCTGGCACCCGGCAGGCAAACTACCATCCGAGTTTCTTTCCTGTGTCCACAGAATCGCCTGTCAGACCCCCTGACTATAGAGTCCCCTATCATAACTGCCTTCCTCTTCTTTTCCCTACCCTTCTGAGCCACAGGCCAGACTCCATGCCAGAGGCACGGCCACTGTCGCTTCCTCCAGGTAGACTGTCCCCCCCCCAACAGTACTCAAACAGGAGTACTTATTATCAAGGGGTACAGCCACAGGGGTACTCACTAGTACCTGACTCTTCCCCTTCCCTCTCCTAACTGTTACCCAGTTGTCTGTCTCCCATGGCCCCAGAGTGACCACCAGCCTATAACTCCTTTCTATCACTTCCTCGCACTCGCTGACCAGGAGAAAGTCAGTTCCCAGTTCCCTGACATTGTCCCTTAAGAGCTGCAGCTTGATACACCGGGTGCAGATATGGCCGTCCAGGAGGCTGGGAGACTCCAGGACCCCACACTTCTGACAGCGAGCACAGAAAATCGGCCTCACACACATACTACCTCCTTTCTGCAAGTAACACAAGTGGACCTACCTTGCCTCATTACTGCCAAAGCCCTATCACTCTGCTACATCCCACTCCGCTGAATATAGCGGTCTTCTTTTTAAAGTTTTCCCACTCTAATGGCCTGCATCACGCTCCTGCACAGTCTTGCCTCTCTTTTACCCCAAGTAGTAAATCCTCAGCCTTCTTGCTCCAAATCAAAATTCCCAGTAAAAATTCCCAGTCCAGGCCTGCATTTGTTGCTTTCAGTTTATCCATGTTATGTAGCATCTATGATTCTTTGGCTCACTTATTAAATTAGGCTAAAGCGACAGGAGTTCAAAGATGACCCAAGTGCAGAAGTAGAGACACAGAATTTTTGTGTGTTGAATCCCTGAGTTGTCAACCGGTTGGGAAAAGTGACCACACTCCAGCTCTCTGGGTGCACAGTGACAGGGGCTAACAGCCAGCTGGGTCTGGCCTGGCTGTTGGGCAGCCTTCACCTCTGTCTCCACTCTGCAAATCACCAGAGCAGCTATGCATGTGTGGGGAAGGATGGACTCTGGATTGGCGTTGTCCTCAAACTGGCAGGTGGGAGCATCAACTTTGGTATTCTTGCTGTCAGGATTATAGGTGAAGGTGAAATGAAACTGGATGATGAAGAGAGCCCAGTGGGCTTGACCGGAGTTGAGCTTCACCTTATGAATGGTTCTCGTGATCGGTCCATACCTGAAAGTGATGCTCTGTTCCCTCCAACCAGTGTCGTCATGCCTCCTGGGCTTCCTTAACAGCCAGAAGTTCTCAATTCACAACATCGTAGTTACGCTCCGCAGGAGTCAAATGACAGATAAGAAAAGCAAAGGGGAGCAGCTGATTATCAGCTGAAAAGCGCTCCAATGCTGACACGACCAATGGACAAGGTAGCTCTCGATGTTGCATCACTGGGGCAGTGGTGGAGCATCACCTTAGCTCTGAGAAGGTTTGATTTGCTTCACTTGTCCATTGGAATTCTGCAGAAGTCTTCTTGGTGAGTGCATTTATGGGAGCAGCAACGAACTGAAGTTTCTGATGAAGTGGCAATAAAAATTTGCAAACCCCATGGAGCACCTCACCTGTTTGACCATAGATGGTTTGGGCCACTCTATAACTGCCTGAGCTATAGATGGGTCCATTTAGACAGTGGCAGGGATGAAGCAATTGCCCAAGAACGACACCCTGCTCTCACAGTTCTGTGGCTTGACGCAAAGTTTCTTCTCAAGGAGCCATTTGAGAATCTTTCTGACACGTTGGATGTGTTCTGGGAGAGAGTGGGAATAGTTAAGAATGTCATCCAAATAGACAAAAGTAGATTTGGTCAACATGTTGAAGGGTTCTGCTGCCAGGTCCTGGCCCAAAACGTCGACCGTTCCCCTTTCCATGGGTGCCACCTGGCCTGCTGTGTTCCACCAGCACTTTGTGTGTGTTGCTTGGATTTCCGGCATCTGCAGATTTTCTCTTGTTTGCAACATGTTCTGGAACACATTATTGGCCATGGCCTGAAAAAACAGCAGGGGAGCTGGTCAGACCAAATGCCTTTACAAGGTACTCATTGTGACCAGTGGAGGTGTTGAGTGCCATCTCTCATTCGTCCCCTTCTTAGATTCCATCCAAGCTGTTAGCATTGCGAGGTCTATCTTAGAGAGTACAGTTGCTCCCTGGAGATGTTTGAATGCAGAGACAAGCAGAGGAAGAGGGAAGCGGTTCTTCTCTGTGATGTCTTTGAGGGGCCAATAGTCAATGCAGGGGTGGAGCTTGCTATTCATCTTGCTCACAAAAATGAACACCCCCTCTGCTGGTGAGGTAGATAGACAGATAAGTCCGATGCCTATTTCCAATGCCACTTTTTCAGGACGAGAGAGGGAAAAGGGCCAACCCTGTGGAGAACTATAACCAGGTAAAAGGTCAATAGCATGATTGCATGGCCAGTGTGAAGGCAGGGAGGTGGCTCCCTTCTTACTGAAGACGTCAAGAAGGTCAGCATATTCAGCTGAAAAACTGCACTTTGCTCAGGAAGGGATATGCCGATGGGGGCTTGAACTGAATCATTACAGGTAGACAAGCATACCAGTCCCCACTCATGGATTGCCTTTAGGGACCAATTGATCCATAGGTTCTGTCAATAAGAACAAGCACCAGCAGCAGTTCAGATGAATCAATAAAATAGAAGGAAAGCTATTCCATATCGTTGCCCTCTAGCACAAGTTGGAGGGATACTGTGGAAAGATGGATCTTGCTGGTGCCCAGAGGTCAACAGTTCAACTTAATATCAAAGTTCAAAGTTGAAGGTATGTATTATCAAAGTACGTATACATCACCATACAGTATATAACCCTGAGATTCATTATCCAGTGGGCATACACAGTAAATCCAAGAAACATAATAGAATCAATGAAAGAATGCACCCAACAGGATGGACAAACAACCAATACACAAACGACAGCATACTGTACAAGTACAACATTAAAATTAAAATAATAGTAATAAGCCATAAATATTGAGATTATGAGATGAACAGTCCTTGAAAGTGTCCACAGGTTAGAGTCATAGACAGGTACAGCACAGAAACCGGCCCTTCACTCAGCTAGTCCGTACTGACACCATTTAAACTGCCTACTCACGTGGACTGCACCGGGACCATATCCCTCTGTACCCCTCCCATCCATGTACCTATTCAAACTTCTCATAAATGTTGAAATTGAGCTCACATGCACCACTAGTGCTGCCAGTTCATTCCACACTCTCATGACCCTCTGAGTGAAAGCGTTTCCCCTTGTGTTCCCCTTAAATTTCTTACCTTTCATTTTAACCCAAGACCTCTGATTGTAGTCCCACCCAACCTCAGTGGACCTCAGTGACCAGCCTCCCATGTGGGACCTCATCAAATGCTTTAATAAAGTCCATAATTAACAGTGGACAACATCCACTGCCATTCCTTCATCCACTTTCCTGGTAACTTCTTCAAAACACTCCAAGATTGGTTGGACAAGGCCTTTCACGTGTGAAGCCATGCTGATTATCCTTAATGAGTCAATATCTATCCAGATACTTATATTTCCAGTCCCTTAGAATACCTTTCAATAACTTTCCCACAACTGATGTCAGATTCACTGGCCTCTAATTTCCTGGTCTATGTTCACAGTCTTTTATAAACAGCTGAATCACATTGGCTATCCTCCAATCCCCTGGTACCACCTCTGTGGCAATGGATGATTTAAATATCTCTGCTAGGGCAGCAACAATTTCTGTAGTTGCCTCTTGTAGGGTCCAAGGGATCACCTTGTCAGGCCCTGGGGACTTACCCACCCTGATTTGCCTCATGGTAGCAAATTCCTCTGTAATCTGACAGGATCCATGAAGTTGATGCCTCTTTGCCTCACTTCTATATACTCTGTATCCACCTCTTGAATAAATACAGCTGCAAAGAATTCATTTAAGATCTCCCTATCTGTTTTGGCTCCATACATAGATTACCATTCTGGTCTTCCAGAGGACCAAGTTTGTCCCTTTCAATCCTTTTGCTCTTAACGTATCTGTAGAAACCCTTAGGATTCTCCTTTACCTTCCCTGCCAGAGCAACTTCCTGCCTTCTTTTAGCCTTCCTGATTTCTCACACGCATTCTCTCGCATTTCTTATACTACATAAATACCTCATTTGTTCCCACCTGCCTATACCTGCTAAGCACCTCCTTTTTTTCTTAACCAGGACCTCACTATGTCTTGAAAACCAGATTTCCCTACACTTGTTATCTTTACCTTTTATTCTGACAAGTACATTCAAGCTTTGTACTCTGAAAATGTCATTAGTGAAGGCTTCTCACTTACCAAGTACACTTTTGCGAGAAAACAGCCTGTCCCAGTCCACACTTGCCAGATCATTTCTGATAGCATCAAAATTGAACTTTCTCATATTTTGAATCTCACCCCACAGACCAGACCTATCTTTTTGCATATTTCCTTTGAAACTAATGGCATTGTGGTCACAGGATGCAAAGTGTTCCCCCACACAAACTTCTGACACCCGCCCTGTCTCACTGCCTAACAGCAGATTCAGTATCCTATGCTCTCTCATTGGGACTTCTACATACGGATGAAGGAAACTTTCCTGAACATATTTGATAAACTCTCTCATTTAGTCCTTTCACAGTATGGATTTCCCTGTCAATAAGTGGAAAGTTAAAATCATCTTCTGTAACAACCTTATGTGTCCAACAACACTCTGTGATATCTTTACAATTTTCCCCTCTAAATCCCTAGGACTGCTGCATGGTTTGTCATCTAGTCCTATTAATGGGGTCATACCTTTCTTATTTCACAGTTCCACCCATAATGTCTCTCTAGCTGATTTTTTCAGTCTATCCAGTTGGAGCACTGCCGCAAGATTTTCTGACTAGTAATGCCCCCCTCCTCCTTTAATACCTCCTGCACTGTCATGTCTAAAACAATGGAAACCCAGAATACTGAGCTGCCAGTCCTGCCCCTCCAGCAATCAAGCCTCACTGATGGCTACAATGACATGATTCCAATTGTTGATCCATGTCCTGAGCCAACCCTGTGATACTTCTTGCAATGAAATGTACACAGATCAGGACACTAGACACACCATACTCAAAATCTTTACTCCTCTTGGTCGTGTGAACAGTTCAGTGATGGAGCAAGTGAGACAGAGTTATGTCATCTAGTTCAAGGGCCTGATGGTTGAGGGGCAATAACTGTTCCTGAACCTGGTGGAATGGGTCCTGAACTTCCTGTATTTTTTTCCTGATAGCAGCAGTGAGAAGAGAGCGAGGCCTGGGTTGTGAAGGTCTTTGATGATGGATGCTGCTTTTCCTGTGACTGTGCTTCGTGTAGATGTGCTCAGTGGTGGGGAGGACATTACCCGTGAAGGACTGAGCCATATCCAATACTTTCTGTAGGATTTTCCATTTAAGGGCTTTGTTGTTTCCATACCAAGCTGCAATACAACCAGTCAATATACTCTTCACTACTCAACTATAGAAGTTAGTCAAAGTTTTAGATGTCATGCCAAATTGTCACAAACTTCTAAGGAAGTAGAGGTGCTGCTGTATTTTCTTCATAACAGTATTTAAGTGCTGGGCCCAGGACAGAACTTGTGAAATGATAACACTTAAAGTTGCTGACCCTCTCCACCTCAGATCCACCAATGAAGATTGGTTCATGGACCTCCAGTTTCTTATTCTGAAGTCAATAGTCAGCTCCTTGGACTTGCTGACATTGGGTGAGACATTGTTGTTGCATCACCTCTCAGTCAGATTTTCAATCTTGCTCCTAGATGCTGATCATATAGTCCCAAAGAATATCATTATTCTCTCTCAGTTGTTGAGTAGAACCTCCCCATTTCTGAGCCTAGAATTATCTATAAGGATCTTGGCTGCTCTGGAGTTAATAAATGCCAGAGCCTCAAGGGACTGGGACCCCCACAACGAGGAAGCTGAGAGCACTACTGGACTAAGGGAAGATGCTTGCAGGGGGAATTGACCAATCAGAATTTCCCTTTTTACTGAGTGTTCTTCTTCGTTGACGGGGTGCTTGGGACATGATGCCTGGAAGTGAGCTGGAGAGCCACAGTAGGGGCAGCAGCCTGTTCTCCTGCATCAATCTCATTCTTTCTGAGATAGGTGCAGCCCCCCCCCCCCACATGGGCTCCTCCGTGGACTTCGTACTGGGTGATGAAAGAAGAGTGAAGACAGACGGTAATCTGATGAGTAGAAGTCTCGGGGCATTCTCTCTCTCTTCATCGCTCTGTTGCCTGGTTACTTATTCGAATGGTCAAATTTATAAGGTCATCCAGGCTGTCTGTCCTGTTCATCACTCACTGCAATCTCTGTGCTCTGCCCACACTGGAAAGCAGCGATGAGTGATCTCTCGTTCCACCTTGTTTCAACCGCAAGAGTGTGGAACTTTACTGTGTAGCCTTCCACAGACCCTCTCTCTTGGTGCAAGCCCAGGAGTTGGTGGGCAGCCTTCTGATTCCATATTGGAAGGTCAAACACTCTCTTGAACTCAACTACAGATTGCTGGAAAGACAGGGTTGCAGGATAAAATTGTTTTCATAGAGCTTTGAACAGGCTGAGTGGGGGTCCATCGAAAGGATTCACCATGTGAGCTAGTTTACGTGCATTATCACTGAACCAACGTGCCTTGGCTTGGAAGGTCAGCTCACGCTGGGTAATAAGGTTCCTGCAGCTGTCAGGGTCACCAGAACATCTGCCTAGTTGAGGAATGCTTGACTCAGTAGCCAAGGGAGTCGGGGCATTAGTGGCTGAGGCTGATGAGACTGCAGCTGAGAGGGCAGGGGAGGAGCCAGAGCTGGACATGGAGTTGTACTGGCAGAGAGCTGCTGGAAAGCGGCAGCGAGAACAGCAAAGACTGCCGCCTGATTCCAGCTGTCTGGTGTGAGCTGCTGAAATGCCATTGCGAATGCCGGTGCCCGTTCTTCCAGCTTCAGCCCAGCTTGCTGCTCTTAGAGTAGTTGTTGCACCTGGGAGCCATAAGAATTGCATTGAATTGGCTTTATTACTTACATCCTTCATATACGTGAGGAGTAAAAATCTTTGTTATGTCTCTGTCTAAATGTGCAATTTATAGTAAATAGTATGTACAACAGGACAATCAATATAACACAGAAATACAGTTGCATCAGCGTGAGTTAATCAGTCTGATGTCCTGGTGGAAGAAATTGTCCCGGAGCCTGTTGGTCCTGGCTTTTATGCTGTGGTACCATTTCCTAGATGGTAGCAGCTGGAACAGTTTGTGGCTGGAGTGACTCAGGTCCCCAATGATCTTTCGGGCCATTTTTGCACGCCTGTCTTTGAAATTGTTCTGAATAGTGGGAAGTTCACATCTACAGTCTGCACTGCAAAGTCCTGCAATTGAGGGAAGTACAGTTCCCATACCAGGTAGTGATACAACCAGTCAGAATGCTCTCAATTGTGCCCCTGTAGAAGGTTCTTAGGATCTGGGAGCCCATACCAAACTTCTTCAAACGTCTGAGGTGAAAGAGGAGCTGCTGTGCCATTTTCACCACACAGCCAGTATGAACAGACCGTGTAAGATTCTTGGTTTATGCTGAGGAACTTAAAGCTGTTCACCCTCTCAACCACAAATCCACTAATGGCAATAGGGGTTAGCCTATCTCCATTCCTCTTGTAGTCCACAACCAGCTCGTTTGTTTTAGTGAATGTTGAGGGAGAGGTTGTTTTCTTGACACCATTATGTCAGGGTGATGACTTCTTCTCTGTAGGCTGCCTTATTATTATTTGAGATTAGGCCAATCAGTGTAGTGTCATCAGCAAACTTAATTAGCAGATTGGAGCTGTGGTTGGTAACACAGTCATGGATACACAGCGAGTAAAGGCTTAGTACATAGCCCTGCAGGCACCTGTGTTGAGGGTCAGAGGGACAGAGTTGAACGAGCCCACTCTTACCACCTGCCAGCGATCTGACAGGAAGTCCAGGATCCAGCTACACAAGGCATGGTCAAGGCCGAGGTCTTTGAGATTCTTGTTGAGCCTGGAGGGAATTATGGTGTTGAATGCTGAACTGTAGTCCAAGAACAGCATTCTCAAATAAACATCCTTCTTCTCCACATGTGCAAGGATGGTGTGTGGCTATCGCGTCATCTGTCAATCGGTTGTGTTGGTAGGCGAATTGTAGGGGGTCTATTGTGGGTGGTAGCAAGCTGCAGATGTAATCCTTGACCGGCCTCTGAGGTGAGTGCAACAGGACGCCAGTTGTTCAGACATGTAACCTTGGTCTTTTAGGTACCGGAACAATGGTGGATGTTGTGAAGCAGGAAGGGCACTTCACATTGGGAGAGGGAGAGATTAAAAATCTGTAAACACATCTGTCAGTTGTGCCACACACATCCTGAGTACCTGCCCTGGGATGCCATCCAGTCCTGCAGCCCTGCCACTGTCCACTGGTTGGAAACATCTTCATACTTTGGCCTCAGAGATGACCAAGCTGCCGGTTGCATAATCTGCAGGTTTCCTCAGGGACTCAGTATTGGCGGCATCGAATCGAGCATAAAAATACATTTAGCTCGTCTGGGAGAGAGGCAGTTTTGAAGTCTGCGATGGTGTGCAGACCTTGCCATAAGCTGCGTGGAAAGTTGTGTCTGATGCATTGTTTCACTGCCCTGATGACTTTGTGCAGATCGCAGCTGCATTTCTTGAGCTCCTGATTACTGACAATGTAAGCTGTGTCTCATGCAGCAAGTGCTGCTCACATGGAACTGTTGATCCCGAGTTTCTGGTTTGAATAGACCCTGACCAATTTCTATGGGGACAACATCCTTGATGTACTTCTGGATGAAACTTGTGACCCCCTCCGAGAACTTGGAAACATCTTCACAATAAGGCATATGAGCAGAATTAGGCCATTCAGCTCATCAAGTCTGCTCCTCCATTCCATCATGGCTGATCCTGGATCCCACTGAACCCCATACTTCTGCCTTCTCGCCGTATCCTTTGATGCCCTGACTGATTAGGAAACAATTAACTTCCAGCTTAATACAAAGTTTGTATATGCTCAGACTTGGCCTCCACCACAGTCTTTGGCAGAGCATTCCACAAATTTACTATTCTCTGGCTAATAAAATTCTTCCTTACCCACGTTCTAAAGGGTTGCCCCTTAATTTTGAAGCTGTGCCCTCTAGTTTTGGATATCCCCATCACAGGAAACATCCTCTCCACATCCACCCTATCTAGCCCTTTCAACATTCATTAGGTTTCAATGAGATTCCCCCCTGTATTCTTCTAAATTCCAGTAAGTATAGGCCCAAAGCTGCCAAACGCTCCTCATTCCCTGAATCATCCTCGTGAACCTCCTCTGGACCCTCTCCAACCACAACACACTATTTCTGCTGACTGGTTATTCCCCTCCATTGATCCTGTCTGACCTGCTGAGCTCCTTCAGCATTTTGTTTGCATGCTGCTCTAGATTTTCAGCATCTGCAGAATCTCTTGCATTTATTCCTAGTCTCTGCTTTCAAATTTTAATCCAGGTTGAAATATTGCCCCTAATATAGCACTAACTTAGCTTTCTGAAAGTCATTGTACAGGTGTTATCCAGAATACAGTAGGTCTCCATTCCTGTGGACTATTTGTAACCTGGGCAGTTCAACAAGTGGAAAACGTGACCACAGAGTGAATTCCCAGGTGACAGAAGTTGTCTGCAGCCCTGCAGTTGCTATAAACAAGTGAGCATTTGTATCCTGGGGAGGACATGTATACTCCATTTAGAGATCTTCCCATATTTATTTCACCAGTTACATCTTGCAGGATTGTTAAACACTATTTCACTTTCAGAAGTCTATGTTATGTTTTATACCATTTTTACCTTATCCTTTATCCTGAACTTTCCTTGGTACTGTTGTCAGAATAATTGGTCTGTGTTTCCCTGTTTGTCTTCCCATGTTTTGTTTAAGCCAGTAGGATAACATAGGCCACCATCCAATCTGTAGCAATTATTCATAATTTCTAAAATCCTGGAAAGTGTAAACAACCCATCCATTATTTCCATGGCTACTTCTGCTAGTATTCGTGGATACAAATGATCATGCCTTGGGGATTTATTGTTATTGTAATTCATTCAGTGTTATTTTCTTGCCAATTCTTGTTTCAATTTATTTTTACTTTTATTACATTCAAGCTCCCCTTACTTGCTTATTTGTTTGTTTGTTTGTTTATTTATGAATGTATCTATTTATTAATTTAATGTAATTTAATTGAGAGATACAGCGTTGTAACTGGCCCTTCTGGTGCAGTGAGCTTACACTGCACGTTTGCCCACATGGCCAAGTAACCTACTAACCTGTACATCTTTGGAATTCCTGAAAGATTGCATGCATCTTAGTAACCAAAATACATGTTTGATTGCTCTGTCATTTGCCCATTCCTATTACAAGATTCCTTCATTTCTGATTATAAGGAACCTGCACTTAACCTCAATCTTTTATTTTTCAAATATTTTACAGAAGCTTCTACATTTTACTTTTATGTTACTTGCAAGTTTACAATCAAACTATTTGTGTTGTATTAATTTTCTTTGTCTTCCTCTGCTGAAATCTAAACTACCAATATTCAGGTTTGCTACTTTTGCTGGCAATTTTATTTGGATCTATTGCAATCCTTAACTGCTTTGTTTAGTTTTAATTGTAATATTTTGCCGGTCTGGCAAAACAACGATATCGGATACTTACAATTATAACTGCATATGGTAGCAAAGGTTAAAATATTCCACAACAAAGCATTTAGATCAAAGCTCTTTCCCCTTTCCATAACTAGTCATAATTGTCGGCGGATAATCAAGAGGCAAAGAGAAGAAAACAATTTGAACAACAGTGCCAACAAAACAAGTAAAAGTTCAAAACACTGCAGATTCAGAAAATCTACATTAAAACAGAAAATGCTGACACTACACAGTCCATCAGGCTGTTTTTGTACAAAAGCAAGTCAGAGATCAGTGAATGAATTATCTTCTGCAATGTTTTGGGCTTTCCACAATGTACAAGTCAGTATTGAGATAGAAGACACATGATTAGTCTGAGTGAGTGCAGCTCTGATAACATTGAAGAAGCTAGAGCTTTTCAGGACAATACAAGCCATTAATTTAGCACTCAACTGCCACTGAAGCATTTATTCCCTTTAACATTAGTGCAATGTTTCTGCAGAGTGTACCATCTGAAAAGCGCACTGTCTGGCTTCTCTGATGCTTGACAAAAATCTCAAAAGAGATCAGAACAATCGACTAAAGAGACCACTTCACCCTGCAGGATCCTCTCCAAGACATCCTGACTTGAAATTTATAACTGTTCCTCCATCACAGTTGGGTCTAAATACTGGAGCTTGTATTTTCAGAGAGTACATTCACCTGAAAGACTGCTGCAGTTCATTTGTGGGAGTGGCTTCTTTAAGTCTAGCTTTCTGCAATTGCACATAGATTATTTGTTATTAGAAATTTTTAAATTAATGCATTTCTAATTGTTTAACTACTTACTAGCTTTCAGTACTCAATTAAGTCCTGCCGTTGCCCTTCAGTGTAAATACTGAATACTTATGATGCATGAAAACCTTTCGTTTGTAATTAATCTGACCGAATATTTCAAGGTAACTAATTCCAAAAAAAATGTAACCATTATTTTTCATAAAGAGCTTAACGCAATTTTACCACCCTATTTCTTGTAGAATTTGTATTGAAGGAACAATAATCAGAATCAGAATCAGGTTTATTATCACTGACATGTGACGTGAAACTTGTCAACTTAGCAGCAGCAGTTCAATACAATACATAATCTAGTAGAGAGAAAAAAAAGATAATAAAAATTAGTTAAATAAAACATAATAAATAAAGAAGTAAACCAATTACATATATTGAATAGATTTTTAAAAATGTACAAAACAGAAATACTGTATATTAAAACAGAAGTGAGGTAGTGTCTAAAGCTTCAATGTCCATTTAGGAATCAGATGGCAGAGGGAAAGAAGCTGTTCCTGAATCACTGAGTGTGTGCCTTCGGGCTTCTGTACCTCCTACCTAATGGTAGTATTGAGAAAAGGGCATGCCCTGGGTGCTGGAGGTCTTTAATAATGGACACTGCTCCCTAAAGATGTCCTGGGTACTTTGTAGGTTAGTGCCCAAGATGGAGCTGACTAGATTTACAACCTTCTGCAGTTTTTTTCAGTCCTGTGCAGTAGCCCCTCCATATCGGATAGTGACGCAGCCTGTCAGAATGCTTTCACAGTACAACTACAGAAGTTTTTGAGTGTATTTGTTACCAAGATATACCTGTATGTATTAAGTGAATACAGTGGTGACACAACATACAAAGGATATAAAATTAGAACATATACCCATCCAAATAGACATAAATAGCCAGTATGAAGAAACAATGCTTTATAAAGCTGTTACACTAGAACATTGAAAACACACTGAAGAAAGCACTCTCATCTATCTTAGCTGGGTTTTCTTTCCCTTTCATTTTCCTAATCCAATTCTCTGAGCTAAATTTTCAAACAGTGGTAATGGTGGGTGTGGTGGACCACATGATCCGGGACTTCCTGTCAGATCACCGGCAGGTGGTAAGAGTGGGCTCCCTCACCTCTGTCCCTCTGACCCTCGACACAGGAGCCCCTCAGGTCTGTGTACTAAGCCTCCTCCTTTACCCTTTGTATACAAATGACTGTATCACCACCCACACCTCCAATCTACTAATTAAATTTGCTGACACCACTACACTGATTGGCCTAATCCCAGATAATAATGAGACAGCCTACCCTGACACAGGGATGTCAAGAAAACAACCTCTACCTCAATGTCACAAAAACAAAGGAATTGGTTGTGGACTACAGGAGGAATGGAGACAGGCTAACACCTATTGACATCAATGGATCTGGGGTTGAGAAGGTAAACAGCTTTAAGTTCCTCAGCATAAACATTTCCAAGAATCTCATGTGGTCTGTACAACAGCACCTCTTTTACCTCAGATGGTTGAGGAAGTTTGGTATGGGTCCCCAAATCCTAAGAGCTTTCTTTAGGGGCACAATTGAGAGCATCCTGACAGGTTGCATCACTGCCTGGTATGGGAACTGTACTTTCCTCAATCACAGGGCTCTGCAGAGAGTGGTGAGGATAGCCCAGCACATCTGTAGATGTGAACTTTCCACTGTTCAGGAAATTTTCAAAGGCAGGTATGTAAAAATGGGCTGAAGGATCATTGGGAACTCGAGTCACTCCAACCACAGACTGTTCCAGCTGCTACCATCTAAGAAATGGTACCGCAGCATAAAAGTCAGGACCAACAGGTTCCGGGACAGATTCTTCCACAAGACCATCAGACTGATTAACTCACGCTGACACATCTGTATTTCTATGTTATATTAACTGTCCTGTTGTACATACTATTTATTATAAATTACTATAAATTGCACATCGCTCATTTAGATGGAGACGTAACATAATGAGTCTTACTCCTCACGTATATGAAGGATGTAAGTAATAAAGACAATTCAATTCAATTTGGCCCACAATGTTATGAAAAACCAATTAAATTAGTAGTCAAGTGGCTAACTAAACTCTTCTGCCTACAAAAGGTCCATATCCTTCCATTTTCCTCACATGCGTGTGTCTATCTAAATGCTTCTGCCTCCACCACTGCCCCAGGCAGTGTATTCCAGGGACCCATGCATTGGTTAGCTTGCCTTCATACTTCATCTTTTCTCCCTTTGTGGCTTTTTAGTTACCTACTGTTGGTTTTTAAAAGCTTCCCAATCCTCTAACCTCCCACTGATTTTTGCAATAGTATATACCCTCTCCTTTGTTTTTATGCTATCTTTGATTTCCCACGTTACCCACAGTTGCTTCATGCTCCCTTTAGAAGGCATGTGTATGGGACGGAGTTGGATCCAGGATCAGCCATGATGGAATGGCGGAGCAGACTCAAGGGGCTGAATGGCCTAATTCTGACCCTATGTCTTATGGTCTTATGGTTTATCTTTGGAACGTATCTATGCTACATCTTCTGAATTGACCCCAGAAACTCCAGCCATTGCCGCTCTGTTGTCATCACTACTAGTGACCCTTCAAATCAGCTTTGGACAGCTTCTTTCTCATGTCTCTGAAATTCCCTTCATTCCACTATAATACTGATACATCTGATTTTAACTTCACCCTTTCAAACTGCAGGGTGAATTCTATTATATTAATATCACTGGCTGCTAAGGGTTCTTTTACTTTAAGCTCCCAAACCAAATCTGTTTTATTACCATAAAACCCAATCTGGAGTTGTCATCATTCTCCAGTGAGTTCAACCACAAGCTGCTCTAAAAAACTATTTCACAGGCATTCCACATATTCTCTCTCTTGGAATCCAGCACTAAACTGACTTTTCCAATCTAACTGCATATTGAAATTCCCCGTGACTATCACAATGTTGTCCTTATTTCATGCCTTTTTTATCTTCTGTTGTAATTTGTACCCCAAATCCAGTCTACTGTTTGGAGGTCTGTATATAACTCCTTGCAGTTTGTTAACTATCCTCAAGGATTCGATATCTTCTGATGCTATGTCATCTCTTTCTAAGGATTAGATTTCATGTTTAACCAACAGAGCCTCCCTACACGCTCTGTCTGCTTGTCTGTCTTTTCGATACAATGTGTACCCTTGATTTTAAGCTCCCAACTATAATCTTCTTTCAGTCATGACTTAGTGATGCACGTAAGATCATACCTGCCAATCTCTAACTGTACAACAAATTTATCTACCTTTTTTCTTATACTGTGTGCATCCAAATATAACAGCTTCTGTCCTGTGCTCAGCACACTTACACACTTGTCTTTCATTGATTCTGTTATGGCTGTTACTCTATCATGGATTTATTAAGCATGGCTGCAAGAAGATGAATCCGTGGTGGCATATATGTACTTCAATAATAATAAATTCTTTGAAATTTTTAATTTTGCTCCCATGTTCCACTTCCACTCATCCCACTGATTGCATTTTTCCCAATCTTCTGCCTGCCCTTCCTCACAGTCTCACTACACACTGCATCTACTTGTATACCAACTGACCCATCTTCTCCCCTTTCACTCCAGTTTCCATCCTCCTTCCAAATTAGTTTAAATCCTTCCCAGCAACTCTAGCAAACCTGTCTACAAGGATATTGGTCCCCCTTGGTCTTATGATGAGAATGAGAAACTGAAAGAATTTGGTATTGGTAAAAATAAGTAATTGGGAAGTTATTGAGACTGATGTCCGGTAAACCCCAGGGATGTTACGATTCGAGGCGGCACAGTGGAATTACAGAAGTCTCAAAGTTTCAGCATTTTGGGTTTATTCATGACTTCCAGATCAGTATATGGAGTTTGCACTTGTTTGCTATAACTGTATGGATTTTCCTGGTGTGCACCTATTTCTTTCCACAGCCCAAAATACTGTATGTTTTCATAGATGCTCCTGGCCTGCTGAGTTCTTCCAGCATTGTGTGTATGTTCTAATTGTTAACTTAATTGCCATTGGTAAAATACCTCAGCTGATGTTGTTGAATAGAAAAATGAGGGAGCTATTAACGGGCATGTATCATATGATATACTTCAAGAGAAAACAAAGGAAATGCAATTGATGTAATAACTGGCACAGAATCTATGGGCCAAAGAGACTCTTTCTAAGTTGTAAGTAAACATAAAAACAGGAAAGAAAATGGGACTCTTTCAAATACAAGTGGATAATCTCATGTTTTCCAAATATGAAATCTATATCCCAAAGTTAGAAGCGATATGGCCAAAGAGATAACAGTTACATTGGCCATCATATTTAATAATTCAACACACTGCAGAATAATTCCTGCAGATTGAGGGAAGCAAATATGAACTCACTATTTAAGAACGAGGGAAGAGAGAAGATGGGAAACTACTGATCCATTAATAAAACATCAGGAATAGGTGAAATGCTGGAATCTAAAATGCAAGATGCAATAATAGAACTATTAGCAAAGGATAATAGAACTCTCCCAAGTCTAAATGGATTTATGAAAGAGAACCATCTTTGACTACTCTTTTACAATTCTTTGAGGATGTAACTAGTGGAATAGATGGGAGAGAGAATCAACAAATATGGTATATTTATATTTTAAGTAAGAGATCATGCACCTAATTTGGTCAATAAAATTACACTACATGGATAATATTTTGACATGAACTCAAGAATTGTTAACAGACAGAACTCACAATAGGAATAAACAAGTCTTTCTCAGGTTGGCTGGCTGTAATTGGTTGTGTGCTGCAGTAATCAGTGGTAGGTCCTAGCTATCCACATTATTAAATTGGCTGTTGGCCATATGTCATGTTTCAAACTTTATTAATGATACAAAAACTCAGTGGGAGTGTGTATAGAGAAGAAGATATAAAGAGGCTTCAAGGAGTTATTATCAAGTTAAATGAATGGGTACAAAGTTATCAGATTGAATATAATTGGAAAATGTGAGATCATCCACTTGTATTTGAAAGAGGAAAGCAGAGTTTTTTTTTAAATTGGCAGATAATTTCAGGTGAAGATTAATATTAATTTCCATGGAAGGAGTACAATGAGGTAACACTGAACATTTTTGTGACATGATGGATTTACTGTACGAAGTAAAATTTAGTAGTGTTGGCCTGTATTCACTAATATTTAGAAGAATGGGAGACGATCTCATTGAAACATACAGGGCTCCGCATGGTGAGTCCATGGAGGATGCTTTCTCCAGCAGAAGATTTTAAATCCTCATTCAATATCTTCCAGTTTAAGATGGCACTGGTGAAACCCAGTAACTACCTACTGGTGGCAAACAAAACAAAGAATACAACTAAATACTTCATTAATACCACTTTTTCTTGCAGAATTTATGGTAAGTGATCAGTGCAAACAATGGAGAGGTGAGTGAAGATGAGGCTGAGTCAAGAGTCAGAATATGCGGGTGTGAGGTGAAGTTGAGATGAGGATGAGTGAAGTGGAGTAAAGTCGGAGCAGAAGAGAGGCAGTTTTGAGGCCTGTCCACCTAAACTGAGAATGAAGTTTGACTGAACTAAGCACCAGGCTGATTTGGAAAGGTCGGGTAATGGCTGAAACGTGGCAGCAGGGCTCAGGCCCAGAGCGTATCGAAGCAACAGGGCCCAGGTCCCAGTGTGAACAATGATCCGATGTTCTGACGATTCACAGACCAGATGGATTGAAAAGGTCGGATGTTGGCACCATTTCTGCTCGCTGCTTCATGAATTTTACTTAGCTCTGTGCTGAACAGATGCTGAGGCTGGGCCTGCTTCGGGTTCTGTGTCTGAGGCCTCTGTGATGTTTATTTCGCTCTGCACTGAACTGAGTGTGGTGAACTACATATACCTGTCTGGACACGCCCCCTGCTGACTGCTCCTGTGGCTCCTCCCACAGACCCCGGTATAAAGGCGATTGAGGCCTGAGCCCGGCCTCTCTGTCTCCAGGATGTAGTATGGTGGTCAACCACTGCTTGTTCCTTCTTCCAGTCAATAAAAGCCGATATCGCGCCTTTACATCTCAGAGAGAGTTATTGATGGTGCATCACTGAGGCTAAGGTTGAGCTTGTGGTCTGCTTTGGACTTTATTTCTGAGGGCTAATTTTAGCAAAGGTTTAGCATCTGTCCTAAGGTATGTTGCCCAGAATGGCACACAGTACTCCCGTTATCTGAACCAGTATTTTATAAAGGCTCACTGTGACTCCCTCACTTTTATACTGAAAGCCTCACAAAAAAATTCAGGATTTTTAGGCCATTTTCTCAAACATACCCTCCTACTTTTAATGACTGTTTACATATACTCCCAATGATTGTTCTTGTAAACATTTTAGAATATCACTTTCTAGATCATATTACCTTTCCTTTCCTACAAATTAAATATTATTCAAGACCGAGTTTCATATGCCATCTATTTGCCCATTCCAGCGGCCTGGTTATATCTCCTTAGTCTATTTCTGTCCTCTTCAGGGTTCAGTATGCCTCACCCTTGCAAATTTGAGAATTACATACAGTACACACAGGGTCAAATAAATTAATATATACACAATAACCTTTTCCTTAGGCCTCCTGTTTGCTTCCTGTCAGCTTGAACCAGTCTGGCCATTCTCCTCTCACCTATCTCATTAACAATGCCTTTTCACCCACAGGACTGTTACTCACTGGATGTTTTCTTGTTTTTTGCACCATTCTCTGTAAACTCTAGAGACAGTTGTCAGTGAAAATCCCAGGAGATCAGCCTTTTCTGAGATATTCAAAGCACTATATCCGGCACCACAAACAATTCATGGCCCAAGCCACTTAAATCAGGTTTTGTCGCCATTCTGCTGTTCGGTCTGAATAATCCCACTTATTTTTATGCTTTTTACATGCTCATCAACTCCTCTCCCCATCCCCCCCCCCCACCACAAATAGCTCTTCTACAACTAGGAGGTATCCACAACTCATTCTTGAAACACGGGAGGGAACTGAAGCACGTGGAGGAATCCCATGCAGTCACAAAATGTGCAAATTCCATATGGGCAACACTGGCAGTCAGGATCAAACACATGTCTCTAATGATGTGGGGCTTTAGATTTAATAGCTATAACCACCTTGTTACAGACCCCTTCATTCCCTATGCTTCAGTCTTGTTGACAATTTATCAAAAGCATTTTGTAAATTTGTGTTCTGTTATTTCATGGAAAGGTATGATTCATCTTTAACAAAGAATTTCCCTAATCAATCAACTCTTGTTTATGTGATTTCTAATTATGGCCTTGATTATTGTTTTTAGATCTTTCTCTACAACTGAAGTTTTCAAACTAGATTGTAATTACCGGATTTAATCCTTCATCCTTTCTTTGAATTTTGTTCAAATGTACTTTGAACTATGAACCTTGAAATCAAGCATGTAAAATTTGCAATTTTCCAACACCACTGAGCTAACAGATGTCTGGAAAATTATGATTAAGCCTTTGCAATTTTTTTCCCTTCTCTCAGCAGCTAGGATTTATCCCATTAGGTTCAGTGATATATTTGCTTTAACTGCTTCAATAATACAACAAAATATGCCAGAAGCACTCAGCAAATCAGGCAACATCAGAGGGCAAAGAAACAGAGTGACCTTTCATATAACCAACCTGACCTTAGAACATTGAACATAGAAATCTGCAGCACATTACAGGCTGCTCGGCCCATGATGTTCTGCCAACCATGGAACTACTCTAGAAACTGCCTAGAATTTCCCTACTGCATAGTTCTCTATTTTCCTATTCCTTGTACTTCTCTGTTGCAGTTTTCAAATGTTAAGGGCAAAAAAGATAAGATTTGTAGCAGATGAAGCTGCTTCACTGTTCAGTAGGTTCATGGATGAACTTCTCTGTTATGTTCATCTTCTGTGTTGATTCACATACTGTATCACAAATCGGTGTCCAACAATCCATTGAAAATGGATTAAGCAATCATTCTCTAGTGTAGAAAATTCTAACAAATTCAAAGCCAACTTGGTAAAGTAATTTCTCGTCATCCCAGAACTAAATTGCCAACCACTCATCCTGAGGCAGCTTCACTTCATCACTAAGCTCCAATAGCTTGGAAGTCAATCCTGCTTATCACTCCCCAGAGAACAACAGCTTTATCTCAAGAAGCACTCTAGTAAATCATCTGCACACTGTCTATATGGCAACTATATGTACTTTAAATTCATATACCTGAAATGCATATAGTTCTTCCAGTATAAAGAGCAGTTAGAAACATAGAAACAGAAAACCTACAGCACACTACTGGCCCTTTGGCCCACAATGCTTTGCCGAACATGTACTTACCTAGCGTTACCCATAGCCCTCTATTTTTCTAAGCTCCAAGTATCTATCCAGGAGTCTCTTAAAAGACTCTATTGTATCCGCCTCCACCACTGTCACCGACAGCCCATTCCAAGCACTCACCACTTCCTGTATAAAAAACTTTACCCCTGACATCTCCTCTGTACCTACTTCCAAGCACCTTAAACTGTGCCCTCTCGTGTTAGCCATTTCAGCCCTGGGAAAAAGCCTCTGACTATCCACACAATCAATGCCTCTCATCATCTTATACACCTCTATCAGGTCACCTCTCATCCTCCATCGCTCCAAGGACTGTGACTGATCAACTATGATTACATTGAATGTTGGGGCAAGCTAGAGGGGTGAGATGGCTTACTCCTGCTCCTATTTCCTCATTCTATGATAAAAGCCTTAAGCAGCTGAATCAAGGCTCCCAAACCCCTGTATTTCTATATCTTTGCTGTACAGACTAAGAAACCATTCGCCTTCCTCAATGATTGCTGTATCTGCATGACAGCATTCTGTGGCTTCCATACATCAAAACATTGAGTGCATTTTAAAATGTACTTCATTGTCTATGAAGCCCTTTGGGCTTCAGTGAGATCATGAAAAGCATTACATAAGTGCATGTCTTTTACTTTCTGCAAGCTGTCAGGAGTAAATAGAATTTGATGTATTACCATCGTTCTCAAGCCATGAAGCATATCATCTGGCCATCAATAATCAATTCACTGTGTATTTCAAACAGAATATTTGTTAATTTGCTCATCAAAACATATCCATAATTCTTCACTGTACATTGTATCTCTTAATTATTAACTCTTTCTTACTATGAAACAAGGGCAGAACACAGTTGTCTTGGAATCTAGATCTCCATATATCTGGATCTCCATTTTATTTCAGTACCATGGACTTACAAATCTAGTGAAATTCTTTGGCTATGTATTAATTGGAATAGATTGAGGAGCACTTTTGAAAGAGTTTAAGAGGTGCCATGCAAAAGACTATGGTGCAAAATAGGAGTTCATGTTGCTGAGCATGATGTCTTAATATGGATAGTGTTTTTTTAACCAGCA
Organism: Hypanus sabinus; assembly: GCF_030144855.1. Lineage (NCBI taxonomy): Eukaryota > Metazoa > Chordata > Chondrichthyes > Myliobatiformes > Dasyatidae > Hypanus > Hypanus sabinus. The sequence continues at coordinate 152,539,941 of NC_082706.1, forward strand.
GGAAACAGTGTGTCGAAACATGGCATCATTTTCAACCTGGAAACTTGTAAATTGTGGAGTGTTGCAGTGATCAGTGCTGGGACTGCAGGTGTTTCCAACAGATATTAATGATTTAGAGGATGGAAAGAATCACTTCAGCCAAAATTCTGGATAATACATAAACAGGTGGGAAGGCAAGCTGTGAGGTAGATTATGTTGGCAAATGGGGTGAAATGTGGAAAATGTGAATCTGTCCACTTTGGAGGGAGGAATGATAACACAGATTATTAGTTAAATGGGAAAAAAAAGCTGCAGAAAAGTGAAGGGTATCTTATATGAAATATAGAAAGCAAGCAGCAGATAATTGGGAAGCTGAATAAAATGCTGACTTTTACTGAAAAAGGAAATCAAAAAATAAAAGTAAGTAAGTCTACCATTGTACAAGGCATGATTAAGGCCACATCAAGAAAACTGTGAACAGTTTTGATTTGCTATACTTATTAAAAAAAATGTTATTATTGAGACAGTTCTGAGATGGTTCACATTGGGCAAACCTGGAGATTTCTCATGTGGAAAATTTGAAGCAAGTCCGTATATACTCATTGAAACTCAGGCAATTCTTAATACAACGTATGACTTTTTGGGTAACTACTGGAAGATGTTTCTGTTTATTCAAATGTCTAGGAGGAGACTACATACTCTCAGAATATGGGCATATTATTTTAAGGCTGCAATGTAGAACAATTTTAATTCTCAGAGGGTTATTAGTCTACTGAATCTCTTGCCCCAAAATCTACATTCAAAAATTGATATGGACTTTTAATCAATAAGGAAACCAGGGGAGAGAAGTGAAAAGCAGATTTGAGGAGATCTATACAAGCCAACGATCTTATTGAATAATCAACTAGAGTCCAGTGACTTCCTTTCACCTCCATTATGCTCTTGTCCCACTCAGTTCTTCTGGCAGTGTATTTTTTGCTTTGTCCCCAATGGGCTCTTCCTGGTCCTTCTTGATATGGCTCTAATGGAATATGGAGTGCCAATCATAGCTACTATGATGAAGTGCCCTTAGAGGTTGGTCATGGTTAGATCAACTTCTGCCTAAACAAGGACCTTCTGCAAGGTCTACAGTGGATGTAATTTTATTGGCTCTCCACTTGGCCTTGGTTTTCCAGGACAAAAGTAATACCTATGTCAGGCTGCTGTTTATTGACTACAGCTCACTGTTAAACACAATCATATCCTTAGTTCTAATTAATAAGTGCCAAAACCTGGGCCTCAGTTCCTTCCTCTGCAAATGGATCCTTGACGTCCTCACTACAAGACCACAGTCTGTGCAGATTGGAAAGAACATCTCCTCCTTGGTAACAATCAACACCGTACAAGTCAAGGATATGTGCTTAGCCCACTGCTCAAATGTCTACAGGAAATCTGATAATAAAGATTGAATCTTTAAACACTCAGTAGATTAGGATATACAGCACCTGTGGAAAGAGAGGTGTGCATTGCCTGGGAATGTCTGTCATAGGACATTTCATGACAATCAGGTTTTAATAACCTCATTCTGTTAAGTCTTATTACTTGTATCCTTTGAATTGATCCTAACCCACTTCAATAAAACAAACCCCTCCACTACCCATTAATTTCAGACCCTGACCCTGATTGCTTCAGACTCTGACTACCAACTTCTTAATCACTTTCACCTCTGAGCTTCCTACTTCTCCTAACATGAGGCTCTAATGTTCCGACTGGCTGCTGATCTACCACCGTTGAAGAGCCACCATTTCTCAGCCCCCATACCAGTATCTGACCAGTTATCACTGCCTGCCTTCCCAGTTACTGTTTGGGCTTCTAATGTCCAAACAGCCAACACCAACACCCCTACCTCTGATCCCAGTTTCAGTGTCCACATTTTCCTTATGCACTATTTTATGCCTATACTTGATACACTGTATTATATGAAGATTATTCTTTAAAATACAAATAAATTTACAAACCAGAACTCCAGTTTGAATCTTTTCTTGATACAACTATAAATTGCAAATTCAGATACATTTTTCAATAATTTCTGAAATAGTTTAGTCTTATGACAGGAAAGCGGAATTATATGCTGATTACATACATACGAGGGGTGATTGATAAGTTCATGGCCTAAGGTAGAAGTAGTCAATTTTACAAAACCTAGCACATTTATTTTTCAACATAGTCCCCTCCTACATTTACACACTGAGTCCAGCGGTCGTGGAGCATATGGATCTTGGACCTCCAGAAAGTGTCCACAGATTGATAAGTTTGTGGCCTAAGGTAGAAGGAGATGAGTTATACAGCTCTCGTTACATGCACATGCAGGTCAACTCTTTGAATGATTATGCAGAAAGTTTGAAGTTAATAACTCATCTCCTTCTTCAAATGTTTGTACCTTAGGCCATGAGCTTATCAATCACCCCTGCTGTGGATACTTTCTGGAGTTCCAAGATCCATATGCTACACGACCGCTGGACTAAGTATGTAAATCATCGTGGTTTCCATGCCATTAGAATCAGTTGGTTGACTTGTGAAATATCGTGTGCTTCTTGGAGTGCAACATCAAGTACATGTTAAACAAATACATGCACAGGCATCTTTGCTCTGTGGAAACGGAACAAAGTCCATCATCCTCGACCTTGAGGGCTAGCCACGACGACTAAGTATGTACATGTAGGAGGGGACTATGTTGAAAAATAAATCTGTTAGGTTTTCTTAAATTGACTCCTTCTACCTTAGGTCATGAACATATCAATCACCCCTTGTATTCTTCTGTTCTGTCCTTGTGTTTATATCCATAGAAATCATAAAATTCATAACTAAATTTATAACAATTTTACCATACAAAATTACTATAAGAATTCTTATTGGTTTGTCTACATAGATCTATTTCTACCTATCAAATTAAAGTATTTTTCACAAACATTGAGAATGAATGTCAGAAATTGAATAACTATGGACCTTTTCTGTAAAACATGTTTTAGTAGATTGGCAACCTGATAATGTAAATCTGCCTGCTATTCAGTGGTTCACCTCACTAATATTAATTTTAGCGGAGCAATTTTAAGTTTTGTTTGCTTCCTTTCTTATTTGCTCACCCCCACTTTAACTTTGTTTCTTTTAAAAACAAAGTTTATTTGTTTATTTCACTTGCTACTGAATCCTCAGCATTTTCTACACTGTTGATATTGGGCTAGATATTTGAACATGTGTAAAATGTGTGCTAAATAGAGCTGTGTCGGGGGCATGCCAATTTTAGGCTAGGCCCTGATTTTCTATTGGTGATGAAACCCAAGACATTGTGTAGGGTTGCAAGGGCCTCAAATACACAAAAGCTTCTTATCTGAATATTTAATTTTATAAGAGTTGAGAGAATGGAAGATACACTGGAATATGTATAGATTGAAGGTCCACTGAGGAGATGATTGGGGTGGGAATAGTCTAAATATGGGAAAAGGGTTGCGGAGATTGGGGAAAATTAGGAGGAATATTGTGGATGACAGTGAAAAGATCCCGGGGATAATTGGAAGCTTTGGTAAAGGGCAGGGGAGATAGGTTATCAGAGGCGGAATTTGGGGAAAAGATGTTAGTGCTAAAGTTAGATGAATAGATAGGAATTGGTTACAGGACTGGGGAGAGAAACAGGAAGACTTTTAGAGAAACACACACAAAATGCTGGAGGAACTCAGCAGGCCAGGCAGCGTCTATGGAAATAAAGTACTGTCAATGTTTTGGGCGAAACCCTTTGGCAGAACTGGAGAAAAAAAAAGCTGAGGATTAGATTTGAAAGGTGGAGCAGGAGAGAGAGAAACACCAGCTGATAGGTGAAACTTGAAGGGGGAGGTAGGAGCTAGGAAGTTGATTGGTGAAAGTAACAGAAGGCCATTGAAGAAAGCAAGAAAAGAGGTGGGGGGGCTCCAGAGGGAAACGATGGGTGGGCAAGGAGATAACATGAGAGAGGGACAAGTGATGGGACATGGTGAAGCAGGAGGAGACATTACTGTAAGTTTGAGAAATCAATGTTCATGCCATCAGGTTAGATGCTACCCAAATGGAATATAAGCTGTTGTTCCTCCAACCTAAGTGAGGCTTTATCCTGACTGTGGAGGAGGCCATGGATGGACATATCGGATTGGGAATGGGAAGTGGAATTAAAATGGGTGGCTACTGGGAGATCCTGCTTGTTCTGGTGAATGGAGGTAGATGCTTGGCAAATCGGTCTCCTATTCTATGTCGGGTCTCACTGATACACGAGAGGCCAGACCGGGAGCACTGAACACAGTATATGACACCAACCGACTCATAGGTGAACCGTTGCCTCACCTGGAAGGACTGTTTGGGACCCTGAATGGTAGTGAGGAAGGAGGTGTAGGGACAAGTGTAGCTCTTGTTCTGCTTGCAATGAGTGAGATCAGTGTGGAGGGACAAGTGGACAAGGGAGTCACATAGGGAGCAATCCCTGCGGAAAGTAGAAAGTTGGGGGGGGGGGAAGATGTGTTTGGTAGTGGGATCCAGTTGGAGGTGGTGGAAGTTACAGAGAATTATATGCTGGATGTGGAGGCCAGTGGGGCGGTAGGTGAAGATAAGAGGAACCCTATCCCTGGTAAGAGCAGATGTGAGTGAAATGGAAGAGATGCGGTTGAGGACAGTGTTGATGGTGGAGGAAGGGAAGCCACTTTCTTTGAAAAAGGAGGACATCTCCTTTGTTCTAGAATGAAAAAGCTCATCTTGAGAGCAGATATGGCGGGGACAGAGGAATTGAGAGAAGGGGATGGTGTTTTCACAAGTAGCAGGGTGGGATGAGGTACAGTCCAGGTAGCTGTGAGAGTTTGTTGGTTTATAATAGACATTGGTGGATAAGCTGTCTCTGGAGATAGAGACAGTGAGATTGAGAAAAGGAAGGGAAGTGTCAGAAATGGACCACAGGTGAATTTGAGGTTGGGGTGGAAGTTGGAGGCAAGGTGAATGAAATCAACAAAGTCAGCATGGGTGCAGAAAGCAGCACCAATGCAGTCATCGATGTAGCGCAGGAAAAGTGCGGGATGAAATTGATGAGTTCAGTGCATGTGCAGAAAGCAGCACCAATGCAGTCGTTGATGTAGCACAGGAAATGTGCAGTCAGAGAGGTAGTTTGGGGAATAGGGTTAGGAGATGGTATCAGGTAGATACTGTTGGGGACTGATGTAATTTGCTGTGAATAGAGGGGAATAATCATTGGAGGGATGAAGTAGGAACCTACCCAAAGGATAATCAATATCCCAGATTCCTTGTTATAAGTCTGGGTCCTTTAAGTAATGATACAGACCTGCTTAATGTTCATAGCCCATGGTGCTGGAATGTGTAGTGGGTTATAACAATCAAAAACTGTACATCTTCTGACCTCATTATCCATGCCAGACAGATTACATACATGTCCAAGAGATGGGAGAACTCAGAGTGAAATCTGAAAATGTGCTACAGTGTAATTGCTTTTTTGAGGGAACTGTCTCTCTCTCTCTCTCTCCCCCCCCCACCCCACACACACACAGAAAGATGTGGTGCTGTTTTATGAGTTTGTGTTTGTGGATTTTGCTTTCACTTGTGAGCTACTCAAGCTTATCATTTATTATTGATGAACTTATTTTCATTTTCTGAGACAAGACTTACGATTGAATTTCCATAATCCTGTTGCAGTAGAACACGTGTTTTTAATGATGATGATGGAACTTTTGCACTGCTGTGGACTAGTTAACAATAGTCTTTTTTTTCCACTAATAACTTGTTTTGCACAGCCTTTTCCTTACTGTGTGGTATAAGATAGGAAAGATACTAGCATGGATAGATTATTGGCTGATTGGCAGGAGACACTGGGAATAAATAGAAACACTTCTGACTGGCAGAATCAGCTGGGGGTTTGCAGAGTTCTGTATTGGGACTGCTTCTTTGTACATTACATGTCAATAACTGGGATGATGGAATTGGAGACTTTGTGGCCAGCTTATTGAATGATATGAAGATAGGTGGAAGGGCAGGTACTGTTGAGGAAGCAGGGATTCTACAGAAGGACTTAGACAGATTGGGTTGTAGGCTATCTGGTTGTAGTCTCACCCAACTTCAGCTGAAAAAAGCCTGCTTGCATTTAACCAACCTATATCCCTCATAATTTTGTAAATTTATGTCAAATCTCCTCTCAATTTCCTACATTCTAAAGATAACTGTCCTAATCTAGTCAATCTTTTCTTATAACGCAGGTATTCTAGACCCGGCAACTTCCTTGTAAATTTTCCCTGTACTCTTTCAATCTTGTTTACATCTTTCCTATAGGTAAGTGACCAAAACTGCACAAAATACTCCAAATTAGGCCTCATCCACACCCTATACAACTTCAACATGACATCCCATCTCCTATACTCAATACGTTTATTTATGAAGGCCAATGTGCCAAAAGCTTTCTTTACATCCCCATCTACCTGGGACACCACTTTCAATGAATTATGGGATCCCTTTGTTCTAACACACTCCTCAGTGCCCTACCATTTACTGTGTAAGACCTACCCTGCACTTGTCTAAATTAAATTCCATCTGCTATTTTTCAGCCCACTTTTTCTTGGTTGAGGCAGACCTCTCTGCAAGCCATAATAGGCTTCCTCACTATCCACACAACCCCAAACATGGTGTCATCCACAAATTTGCTGACCTAGTTAACCACATTATCACCCAGAACATTGATACAAATGACAAGCAGCAAAGGATTCAGCTCCGATCCCTGCGGCACCACACCAGTCACAGGCCAACAGTCAGTGAGGCAACCCTCTACTACCACTCTCTGGCTTCTCCTCCAAAGCCAATGTTTAATCCAATTTTTTACCTATTTCTGAATGCCAAGCAACTGCAGCTTCTTGACAAGCCTTTCATACAGGACCTTGTCAAGTGCTTTACTAAAATCCATGTAGACCACAGCCACTGCCTTGCCTTCATCCACTGTCCTGGTAACTTCTTTGAAAACTGACTTACCACACATGAAGCCATGCTATCATTAATCAGACCACATCTATCCAAATAGTTATATATCTGTTCCCTTAGAATACCTTCTACAACTCTCCCACAACTGATAACAGGCTCAGTTGTGTCCTGATTTATGTTTAGAGCCTTTTTTAAACAGTGAAACAACATTGGCTGTCCTCCAATCCTTTGGTATCTCCCCTGTCACTAAGGATGCTTTAAATATCTCTGCTAGGGCCCCTGTAATTTCAGTATTTGCCTCCCATAGGGGCTGAGGGAACACCTTGTCAGGCCCTGGGGATTTATCCACATGATTTGTTTCAGGATAGCAAACAGCTCCTCCTTTGTAATCTGTACAGGGTCCATGAAGTTGAAGCCGCTTTGCCTCACTTCTATAGCCTCTGTGTCAATCTCCTGAGTAAATACAGCTGCAAAGAATTCATTTAAGATCTCCCCATCTGTTTCAGCTCCACACATGGATTATATTTCTGGTCTTCCAGAGGACCAATTCTGTCCCTTGCAATCCTTTTGCTCTTAACGTATCTGTAGAATCCCTTAGGATTCTCCTTTACCTTGTCTGCTGGAGCAACTTCCTGCTTTATTATAGTCTTCTGCATTCCTTTTATAAGTGTTCTTTAGCATTTCCTATATTACATAAGCACCTCATTTGTTCCTACTTGCCTTCTTTTAGTCTTTCTGATTTCTTTCTTAAGGGCAAGTGGAAAGAAGTTGCCTTTATTTCGACCAGGAGTGGCTGCTGCGATCAAACATGCAGCCATCTTACTGGAAGACCACTGCATCACCACCTGCTTGCAAACAAAAAACTAAATTGCCTTTTCTCTATTCCAGTCCGAGCTAGATTTTTGCAGAGTCAGAGAATCTAGGCATACAAAAACTATTAAATCTGAAGTGTTGCACATTTGGAGATTATATTTGAAGAGACAATTTAGTGTTGATGGCAAGACCCTTGGGGTCAAAGCTCATAGCTCCTTGAATGTGGCTACACAGGTTGACAGGATAGTAAAGAAGACATATGTGGCATATTTACCTTATTCAACATTTTGTGATTTTATTAGTCCAGGAACTGAGTTCTTCAAGAATTGGTGATTTTTGATGCCGCTTTATAAAGCTCTGGCAGTCTGGCCACCTCATTGTAAGGAGTATGGTAAAAAATGCAAGAGGTCTACCAGGATGCTGCCTAGATTAGAAGGCATGTTCAAAAAGAAGAGGCTGGACAAATTTGGGTTGTTTTCTCTTCTGTGACAGAGGCTAAGGGGAAAATGATACAGGTTTATAAGATTACGAGTGGCATACATACAGTATTTTTTTTCCGAGGGCTGAAATGTCTAATACTAGAGGGCATGCATTTAAGGTGAAGGGGAGTAAGTGCAAAGGAGATAGGTGTGGTAAGTTTAACTTACACAGATAGTGGTGGGTGCCTGTAATGAGTTGCCTGGGTGATGGGGGCAAACGTGATTGGGGGTCTAAGAGGCTTTTAGATTGGCACATGAATGTGAGTGAAATGGAGGGATATGACATTGTGTAGGCAGAAGTGATAAGTTTAGTGGACATCCAAATACTAATTTAATTAGTCAAGCACAACATTGTGGGCCAAAGGGGCTATGCTGTACTGTTATATAGTATATTGTAAAAACAATCCCTTTAGCCCAACTGATCCATGTCAACCAATGCATCTACTTGAGCTGGTCTCATTTGGCTATGTTTGCCTCTCAAACTTTCCTATTCATATACCTATCCAAATACTTTTTAAACGTTGTAATTGTATCCTCATCTGGCCCCATAGCCATAAACTTCTACATGGAAACCCTGCCCCTTGTATCTTCTTTAAATGTTTGTCCTCTTACCCTAATCCCATGCCATCTAGTTTTAGACTCCCGTACCCTGGAGAAAGAGCCTTCAATCTACAATATTAACTTTACTTCTCTTTGCACATATGCTGCTTGGGTATTTTCAACACCTACTGTTTTTTATTTCATTATGTTCAGCCTTTATTTCATTATGCTCTTCATTTCCTATTTTTCTACTTGAAGAATAGACTTTACTACACTGTCCTCCTTATCTTTGATTTTTCTTTGTACTTATATTTAGTCTGTTTTCTTTTGCTGAGTGTATTATTGAAGCTCGGAATTTCTCCAGCAGCAGTTCTGTGGGTGAAAACACCTTGTTATTGAGAGACGTCAGAGGAGAATGGCCAGACTGGTTCAAGCTGACAGGAAGCTGAAATAATCACATGTTACAACAGTGGTGTGCAGAAGAGATCTTTGGATACACAACGCATTGAACCTTGAAGTGGATGGGCTACAGCCGCAGAAGTTCCTGGACATTAGCCTCTTTATTAGGGGTGAGTAGGGAAAAAAAATGATCAAATGGCAGAGCAAACTCAGTCTGTTAAATGGCCTAATTCTACTCCCATGTCTTATGGTCTAATAAAGTGGCCACTAAGTGTAGAATCAGAAAATGCTACGCCATTCAAAATAGAAAGGAAATGTAATTATAAATTTTGATCACAAACTGATTTTGCAAATTAAGGCGATCCTTAAGGTAGCTTTCCATTGAACATGTGGAGCATAAGTGCAATATTGTTGTAAGTAAATGCTCACAGCTCCACAGCCAAGTGATTTTCAGAAAATTAAAGATGGTAAATATATGTACAAAAGATAATAAAATAATTCATCATGTGTGAAAGATGCTGACATCCTTTATAATATTTGTTTTGGGATTTGCCAAAGCCTTTTAAATGGAATAAATTGGTACTTAAGAAAAAATACATACTGATATTGTGGTTTTCAGATTGTTCCAAAGCACCTTCCAGATAATGAACTGTTTTAGAGGTCCAGTCTCTGGGGCAATGTGAGAAAACAGGAAATTACTTTGGGTACAGCAACCTCCCAAACACCGATTTGAGGTAATATTCCAATAATCTGTTTTACTACTGCTGACTGAGGGATAAATGTTGGCAAAAACACAAAGATAACTTCTGTTGTCTCCTTTCAAATACTCCCCCTAGATCTTTTATGCTCGCCAGACAGGACATAAAATTGACTTAATGTCTCTGTTGAAAGATGGAAGGATTCCTTTGGTGTCAACTTAGTGAGTACATGCTCTTCTGAAATATGCTTAAAAATATCAACTTCATGAAAAATGTCCAACTATTTCACAGGTAAAACATTTTGTTAATGCAGGTTATTCTTTGCAAATACTTCTGTTATGGAAAATGACACCTATCATAACAGAAAATTATATTCTGGTAGCAGCATTCGGTAAACATTTAAAGAATTGGAAAAAAAAAGAAGTCTTAAGTAAAGAAAGGAAGCAATGTTTTCAGCAAGTAAGTTAGCATCTGGGAAAAGGAAAGAGATTATTAATGTATTGGATATAAACATTCATTGATCCCTTTTTTCTTCACAAATCTAGTCTGATCACCTCTGTAATTTTACTGCATTTTGTTTTGCTAAATCTAAAACAAATACATTAATGAAAATGTATTTTTAGAACCTTTTTAATTTTGCTTATCACTCTGTGAGGAGAGCAAAAAATATTATCTTACAAAATAAATTTACCAGCATGACCAATTTAGTTAACAGGAAATACATCTTCTTGACATAGGTAAATTAAGATATCATTAAATATTTGCTGAAATCACTTAAATTTAACACACAGACAAGTTGTAATCAGTCACTTTGCCTATATAAATGCACACATTCTATTTTCCTGGTGGCCATAAAAGGCAGAAGTTATAACTATGAAGACATTTTAATGAAGCTCAGCTTAATATTTTAATACGATTGTACATCAACTTCAAGATTGAACCTTGCTGGCACCAAAACAGTGACAGTTACATTTGGGAATGTCAAAGGCTCGATGAAACATTATTAAAGGAGCTGACAAAGCAAGTGACTGCAGGATGTTTGAAAAAACCATTGGAACAAACAAAATACAAATGAGACAAAAAGATAATTGATAAAAAGAGATAAGAAGCCCAAGAACACAGCCCCAAAAATTTATTAATAACATACTGAATGTGTCCTGTTTGCCACCCAAATTGCCATTCATCCAATCCTAACACCTTTAGATCCAGAAGGATGGCCTCGCAGGCGATACAGTCCTAGAACCAAACAGTGAAGTCTTGACATAACTTTCTTGTAAGTAGAAAATTATTCCCTCCAGTGAACTTCCTTCCATTTATAGGAGCGGGTGCAGAAAGAAGGACTGGAAGATCACTGGGGACACCAGTCACCCCAAACATAAACTGCTTCAGCTGCTTCTGTCTGGCAAACGCTACCGCAGCGTTAAAGCCAGGACCAGCAGGCTGCGGGACGGCTTCTTTCTACAAGCCATTAGACTTTTAAATTCACATATCTGTACATTGCAACGGAGTCATAATGCAAAAATGTTTACTCCCTTGCTTTGTGGGATGGATGTAAGATTTAAATAAATTCTAAATGAATATGCTGAAGCTCTGCCAATAAATCTCCCAGGAAATCTTTGACAGCTAATGCAGTTCTGCCCCTCTACCACAGTTTATTTTGAATGTGCATTAAGTATATTTCAAACTGAAATAATCAACTTATAACCTTCAAAGTAACAAAATAAAGTGTTAACCAAAACAATAACAACTAAAAACATCTTGGATAAAGTCCTCAGCATTCTAACGTGGGAGGGTGAGCAGCCAGAGGTCATGGTCCAAACAGGTACTAATGACATAGATAGGAAGAATAATGAGGTTCTGCAAAGTGAGTTCACGGAGTTGGGTGCTATGTTAAATGGCAGGCCCTCCACGGCTGTGATCTCAGGATGGTTACCCATGCCATGAACTAGTGAGGCCAAAACAAGGAAAGTTATACATTTTGACAGATGGCTAAGAATTTGGTGTAGGAGGGAGGGTGTCAGATTTTGGATTGTTGGGCTCTCTTCCAAGTAATGTAGGACTTGTACAGAAGAAAGAGTTTACTCCTGATCCGGAGGGGGACTAATATCCTAGCCGGAATGTTTACTAGTGCTGTATGAAGTGTGTGGAGGGGGGGTGGTGTTTAAAATAGAGTTACAGTGGGGTAGGAATCAGAGTGCTAGAACAAAGAGTTGACAGGTTGTGGAAACAGATGTTGCTAAGATCTCAGACAAAGTCAGTCAGAAATCATAAGGTTGAGCATGGTAGGACTAATGTCCTGAGCTAACGGTCAGTGAGGACAGATTGGAGAACGAGTCTCGTGAAGATTTATGGGTGGAACTGAGGATTAAGAAAGGTATGACCACATTAATGGGGCTTTATTATGCACTACCCAACAGTCCACACGATTTAAAGGAACAAATTTATAGAGAGATCGCTGACTGTTGCAAGAAATATAAGGTTGTTATAGAAAGTGACATATTGATAGGGACATCCATACTGTAAAAGGACTAGTTGGGATGGACTTTGTCAAATGTGATCAGGAAAGCTTTTTCTATCAGTATGTAAAAGTCCTAATGAGAAAGTGTGGCAAAAGTTTGTGTCGGGGAACTCTTTGTAACTACTGATATATTTCTATTTGTTTCCAAATAAATATGGAAAAAGATAGTTCTGATCCTCGGGTTGAGATTCTAAATTGGAGAAAGGGCATTCTGATTGTATCAGAAAGGATCTGGTAAGTGTGGATTGGGACAGGCTGATTTCTGGCAAAGATGTACTTGGTAAGTGGGAGGCCCTCAAAATTGAACTTTTGAGAGTACAAAGTTTGTATGTTCCTACCAGAATAAAAGGTAATGATAACAGGTTTACAGAACCTTATTGTTCAAGAGATAGTGAGGCCCTAGTTAGAAAAAAAAAGGAGGTGCATAGCAGGAGTAGGCAGGTAGGAACAAATGTGTTACTTATGGAGTACAAGAAATGCAAGAGAACACTTAAGAAAGCAATCAGGAGGCCTAAATGTATGCATGAGGTTGTCTGAAAAGACAAGGTAAAGGAATTCTATGGATATGTTAAGAGCAAAAGGATTGCAAGTGATAAAATTTGTTCTCTGGAAGATCAGGATGGTATCTTATCTGTGGAACTAAAAGAGATGGAGGAGGTCGTAAATGGATTTTTTGCATCTTTATTTACTCAGGGGACTGTCACAGAGTTTATAGAAGTGAGGTCATGGACCCTTACAGATTGCAGAGGAGGAGCCATTTGCTGTCTTGAGGCAAATTAGGGTGGATTAATCCCCCAGGCCTGGTAAGGTGTTCCCTGGGACCCTGTGGGAGGAAAGTGCCAAACTTACAGGGGCACCAATGGAGATATTCAAGTTATCCTTAACAGCAGATAAGGTATCGGAGAATTGGAGGATTGCTAATGTTGTTCTGTTGTTTAAGAAAGACTTTAAAATAAACCAGGAAATTACAGGCCGATGAGCTTGGCATTGGTAATGGGAGAGGTATTGGAATGTATTCTAAGGGACTGGATATAAAGATACTTGGATAGACACGGACTGATTAGGGATAGTCACCACGGCTTTGTATATCGTAGGTCATGTCTATCCAATCTTCTAGAATTTTTCAAGGAACTTACCAGGAATGTTGATGTAGACAAGGCAGTGAATGTTGCCTACATGGATTTTAGCAAGGCCTTTCAAAAGATCCCACATAGGAGATTGATCAAGACAGTTCAGTCTCTCAACATTCAAAATGAGGTAGTAAATTGGAATAGACTTTGGCTTTGTGGGAGAAGCCAGAGAGTGGTAGTAGGTAGTTGCTTCTATGAATGGAGGCCTGTGACTAGTGGAGTACCACAGGGATCAGTGCTGGGTCCGTTTTATGTATCTATAACAATGAACTAGGGGACATAACCTCAAGATTCGGGGGAGTAGATTTAGGGCAGAGATGAGGATGAACTGCTTTTTCCCAGAGAGTGGTGAATTTATGGAATTCTCTGCCCAAAGAAGCAGTGGAGGTTACCTTGGTAAATAAATTTAAGACAAGGTTGGATAGATTTTTGCATAGTAAGGAAATTAAGGTTTTAGGGGAAATTAGCAGGTAGGTGGAGATGAGTCCATGGCCAGATCAGCCATAATCTTATTGAAAGGCAGAGCAGGCTCAAAGGGCCAGATGTTCTACTCCTGCTCCTATTTCTTACATCGTTTTATTTCTTAAGTATCTGGATGATAACAAGGTTAACTGGAACAGCAAATTTGGAGATGACACCAACATTGGGAGTATAGTGGACAGTGAGGAAGACTATCAGAGCTTGCAGTGGGATATGGGCCAGATGGAAGAATGGATTGAAAAATGGCAGATGGAATTTGTTGCAGACAAGTGCGAGGTTTTGCACATCAGTAGGACCAACCAGGATACGTCTTACACAGTGAACAGTAGGGCACTGAGGAATGCGGTAGAACAAAGGGATCTGGCAGTTCAGGTCTATAACTCATTGAAAGTGGTGGCACAGGTAGGTAGGTTCATAAAGAAAGCTTTTGGCATACTGGCCTTTGTAAATCAAAGCATTGAGTACGGGAGATGGGATGTCATGTTGAAGTTATACAAGACATCGGTGAGATCTAATGTGGAGTTGTGTATGCAGCTTTGGTCACCTACCTACAAGAAAGATGCAGAAAAGACTAAAAGAGTAAAGAGAAAAGTTACAAGGATATTGCTGACTTAAGTTATAGGGAAAGATTGAATAGGTTAGGACTTTATTCAGTGGAACGTAGAAGATTGAGGGGAGTTTTAAGAGAGGTGTACAAAATTATGAGGGGCATAGATAGGGTAAATGGAAGCAGGCTTTTTCCACTGAGTTTCAGTGGGAGTACAACTAAAAGTCAAGGGTAAAGGGTGAAAGGCAAAAAGTTTAAGGGGAACATGAGAGGAAATTTCTTCACTCAGAGGGCTGTGAAAGTGTGGAATGAGCTCCCAGTGCAAGTGGTGAATGCAAGCTTGATTTCAATGCTTAAGGCAAGTTTGGATAGGTACATGGATGGTAGGGTATGGGTAACTATGGTTCAGGTGCATGTCAATGAGAGTCAGCAGTTTAAATATTCCGGCATAGATGAGATGGACCGAAGGTCCTGTTTCTTGGCTGAACTTTTCTATGACTTTAAAAGTAATAACGTTGACCTTGACTCAGCAGCAGTATCCCTGTTCAACTGAATGGAGCTGCACATTCTTCCCTGGGTTTAACCTGGTACAAGATTCCAGACCAGATTCCCTTGCAAAATTGATGGCAAAACCAAATTATACCAAAGTAAGTGATAACCAAAAACTACATTTTTCTAATTGGGATAGATGATATGCTATAATCATGATTTCCAAATACATTTGGGCTATAAATTTATTAGCCAATGAAAAGATGCACAGAAATTGCACTCCATGTGTCTAATGCCAGCTTGAAATGATTTTGTTAGTTCCGACATTCACATTCTGAACTTGTGCAAATACTTATGCACTTTGCAGGCATTGATAATGATGTTTTCTTATTGACTGCCTGGATATCTAAAAATCATTGGAACACAGAGATCACCTAATTTGCCATGTTGCATTCAGTGCCTGCAAAGTGGACTACTCAACTTTGGTGAAGCTACATGCCTATTGGATGACATGTTTTTAGAACACCTCCACTTAGTCTGGAAGGGTGATCTTGAGATGCAGTTACATTGACTTTAATTCCCCTCTGTAATCTCTACCTTTAGTCCTTATGTTATTCGATAAAGTCCAACATTAGCTTCAGAATAAAAGCATCTTAGTTCCCTCAGGGTGTAGGTTAAATTCAACAATATCAGTCTTACAACTTTGCTTCATAACTGGCTAAACCTGTGCTCTGTCTCCCATGGAGCTCTGATTGCCTGCCATTTTAATTCTTCACCTAATTCCCACACTGACAAGTCCATTGTGTCTTTCCCTGCCAGGATGTGGCTAAACACAGACCCAACAGAATTCTTCATCTTCTGATATACTCCTCTTCCTTATCCTTTCCTGTTCTGCTCAGTTCTTCCTTCACTCAGCCCAGTCCCATCTTTCTATTTCTTACCCCTTGGGATCTTCCAGCAAGATGGTGCTGGACTCAAACTCAGCGGCCTCTCGAGGGCCAACCAAAGGTGGGTTTGTCTTTTTAAAACATGTATTTTATGATCGCCAGACAATGCTGGACATTAAGTACTTCAGGTAATGCGGGTCTACTCCATCAGCAAGCTGTTCATTGGTGAAAGAGCAGGTCTTGGTATGATCTGTGCTACTGCCTGCTGCAGGAAGTCTTTGGAGTCGATGCATGAAGGTGGTGTTCAGTCTTAAATGCTTCTCTTGCCATCGCAGGACCAAGTTGGACATTAGTAACGTGGAATGCTGTAAATCCATTTCTCTTGTCTGTTGATGGAACAGTTTGTGGGGGAGCTCTGTGGTCCCAAGGACTAGGCTTCAAGCCACAGGCTTGACATTTCCAGCAGTTCAGGAAAGGAGATGCTGGAGGTGGTATAGAGTGGTGTCCCTGCTGCGTTGGGGGCTGGCTCCTCCCATCAACACGGCCCTCCAGTTTCAATCAGTAAGATGACAAGCTGGATTGCATGCACATGTACGTACATACGCTCATCTGCAGACTGCTGAGAACCGCTTGTTATTGCCAATAATACTCATGCACCATCAATTTACAAACATGTCATGGAGGAACTTGGGCTGAGGTATATATATAGTACAAATGTATGTTTACTTGCTATCTTATATGTGCTATACATATGTGCCTTGTGCTGACTATGACTATTGGTACTGTGTTTTCCACCTTTGTTCAGGAGGAACACTGTTTTGTTTGGCTGTATTCATGGGTATTCATGTATGGTTGAAAGATAATTAAACTTTAACATGAACTTGAAATTGACACAATCCATTTGCCCATAAATCACACAATCCTTTCACAGATGCCCCTCTTTACCTCTTCCACTTGCCCCCTCCATCTCCCACTTTCAATCCAATGTTCCACTTACTTGTCCTGTCAAATTCCATCATCAAATTTCATTTATCACCTGTGTTGGATTAGAGTCTAGATTTCTATTTATTTTGTTGCTTAATGTGCAACAGCTTACTGGCAGTTCAAAAGGCAAGAAATTTGACTAAAAACATTATTAATAACATCTTTTTTGATAAAAATTGTGGTAAATTATCACCATGAAGAATGAAGAGACATGTAAAGGCGAAGTGAATTTGAGGGATGAGCCATGCTGCTGTGTGATGGAGTAAGCGATTGCGAGAGGAGGAGTCGAGGCAGAGGGATTTCGATGTCTGTTGGTAAAATACAACTATGACTTCCTTCATTTGATTCTCTTTCTCTGTCCTCTGTATTTTCTCTTCCTTATAGTAGATGAATTGGTTACTGTTATGAACTCCTAACAAAAAAGCTTTAACCACAAGATTTATGCTTCATTCTTGACTTCTGATGGACCTTCTGGATCATAATAGCTCCAGATTCAACATCTTCAAGCCTCTGATTCTTTCACCTTCCTATTACCTCTCTTCACTTGGATCCATCTATGACCTGCTAGCTCTTGGTCCACCCCTTCCTTCCACCTTTTTATGCTCAATCTTTCAGTCCAGATGAAGGTTCTCAACCCAAAACATCAACTGTCCATTTCCATCCGTTGATGCTGCTTGGCATGTCTGGACTATTGCCTGTAAGGCAATGATGCATCTCTGTTGACACTAATCTTAGAAAATTTGAAATGCAATATTCCTTGCATAATGAAAACTGGAAATGTGGCCCCTGGAAGATTTCTTTTAGAATAAGCCTCCTTCCCATGCCTTTGGATTCCTCTAGCAAGTCAGCCCTGCCTTTGCCCTTCTTCCACAGGTAGTATTGGACCACAAGCAGTCTCACTATCAATGCAGCAACAAAAAGCTACTCTGAGCTCATCTCTCCCTGAAACACATCCCAATGCTTAAAATTAGAGTCTACATTCCTATAGTATCCAATGAGCTTATCTATTAATCATACCCCAACAAACCCTCAAGCCTTTCGATAGTGAACATATAGGACTTGTACATGCTGTTCAAAGTTGGGTTGTTATATATGATTCACTAAGGGTGTAAATTCATATTTTTAAGGGGACAGTATTGCATGTGGATTAACCTTACTTTTTCAACTCTATGTGTTTCACATGTAGGAATGGTTGGCACATGGTATTATGCAGTTCAGAAACTCCAAACATGTTTTGTGATCATGTACTGCATCATGTAACACCATGGTCCTGAAAAACATTGTCTCATTTTTACTATATACTGTACCAGCAGTTATGGTCAAAATGACAATAAAAGTGACTTGACTTGACTTCTCTGCTTCAATTGATATGCAAATCATGTAATATCAGTAGAATTTCCAGACCAATACATTTTAAAAAACTAAATGAAATAAATAATAAAACAGTAGAAATTCTCATTGCACCCTTAATATTGAGTATGAGTAAACAAGTTATATGTGGGGTTGGGACAGTATTATTGAAAAGTCATACAGATATGCAGAACAAGGAAATTTGATAAAAGTACATTCATATCGATTAAAAGGCTTCTCTTATATCTAGTATCTTCATGTTGCATAAGGTTCATTATTAACTTTGAACCAGAACATACTGCAAAGAACTGTTGTAACAATCTGCTGGAGGATCTTAGCATGTTAAGCAGCAGCTGTGAGGTCTGTGGGAGGAAAGGAATTGTCAATGTTTTGGGTCAAAACATTGCCAATTCCTTTCATCCCACATATGCTGCTTGACCCACTTAGTTCTTCATTTGTTGCTCCAGATTCCAGCATCTGTTCTCTCTTATGTTTTTGGAAAGACCTGCGTATTTTCTGGTTACATGTCGCTAATAATAAAAGGCCCTCATCCTGAATTATTAACTTGGTGTCTTTTCCACCTTTTGAGTGTTTTCACCATTTGGTAAACTGGTTTCTTATTGTCACCTGTACTGAGGTACAGTGAAAAATTTAGTTTTTGCATGCCGTCCATCCAAGTGATTTCATCACAACAGTGCATTGAGGTAAATGAAAACAATATTAGAATACAGAATAAAGTGTTACATTACAGAGAAAGTGCATTGCAGGCAGTTAATAAGATGTGAGGGCATAGTGAAGTGGATTGTGAGGTCAGCAGTCCATTTTATCATTCTTGATGATTGATCATGGCCTTAAAGCTGTGGGATAAAAGCAGTACTTGAGCCTGGTGGTTCTTGCTTTCAAGTTTTTTTCATCTTCTGCCGCATGGGAAGGGGGAGAAGAGACAATGTCTGGAGTGTGTGGATTTTCTGGTATTCTTTCAGGCTTCCAGCATCTGCAATTTGTGATTTTTATTACTGATTTTGAAGTGAAATACTAACAATTTTATAACGTTGGTAGAAATGCCTCATAAAATTAAAATTGATGACATGTAAGATGCTAATAGAAACAGCCTGTGGTACATTGTATTTGGAAAAGCCAATGAGTCAACCTCTCAGGTTACCTTTGCAAGCAATGTGATGCAAACATGGAAGTTGCTCAAGCTGAAATAAGATCTGTTTCACGAATATCAAAATTGCTAGGCTTAAGAGTTTATTTCACCAAAGCTCTTCAAGCAACTCCAGGAGACATCTGTCAAATCTGAGCACAGATGGATCAGAGTAATGTTAAGAATTACAGCCCATAAATTGTTTTGAGTTGCTCCATCTGCATTAATGAATATTATGGCAATACACACCATCTGTAAAAATACAATGGTCACAGAAATACTCTTTAATAGCTGATATCAGGAAGAGCTGTGAGCCACTATGATCATTGTAGAATAAGAAACAGTGTTCAAAAACTGATCACTAGCCTCCTCACAACTCCAGCACTTCAGTTACTTTGGCGCCAAGTGGTACTCAATGACAGTTTTATTGGTCACCAGAGACTTGAAACACAGAGAATGACCACAAGAGGATCCCAGTGAAACAGTACAAATATTGTTGTCAGCAGCTTCTGCTGGTTCTTCACTAGAAATTACAAGGAATCTACAGAAACCCTTGAATTTCTGACTTACTGATTTTCTCTTGTGAACCCCAGATTCAGAAGGGAAGTTACACGTAGGGGGAGAATGTGTTGTAGGAAGGATCAATATTTTGTAGCCTCAACACCCTGCCTGTGATCTTTCTGAGGGCAATTTCTTGCTGGAAGCACAACGTCTCAGAATTACCATACTCTACATTAATTGGTTGGATTTCCACATAATGCTACAACAATGAAAGGTAATATAGCTTCAAATACTGTAAAGATTAATCTAATTTGATATAACATGAACATTTTGACATACAGACTTTGAACAAGAAGATTTTTTTATTTTTCTACATAATTTATTATTTCTCTGAACACAAGAAGTTCTGAAGATGCTGGAAGTCCAGAGTGACACATACAAAATGCTGGAGGATCTCAGCAGGTCACGCAGCAGCAATGGAAAGGAATAAACAGTAGACATTTCGGCCAAGACCTGAAGGGTCTCTATTACTCTGTCATTTCCCTGTTTCGGTTTTTGCTTTGTATCAGTTAACTCAATTCCCATTTTACCTATAGTTTGAAAAGCTACCAAATATAGTTTCTCTACCCACCCTAAGTGCTAGCAAAAAGTATGTTGACAATTTAATGTAATACTGTACTATAAAAATGCTACATTTTTGGAGAAGACACCCTACAGATACTGTATATGTTTTCCCATTTACACATGAACAATCCCAAGTCAGTAGCTCAAAGAAGTATTCCCAGTGTTGTGACCAAAAGCAATTCCCCATAAGTGAAACAACATATCTTGTCATTGTTTCAATGCAGATGTGAACAGCTTTCCTGCTGTATTTGACTGCTGCAGTAACACACTTCAAAAGGGCTTCATTGGCTGCAAAACATCATGGGATATTCTGAGATCATACACATGTCCTATTAAATTTTGTAAGATATTGAATGAATATCTGAACAACTCAAAAGGAAAATTTACCTCTTTCTGAAACCTTGGCATGTGGGGTCTGCTTGTCTGGTTGAGTTATGTTTGCACACAAGGTAAATGCTGTCGGTCTTTTAATGTCTAGTGTTTACTGATAGCTGCTGGATTCTTTCTTCGACTCAGGCAGCATTAAAGTGTAAATGTCTGTCAAGCTGGCTTGATGGATTCTTTTCGGATGTTGGGCTTATCGCTTATGTGTAATATTAATGTTCTTTTTTAAGTGCAAGGAATATTATATGCTATGGGGAGCAACCATTGCAGTGCCTAATTATCTTATGAGAACTGTGTTAATGGATACAGGATGTGTTTGAAAAAAAGACTGACTGTGCTGAGACAAAAGATCAAAGAGCTTGTCTGTCTCTGTGTGTCTCTGCCTTGTGAAGCTTATATTTACTGGGGTGCCTTTCCTGGTTTCATTGGTCTTCAGCCGAAAGGCCCAGGGTTGGTTCAAGATTGAGTTAGAATTCAGAGTTCACCCAACAACAGCAACAATCAATTGGTGACTAAGAACTATGAGACCTGAAATCCTGATGGAAATCTTTGTGGCTTGCTATGTAGCATTTTATGTGACATTTGGGCTTACTATTCGATGATAATAAATTAGGCTTAAGTTACTCTGTTGTGCTTCTATTACCACATCTCCAGGATACACAAATTGTTTAGGTTTGATCAACCCAGTCTAACACAATAGGAACTGCCAATAAAAACATAAATCTTCCTTACCAAATTTCCTCCAAATTACTGTTACGCCACTATAGATGTTCTTCCTGAGTTACTACTGAGTGATTTCTGTCTAGGTTGTGCTGCAGTCATTAATCTTTCAATTGTTTTTCAAGTACTGTACCCGTGGCACATACCAAGTTTACGAACCCATTTACTTTTGGAATGCACCTCAGTCCAGTGACTCACATCCAACATACAAGGTTTGGCTCTATTCGTCACTTATCCTCATGGCAAAAAGGTGTGTTTATACATCAAATCATTGTCATTTTGTTTTTTTGAGTCTTGTTGAACTGATTTACTTGCATGAAAGATGTGGAGCAGAAACCCAATTAACATCATCATGAAAAGAAGTGTCATGTTATCCTTTGGCTGTAAAATTTGTGATAGTTCATTTTAATTCTTAAGAAATCTGGAATTAAAGTGACTGAGGTGGGTCTATGAGCATAAAATGTTTGAGAGCATTGGATGTAGTGGAGTACATGGGATCAGAAAACACAAGACCTGCAGTCTAAAACTAACTTTGCTTCTATCCAACCCGTTCCATATCTTTGCAAAAATGGCATCTATCCAGCAAGGTTGGACATTTCCTAGGAATCAGGAAGGGGAAGTTTGGAGAAACCACAGCATTCTTCATTGAGGGTCTTCAGTGGAAGGAGTGAGCAGCTTCAAATTCCTGGAAGTAAACATCTCAGAGGATCTATTGAAGGTGCAACATATTGACATCAAAAAGGAATCATGCCAAAAGCTATACTTCATCAAGAGTTTGAGGAAACTTTGTGTGTCACCAAAGACTATAGAAAATGTCTACAAATGTACAGTGGAGAGCATTCCAACTGGTTGCATTACGACCTGGAGGCATGGGATCAAAAGAGGCCTCAAAGCATTGTAGACTCAGCCAATTCCATCATGAGCACATGGCTCTGAGCAATCACGGCCACCTTCAAAACGCAGTGCCTCAGGAAAGCGGCCTCCATTATTAAGAATCCTGACCAGCTGCAACAAGTGCTACCATCTGGGAGATACAGGATTCTGAAGACATACACTCAACCTGTTAGTAACAGCTTCTTCCCCTTTGCCATAAGATTTATGAATCGTTAACCACCACTCTTTCACATTAGTTATTTATTTTTATTTCTTATAATAACTCAGAATAATTTTTTTATGTTTTGCAATGTACTCCTGTCACAAAATAACAAATTTCACAACATATCAAAATAATAAAACTGATTCTGATTTGTCAAAGTTGAACATTCCCCTTGATACACTAGTCAACAATTTTTTTTGAAACTGTTGCTTCCTCAGAAATCTTTACTTTTGTTTATGACTTGAAACTGAACAAAAATATAATTTCAGACTAGATGTGTCATGTAAGAAATTGAAAAAACAAGAAATTAACTTTTATTGAATATGTTTAATTGCATAACAGCGCTGATGCTTTGCAATAGTTCAATTAAGCTAAAATGTTTTGTTAATGATTGTTTCTGTGTCTGAGGCTTTTTGGTTAAGAGCTCAACAATAATCAGCCAGCCTTGATGGGTTCCAGTTGCCCTAACACCATTTCTCCATGACCGCAATGTCCTAGCAAAACCTTTCACCATGCTTATCATCGCCAAGATTTGCGAGGAAGAAGTCTAAATGGGAATGCAGAAAATGAATCTTTAGTAACATGTTGCACTTCATGTTTTTGTATTTTTGAAACATGTTGTCAACCAGCTGCACATAGTTTGATGCTCTGTAGTTGCCAAGGAAATTTTCAATAGCATCCTTGAATGCCTTCTATGTGATTTTCTCTGGTCCCACTAGAAGTTCTTCAAATTGCCTGTCATTGATTACCTATTTGATTTATGGACCGACAACAATCCCTTCATTAATTTTGGCATAATTTATTCTGGGAAACATCTGTCTCAAGTATTGAAATCCTTCATGGAGACTTTTTGTCCCTGGTGACAGCAGATTCCATCCTTGCAGTCTTGAA
Source organism: Hypanus sabinus (assembly GCF_030144855.1). Lineage (NCBI taxonomy): Eukaryota > Metazoa > Chordata > Chondrichthyes > Myliobatiformes > Dasyatidae > Hypanus > Hypanus sabinus. The sequence goes on from NC_082706.1 coordinate 152,563,563, forward strand.
CCCAGAAATTCTGCAATTTCCTTTGACAATCCCAAGTTTTTGAACAGATCATTTAACTAAGATTGAGTTATTAGATGAGACTCACTCAACATAAGGGGTTTAAACTCTGTATCAGAGTTTGTGTCATTTTCCATTCCTGGCTCATGCATCATGGCAACTTCATCTGCCTTCTGTAGACACTGTGCTGTTTTTCTAAAGCTGTGCTGCATCTGCCCTGCTCAGATATGCCTGGACAAGACAGAAAACTTTTCAGCTAACATTGTGTGCAACATTTTAATTATCAATTGAAATAACAATATAAGCAATTACAAAAACAATAGTGCATGATAGGGAAATTTCATGGTGATTTTCAAGATTAACAGCCAAAATCCAAAAGCTACACCCAAAAGTATTCAGAAAGCAAAATCTTTGTTGTCTATTGACATCAGTTGTTTCCAAACAATAGGGAAAATCTAATCCAGCGAAATAATGCCTAGGCTACCAATTTGCAATGCACCATCTGCAATGGCCATCCTGACCTCCCAGTTGTAAACCATTGCAACTCCCCTTTCCAGTCACTCATCAACCTGTCTGTCCTCCAATGGCAAGTGATGAGATCTATTGTGAGTTCAAAGTTGCATTAAATAACCACCCAAAATGTTACTTTGTCCATTGAATATTAAGATCTGAGGGTGACTTCAAGAAAGATCAGTATAGTTAATTTCCTGCCAGTGTACACAGTCAGTAGAACAAGTTCCTCAACAATATCCAGGAAGCGATTTGTAATTTGGTAGCATGACCAAAGGTTTTCCTTCTTTACCATCTGCCTGCATCCTTCTCCTCTGTACCTGACAGCTCTCACTGTTGGTGTGCTCAGAAACTCAACTTGAGGAAACTGATAACTAGCTTTCTGTGTATGTCATGATAATCGGAATCAGGTTGATTATCACCGGCATGTGCTGTTAATAGACGATAGACAATAGGTGCATGAGTTGGCCATTCAGCCCTTTGAACCAGCACTGCCATTCACTGTGATCATTGTTGATCATCCACAATCAGTACCCTGTTCCTGCCTTCTCCCCACATCCCTTGACTCCGCTATCTTTAAGAGCTCTATCTGACTCTTTCTTGAAAGCATCCAAGAATTGGCCTCCACTGCCTCCTGAGGCAGAGCATTCCACAGATCCACAACTCTCTGGGTGAAAAAATATTTCCTCAACTCCATTCTAAATGGCCTACCCCTTATTCTTAAACTGTGGCCTCTGGTTCTGGACTCCCCCAACATCGGGAACATGTTTCCTGCCTCTAGCATGTCCAATCCCTTAATAATCTTATATGTTTCAATCAGCTCCCCTCTCATCCTTCTAAATTCCAGTGTTTACAAGCCCATTTGCTCCAATCTTTCAACATATGACAGTCCTGCCATCTTGGGAATTCACCTCGTGAATCTACACTACACTCCCTCAATAGCAAAAATGCCCTTACTCAAATTTGGAGACCAAAACTGCACACAATACTGCAGGTGTAGTCTCACTAGGGCCCTATACAACTGCAGAAGGACCTCTTTGCTCCTATACTCAACTCCCCTTGTTACAAAAGCCAACATGCCATTAGCTTTCTTCACTGCCTGCTGTACCTGCATGCTTACTTTCAGTGACTGATGAACTGTTACGAACCCGTGACATGTGATAGTGGTGTACTTGTCATGTGACAGGTATTGAATCTATAGTGGACTTGAGGTAATGGTCTTGTGATGGTGGAGTGACATCATTTTCCCGCCAATAGAGGTAATGTGACAGGTTTTTTTTACAGGATATAAAAGGAGGACCCCTCCCTATGAGGAGGGGCAGTTCATGGCTGGATTTGCCATGTTGACTTCACCCCACTGCGTGATTTAATGTTATGATGCAGTTTAGTTGAAAGATGGAGTTTTATTTAATGCCTAAAGTTTAAAAGGTCATTGCCAGCAGTTTCTTTATAACACTGCTAGTTAAAAATCAGTGGAGAGTGAAGATCGGAGTTCGGGAGTTAAAAGATCGAGGGAAGTCGATTTCAACAGTGAAACAGGTTCAACCTTGTTTGATCCTCATTCGGAAGGAATTCGTTGACTGTGCTCGTGTTAATCCCTGTGAATAGCAGAAAGGATTGGGTACAGCTTTGTAAAGGAAAGGTCAGTGCCTTTAAGCCGTTTCATTTTTCATCTTCGTAAATTCTCCGTGGGAAAAGTATAGTTCGACTGGGAATCACAACAACACGACGTGAAAGAGAATTTAAATCGTTTTTAAAAGTCTCTCCTTAAATGGACTGTAAGCATTTTGAACTTTTGCAATATTACTTTGAAGAACTGTTTTTGCAACATCGTTTTAAAAACTGTTTAAGCTTCATTGCTTTAAGAACTGTTTAAGCTGCCGCACAGCAGCTGACTTCCGGTTACGTGAGTGGTTTGTTTACTTTTGGGGGTTTGTTTTTCAGTGTTTAATAAATATTTTATTTGTTATAAAAACCCCTGCCTCACTCATATTTATTGTTGCTGAATCCGTAACATGAACAAAGACACCTAGATCTCATTGTACTTCCCCTTTTCCTAACTTGACACCATTCAGATAGTAATCTGCCTTCCTGTTCTTGTCACCAAAGTAGATAACCTCACATTCATCCACATTAAACTGCATCTACCCACTCACCCAACCTGTCCAAGTCACCCTGTATTCTCATAACATCCTCCTGACATTTCACACTGCTGCCCAGCTTTGTGTCATCTGCAAATTTGCTAATGTTATTTTTAATCCCTTCATCTAAATCATTAATGCATATTGTAAATAGCTATGGTTCCAGCACCAAACCTTGAATGGAAATCCACCACTGAATATTATAATATTGCACTTTTAACATTCTATCTCCTGTTGTCATTTTTATCCCACATCCTGGCTACTGTTCGGTCACCTGTATATAATTCCTATTTTTACCTTTGCAGTTTTTTAAATTCTACCCACAAGTGTAACACGCTGTAAGGTTTCATTGCGAATGTAACAGCCTCTCTGTAATATTTCACTGCTAAGGCTAATGGTTTCTCTGTAGCAGCAATGTTTGAGTTATGACTAGAGATAATGGGTCTTGTTAGCCAATGAGCAGGACATTGTTCTTTCTTGCGTGTCTGGGAGCAGGGATTTCGCGGTCCTTGGTCAGGGAGCGATGAAGAGAGAGGACACGAATGAAAAAAGTTGGTAGACGGCCAGACGGAGTGGACTGAGATGCGAGGGTCCAAGGGTTGGCTATGCTCGGAGGAGGTTGAAGTGAACAAATGGACGACACTTTGAGCTCCAGCATTTGAGCAATAGACTGTTTCATAGAATGGTCTCTTGTTTCTTGTTTCTTTACTAACCATATAGTCAAATTAAGAATTATAAATCTCAATCGTTTATTTGCATATTGTGTATTGTTTGTTATTTTGTGGTACTGACTTGGGAAAGGGGACAGATCATGCCGCATCCACCTAAACGAGGTTTCTTATGTTTGGCCAGGCTGGGGGCTATCATCCCCTGGATTAAGCCGTTAGCCAAATAAAGGTTACACAAGGGTTCTGCATCTTCTAATCCTATGCCACCTCTTTCTAAGGATTTGATTTCAGTTTGTACCAACAGAGTCTTTCCACTTCCTTTGCCTTTCTGCCTGTCTTTGTAATACAAGGTGGCTCCTTGGATATAAAGCTCCCAACTATGATCTTCTTTCAGCCACAACTCAGTGATGCCCTCTTCAATTTTGCTCTCCTCTTACACTTACACTCATGCTGCTGACTGCAGTTTTGCAGTCCTTGATGAAAAATAAACACATATCAGATCAAACTAGCAATTCAGTTGCTTATGTTCAACTCAAAATGATTTCACCAGTAAATAGCAGTGTCTAAATTTTACACTGTCTGGTGCTTTAGATATTGTTAAGATATATAACCATGAACATTGACCTGAGGCTCTAATACAAGAATTTATGCACTGGGCCAGAGGATAGTTCTGTGAAGAATTACTGGTTATCTATCTTTGTCCTTTGGCTTGTCTTTGGTTTCCATGTGCACGTATTAAAATGCACAAGTCAGAGATAAGCTCAGGGTCAGACTCCAGAACTTCAACTCCCACTCTGCTGCTGGACTCACCACCCACATACTGAGTGATGGATGTATGGTGATCCCACTCATTTCAAATGGAGTCACTAACACAGAATGCAAAGCTAGTACAGTAACATGTGGACTTCATTTACTTTATCTTAATATTTTCATTAATTTCTATTACATTAAGGTGTTCATAAACTATTTAATTTTTTAATCTATTTGAATAGTTTAAAGATCTTTTAGACAATGTCTCATGATAATTAACCTAAGGTTTAGTTTCACTCACTAATTGCTCCACCATGCAGGATGATTAGGGCTCAGCTTGGCAAGCTCGCTGTATTCAGAAAGTTGTTTATGTGGATGGGTATTGTAGGCATTGACCAGGATCCATGCAGATCTAGTCTAACATGTTTGCTGCCAATAAACTCATCAGAAATCCTTGCTTTCCTTGGAAATACTGTATATCAAATTTTATTTTTGTGGAGGAATGCTGATTTATTCTGACTATGACGGATGAAAAAGCTGCAGTTCCACTCAAATGTATGAGTTACAATTTCAAATTAGCTAAATAGCTGGATGCATTTAAAATATGGGCAAGCTGTGCAGTACATGAAAACCAGAGGGTTAATTTGAAAGATCAATTTCGTAAAAATGCCTTGTAAGTTATTTCTTACAACAGTCATTATTGACCCTAGGTTCTGAATTAATTTAGCAAATTGAGGCACCCGTGCCACATATTGAATTTATGCTTCCATTTATTTATGAATTTTGGAATGCACCTCAGTCCAATGGCTCACTTCCAACATACAAGAAATAAGCTCCATTTATCACTTATCCTCATGGCAAAATATGTCTGTATTGTCTTGCATTTCAGTACATCGTTTAATTTTCATTTTGCCTCTTTGTGTTTGATTGAATAGTTTTACTTCCACAAAAGAGGTGGAACAGGAACCCAATTAATATCATAATGAAAAAAGGGCCCAATTGTGCTTTGGTTTTAAAATTTTTGATTGTTCATTCTCGTCCTTAAGAAAGCATCTGGAACTAAAGTGACTCTGGTGTGTTTCTCAGTATGAAATGCTTGAGAGCAAAGGCCATGAAATCAGAAAACACCTGAAAACTTGCACACTAGAATTAACTCTGCTTCTAACCAAACTGTTCCAGTATCTTTACAATGCTGTCATTTATCTGATAAGGTTGAACATTTACACTGAATTTTCCAACCTTCTGTGATTTCCCACTCTTCTCTCGCTCTTTCCCATCCACTCCAGTCTTCTCATTTTTTCCCCTTTCTTATGCACCCTGAACCCTTTATTACACATTTCTTGACCCCTCCCTCTGGGTTTTATTCACTTCTTACTTCAATGGTAAGAAATGATAATAAATCATTAGAAAAAGTTGACATAGGATCGGAAGGTACAGAATCTTTATGGGTTGAGCTAAGAAATTGCAGGGGCAAAAGGACCCTGATGGCAGTTATCTACAGGCCTCGAAACAGCTGCAGCGATGTGGACTACAAATTACAACAGGAAGTAGAAAAGGCTTACCAGAGGGGCAGTGTTATGATAAATGTAGGGGATTTTAACATGCGAGTGGATTGGGAAAATCAGGTTGGCTCTGGATCTCAAGAGAGAGAATTTGTAGAATGTCTACGAGATGGCTTTTTAGAACAGCTTGTTGTTGAGCCCACTAGGGGATCGGCTGTACTGGATTGGGTATTTGTACTGAACCAGAGGTGATTAGAGAGATGGAAGTGAAGGAACCCTTAGGAGGGAGTGATCACAACATGATTGAGTTCACTGTGAAATTTGAGAAAGAGAAGCTGAAATACGATGTGTCGGTATTTCAGTGGAGTAAAGGAAATTACAATGGTATGAGAGAGGAACTGGCCAAGGTTGACTGGAAAGGGACACTAACGGGAAGGATGGCAGAGCAGCAGTAGCTGGAGTTTATGTGAGAAGTGAGGAAGGTGCAAGACAGATATACTCCAAAGAAGAAGAAATTTTCGAATGGAAAAAGGATGCATCCGTGGCTGATAAGAGAAGTCAAAGCCAAAGTAAAAGTAAAGCAGAGGGCATACAAGGAAGCAAAAATTAGTGGGAAAACAGAGGATTTGGAAGTTTTTAAAAGCTTACAATAGGAAACTAAGAAGGTCATTCAGAGGGAAAAGATGAACTATGAAAGGAAGCTAGCAAATAATATCAAAGAGGATACTAAAAGCTTTTTCAAGTATATAAAGAGTAAATGACAGGTGAAAGTAGATATAGGATCAATAGAAAAAGATGCTAGAGAAATTTTAATGGGAGATAAGGAGATGGCAGAGGAACTGAATGAGTATTTTGCATCAGTCTTCACTGAGGAAGACATCAGCAATATACTGGACATTCAAGGTGTCAGGGAAGAGAAATATGCGCAGTCACAATTACGACAGAGAAAGTACTCAGGAAGCTGAATATGTCTAAGGGTAGATAAATCTCCTGAACCAGATGGAATGCACCCTCGTGTTTGAAGGAAGTAGCAGTGAAGTTTGCGGAGGCATTAGCAATGATCTTTCAAAAGTCGATAGATTCTGGCCTGGTTCCGGAGGACTGGAAGATTGTAAATGTCACTCCACGATTTAAGAAGGGAGCAAGGAAATTATAGACTTGTTAGCCTGACATTGGTGTTTGGGAAGTTGTTGGAGTCGATTGTCAAGGATGACAAGATAGGCAGAACTCAGCATGATTTCTTTAAAGGAAAATCCTGCCTGACAAACCTAGTGCAATTTTTTGAGGAAATTACAAGTTAGGCTAGACAAGGGACATGCAGTGGATGTTGTGTATTTGGATTTTCAGAAGGCCTTTGACAAGGTGCCGCACATGAGGCTGCTAAATAAGATAAGAGCCCATGGAATTACGGGGAAGTTACATACGTGGATAGAGTGTTGGCTGATTGGCAGGAAACAGAGAGTGGGACTAAAGGGATCCCATCATGGTTGGCTGCCGGTTACCAGTGGTGTTCCACAGGGGTCTGTGTTGGGGCCGCTTCTTTTTACATTGTATATCAATTATTTGGATTATGGAATAGATGGCTTTGTGGCTAAGTTTGCTGATGGTACAAAGATAGGTGGGGGGGCCAGTAGTGTTGAGGAAACAGAGAGTCTGCAGAGAGATTTGGGTAGATTGGGGGAATGGGCAAAGAAGTGGCAAATAAATTACAATGTCGGAAAGTGTACGGTCATGCACTTTGGTAGAAGAAATAAACGGGCAGACTATTATTTAAATGGGGAGAGAATTCAAAGTTCTGACGGTCCTTGTGTAGGATACCCTTAAGGTTAACCTCCAGGTTGAGTTGGTGGTGAAGAAGGCGAATGCAATGTTGGCATTCATTTCTAGAGGAATAGAGTAGAGGAGCAGGGATGTGATGTTGAAGCTCTGTAAGGCACTGGTAAGACCTCACTTGGAATACTGTGTGCAGTTTTGGGCACCTTATTTAAGAAAGGATGTGCTGACATTGGAAAGGGTTCAGAGAAGATTCACTAGAATGATTTCGGGAATGAGAGGGTTAACATATGAGGAATGTTTGACCGCTCTTGGACTGTACTCCTTGGAGTTTAGAAGAATGAGGGGGGACCTCATAGAAACATTTCAAATGTTGAAAGGCATGGACAGAGTGGATGTGGCAAAGTTGTTTCCCATGGTGGGGGAGTCTAGTATGAGAGGACATGACTTGAGGATTGCAGGGTGCCCATTCAGAACAGAGATGTGAAAACGTTTTTTTAGCCAGAGGATGGTGAATCTGTGGAATTTGTTGCCACGGGCGGCAGTGGAGGTCAGGTCATTGGGTGTATTTAAGGCAGAGATTGATAGGTATCTGAGTAGTCAGGGTATCAAAGGTGATGGTGAGAAGGTGGGGGAATGGGACTAAAGGGGAGATTGGATCAGCTCATGATGAAATGGCAGAGCAGACTCGATGGGCCGAATGGCCAACTTCTGATACTTTGTCTTATGGTCTTACTGACACATTTTATCCATAGGATCTCCACACCCACCTCTGGCTCCAGCCTCTTCTCAAATACTTCCCAGTTATCGAGTTCCGACACAGTAGCCTTTGTGTTCTTGTGTTTCACCTCATAGCTGTCTCTACCTTCACTCTCCCCTTCATCTGGCTCCATCTGTTCTTTCTCTTTCTGCCTCCATCTATTATCCATCTGCCTCTGTTTCCCAATTTCATTCCTCCATCTCTCATACCTGGCTCCATCTGCCCACCATGCTTCACCCCTTCTGGGTCCACCAATCGCCTCTAGTCCCTATCTCACTACTTCCTCTTTCCGCACTATACTGGCTGTTTTCCCTAGCCACTGATGCAGGATTTTGACCTGAACCATCAACAATTAATATCCCCTACAGATGTTGCTTGACCAGCTAAGTTCCCCATCATATTTTTTGTTGTGCAGCATTATTTGATGTTGGTACCCTTGAGTAAGATTTGCAGGCTTGGAAATTGTGACTGTTGTAACTGGCGAGATTGACCATTGTTTCAGTTATAGGGTGGCCAGATGGATGAACCAGAGATCTTGCAACTACTAACCACCAGTGAAACAGGTCTCTTGGCCCCTACAGTGGTTCACACTCTGCTAGGATTTTTATTGCGCCTGGACAACTGAATGAAAGGAGGTCTCTGATTAACTGAAACCCTAGAAAGACACGAGATCTCTTGTTCAGCCTGTTAATGTTCATTACAATTTGATTCAATTTCATTATAAATCTTAAAGATTTTAACTTGAATCTTTGGACTTCTGAATTCCATCTAGTCTGCACTAACCAGCTTAAGAAGGTTTATTCCTGAGTGGTAGCATAACAACAGCTTTGCACACAACATCAATAAGATCAAGGAATTGACTGTGGACTTCAGAAAGGCGAAGTCTGAAGAACACACACCAGCCCTCACTGAGGGGTCAACGGTGGAAAGAGTACGTAGTTTTGAGTTCCTGGGAGTCAACATCTCTGAAGATTTACCTGGACAAATATATCAAGGTAATTATGAAGAAAGAAAACCAGTGTCTATACTTCATTGAAAATTTTATATGTCACCAAAGACTAGAACTTTTCTACAGATATATGATGGGAACCAGTCTGGCTGGTATGGATGCTCCAATGCACAGATCAAAAGAGGGTGCAGGTTGAAGATTTAGCCAGCTCCATCATGGGCACTAGCCTCACTATTATTGAAGATGTCTTCAAAAGGCAGTGCTTCAAGAAGATAGTATACTTTATTAAGAAACCTCACCTCCAAGAAATGTCCTCTACTCATTACCACTATCAGGGAGGAGGTGCAAGAGCCTGAAGAAACACTCAACAGTTTAGGAACAGTTTCATTCCCTCACCATCAGATTTCTGAACAGTCTATGAACCCAATGAACTACCTCACTGCTTTGCTCTCTGATAATAAACCTGTCAGTGATAATAAAGCTGATTTTCATTCTGATTCTGGTTTATTATTAAGATACTTCAGAGTAACTTAATCCCAATTTGGTTCATTATTAAGACATCTTACCAGGCTCAATAAAATGGTCTATTTATATAATAACTCTCATCACTATCTATGGAGTGGGAGCAGCAGAGTTTTATTGGCAATACTCATTCTGGTGTCAACAATAAAACTGTGTTACTCTCTTTCCATGCCCTTGGTATCCCTGTAAGATAAGATAACAAACAAAACTCAAAATTGAATAATATATAGATCATTCAAAGTTCATTTAAAAACAGATGTATGCACTTTATTAGGTATATTCTTAATTCAAATGTCTATCCAGCCAATCATGTGACAGAAACTCAATAGACAATAGACAATAGGTGCAGAAGCAGACCATTCGGCCCTTTGAGCCTGCACCACCATTTTGAGATCATGGCTGATCATCTACTATCAATATCCGGTTCCTGCCTTGTCCCCATCTCCCTTGATTCCCCTATCCATAAGATACCAATGCATAAAACTCAATGCATAAATGCATGCAGACATGGTCAAGAGGTTAACTTATTGTTCAAACCAAACATCAGAATGGGGAAGGAATGGGATCTAAGTGGAATGACTGTTGGTGCCAGGCAGAGTGTCTTGAGTATCTCAGAAACTGCTGATCACCTGGGATTTTTACACACAGCAATCTCAATAGTTTACAGAGAATGGTGTGAAGAACAAAAAAAATCATCCAGTAAGCAGCATTTCTGTGGGCAAAAATGCCTCATTGGTAAGAGAGATCAGAGGAAAAGGGCCAGACTGTTTCAAGCTGACAGGAATTCAAGTAACCACATTACAACAGAGGAGTGCAGAAGAGCATCTCCGAATGCACAACCTGTTGAACATTGAAGTGGATGGGCTCCAGAAGCAGAAGACCACAGACATGCACTGGTGACCACGTTATTAGGTATAGAGGTATCTAATAAATTGGCCACTGAGTGTACTCATTCTTCTGTGACTAGAGAAAGAAAATTTAAATTCCTAAAATGAAGTCCTTATCCCAGAATTGATTAATTATTTTTAGTAGCATACCATATGCATCAGCAGCTAAATAACAACATAAATTAATGGAATGCATTGCTTAGCTATTATGATTTTTAGTTAACAACTCAAATTACACTAATTCCAAAAATGAAGAAATACTCAAATGGTAAATATTCTAAAAATGAATAATACTCAAATAGTAAAATGGTACAACTGTGACTGACATGGGAAGTCAAAGATATTGTAAAAGCAAATGAAAGGGCATACGACAAAGCAAAAATTAGTAGTGGGAAGATAAAGGATTGGGAAGTTTTAAAAACTTACAAAGAGCAACTAAAAAAATTAGAAGGGAAAAGATGAAATATGAAAGCAAGCTAGCAAATAATATCTAAGTGGATCATAAAAGTTTTCTCAAGTATGTTAAAAATAAAAGAGAACAGAGAGAATATAAGACTGCTAGAAAATGAGGGAGGAGAAATAATTACAGGGAACTCAGAGATAGCTGATGAACTAAATGAGTATTTTGCATCAGTCTTCACTGTAGAAGACACTAGCAGTATGCCTGATGTTGTAGTGTGTGAAGGAAGAGAAGTGGGTTCAGTTACTGTTACAAGAGAGAAGGTGCTTAAAAAGCTGTAAGACCAAAAGGTGTATAAGTCACCTGGACCAGAAGATTTGTACCCTAGGATTCTGAAAGAAGTAGTGTTAGAGATTATGGTGGTATTAGAAATAATCTTTTAAAAATTATTGGACTTTGGCATGGTGCCAGAAGACTGGAAATTTGCAAATGTTACTCCACTCTTTAAGAAAGGAGGAAGGCAGCAGAAAGGAAATTATAGACCAGTTAGCCCAACCTCAGTGGTTGGAAAGATATAAGAGTCAATTGTTAAGGATGAGGTGACACAGGACAAGATAGTACAAAGTCTGCATTGACAGTACAAAATTCTGCCTGACGAACCTGTTGGAATTCTTTGAGGAGATTACAAGTAGGATAGACAAAGGGGATGCAGTGGAAGTTGTATATTTGGACTTTCAGAAGGCCTTTGACAAGGTACCACATGGCTTTACAGGAAAGTTTCAAACATAGCTAGAGCATTGGCTGACTCGTAGGAGGCAGTGAGTTGGAATAAAAGGTTGCTTTTCTGTTTGGCTGCCAGTGACTAGTGGTGTTCTGCAGGGGATAGTGTTGGGAACACTTTTTTTATGCTGTATATAAATGATTTAGATGATGGAATAGATAGCTTTGTTGCCAAGTTTGCAGATGATACGAAAATTGGTGGAGAGGTAGGTAGTGTTGAGGAAATAGGTAGGATGCAGAAGGACTTAGACTGATTAGCAGAATGGGCAAGGAAGTGGCAAATGTAATACAATGTTGGAAAATGCATGGTCATGCACTTTGATAGTAGAAGTAAATGTGCAGACTATTTTCTAAATGAGGAGAAAATCTGAGATGCAGAGGGACTTGGGAGTCCTTGTACAGAACACCCTGAAGGTTAACTTGCAGGTAGAATCAGTGGTGAGGAAGGCAAATGCCATACTAGCATTCATTTCAAGAGGTCTAGAATACAAGAACAAAGATGTGATGCTGAGGCTTTACAAGGCACTGGTGAGGCCTCACCTTGAGTATTGTGAACAGTTTTGGGCCCCTCATCTCTAGAAAAGATGTGTTAACAATTGAAAGGGTCCAGAGGTGTTTCACAAGGATGATTCCAGGAATGAAAGGGTTATCATACGAGTAATGTTTGATGGCTCTGGGTCTGTACTTGCTGGAATTCAGAAAGATGAAGGGGGATCTCATTGAAACCTTTCGAATGTTGAAAGACCAAGACAGAGTAGATGTGGAAAGGATGTTTCCCATGGTGGGAGAGTGTAGGACAAGAGGGCATAGTCTCAGGATTGAGGGGTGCCCTTTCAAAACAGAGATGCAGAGAAATTTCTTTAGCCAAAGGGTGGTGAATTTGTGGAATTTGTTGCCACGTGCAGCTATGGAGGCCAGGTCGTTGGGTGTATTTAAGGCAGAGATTGGTAGGTTCTTGATTGGACATGGCATCAAAGGTTATGGGGAGAAGGCCAGGAACTGGGGTTGAGGAGGAGATAGAAAAAAAGATCTGCCATGATTGAATGGCGCAGCAGACTCGATGGGCCAGATGGCCTAATTCTGCTCCTATGTCTTATGGTCTTATGGGTTAAAAGGAAATTAAAGGATCTTGGTCTTGTGTACTTGGCAATTGTGTTAAATTAATATTTAGATCTTAAATAAAAATATAAAAATACTCTTATTCTATTAAAGCTATTATAATCTTTAATCTGATACACATTAGTTCAAAAATATTGTCTGTTTATTTCTGAACTGTGGCTAGCCACTTTTGTCGAAATTGGGAACACCGTGGTGTGTAACCTGAATAATCCTTTTGATCACTTCAGTCTGACTACAGGGTGACATTGAGAGATGCTGGGCAGCCTGGAAGCACACTGAACTGACTGCCCACAGGGACATAGTGCTGAGAAACCTGTTGAATATATGAAATCTAATATCAGAAACACGAGTTGATTCAACAAAGGCTTATGGGAAGAAGTTGGATAAATGACTACAAGATGTGTCAGCCCCTCTGAGAGTGCAAGCTTTTGATAAATCGGACTGGGCTTAATTCAAGCTTTGCAATTATATTTCACTTCTCCTGGTGAGCTGCAGTTGGAGCTTAGCAGCCATTACATACTGCTTGACTGTGTGTGCCACCTGCTTCCACAGTCGATTTTCAGAGAATGATCCCGGAGGACTGAAGTTATACCCACTGCTGGTTGTGCAACACTTTTCATCCTACTTCCTCTCACGAGCATGAAAACACTGACATACTTTGCATATGTGAAAGTAGCTGGGTAGGATCACCAGGTTCAAGAACAGCTTCCTTTCATTGTTATAGGAGCATTGAAAAGATTTTCTGCAATAATTGTTGATTTCACAATCTATCTTGCCATGGCCTTTGCACCGTATTGTCTGCCTATACAACTCTTAATCCAAAACAGTATTTTCTGCATTCTGTTATTGCTTTTCCCTTATACTACCTTGATGTACTTGTGTTTTGACATGATCTGTATGGATGGCATGCAAAAGAAATAACTATACAATTTTAAACCAATTGCCAATTAAAAACAAGTGAGGAAAGGCCATTTGGTTTTTTTGTACTTGCCCTGCCATTCATATGATCACGGCTGATTTTTTTTTTTGTTTCAGCACCATCTCCTATGATATCCTGGTATTTCAGCAGAGTCATCATCTTCTGAAGCATTGTTGCCACGGCAAATGACAGACGCAGCTTGGATCGTGGAAAGCAGAACACGAGGCATTTCACTGGGATGCAAGCGAACACAGCTGGTGAGGTGAAACTTTTACTGAGCATACTGAAATGATTAAATGACTGATTATGAGGGAAACCTCAAAGACTCCTTGCGATCAATCTTAAAAAGAATCTGTTACAAAGAAGAATTGGTGCTAGCTTAGAGTTGCAGAGCCAACTTATTTCCAACGCAACCATTCATCCTTAATTCAGCCTTTAGTTGAGTGCACTTATTACTGATGCATTTAAAAATACATAAAGTTAATTGCACATTCCATTTAATTTTCATCTTTCTTGTGTGAAAGAGTGTTAATTTTAAATATTATGGCAATTCATTAAAATACTTCAAACTAGAATATAAGCTGGACAATTAATCATTATATTATATACATATCATCAAATCAGGACAGAAATGAACTATGTTCAGCTCAATATTAATGATTTGATTTATGAGTGGTACATCTAAGGTAGACAGTGACCTTGCTTTTGCCATCATTCTATGTGTACTAAGGGATGATGGAGAATATTTCATCAAAATGTTGGATAATTTTATATTGTTTGTGCAATATTTTACCTTCTTGATTAAATTACACTAGTAAAGCAAAAGACTATGGTGGGTGTTGCAGCTACCTACCATCCTCATCATACTGAAACTTGGTTTAGTTTGCAGAGATTTAAGTTTCAGCCAGCCTTTGAAATCGAAAGCCAATAAGCCTACATTAACAGACAGAGCAAAACAGTCTCCTCTAATTTGACTGAGATAATTTACATTGTTCCCTGCTGTTAAAAATGATGTGCTTCCTTGCAATTGAATGCTCAAATGTGCTTTTATTAAAAATCCATTATTAATGAAGAAACTACACAATGCTTACCCCTTCCTTTCAATAAACCAGGCTTCATCCTGGTTAATCATATCCTGCCAGTGAAAACACAATGTCTAAACAGTTCTGTTAGTGGTTTGAAAAAAACAATCTGGATGTTATGTAAAATGTTTCAGAGACTGAGCCTGAACTGTAAATGTAAATCTATGGGGTACAGAATAGGCCTTGCACTTAGTAATATATTTGCTGGAAACTGGATGTAATTGTGCCAATCTCTTCACATTAAGAAATGTATAACAATTGCTTTGTGCATAATTCAATGTCTTTGCATCAGTGCATGTTAACGGGCATGTATATGGATTGAGTTGCCATAAAAGGTGGCACACTAACAACATTTCAAAGGCACTTCGAACTGGAACATGAATAGGATAGGTTTAGGAAGATACAGACCAAATGCAGGTCCGAAGGCAAATAGGACTAGCTTAAATGGGCATCTTGGTTGGGCCAAAGAGTTTGTTTCCATGCTGTATCTCTCTATGACCCTGACTCCATAGCCCAGACTATCAGAAAATTTGATTGGGTGTTATCTATTGTAATTCACCCTAATGTAATTTCTCTGGGGTATTTTACATATGACAATGCCATTAATTACTTAACCAACAGAAACTGGATGATAAGATTACAATTATTTAACACAGATCACCAAGGGGTAAATCATACTGCATGTAGTATAACTTACCTATCTTAAAGTGTCTTGCCTTTAATTTCATTTTTCAATTTCAGTAATTCTCTCCAATCATTTTAATAACTTAAAAAATCATTGCTGGCAGCACTGAGCACAGGTCAGGTCATGGAAGCCTTGATCTTTGGCCCTAATGCTGCTACTGATCTCTGTAGTTTGGGGCTACCCATAGTGTGGGGTAGGGCTGGCTGGCTCCATGTTTGGGAAGGAGAGCATCTCCACTTGTAGACTCATCTACAAACAGGACTATGACCCCAATGATGCCACAGCACAGGTGAGAGGCTCAACATTGTGATCAGACTGGGTGCCACAATGGATACAGAGAGCAACAATTTTATCCCAATCACTCACACACACTAAACCTGGTCCCTATAGCAATCAAAGTTGAACACCTGTCTGATTTCAATTTTAGAAGAAGTTGTTAAACCCAAATGTTAAACTCTGAAGCTAAACTATAATATCAGATATTTTCTACACCTGAGTTAGATCCTGAGAAGCCAAATCAATAGCACCTACAAGCAGTGCGGGAAGCAGTATATGATTTGTATTTTTCAAGATTTAGTAAATGCCACTTGGGATGTACGCATTTTAAATGGGACTGAATTGTTGGGCTCCATTGGTAGTCAGAGCTGGTAGCCTTGATAGTTAAAAAAGTATGATCACTAATGAAATTGGATAATTCACCCTCGAAAATTCAACAAAGGCTGTATGATTACTAGTTGATGGGGGGGGAGTTAGTTTTATTAATTCAGGTTTTAGGCATAGTATGTAGGCATACTGGTATGCCTACTACATACTGGTATACATACTATGCCTAGTATGCCTGGATATGTAGGCATAGTAATCATGGTTAATTTTGATTGTTGCAATTTGATTGTAGTGATTTTTTTGAGTTTAATACTCATGAGTTGCTAGAATGAGTAGCTGGGGGTAAAATCACTAATCAGAGATACAGTTGGTAGGTGGGGGTGACTGACATTTAGCAATATTCAAAAGGACTTCAATTATCTCTGAAATGAAATCAAGGCACCCACATACTCTGTCCTTAATTATAGACTCATGAAATTTTCTGACAATAGTTTTTAGTCTGACAAGAATATAATTTTCTGGTTTCCTCCCATGACCTTTATTAAATAGTAGAGTAACATCCACAATTTAAAGAATAGGATGTTTTTTATTCTTGAGTTTTCTGAAGATTAAAATAAAGGCAGCCACAGTACTTTCACCAATTTATTTTTAAAATCTTCTTAGCCCTTCAAGTTGTTTACTTCTTGTACCATTATTTTCTTCATTATCGTTAATTTGTTGAACCCATGACCCCAATTCAGAGTTAATATTCCTGTAAATTGATATGCCATTCTCTTTCTCTAAATGCAGAAGCAAAGCAATAATTGAATATTCCTGCTAATATTCTCATTTACAATATTGCAGTTCATAGTTTAAGGGGCTCACATTGCTTGTCACAGCCCTTATTTTCCTAAGATAATTGTAAAACATTGGTTGTTTTTGAAATTCTTTACTTGTTTCCTTTCAAACTTTTCTTGCTCTTAGTGTCTGCCTTGTCACATTTTATTTTTCCTTGAAACTCTCTAGTTGCATGTATTCATATTTTTGTGATTTTGTATGTCTTTTGATATTACTTATCTCCTTGGCTGGGTTTCTGGTTGATGTTTCTGACAAGTTGAGCTCTAGGTATAAAGTGTCTTTGCATCACTTTAATATTTTATGACCTCATCCACTAAGCTTCTAATGTTTTAGACATGAACATATTTTACCTGTCCTCTCCTGTAATATAGTAAATTCAGTCTTCACTAAATTTAGTATGCTGAGGGATTTCTGTGTTTCTTTCAACATTTCGTTTGTACTCGATCAACTATGTGTGAAATGTTCACAATTCTGGTTCAATGCTCATTCTCATACTGACTCTCAGGGGCTGAGAGGAAAAATAGATCAACCATGATGAAATGGTAGAGCAGACTCAATGGACCTAATTCTTCTCCTATGACTTATTGTCTAAACAATACTCAACAATCTTCAATGTTTATGAAAATTTATCTCACTTAATGTCAATGTTTAAATCTCCCAGTACAATTAACCTACTGTTGGTTCATACTTTTCTAATCTCTTCGTTACAGTATTCTGTCATTTCCCTACCTGAGAACCAGTGCACAATAATAAATCAGAAAATGCTAGAAAAGCCAGCAAGTCAGTTATCATCTGTGTAGAGAAAAATGATGAACTTTACAGGATGACCATGCTTGACCTGCTGAGTTTCTCTAGCATTATATTTTAGATTTCCAGATCTAACTTTTTTTAAGGACTTTTAGGGCCATTACACAGCTTCACTAACAAAGTCTTAAATCTATTTCAATTCTTTAAATCAACCAATAAAGTCTTCACTGATAACTCTCCTCTTGTTAGAACCTCTCAGTCATTAGTGTTACTCCTCTCGCTATACCAGATTACCAACTAGTCCTTAGCCTTCATAGTCTGATACATCCAGTCCCAAGTCTCAAACACTTTGAGGCTTCGCCTGTAATCTATTATTATATTCTCACTTTCACAGAGGAGGAAAAAAATTTCAGAGGCAGTGTACAATATTCAGATGCCACAGGAAAGCTGCAGCATCTATAAGGTAAATGGAAAATACACATTTTGATTGAGCCCCTTCCTCAGGTCTGAGTTCTTCTGGCATATTTTGTGTTGCTCTAGATTTCCAGTAACTGCAGTCTTTGGTGTATCTCTACAATAGTCAATTGGCATTATATTCTAATTTTTAGCATGTACATTTAGAGCTGAAGTTCTAACCCTTATTTAAATTGCATAGATTATTGCCCATGATTTACTATTAATATAATGTCTGATAATAGCACTCATTGTTATTTATAGATAAGTGCTATAGGTAACCCAGCAGATGCAGTAAGTTCCATGACAAAAGATGGGAATCCCAAAGATAGTTGTTCAGAATGCACCACTCTGCCATGAACTCCAAAAAAAAGCATCATTTTGTCTGCACATTTTGGCATAACCAAACACCACAAAGTTGTATTGCATGGTAGATGACAACTAAGTACATCACAGAACGTTAAATTGTGTTCAATTTATCTTTTGCAATAATACAAATTATGCTTCTCAGTTTCTCTGCACAGCCGACTTCACAATTGATATTTTCTTTAGAAGTCTCCCTATTGATCAGATCCCAAATGACTAAGATTTTCATTACAATATTATCAGCTCCTGCTTTCATCAAAATGAGTGTTGATGCAGGGTCCCAACCTGAAATATTGAACACGTCTTTGCCTCCAGAGATGCTGATTAACAACTTGTTTCTGTTTTGCTCCAGATTAGAGTACCTGAGTTCTCCTTTGTACACAGTTTTCATATTGCCATGCAAAAGAAAATTAAAAGCATGCAATGAAAATCCTAACAGATTTCAGATATCTTATCGCAGCAAAGTTTGCCAAAGTAACATAGCTATGAGCTTGCCTGCTAAACACTGATTTTGATGACAGGGTTAGAACATAGAAACCAAAAGCACATTACAGGCCCTTTGGCCCACAATGTTGTGCCGACAATGTAACCTACTCCAGAAACTGCCTAGAATTTCCCTACTGCATAGCCCTGTATTTTCCCAAGCTCTGTGTACATACCTAAGAGTCTCTTTGTATTCTATTGTAGGATACAATAGGACCCTATTGTATCCTCTTCTACCACAGTTGCTGGCAGTGCATTCCACGCACCCCCCACTCTCTGTGTGGAAAGACTTTCCCCTGACATCCCTTCTGTACCAGTTCTAAACACATTAAAACTATGCCCCCTCATGTTAATTATTTCAGCCCTGGGGAAAAAACACCTCTAGCTATCCCAGGGGTTAGCAACCTTTACCACTGAAAGAGCCACTTGGACCCGTTTCCCACAGAAAAGAAAACACTGGGAGCCGCAAAACCCGTTTGACATTTAAAATGAAATAACACTGCATACAACGTTTTTTTTGCCTTTATGCTATGTATAAACAAACTATAATGTGTTGCATTTATGAAATTGATGAACTCCTGCAGAGAAAACGAAATTACATTTCTGCATGCAACAAAAACATTTTGAACTCCGAAAAAAAGACGTTGGGTTGAAAGTTACTTTTAAGTAAAATACTCAATGTCTATTTGAGTCCTTCTTGTATTTATGAAAAACGCCGAACTTAAATTTTCCGCCAGCAGCAAACCAAAAATATCATCAGCCAGCTGTCAGCCTGAAAAATAAAAGGACTATTTCACTGAACAATGAAAAAATATGAATATACATAAAATAATAGGCAATTAAAATATTTATCATACTTGGTTAATGGGATTTCTGCTCCTGGACCTCAGCGCACAGCGTCTGCACATCAGGGCTGTATGACGTCACCTTCATCTTTACACAGGATCGCAAGCTGTCATCTGTGAAGCATGCGCGATGTTTGTTTTTAATAAAGTTCATGTTGGAGAACACCTGCTCACATACATATGTGGATCCAAAGATCGACAGGACTCCAAGCGCATACTTTTTCATGTTTACATAAATGTCGGGCACAGCATTCCATGTTTCAAACACAAGTTGGTCCGGATTTGGAAGGTTTTCAATATCACTCCATTTGTGATTCTGAGCAAGAACGGCCTTCTGACGGGCAACATCTTCAAGGTCTGCTGTCAAGCGTCTAAACTTGGACACCCATATGTCTTTGTCGGCTATGTCGGCCAGTTCCATCTCAAGATCAGGTTGACTCACACCTGCCAATGCAGTCGTATTCAGTAGGGAAGGATCGATGCTTAAGGGAGTGACCGGGAAGGATAATGTGTTTTTTTCCTCTCTGAACTCACAGAAGCGTTTCCCAAACGATGTTTGCATTGCGATGATTGCAGAATGTAAATACTCCGAAATTATCATGTCGTGACCTTGTTTGAACTCTCTCAAATTGGGGAAGTGAGACAAAGTGCCTTTCTGTAAATCTCTGGCAAGCACTGTCAACTTGCGCTCGAATGCCAAGACATCCTCCAACATGTGCAGGGCTGTGCGTCCTTTCCCCTGAAGAGCTGTGTTCAGCGTGTTCAGGTGCGCTGTCATGTCTACCATGAAGTGTAGCTTTTCCAGCCACTCTGGCTGTTCCAGCTCAGGAAAGTTGAGCCCTTTGCTGCCCAGGAAAGTTTTCACTTCTTCCAGACACGCGACAAAGCGTTTCAGCACCTCCCCTTTGGACAGCCACCGGACTTTGTTGTGCAGCAGGAGATCAGAATATGCGCTTTCCATCTCGTCCAGTAACAAACGGAATTGACGGTGATTTAAACTTTTTGCCATTATTTTATTGACAATCTGAATGACAACATCCATTACTTCTGTGCATTCCGGAGGAAATGTTTGAGCGCACAGTGCCTCTTGGTGCAAGATGCAGTGAAAAGTCAGCAGCTTTCTGTCCAGCGACTTCTGCAGTAAAGCCACAAATCCCTTGTGCGTTCCCGTCATATTCGGTGCCCCATCAGTAGCTACTGACACCAGATGGGTGGTCTTTATTCCTTTGGCTCTTAAACAATTCAAGACAGCCTCACAGATGTCCTCCCCCCGTGTTTGGTCTTTTAGAGGTATCAACTCAATCAGTTCTTCCTGTGGCCCGGCAGAGTTTACATACCGGCAGAACAACGCTATTTGTTCAATATCGCCTTTGTCTTTAGACTCGTCACAGGCAATCGAGTAGGCCACAGCTGAATTGATGTCTTTAATTTGCTGTCTTGTGATGTCTTCTGCCATTTTTATGGTTCTGTCTTTGACAGTCTTTGCAGAGAGGGGCATATCCCTGATTTTCTGCACAATTTCACTCTTGTTTTTAAAGTCCGTGAATAGATGTTCTGAAATCTTAATGAAAGATTCTTTTATATATTCACCATCTGTAAACTGCTTCCCGTGCCTGACTATTTCCTGAGCGGCAATATAACTGGCGTATGTCGTTGATTTTCCTGACTTCATCCATTTCTGGAAATGATTTTTGCTCAGATCAACCTTCCGCATCAGTTCCGAAACGGCTTTTTTTCTCTCATCTCCATCCGGATATTTTTGAGCAAAGGCTGCGTGTTTACTCTGGAAATGCCTTGCGACATTTGACTTTTTGTTGTTTGCTAGTTTCTCATTGCATATTAAGCATACCGGTAAACCAGTCTCGTCAACAGTGAAAGCAAATGAATCTGTCCACGTATCATTAAACGTTCTGTTTTCTTCAGTCACTTTTCTTTTTTTAGAATTCTCCATAGTTGGCTTACCTTGGATCGAAAAATTAAAGAAATCGCGCACTGGCGGGTGTCAGGTATTGGCAGTGGTGACGTATATTAATAGCGATAAAAACACGTTGCAGCGGTGTGTTCAGGCAGTCAGTAAACTGCAGTCGAATAACTTTATTCGAACTAAACAGCCTTGCTTCTAAGCCTCCCTCAACCCAGCCCCCATGGACGCAGATGCTGCAAAAGACACGTACTCACAAACCCCCGTAGGCAATCTCCCTTAGCCGGAATGCTGGCTAATTGAGAGCCGTTTCGGATGTGTCAGAAAATGTGTCGCCACACTTACATTGTACAAGATCACCATAATCTTCAAATTTAGAATTACATTTCAAAAGCTAACAAACTAACATAAAATACATTTTAATTAAATACTGACCAATTATTTCCCAAAGCCACAGGGAGCCGCAGCACAGAGGTGAAAGAGCCACAAATGGCTCGGGAGCCGCAGGTTGCCGACCCCCGAGCTATCCACATGATCAATGCCTCTCATCAATTTATACAGCTCTGTCAGGTCACTTCTCATCTTCTGTCACTGCAAGGAGAAAAGGCTGAGTTCTGATAAAGTATGCTCTCCAATCCAAGTAACATCTTTGTAAATCTCCTCTGCACTTTCTATATAGTATCTACATCCTTTTTGTAGTGAGGTGACCAGAACTGAACACAGGACTCAAAGTGGGGTCTGATCAAGATCTTATATAGCTGTAACATTACCTCATGGATCTTGAACACATTTCCATGGTTGATGAAGGCCAACACACCATGCACCTTCTTAACAACACTGTCAACCTGTGCAGCAGCTTTAAGTGTCTTGCGGACAGGGACCCAAGATCTCTCTGGTCTTCCACACTGCCAAGAGCCTTACTATTAATATTATATTCTGTCTTCAAATTTGACCGACCATAATGAACCACTTCACACTTATCTGGGTTGATCTCATTTTGCCACTTCTCATCCCAGTTCTGCATCCTATTGTTCTCCCGGTGTAACCTTTGATAACCTTCCAACCTTTGTGTCATCAGCAAATTCACTGCCCACCCCTTCTACTTCCTCATCCAGGTCATTTATAAAAATCACAAGGAGGAGGGGTCCCAGAACTGATCCGTGTGGAACACCATTAGTCACTAACCTCCATGCAGTATACAAACCATCTACAACTGCCCTTTGCTTTCTGTGGGCAAGGTCATTCTGGATCCACAAAGCAAGGTCTCCTTGGATCCCACGCCTCCTTACTTTCTGAATGAGCCTTACATGGGGAACCTTATCAAATGCCTTGCTGAAATCCATATACACTACGTCCACTGCTCTACCTTCATCAATGTGTTTTGTTACATCTTCAAAGAATACAATCAGGCTTGTAACGCACAGCCTTCGCTTTACAAAGCCATGCTAACTAACCCTAAACAAACTATGTCTCTCCAAATGCTCATAGATCCTGCCTCTCAGGATCTCCAACTACCTGTCCACTACTGAAGTAAGACTTACTGGTCTATAATTTCCTGGGTTATCCCTACTGCCTTTCTTGGACAAGGGAACAACATTTGCAACCATCCAGTCCTCCCGTACTTCTCCTATCCCTATTGATGACGCAAAGATCACCGCCAGAGGCTCAGCGATTTCCTCCCTCACTTTCCACAGTAGCCTTGGTTATATCTCGTCCAGTCCCAACGACTTATCTAACTTAGTGTTTTTCAAAAGCTCAAGTACATCCTCTTTCTTAATGTCTGTATGCTCAAGCATTTCAGTCCACTGTAAGTCATCCCCACAACTGCCAATGTCCTTTTGCCTGGTGAATACTGAAGCAAAGTATTCACTAAATATCTCAGCTACCTCATCCGACTCCATGGCACGTTTCCACTATCGCGCCTGATTGGTCCTATTCTCACACAGCTCATCTCTTACTCCTCACGTCATAGAATGCCTTGGGGTTTTCCTTAATCCTGCTCACCAAGGCCTTCTCATGACCCCTTCTGGCTCTCCTAATTCCATTCTTAAGCTCCTTCCTAGCAACCTTGTAATTTTCTGGAGCTGTAACAGTACCTAGTTTCTTAAACCTTTCGTAAGCTTTTCTTTTCTTCTTAACTAGATTTTCCACATCCTTTGTACTCCATGGTTCTTTTACCCTACCATCCTTTCCCTGCCTCAGTGGAACATACTTCTGTAGAACGCCATGCAATGCAAATGTTCCCAGAATAGTTGCCATATTTCTGCCCAGCATTTCCCCGAGAATATCTGCTTCGAATTTATGCTCCCAAATTCCTGCCTAACAGCATCATATTTCCCCCATCTCAATTAAATGTTTTCCTAATTTGTCTGCTCCTATCTCTCTCCAGCGCTAAGGTAAAAGGGGTAGAGCTATCATCACAGCTCTAAATAGGTAAAATATATACAAATCTGAAGGGAGTCTGGATTTATTCAATGTGAATTTATTTAAGATTGATATGGTTAACAGATTCTAGTTTCAGGGGTACTTTATTTGGCTATTTCAAAGAAAAACAGGATATGCAGTGATATGAGATTATATAGATAATATAAAACTGAATAAATAGTGAAAGATAAGCGGATAAAGAGACCCATAATCTAAAATGTTTTCAGAAAGCTAATTGCCCAGAATGAATAGATGATGGCTGAAAAGGTTGCAGTGAAAGTAAGTAACATTAGAGTTCATAGAATAATTCAAATGTGATGTTATCCTTTGAATGAATTATATATTTTAATCTGCTATGAATTGATTAGCTAATTTAAGGACTGGATGATGTGTGCTGGACGAGTGTGTTGTGAGACATGTTCATGTTCCACAAGTGGATCGATGAACTGAGGGTTTTGAATTGGCTCACAGCCTCCCTCTGCTGTACAATGCTGGGATTCAAAGTTCATGAGGCCTGTATTTCAAACAGTGATGTTGTTTAGCATCAACACTTTACTGCAACCATGAAGAGATCCATCTTCTGCAGAACTGAGCAACATAATCAGCAGGCACGAAACTGCGCGAAGGCACGATGCCTTCCCTAACAATGCAATAGAGTTCAATCAGGCAGCTTGCAGAAGTCTCTGAACAACCAGCACCGATATATCAGCTGCGGAATCAGGGTAGCTCGACCACTGCGATACCACCTCTAAGAACACTTACTGTGCCATCCCATGCCCATACTTTGGAAAGACCAATCACCTGGCTGTACTTCTACCCCCAGCGTACAAGCAGAGACTAGAGACCACAGCACCAATGGTGAGGACCAAGAAGGTATGGTCAAGGGGGTGGAGGGGCAGTTACAGGATTTCTTTGAGTCAGTAGACTAGACAATATTCAGGGATTCATCTTTGAATCTAAACAAATATGCTACAGTTGCCACCATCTTCATCAAGACCTGTGTGGATGAGTGTTTCCCTTCAAGAACATACCAGAAATACCCAAACCAAAAGCCGTGGATGAACCAGGAGGTTTGTAGTCCACTGAGGACTAGATGTGTGGCATTTACGACTAGTGATCCAGATATATACAAGAATTCCCAGGTATGACCTAAGCACAGAAGACCAATTCTAATTGAGATTGGGGATGGAATCGGGCACGATTTGCAGACCATTACTTCCTACAAAGCAAAGGTAACATGTCAGGTAGGGCTCTGAAACCCTGTGCCAACCAGCTGGTGGGAATGTTCAAGGACATCTTCAATCTCTTGCTAACAGCTTCAACTGCTTCAAAAGGGCAACAATCATACCAGGGCCCTAGAGGAGCAGGATGAACTGCCTTAATAACTATCGCACAGTCGCACTCACATCAACTGTGATGAAGTGGTTTGAGAGGTTGCTCATCACTAGAATCAACTCCTGTATAACCAAGGACTTGCACCCACCGTAATTTGCCTGTAACCACAATAGATCTATAATGGATGCAATCTCACTGGCTCTGGACTCAGCCTTGGATCATTTGGACTATAGCAATACCTACGTCAGGTTGCTGTTTATTGACAGTTCAGCATTCAACACAAATGAGATGGAACCTCATCTATGTAAAAATCAAAGTCAATGAATGGATACAAGATAAGCAAGAAGCATTACAAACTGGGGCAATTGTGTAGGCAGGAAGATAATCTTCCAGTTTCTCTGAAGAAAACTTCAGCTTATCATCTGATGAATTTGCAAGTTGATGACTATCTACAATATACTCATTCCTTTACTTCCATAATTTCTGTTACACTTAGTTAAAATTTATATATATAATCCCATGCCTGGTCAGAAATATGGCCCAACATGGTTGCAAATCATGCTCTGGAAGAACATGGCACCAGTGAACAATGTGATCAGGGGTGAGGTCCTTCAGATGGTTCACAAAACTACTTTTCTCAGTTCTTTTACATCTTCTTTTTCATTTCAAATGTGGTCCTGCTGCATTTGGAGCCCATGATTTACATGTTGGTGGTGTGTTTTTGGGCCTTTTGTGCAATCTGGCACTTTGCTGTCTCCAAGGGTCTTCCATGAGGCTTCGAGTGAAATGTGCAGCCTCGAGACCAAGAAGTGTGGAGGTGGGCTTTAAATCCATTTCCTACAGTGGGTGTGGCTTATTCTGTTTGAAAGCCGCTTCCATCGTGCTGATTAGTTCGTTCAAACTTTGCAGTACTGTTTTTCCCATTGGTTGGCTTTTGGGTTCAATGGAAACCATCTCTGGTTCTGGGCATACCCTGGAGCATAAAAGATGGCACATGCAGAGGGTTCACTCTCTTTCTTTTCTGCCACCCACTGGGCCTGAATTCAGGCTGAATTCACAACCAGGCCTGAAGGACCACTGAGAAAGAGAATTACAGACGTAGATGCCCCCCCCCCCATGTTTTGTTTAGTTAAGTGTCTCTTCGTAATACGCTTACTTCTTGGGTTTTATAAATTGGAGAGGTTTAGCAGAGTATCTTTTCATGTAAAGGGTAACTGAATGGATGGTGTAATGGTTTTAGATAGCTTACACAAATACTTGTTTAGCTCATTCCCCCAACTTAGTATTTCACTATTTGTAAATAAACACCTCTCACACCCTTTTATAAATCAGTGTCTCTTGTTTCATTCATTGGATCCTCGAACCTGGTCTCCCATGTTACATCTGGCATAGTCAGCAGGATTCAGTGTTTGGTACAGAAGATGAGAATTGTACATGGATGAGTTAACAAAGAAAACCACCTACATGAGAGATGTCAAGTACCTGGGTGGAGAGATAATTAGTTGATAGGGAATGGGAATGTCGGGCTAGAAAGTGACGATGGGGAAGAAGGGATAGAGTAAACAGGAACAAATGAGCTGCTTATGGAATATAAGAAATGCAAGAGAACACTTAAGAAAGAAATCAGGAGGGCTAAAAGAAGTCATGAAGTTGCTCTATCAGACCAAGGTGACGGAGAATCCTAAAGGATTCTACAGATATGTTATGACCAAAAGGATTGCAAGGAACAAAATTGGTCCTCTGGAAGACCAGAATGGTAATCCATGTGTGGAGCCAAAACAGATGGGATAAATCTTAAATGAATTCTTTGCATTTGTATTTACACAGGAGAGGGACACAGAGTCTATAGAAGTGAGGCAAAACAGGGTGGATAAGTCCCCAGGGCCTGGACCCTACAGGAGGCTAATGGAGAAATATTTAAATCATCCTTAGCAACAGGGGAAGTACCAGAGGATTGGAGGAGTTGAGGATTGAGGGATAGCCAATGTTCTTCTGATGTTTGAAAAAGGCTCTAAATAGAAACCAGGAAATTCTAGCCTGGTGAGTCTGAAAACAGTTGTGGGAAAGTTATTGAAAGGTATTCTAAGGGACCAGATATATAAGTATTTGGATAGTCATGGACTGATTAAGGATAGCCAGTGTGGCCTTGTGCATGGTAGGTGATGTCTAACCAATCTTACCGAGTTTTTCGAGGAAGTTAGTAGGAAAGTGGATGAAGATAAGATAGTGGATGTTGTCTACATGGACTTAAGTAAAGCATTTGACAAGATTCCACATGGGTGGCTCAACAAGATGGTTCAGTCCCTTGGCATTCAGGATGAGGTAGTAAATTGGATCAGACACTGACGTTACGGGGGAAGTCAGAGAGTGGTTATAGATTGTTGCCTCTCTGACTGGAGGCCTGTGATTAGTGGTGTGCCATAGGAATACGTGCTGGGTCCTTTGTTGATTGTCATCTATATCAATAATCTGGATGATAATGCCGTTAACTGGAAGCAGATGATATCTAGATTGGGTGTGTAGTGGACAGTGAGGAAGAGCACCATGGCTTAGAGTGGGATCTGCATGTACTGGAAAAATGGCAGATGGAACTTAATGCACAGAAGTGCACTAAGGAGCATGGCGGAACAAAGGGATCTGGGAATGCAGGTCCATAATTTGTTGGAAGTGACATCACAGGGGAAGCTTTTGACACATTGGTCTTCATAAATCAATGTATTGAGTACAGGAGGTGGGATGTAATGCTGAAGTTGTATAAAACATTAACGAGTCCTAATTTGGAGTATTTTGTGCAGCATTGGTCAGCTACCTACAGGAAAGATGTAAACATGGCTTAAAGAGTACAGAGAAAATTTACAAGGATGTTATCAGGTCTGGTGACCAGAGTTATAAGGAAAGATTGAATAGGTTAGGATGCTATTCTTTAGGACATAGGAGACTGAGAGAAGGTTTGTTAGAGGTATACAAAATTATGAGGGGTATAGATAGGGTAAATGCAAGCAGGATTTTTCCACTGAGGTTGAATGGGACAACAACCAGAGGTCATGAGTTAAGGGTAAAAGGTGAGAAGTTTAAGGGGAAAATGAAGCAAAACTTCTTCACTCAGAGGGTTGTGAGAGTGTGGAATGTGCTGCCAGTGCAAATGGTGCATGTAAGCTCAATTTCAATGCTTAAAATGCATTTGAATAGGTACATGGATGGTTGGGGTATGGAGGGCTATGGTTCCAGTACTGGTTGATGGGTGTAGGCAGTTCAAATGGTTTTGGCTTGGACTAGATGAGCTGAAGGGCCTGTTTCTGTGCTGTACTCTGTGACTCGATGAAATTCATTTTGGCTGTGTTTTAACCAGGACAAGGCAAATCTCCAGTCAGTTTTTTTTTCAATTGATACCAAGGAAGTGCAGAGTAGAGGTTGAATTTACTATTACTCAATTTGCATTACAGCCCAAGGCCAGTTTCAACTCCAGTTCATCTGTAATATTTGGTCATTGTTGTGAATGCTGAAGCATCTTTGCGTCCGAAGCACTATTTCTGTATATTAATTATCTGGACAGTATTTGATACACAATATGGAGTTTGGTGGAACAAAAAAAATGACAAAAGACATTATTTTCAGAAGGTTAAGCATTACTATATCAATAGACTTTAACTGCAGACTATTAAGCAGGAAAACGTGTTCTGGTTTTTCAGAGATGTGACGTTTTTGTCCTCTACTGATCAGACTGATTACTGCTGATAGAATGGAGAGCTGCAGAATGTCCTGGCTTATTGATCGTTTGTAAACTACAAACATCCAGCAAAATAAATGGTGAAGGGTGCTTCCATCTGGTTCAACACACTCAAAATGCTGGAAGATCTCAGCAGGTCAGGCAGCATCTATGGAAATGAATAAACAGTCGATGTCTCGGGCCGAGACTCTTCTTCGGGAGTGGAAAGAAACAGGGAGGACAAAGGAATGAAAAGGCATGGGGAGGGGAAGGAGGATAGCTAGAAGGTGATAAGTGAAATCAGGTGGGTCAGAAGGGTAAAAGGCTGGAGAAGAAGGACTCTGATAGGAAAGGAGAGTGGACCATTGGAGAAAGGGAAGAATGAGGGCCATCAGTGGGAGGTGATAAGCCAGTGAGGAGAAGAGGTGGGAGGTCAGAGTGGAAAATTGAAGAAGAGGGAAGGAGGAAGGATAAAAATACCTGAAGGAGAAATAGCTGTTCATGCCATCAGGCTGGAGGCTACCTAGACAGAGTATGAGGTGTTGCTCCTCCACCCTGAGAGTGGCCTCAGCAAGGCCAAAGAGGAGGCCATAGACCAACATGTCGGAACAGGAATGGGAATAGGGATGAAAATGGTTGGCCACTGGGAAATTACACTTTTGGCAAATGGAGCAGAGATGTTTGACAATGCTGCCGCACAATCTACATCAGGTCTCGTCGATGTAGAGGAGGCTGCACAGGGAACAGCAGATACAATAGACAACTCTAACAGATTCACAGCTGATGTGTTGCCTCACCTGAAAGGATAGTTTGGGCCATGAATGGAGGT
Organism: Hypanus sabinus; assembly: GCF_030144855.1. Lineage (NCBI taxonomy): Eukaryota > Metazoa > Chordata > Chondrichthyes > Myliobatiformes > Dasyatidae > Hypanus > Hypanus sabinus. Next base: position 152,593,556 of record NC_082706.1, read on the forward strand.
AAGGGAGGAGGTGTAGGGGCAAGTGTAGCACTTCTGTCAGGAGGCAGATTAGAGGGAGGGACAAATGCAGAAGGTTATCACGAAGGGAGTGATCCCTGTAGAAAGTGGAGAGTTCCGGAGGGGTTGAGGTAAAGCTATGTTTGGTGGTAGTATCCTGTTGAAGATGATGGGAGTTGTGGAGACTGACATGTTGGATATGGAGACTAATGGGGTGGTAGGTAAGGACAAGAGGAACTCTATCACTGTTCAGGCAGTGGGAAGATGGAATGAGAGTGGATGTCCGGGAAAAGGAGTTGAGGGCGAGGGCAGCATCAATAGTGGAGGAAGGGAAACCCTTTACTTTGAAGAAGAAAGACATCTCTGATGTCCTGGAAAATAAGCCTCATCCTGGAAATGGATGTGGTGGAGACGAACGTACTGAGTAAAGGGAAATAGCATTTTTACAGGAGACAGGGTGTAAAGCGATATCGTCAAGAATGCCATGGGAATCGACAGGTTTATAAAAGATGTTGATAGATGGAGACAGGGAAAATGAGAAAGGGGAAAGAGATATCAGAATTGGACCAATTTAAGGGCAGGGTGGAAGTTGGAGACAAAGTTATCAATATAACACAGGAAGAGTTGGTAACAGTACTAGGTAAGGCTTGGAACATGGACTATGTAGCCAAAAAGGCAGGCATATCTAGGGTCCATGCAGGTGCCCATGGCTATCCATTGAATTTGGAGGAAGTGGGAGGAGCTGAAGGAGAGATTGTTGATGGTAAAGACCAGTTCTGACAGACAGGGGATGGTGGTAGTGGAGGGGAACTGGACGGGTCTATTGTTGAGAAAGAAACGGGGAGCTTCAAGGCCTTCTTGTCGGGGATCAGTGTATAGGGACTGGCCATCCTTGGTTAAAATGAGGCAGAAAAGGCCAGGGAATTGAAAATCATTAAGGAGATTGAGAACATGTGAAGAGAACATGAGACATGCCGATGCAAGATGAGGCATGTTCAAACAGAAGTGGTTGGAGTGAGGTTGTGATAGGGTCAAAATGGAGTCAGGGCATGAGAAGCTGAGGTAAGTCAGAGCTGAGGAGTTTTGGAGCCCATCCACCAAAATCAAGAGCGAAGTTTGATCGATATAAACGTTGGGCCAATTTGGAAAGTTTAGACAGTGGCCAGAACCTGTTTGCGGGATCCAGGCCCAGAGCGTATCAAAATGACAGTACCCATAACTTACAGCAAGAAACAACACAGTGCCTGGATGATAGAAACGCCGAACTGGACGGATTGAAAAGGCCGGGTGTCAGGGACCAGAGGTGAGCGTGAGCTGGTTCTGTTTGCAACTCTGCGATGTTTACTCTGCTCTCTGCGGACTGAGGCTGGGGCTGTGCCCTGCTTCGGATGCCTCAGGCACCATGTCTGCGAGCTTCACGATGATTCGCTTCACTCTATAGTGAACTGAGGTGGAGGCTGTGGGCCTGCTTCGGCCGCTCTATGAACCCCCTTTCATTCTAAGTGCTGCTGCATGCTATGCTTTTATTGTTTACACAATTTGTGTTTTTTTTTCACTTTCTGCACTTTGGGTGTTTGTAGGTCTTATTACTAATGGGTTCTTTTGGGGTTCTTCTTTTGTGGGAGACAAGTCTCGAGGTTGTACATTTGTACACACTTTGGCAATAAATGTTCTCTGAACTTTGTTGCAGGGATGTAGGTGGGAGGGATGGAACCAAGGGAGATAGAATGGAATTGGGTATGCGGACATGGGTTCAGTAGGAGAGGAGCGGGCAGAGATAATGAGCCTACCCAGACAGTCCGAGATCAGTGATGGCATGGGCCGGAATAGGGTCCTTTTCAAGGGGTGAATCAGAGATGTCTGAGAATTGCCGCCTGGCATCAGCAGGGTGGATGTTAGTCTGCTACACTACATCAGCACCCTCTTTGTCTGCAGGTTTGATGGCAAGGCTGAGGTTGGTCTGGAGAGAGTGAAGCGCGTGCGTTCAGAGGGGGTAAAGTTCGAGAAGAGGGATGAGAAGAGGGATGACATCGAGGTGGTTGAAGTCTCAACAGCAATTAGAGATGAAAAGGTCTAAAACAGGCAGAGAACAAGGCAGGTTATCCGAGAAGAGGAGGATGGATGGAGACAGGAGAAGGGGTCATTAGTGCATGGTGGGAATTCCTAAATCAGAAATGGGTTTGGAGATAGAGGCAATGGAAGAAGATGTCAGAGCGGTGGTGGGTGCAGACCTCATTAAGTTAAAGGCAAAGGGGAACAAAACTAAGGCTATCGCCGGGGACAGGCACTCAGCTTCAGTGAGGAGAAAGTCAGAGAGAATAGTGAAGGCAAGGCAGGAATCGCTATCTGTGTATATCATCATGATTTTATGGTTTCACATGTATCACACATTTGTACCAGAAGAACACTGTAGAGTGATGCCAATTCTTGCGCAATGCTGAACTGAACCTGCCAAATACACTAAGCACAAGAAAACGTATTTGAAGAGAACCACATTATTTTGTATGGCCCTCAATGACTTGAAGGTTTGCTGTTTTAAGAGCAGAGCAGTAAGTAATGAAGTGATTTGTGTTCTTGGCATACATGAAGGCTCCTTTTCATTCAAGTATTGAACATCAGTAATGGTGCCACTTGGCTTCAGCGTAACCAGCAGCAGGAGAGGTTTCAGGGGCAACAGTTCCTCAGACCTGTTCACCTTCTGGCAAACCAAGATACCCGAAGGCTAAGATGTATAAAAAAAAGTGGATACTGAAATCTGCCACATTCTGTAGGCACAGCTTTCTTTTCAGGACCCACTATTGGATTGCATAGCATAGAAAAGGCACTTCAACCCATCTAGTCCATGCTGAAGCTGCCAACACTTATCAAACTGCACCGGGACCATAGCCCTCCATACCCCTACTATCCATGTACCTATCCAAACTTCTCTTGAACTTTGCAATCGAACTCGCATGCACCACTTGTGCTGGCAGGTCATTCCACACTCTGACGACCCAGTGTTTCACCTCATGTTCCCCTTAAACTTCTCATCTTTCTCCCCTAACCCATGACATCTCATTGTTGTCCCACCCAATCTCAATGAAAAAAAGCTTGCTTGCATTTATCCTATCTATAACCCTCATACTCTTGTACACCTCTATCAAATCTCCTCTCAATCTTCTACATTCTAAAGAACACTGTCCTAACATATTCAATCTTTCCTTATAACTCAGGTCGTCCAGACTCAGCAACATCCTTGTCAATTTTCTCTGTACTGTTTCAATCTTGCTTAGATCTTTCAGTTAGTCCTGACGAAGGGTCTTGGCCCAAAGTGTCAACTGTATTTCTTCTAATAGATGCTGCCTGGCCTGCTGCGTTCCACCAGCATTTTATATGTATTGTTTCCTTGCGTTTAGATCTTTCCTGTAGGTAGGTGACCAAAACTGCACATAATAATCCAAATAAGTCCTCACCAGTGTTTTATACAACTTCAGAATAACATGCCATCTCTTGTACTCAATACATTGATTTATGAAGATCAATGTGCCAAAAGCTTTCTTTACGACCCTATCTACCTGTGATGCCACTTTCAACTAATATGGACTGACATTTCCAAATCCCTCTGTTGTACCAGATTCCTTAGTACCGTACTGTTCATTGTGTAAGACGTATCCTGTTTGGTCCTACCAAAGTGCAAAACCTTGCACTTGTTTGCAATAAAATCCATCTGCCATTTTCCAGCCCATTTTTCCAGCTGATGCAAATCCCTCTGTAAGCTATGATAGCCTTCGTTGCTGTCCACTACATCCCCAGTCTTGGTATCATTCTCAAATTTGCCGATTCAGTTAACCACATTATCATTCAGATTGTTGATATAGATGACAAACAACAAAGGACCAAGCCCTGTTCCTAGCACACCACTAGTCACGGGTATCCAGTCAAAGAGGCAACCTTCAACTACCACTCTCTGGCTTCTCCCACAAAGCCAATGTCTAATCCAATTTATCACCTCATCCTGAATACCAGCCTCCCATGCAGGACCTTGTCAAATGTTTTAGTAAAGACGATGAAAACAACGTCCACTGCCTTGCCTTCATCCAATTTCCTGGTAATTTCCTTGAAAAACTCTATAAGATTGTCTATACATAACCTACCAAGCAAGAAGACATGCTGACTATCCTTAATCAGTCCGTGACTATCCAAATACTTATGCATCTGGTCTCTTAGAATACCTTCCAATAACTTTCCCAGATTCACTGGCCTATAATTTCCTGGTTTACGTTTCAATCCTTTTCTTCAACAGCCAACAACATTGGCTATCCTCCAATCATTAGCTACCTCTCCTGTCATTAAAGATGTTTTAAATATCTCTGAGAGGGCAATGGCAAGTTCTGCACTTGCCTCCTGAAGGGTCTGAGGGAATACTTTGTCAGGTCCTGGGAAATTATCCACTCTGATTTGCCTCAGGGTAACAAACATTTCCTCCTCTGAAGTTGATGCCGCTTTGCCTCACTTCTATAGGTTCTGTGTCCTTCTCCCCTATCTGTTTTGGTTCCACACATTGATTACCATTTTGGTCTTCCAGATGAGCAGTTTTGCCCCATGCAATCCTTTTGATCTTAACATATCTGTAGAATTCCTTAGGATTCCCCTTCACCTTGTCCGCTGGAGCAACTTCCTGCCTTTTTTTAGCCTTCCTGATTTCTCTCTTGTTCTCTTGCGTTGCTTGCACTTTATACCCACATCATTTATTCCTACAGGTCTATATCTGCTACGTAGCTCTTTTTTCTCTTAAACCAGGGCCTCAATATCTCTTGAAAACCATAAGATCATACAATATAGGAGCAGAATTAGGCCATTTGGACCATCAACACACTCTGGCTAAAGAAAATCCACCTCATTTCCATTCTCTTCTGTCCATCCTCTGGTCTTTGACTCTCCCACCATAGGAAGCATGGAAACATCCTCTCCACATCCACACTGCAAGGCCTTTCACCATTTGATAGGTTTCAATGAGGTCACCCCTCATTCTTCTGATTTCCAGTGAATACCGGCCCAGAGCCATCAAACGCTCTTCATATGACAGGCCATTCAATCCTGGAATAATGCTTGTGAACTTCCTCTGAACCCTCTGACCTGTAAACATACTTGTAAGAAACTTTGCCCCGTGGGGACTCTCTTTTAAAACAAAGGCGCTTTTTAAATAAAAGTCTATCGTTCACTGCCTGTCTCCGAGAGTTTTTGATGGTGCATCAATTTTATTAGCAGCAAAAGGGACATCCTGGAGACTGAGGGAGGAGCAGTGCCCCAATCGCCTTTATACAGGGGTCTGTGGGAGGAGCCACAGGAGCAGTCAGCGGGGGGCGGGGGGGGGGGGTGTCCAGACAGGTATATGTAGTTCACCACACCCTCTCCAGCTTCAGGACACCTTTTTTAGGATAAGGGTCTCAAACCTGCTCACAATACTCCAAGTGAGGCTTCATCAATGCTTTAGAAAGTCTCAACGACATCATTGTTTTTATATTCTAGTCCTCTTGAAGTGAATATTAACATTACATTTGCCTTCCTCACCACACAGTCAAACTGCAAGTGATCCTTTAGGGAATTCTGCACAAAGACTTAGGTTTTTGTATTTTCTTTCCACTTAGAAAATAGTCAACCCTTGCATTTCCTTTACCAAAGTGCATCACTGTACATTTCCCGACAATATATTTCATCTGCCAGTTCTTTGCCCATTTTCCCCCTATTCTAAGTCCTTTTGTAACCTCTCTACTTCCTCAAAACCACCTGCCCCTCCACCTATCTTCATATTGTCTGCAAACTTTGTAACAAAGCCATCAATTACATCATCCAAATCATAGACATATTTTGTAAAAAGAATTGGTTCTAACACAGACTCCTGTGGAACACTACTAGTCACCGACAGCTAGCCAAAAATTGCTCCCTTCATTCCCACTCTTTGCCCTCTGCCAATCTGCCACTGCTCTGTCCATGCTAGAATCTTTCCTGTAATACCATGGGCTCATAGCTTGTTAAGCAGCCTCATGTATGGTACCTTGTCATAGGCCTTCTGAAAATCCAAGTACATCATGTCAACGTCATACAATTCTCCTTTGTCTATCCTGCTTGTTATTTTTTCAAAGAATTCCAACAGATCTGTCAGGCAAGATTGTCCCTTGAGGAAACCATGCTGATGACAGCCTATTTGATCATGTGCATTCAAGAACCCTGGAACCTCAAACTTAATAATCAACTCCAACATCTTCCCAAACACTGAGGTCAGACTAATTGGCCTATAGTTTCCTTTTTTCTGCCTCTCTCCTTTCTTAAAGAGTGGAGTGAAATTTGCGATTTTCCAGTCCTCCAGAACTATTCCAAAATCTACTCTTTCTTGAAAGATTATTACTAATGTCTCCACAATATTTTCAGCCACCTCTTTCAGAACTCTAGTGTGTACACCATCTGGTCCAGATGACTGACCTACCTTTAGATCTTTCAGCTTCCCAAGCACTTTCTGTCTAGTTATGGTAAGTTCACACACTTCATGCCACCTGACATCTGGAATTTCCACCACACTGCTAATGTCTTCCACAGTGAAGACTGATGCAAAATACTTATTCAGTTCATCCGTCATTTCATTGCCCTCCATTACTACCTCTCCAGCATCTGATATACACTCTCGCCCTTCTTTTACACTTTAGGGAAACCAAGGTTCCCTAAACTTGTTATCTTTACATTTTATTGCGACAGGTGCGTTCAGGCTTTGTACTCTCAAAATTGAAGGTATCCCACTTTTCAAGACACCTTTGCCAGAAAACCTATCCCAATCCATACTTGCCAGATCATTTCTGATACCATCAAAATTGGCCTTTCTACAATTTAGAATCTCAACCCATGGACCAGACCTATCTTTTTGCATATTTACTTTGAGACTCATGGCATTGTGGTCACTGGTTGCAAAGTGTTCCCCTACACAACTTCTGTCACCTGCCCTATCTCATTCCCTAATCGCAGATCCAGTATTACACACTCTCTTGTTAGGACTTTTCCAAACTGATAAACGAAGCTTTCCTGAACGCATTTGACAAACTCTATCCAATCTAGTCATTTTACAGTATGGGATTCCGACAACCTGAGCCTTCAGTTTCTGGATTACCAATATATGAAATATATATCATTGGTGCACTTGGGACTTCATAGAAATTCTCTGCTCACCAAGCCAACACACACCTTACCTATCATCTACTCAGCTCTCAACTCTGATCCCAACCTAGGTCCAAAGATAATTTCCCGGGCCATTAACTCCATCTGCTATTATCTAGTTACTTACCTTTCCATCCATCATTCAGCCCTGATCCATGAATCTGCCCCCATCTGAGCTTCTCTTTCCTTGTAACAACTAGCTTATTTATCTGTCATCTTGATAGTGCATTCTAAGGTAATGCACCCCACCAATTGATTTAGTATTAGCTATTCTACAATCAAGTGCTGTCTTTTCCATGGTGATCAGAGCCTTTATGTCCTTTTGTAACTGGATTTCAGGTTATTTATTCCCTGCAGTCACTTCGATTGAAAAATAACCATAAACAATGAAGATAACTGAAAAGCATTAAATTTCAATATGATTTACACATAATTGATTAAAGGAAATTAAAAGCTGTTTCTTTGACATCTTTAATTACAAACGTAAACCACTGATTAAAAATATCAAAGAAATAGAACTTTTATTTTCCTTTAATTGCAAACTTAAACTTCTATGTCATCTTGTGTTATCTTTAGTGTACACATTCTTCATAAGGCAGTCCACAACGAGAGTCAGCAACAGAAAACCTGTGTGATTTAGCTGCTAACTTTCAAAAAAACTATCCATTAATATCAACTTCTTCAGTTACTGAGATTTACCTTATCTTCCAAGATACCGTTGTTATGAGTTTCAAAATTTCACTTTGATTCTGCTTCTCAGAACATGCTAGTTGCATCATTGCTAAAAATGTTAGGGCAAAATGAAAAGTGGATGGTAAACTAAATTAAATAGAACATTATTAAAGCTTCCCCCCTTCTTCAAGATAATTATATTCAGGAAACTATCCATATATGATCTTAGTTTGTATTAGCAAAGTGACCCAAACCCAGTGGAATCACCAGGGAAATAAACTGCTTTTCCTGTTTGATGTCAATTTATCCACAAGCTTTACAAATGATTGGCATACTGGTCAAGGGTTGCTGACTGATCTTCTGACAACAAGAGATTTATAAATTAATCAAGCAAGTAAAGTGACATGCCAGACAGATCTAATTCAATTGAAATCCTATTTTTAGTTGAGTGACTGAAATGAATCAAAAAGTAAATAAGGATCGCCACCTTGTGGCCAGTGCAGATTTAATAGGTTTTCTTGAAACTTGAGCTGGCATTGACTCTCATTTGCTTTTCCTGGCATCTCACCCTGCCTATTTCACATAATGGTGCCTTTCATGAATCAGTCTCTCTGGCCGCTTTTTCAGAGACAGACTGGTGATGATCTCTACTTTGGTTATTATCAAATGAATCTGTTTCATTTGATGCATAGTTCAAACGTCTGTGCAATATAAGCTCTCTCGCAGCAGTACATTCAGATGTTTTTTAGCATTACATGGAGTGCTGAACATAGCATGGAAAGGCAAGGCACAATTATTAAAATAAAGTGACAAGCAAAAGTACACAGCAAATGAGGAGTCATTTTACAAATAGCCGATTCCTGCACCTGGACTTTACGAGCTGGTTCTCATTTGGGGAATTTGGGCCTGTACTATACCTCATTTTTAAAAAAAAAAATAAGAGCCTTAAGTGACAGTACTGTGCAAAGTTCTTAGGCACATATATAAGACCATAAGACATAGGAGCAGAATTATGCCATTCATCCCACAAAATCTGCTCCACCATTTGATCATGACTGACCCATTCTTCTGCCTTCTCCCCATAACCTTTCAAGCTCTGACTTATTAATAAGAATCTATCAAACTCTGTGTTAAATACACCCAATGACTTGGCCTCCACAGCCGCTCGTAGCAGCAAATTTCACAGATTCACCACCCTCTGGCTAAAGAAATTCCTCTGCATCTCCATTCTAAATGGACATCTCTCTATTCTGAGATTGTGCCCTCTAGTATATATAGGTAGGGTGCCTAAGACCTTTGCACAGTAATTTTATGTATTGCACTGCACTGCTGCTACAAAAAAAATGAATCTGTTTCATTTGATGCATAGTTCAAACGACATTTCATGACACATGCAAGAGAAAATCTGCAGATGCTGGAAACCCAAATAACACACACACAAAATGCTGGAGGAACTCAGCAGGCCAGGCAGCGTCTATGGAAAGGAGTGCAGTCAACGCTTTGCGCCCGAAACATCGACTGTACGCTTTTCCATAGATGCTGCCTAGCCCACTGAATTCCTCCAGCATTTTGTATGTGTTGCTTTTGTGACATATGTGAGTGATGATAAACCTGATTCTGATATAGGTCTCCATTGTGGACTGAGAGTGGGAACGGGGCAGGGAGAGGGGAAGAATGGCTGGTAAAAGTGAAGGGTGACGGGAGGGAACAGGAAGAACCAGAGAATCATTTTGTAATGATCAATAAACCAATTGTTTGGAATCAAATGATCTTGCCTGATGTCTCTGGGCTGGGTGTGTCTGCACCATGTCCCCACTAAGCAGCCCTTCTCTGCTCTGCTCCGCTCCACGCCCACTATTCCCAACACTGCAGACTCTGTACATGAAAGAGTCATGTTCAAATGGAAATAAAGAGGGAGCATGGTACAGAGCCCTGGGTGTAAAAGATCTCTTAACCAATGGTATCTATCAGGAAGATCCTTACTCTTCTGCTGCAAGAGGCCTGCTGTGTATACTGTGTAGACATTGATTGCTTTCTTTATGTCCATATATGCTCAGATTTTCTGAAAATATCCTTTAAAATTTTAACTTTTCTCATCCATACCAAACTTGATTTAATTGTTGGACATGGAGCACTTGTGTAGAACATATTTAATATCTGCAATATCTCCCCTGAATTTCTTAGCTATACACAGAATGGACCATTCTTTAGACAATTCTCAAGTAGTTAATATGAAATAATCCAAGGAATTTCTGAAAGGAGAGGTGAATTAGAGCTTTAAAGATTGTAGGAAACAGTCAACCAGGTACTTGGAAGATGTTGTAAGCACAGTCATTCAAGTCAGTCAGGAAGCAGTGAAGCGTAAGTCTTTGACAAAAGCTATGGCTGCTGAATTGTCAATCATACATCCGGCCAACATGGAAGCAGAGTTGCAAAATAAGCTAAATTTTGAAATGCGGCCAGTTCAATATCATATATAGGGTTGAAGTATTTTGCACAGGGGACTCCAGGAGATATTAAGTGCATTAGAACTCTAATCAGCTAATTGAAACCAGCATGGTAGAAATCAAGTATTAATTCTGTTTGGCAGTGATGACATGACAGCTCAGTTGGACCAGGGTATAAGACTGATCTTGGTCAACTGGAAGATCTGGAATGTATTGAGTAAGGCTGTAGGCATGTGAAATAAATGTAAATGGAAAATGAGCCTGCAAGGAATTACACTTGATCGCCAGTTTCAATGGATACAAAGACAGGTAAATCATTTAAAGGAGAATCTGACGTCTCCTTGAAGCAAGAAAATGTTTAGACTCATTAGAGTTTGGCTTGGACTTCAATTTAGTGGTTTTAATGTTGTCTTCGAGTCAAACATTGAATCAGACTGGTCTTGCAAGAAGATATTGTTGCTCCATCTCTGAATTATGGGTTGATATCTGGAAGTGGCATGTTTTATGTGTGACCTCCTCCCAGCTCCTCTGACTCAATGTCCCACTGATTTCATTACATTCTTATTATACGGACATCACAAAACGAAAAGCACATACAGCTTCCAAAATCTACTATCGTAGATATGAGTCTTGTGCAACCTTGCAATCGTCAATTAACCTGTGGTGTAGAAATAGTGATTCTCTTGTTACTTCAAATTTCCGCTTCTGGATTTTGTTTTAAATATACTTGGATCATTTAGATGACAATTTAAATATTGTCTAATCATTATGTGAAGTATGGCTTAATTTCAATCTGGTATGTGATTGATTTCCCTCATTTCATTGCTTTTTTACATTTTTTTTTCTATTTGATGTGGTTGTGGTAATGTTCTAGAAAGGTAAGATGGTAACATTTCTGAGTATGAAACTGTTGAATTGTTAACAAAGGAAATTCACCCACCACCCTCCCCCATTCCCCCCAAAAATAGGCAAAATAGAGTTATTAGCACCGTCTAAGTAGAGGTAATGAGGGAGAGAACAAGATATTTGTAGAGTGGGAGCTACTTAGTGGCAAGTCTTGTTTGATTCTCATTCCTGTTCCAACATGTCTGTCCATGGCCTTTTGTGCCAAGCTGCGGCTGCCCCTCAGATTGGAGGAGCACCACCTGATATTCCGTTTGGTTAGACTCCAACCTGATGGCATAAGTATCGATTTCTCCTTCCAATAATTTTTTCCCAACCCCCACACTGGCATTTTACCTCTTCTCACCTGCCTATCACTTCCCCTGGGTCCCCTCCTCCTTCCTTTTCTCCTATGACCCACTCTCCTCTCCTGTCAGTTTCCTTCTTCTCCAGCCCTTTACCTTTCCCACCCTCTTGGCTTCACCTATCACCTCCTAGCTCGTCTCCTTCCCCTTCCCCAACTATGTTATTCTGGCATCTTCCCCCTTCCACTTCAGTCCTGAAAAAAGTTCAAGCCTGAAATGCTGACTGCTTATTGATTTCCATAGGAGCTGCCTGACCTGCTGAGTTCCTCCAGCATTCTGTGGGTGTTGCTTTGCATTTCCAGCATCTGCAGACTTTCTTGTTTGTCTTGTTTGGAGTGAGTTTTACTTGAACCGTAAAAAGGAATGTTATAAAGGTGGAGCAGCCATTGTGGGCTTCTATTAGTACATAGGTAATGCAGTGAGAATGGGCCCAGGGTTGGTGATATTTTCTCTGAGTGAGATGTTGGGACTCTGGGAGATCTCCAGTCTTCCTAATAACTGCATCTGCAGCTCCTTACAAACCATGTGAGGGAACAGAACCTGAGACTGGATGAGCTTTGGATCTTATGGGAGAATAAGTGGAGCTATGGGGTGGCAATTGCCTCTAAGTTGCAGGAGGCAGGTAGCTGGCTGACTGTCAGGAAAGAAAAATCGGAATAGGCAGGTAGTGCAGAATACCCCGGTGTCCATTCCCCTCAATAACAAGTACATTGCTTTAAATACTGCTGGTGGGGTGGGGGGAGGGGGATATCAGTAAACCGGGGAAACTCGCAGCCACCAGGTTTCTGTCACTGAGTCTGTCTCTGTGGCTCGGGGTGGGGGGGCGGGGGAGCGGGAAGAAGAGTGCAGTGGTGATGGGGATTCCATAGTTAAAGCAGCAGAATGGAAATTTGGAGGACATGAGAGAGATATACAGATGGTATGTTGGTTCCCAGGTGCCAGAGTCAGGGACATCTCAGATCAGGTCCACAGCATTGCAAAGGGGGAGGGCAAGCAGCCAGAGGACTTGGTATGTATTGGTACCAACAACCTAGTTTGGAAAAAGGATGAGGTCCTGAAGAAGGAAGACAGGGAGTTAGGTAGAAAGCTGAGAAGCAGGACCTCCACGGTAGTAATCTCTGGATTGCTGTGAGGATAAGAATAAGATGAATTGGCAGATGAATGCATGGCTGAGGAACTAGTGCAGCGGGACAGGGTTTCAGATTTCTAGATCATTGGATCTATTTTGTATCACCTGTACAAAAAGGATGGATTACATTTGACTCGAGGTGGGGGATGGGCAATATCCTTGCAGGCTGGTTTGCCCGAGCTGTTGGGGAGAGTGTCAGGTGGATGGGAACCTGAGCGATAGGGGTGAGGATGAGGGAGTTGGTATACAAGTAACTGCAGTGTATAGCTTAGAAAAGGATAAGAATTTAACTTCCAGTATCATGGGGGGCAGAATGGAAAAGGGCGATGAATACAGGTTGGAAGTGTTAAATCTGAATGCAGACAGTACATGGGATAAGGCAGATGACCTTGTGGTGCAGTTAGAGATTGGCAGGTACGATGTTGTGGGCACCACTGAGTCGTGGCTGGAGGAAGATCATAGTTGGATGCTTAACATCCAAGAATACACATTGTATCAAAAGGAAGGCAGGTAGGTAGAGGGGGTGACTTTGTTAGTAAAAACAATGAAATCAAATCCTTAGAAAGAAGTGACAGAGGATTGGAAGATTTCAAATCCTTGCGAGTAGAGGCAAGAAACCGCAAGGGTAAAAAGACCCTTACGGGAGTTATTGTATTTACAGACCTCCGAACAGTAGCCAGATGTGAGGTACAAATTATAATGGGAGAGCTAAAGGACATGTAAAAAGGGCAATGTTATTATAGTCATTGGGAATTTCAATCTGCAGGTAGTTTGGGAAAACCAGGAGAAGGAATTTGTAAAATGTTTATGAGATTTTTCTTTAGATCAGCTGTGGTTGAGTCCAGAAGGTAAAAGGTAATTTTTGGTTTGGTATTGTGTAATGAACCAGACTTGATCAGGGAGCTTAATATTCAGGAACACTTACAAGGTAGCAACCATAATATGAAAGAATTCACCCTGCAGTTTTGAGACAGAGAAGATAAAGTCAGATGTATCAGTATTACAATGAAGTAAGGGAATTTACAGAGGCATGAGAGAGAAGCTGGCCAAATTTGATTGGAAGGGAACACTATCAGGGATGATGGCAGAACATCAATGGCTGGAGTTCCTGGGAGTCATTCCAAAGGTGCAGATACTTCCCAATGAAGAAGTATTCCAAAGAGAGGATGAAGTAACTGTAGCTGATAAGAAAAGTCAAAGACAGCATAAAAGCAAAAGAGAAGGTATACAATTTTGCAAAAATAAGTGGGAAGCTAGAGGATTGGAAAGCTTTTAAAAACCAACAGAAGACAACTATGAGAAGAGAAATAATGACAGAAAAGATCAAATATGATAGTAAGCTAGCTGATAATATAAAAGAGAATACCGACAAAAGTTTTTTTCAGATATATAAGGAGTATGGAAAATTCTACTGGAGAGGTAGTAATGGGGGACAAAGAAATGGAGTGTGAACTTAGTAAGTATTTTTCATTAGTCACACCTTAGAAGACAACAGCAGTAAGCCAGAAATTCAAAAATGTCAGGTCCCTTTAGTGAGTGTAGTTGCTATTACTAAGGAGAAGGTGCTTGGGAAGCTGTAAGGTCTGATAGTAGATAAGTCACCTGGACCAGATGGACTACGCTCCAGGGTTGTGAAAGAGGTTGCTGAAGAGATTGTGGAGGCATTAGTAGTGATCTTTCAAGAATCAATAGATTCTGGAATGGTTCTAGAGACCTGGAGAATCGATAGTTTCACTCCACTTTTTAAGAAGAGATGGAGGTAAAAGACAGGAAATTATAGGCCAATTAGACTAACTTCAGGCATTGGTAAGATGTTAGAGCCCATTATTAAGGATGAAGTTTCGGGGGACTTGGAGTCACATGATAAATTATGCCAAAGTCAGTTTAAGGCTAAATCTTGGCTGACAAATCTGTTGGAATTCTTCCAACAGATTCTTCCAGGCAGGATACACAAAGGCGAGTCAGTGGATGTTGTTCACTTGGATTTTTCAAAGGTCTTTGACAAGTTGCCACACACGAGGCTACTAAACAAGATAAGAACCCATGGTATTATAGAAAAGATACTAGAATTGATGGAAGTTTGTCAGATTGGCTGACTGGCTAGAGGCAAAGAGTGGCAATAAAGGGAGCCTTTTCTGATTGGCTACTGGTGACCAGTGGTTGGAGTGTATGTGTCTTGTAGTGGGGAGTCTTGGACGAGAGGGCACAACATCAGAACAGAAGGATGCCCTTTTCAGGCAGAGATGAAATGGCATTTTTGCCATTTCTGTAGCATTTGACTATTTTTTACAAGGGCAAGTTGCTAGCTCGATGCTCAACCCAGCATGGATGGAAAGCGTGCAAGAGAGTCAGCTGGATTTGAACCTGCCATCATTTGCCTCAAAGCCACTGACCAGCTACAGAGAGGTTGGTGAATCTTTGGAATTAGTACTGACAGACAGCTGTGGTGCCTGAGTCATTGAGTATATTCCAAACAGAGGTGTATAGATCCTTGATTAGTTAGGGTATCAAAGGTTATGGATAGAAGGTAGGGGAATGGGGTTGTGAGGGATAATAAATCAGCCATGATTGAATGGTAGTGTAAATTGGTGCGCTGAATGGCCTAATTCTGTTCCTATGACTCAAGGTCTTATGATCAGAAACAACAGTTTGTAATGCTTTTTGAGTCAAATTTTGCTATATAGAAAGATTAACACCTTCACCAAGGAGAGCGGTAAATTAACTATTTCATGCTTTCTCCTTACCTAGAACAAAGAAAGTGAAGTTGTGAATGGCTGTTCCAATTCTAACTCAGCAACTTATACTGAACAGTGAATGGTTGCTTTTTAAAAAATGGAACAAGCCAGAAATGCTAAACTGTTGAAAAACAGTTGTTTCAGTTTAGGTAAAAGGGAATTTTTGATGGGTAAGGTCACATTTTTGAGTTTATTTGTCTGATAGCTTAATGAGAGCAATTGGCAATAGAGAATGTAAACAAATCAGTAGAAAACTTGCAAATTTCAGGTCTATAGTTCACACCAGTCAAACTATGTAATTGGAAAGAGGAAAACTGAGCCGATATCACAGAGTCTGGCCTGTTCTGACACAGACAGGAGAAACAAATTTACCAGAAACTGTAGAATTCAAAATTGAGTCCGTAAGTTAGCAACATGTCCACATGGAAAATGAGTGGCTTTTCCTTAATCTGCTGTTGGGCCTTGGTATAAACAGTTCCTGAGACCACTGACTGAGTGGAGTGGGGAACGAGAGTGGCAGTCAACGGGGATCTCTCAGGTACACCCGGCACTGAAAGCTCATCAACAAGTGCACATTTGCTTTCCTTAGTGGAGAGGAGATCACATTGTGAATACACATGAGACTGGGAAAAGTGCAAGTATATCACCATTTCATCTGGATGGTGTGACGCGATTAGGGATGAGTGTGGCATCTCCCGAGGACACATGGAAAAGAGTTTTTAAGAGGCAGAGCAGTTGGTGAGGACCTGAGAGGAATAAAACTGAAGGATCCCTTTGAAATCCTGAAATAGAAGGGAAGGAGAAAATGCGTTTGGTGGTGTAACCTCGTTGAACTTGGTGTAAATTGTGAAAGACGATCTAATGAACATGAGGCTAATGGCGTGGAAGTTGAGGACCAAGGCAACTCTATGCTTTCTCTGTGCAGGAGGGTCTGAGAGCAGAGAACAGGAAAAGAGGAGGCATGCAGTCAAGGGTTCAGTCCACCATGGCAGTAGGGAAGCCGTGTTTCAGAAAGAAGACCACTCAGGGTACGTGTGTGGAACATCGCATTACTGGAAGAGATGTGATGGATGAGAAAGATCAGGGTAATACACGTTTGTAGACTGGCAGAGGACAGAATCAAATTGGGCTTAATTTTCTCCATGCTTAAAAATCTAACTAAAGCTGAAGACCAGTTTTCTACTCATACTGGTTATTAAAGGCCAGGGAGTAACCAGCAAACTTTTAGATTAAACTGAGAAGCAAGAGAAAAGCTGCAGATGCTGGAAATCTGAGAAACACACATAAAATGCTGGAGGAACTCAGCAGGGCAGGCAACATCTATGGAAGAGAGTGCAGTCGACATTTTGGGCTTAGACCCTTCATCAGGACTGGGGAAAAAAAGATGAGGAGTCAGGGTGTTAATCAATTGCTATGTACATACATAACCACCAGGTGGCAATATAAGTATTTAAGACCTGTATTTAAACCAAAAAATAATCCTGATTATCATTTTTATACTAAATCAGTCCCTAAAACATTATGTCACAGTTAATCTATCCCAGTTTATCACAGTCATTTCTCAGTCTATTGCTTGGTGTAAGTTGAAGAGTCTGTCAGAAAACAAATCGATAAAAATAAATTTTGAAATAAATGAAAAAGAAAACATTAAAAATTTCTTTGCTTGAAAAATGTGGATTTATGTATGTTTGCCTAGAAGTGTTAGTAATGAGCTTATATAACAACATAAATCGGAGCAGGAATAGATTATATACCCCCTGAATATCTAAGAATCTAATTGCAAGGCGCCTTTGCGTTATTCTGTTAAACATTCCAAGGTGCAAAGGGTAAAGAAATTCCCAACAGTAAGAGTAGACAGGCATCTTGAGGTGAGGAAAGTGAGCAGATGGAGAAGTGTGAGGAGAAAGTTGGTCACCTTGAAACCATTGCAAATTGTTGTCGTTGTATATAAGAATCAAAGAGCTTCAAGGCTTCAGATGTTCAATATAACTGAATGGGTATTGCAGAGGTAGAGAGGTTAAAGCCATGGTAAGGTCTAGAGAAATGGTTTAGGTATTTGATTTTGAAGTCAAGGAGAAATGGTGAATCAGTTGTGCCTGGCAAGGACCTGACTGATAAGCTGCAAAGTTCGCTGCAATGCAATGGATGGCAAAATTTGGATGTACTTTGAGTTGGTGTTATGAATAGTACAGGAGGCCAACAAAGAGAGAAAAGCTGAGACTAGAGATAATGAAGAAGCACATATGGAATATATCCTTCTTTGAAGGGGATTAGTACAACAGATGGATTTATAGGACAATCCAGCAGTTTCATGATCAACATTACTGATACCAGCTTTTACATTCCAGATTATTTTATTAATTTAATTTGAATATCCCAGATGCTGAGGTAGGATTTGAAGGTGGTTGGACAGGGAATACTGCACCCTTCCAGTGCAAAACAAATTGCTTCTGTAATCGGAAAAACTGAAAGAGAACTAGGGCGTTGTGACTTTGTATAAATTTCAATGACAAGCAGATGGCTTTTGACTAAGTACATCGTCTAACAGGTATTATGTTGAACAGAGAGCAGCTGTTAGCCAGTGCTTAATTGGTACAAGAAAGTTTTCCTTCATTAGCAAAAATACATTAGAAAAAGAGCCCCTTTCTTAGCTACTGTTCCAAATTATCCCAGTTGTCACTATTATTTTAGAAATCTTACACTCAGTCCCTCTGTGCTTATGTATCAGATTTCCATTTCATCTCTTTAGTCCTTATCACATCCAAACTCAATATTAATCTTTCTTGTGACTTTAAGTTTAATATCTGCAACTTAGATTTTTTCCTTAAATAAACTCAGTGGTATTCCCTTGCAGGTTTGGTGTAGTATCTCTCTTTGTCGACGACTCTTCCACAGCCTGCATTTCCATCAGTTCTATTTCATCTTTTCCCTGCCAAGCAATCCTGGTACTTGTCTAATGAAAATGGAAAGTAGGAAACTGGACAACTGAAGGAGAAAATAAGGAAGTAATTGGGTGTGTGACATTATATCGGTCTCTTCTCAACTGGGTGATCACCCAAAATGTTCAGGTTGTCTCTGCCATTGCAGAAAGATTTGGTAGAAATCTGGGATAATGAAGCTTTTCCAAACTCAACCAGTATCACATGTATCTAATCAGAAAACTAACACAGGGTATCTATACGGGACCATTGCTGGCAAAATGCATCTTGATAGTTTAAGTAATCACCGGACAAAAGGATAATTCCTAAAGATGAAAAAAAATCAATTTCCTTTGCTATATCTATTCCTCTTACCAAATATGATGCATAATCATCTCCATACAGGACTTCTTGTTTTGATAACTAATGATAACTAATTGCTTTCCCTACTTACCATTTGTGTGAATGCAGGAAGCATACATTTAGGTCAATTGTGGTTCTCAAATGCAGACATAAAGCATCTCTGATGATCTTCAGAGAAACTGCTGCAATATTTATTCTCAATGGGATGTCCAAAAGCCTACTCAGAAAATGAAATTAATATTCAGTAGAGCCACAGTTAGGATAATGTTCAATTATCTATGCATTATTTT
Source organism: Hypanus sabinus (assembly GCF_030144855.1). Classification (NCBI taxonomy): domain Eukaryota; kingdom Metazoa; phylum Chordata; class Chondrichthyes; order Myliobatiformes; family Dasyatidae; genus Hypanus; species Hypanus sabinus. The sequence continues at coordinate 152,612,536 of NC_082706.1, forward strand.
AATTTAGAAATGACAAGAAAAACTAACGGAGGTTTTCAGAGGATATATTTCACTTTTCTCTAAAAAAAATTCAATTGATAAATTTGATGCCATTTTCATACTAAGCTGGAATGAATTACTTGACCTTTCTGCCTGGGTGTATTTGAAATAAGATCCTTATAAAATGATAAAGGATTATACATTTTCATTAAATTAAGTCATAGAAAAAATGTCAAAACATTTCAAATGCAAGTGGAACTACAGGAGAGTTACTCAAAGTCAGTTACTTAAAGGAGGAAAACTTGATTTAGAGTTATATAAGCAATCAGGAAAAGGGGTCAAGGATCCAGCTGAAAATGATATCCCCAGCTCACTGACGATCAACAGTGCCGTACCTCAAGGACGAGTGCTTAGCCTACTACTCTACTCCCTCTACACCCATGACTGCATGGCTGGGCACACCAAAGATGCCATCTATCTGCTGACGATTGTGGGCAGAATTTCAGATGGTGACAAGAGGGCATACAGGAATGAGATATATCAGCTCAATGAGTGGTGTCACAGTAACAACCGCAGTCAATGTCAGAAAGACCAAAGAACTAACTGTGGACGTCAGAAAGGGTAAGAAGAGGGAACACACATCAGTCCTCATAGAGGGATCAGAAGTGGAAAGAGTGAGCAATTTGAAGTTTCTGGGTGTCAATATCTCTGAGGATCTAATTGGACCCAACGTACTGATGCAGTTACAATGAAGGCATGACAGAAATTCTACATCATTAGGATTTTGAGGAGATTTAGTATGTTGCCAAAGACACTCACAAATTTCTACAGATGTACTGTGGTCAGCATTCTAACTGGCTGCACCACTGTCTGGTATGGTGAAGGTGGAGGTTGGGGGGGGGGGTGCTACTGCACAGGATTGAACTAAGCTGCAGAGATTTGTAAACCTACTCAGCTCCATCATGGGCATTAGCCTCCATAGTATCTAGGATACCTTCAAGGAGCAATGCCTCAAAAAGGCGGTATCCATCGTTGAGGACCCCCATCTCATTGCTACCATCAGGAAGGAGATACAGAAGTTTAAAGGCACACACTCAGAAACAGCTTCTTCCACTCTGCCATCTGATTTCTAAATGGACATTGAACCCATGAACACTACCTCACTGCTTTTTTTTTCTCTTTATTTTTGAACTTTTGCACCACTTATTTAATTTACACACACATATATAGTACTATATTATATATATATATATTACTGCAATTCAAATTTTTCTATTATTATGTACTGCATTGTACTGCTACCGCGAAGACAACAAATTTCACATGTACATATTTATACATTTGCTGATGATAAAACAATTGTAGGCAGAATCTCAGACTGTGGCGAGGGAGTGAGATATACCGCCAGTTGAGTGGTGTCACAGCAACAACCTTGTACTCAGTCCTTGCTAGACTGAAGAATTGATGTGGACTTCAGAAAAGGTAGGGTGAGGAAACATGAACCAATCATCAGAAGGATCAGAAGTGGAAAGAGTGAGCAATTTCAAATTCCCGGGTGTCAATATCTCGAGGATCTAACCTGGACCCAACATATTGATGCAGCTATAGAGAAGGCAAGACTGCAGCTATATTATCATTAGGAGTTTGAGGAGATTTGGTACGTCTCCAAAAACACTCGCAAGTTTCTACGGATGCATGTACGGTGGAGAGCACTCTAACTAGCTGATTTACCCATCTGGTATGGTGGGTGGGGTGCGACTGCACAGGATTGAAGTAAGCTACAGAGAGTTGACAAAATTAGTCAGCTCCATCATGGGTACCAGCCTCTGTAATATCCAGGACATCTTCAAAGGTGATGTTTCAGAAACGCCATCATTAAGGAGTCCTACCACTTTTCATTTTTACCATCAGGAAGGAGGTACGGAAGCCTGAATGGACCCACTCAGCGATTCAGGAACAGCTGCTTCCCTTTGTCCCTTTGTCATCCGATTTCTGAATGGACATTGAGCCCATGAACGATACCTCACTACTTTATTATTTCCTATTTTTTGCACTACTTAATTCAATTATTTTATGCCAGCGATATTATACCCAATTCTGATGTTGGGGTTCCAAGCTCATGCCATAAAAATACCGAGATTGAAGTTTTATCTTCACTGACCTCAGCAAATATAGGAACCCTGCTCTGCAGTGGGCTCCCATTAAATCCCTCAGCCAGTGAATCAGTACTTCTTTGCTTTGTAAGTAATCTGGAAGAAGCAACAATGCTACATACTCAGGCAGGGGATTTAGATGTCCATTACCAAGAACCAGGCAATGCACAGTAATCTTGACCAATTCCTGAAGAACACAGGCTGAACTCATCTACCCACCATGGATTCATCATGTCATCATGATCTCCGACAATGTTGAAACAAATAATTAACACAAGGTTCTTCTGGTGACTAAGTCCCATCATGGCTATTATGTGGACACCTTGCATTGTGTGATGCGTTACAATCATTACAAGAATAAATATAAATCCAGCAAATTAAAACTGGGTGTTTATGAGGCTTTGTTAGCAAAAGCCCATGTAAACTCATGGCCTTCCATCTCTCGCTCTACTATTATCATCAGAGTAACACTGCCTGAGGTTTCGAGAGGATAATGAGAAAATTCAGTGTCTAGTCACTATTTTAGTGTCTAGAGTGAAATTATAAGTTATAAGAAATTCTTCTACTCAGTTGCAAAATACCAGGAAGAGAATGTTACTGACAATTAGACTTAAGCAATCTCATGGCTAACTGAACAAAACATATCTCATAAATTCTGCCATACCATATCTGCATAGCAACAGATCTGAATGAGAAGTAGTAGTTCCAGGAATGTACTCCACCTTCAGCAATGGCAGTATCCAACATGTGAGCAGTAAAGACAAGGCAGTAGAATGCCAAGTGAATGATCTATTTTGGTTTCACCCAAGCTCTCCACCATCACAGAAACTAACCATCAGCCAACTTGATCCATGTGCTTGCAAGAAATAACTGAGTATTCTCAGAAAGGACCATAAACTGGGACCATCTTCCATTTGTAGAATCACGGATTTCTCATCCAAATTTCAAAGTCTCCGTAGCCAGGCTCTTCCAACATTGGCAGTTACCTGACCATGCAGAAAACTACTCAGACACAACCTGTCCACAAAAAGCTGAATGATTTTTATCATGACAGCCACTCGTGTCAGCAATCTTTATCATGATGACAACTGCTGATACCGTGACAGTGCCATTATGTGGAAGGAATGGAGAATATCAAGAGCATCTGATATAGATCGTGTTAGGGAACTGGAGCTGAAACTGGACAATCTAAGGATCATTTATGAGAATCTTTTTCATCATCATTGTGTGCTGTGTAGTATGATGTCGGCTGTTATGGTCTCATAACCATGATTTTTCTTGGCAAATTTTTCTACAGAAGTGGTTTACTATTGCCTTTTCCTTCTGGGCAGTGACTTACAAAACGGGTGACCTCAACCGTTACCAATATTCTTCTGAGATTGTCTGCCTGGCATCAGTGGTTGCATAACCAGGACTTATGATACACTCCAGCTGCTTGACCATCCACCAATTGCTCCCATGGCTTCAGATGTCCCTGATCGGGGAGCTAATACTTCCTTTGGTAGAGACATATCTCCATATTCAGGAGAATAAAGGGTTAATAAACCGAAGCAAAAGGGAGGCAGTCACAGTTAAGTTGCAGGAGGCAGAAAGCTGGGTGATTCTCGGGAGAGAGAAGGGAATCGACAGTACAGAGTACACCTGTGGCTTTCCCCTCAGTAACAAGTATATGACTTTGGATACTGAGGATGACCTTCCAGGGGAAAGTCACAGTGACTGGGCCTATGGTACTGAGTCTGATGCTGAGCTTCTGAAGGGAAGGGGGGGGGGGTAAAGATGAGTGGTGGTTACAGGGGATTCAATAGTCAGGGGAACAGACAGGAGATTCTGTTGATGTGAACAAGATTACCAGATGGTATGTTGTCTCCTGGGTGCCAGAGTCAGATCGAGCTGACATCGCTTTTAAGGGGAAGACTGAGCAGCCAGAAGTTGTGCTACATATTCATACCAGTGACTTAGGCAGGGAAAGGGAAGAGGTCCTGAAGAGCAGATATAGGGAGCTAGGTAGGAGCTGTTGGGGAGTGTTTAATTTAGGTTGGCAGGGGAATGGATATGCAGGGTGATAGGTCAAAAAATGGAGGAGTTGGTTTAAAGGTAGATGAAAAGTGTAGAGGGACTGTATAGAAGGATAGGCTATGAATAATTTCAGTCAGTTGGATGGGTTAAAATGTGTTTATTTTGATACAAGAAGTAACAGGAACATGGGTGATGAATTTAGAGCATGGATCTGTACATGGAACTATGACGGTGTTGTGGTCATTGCAGAGATTTGGCTGTCACGAGGTTAGAAATGGCTGCTGGATGTTCCAGGGTTTAGATTTTTCAAAAGGGATGGTGGAGGCTGTACAAGAGGTTGAGAAGTGGTATTGCTAGTCAGGGACAGTATCACAGCAGTAGAAAGGGAAGAGATTGTGGAGTGATTGTCCACTGAATCAGTGTGGATGTCAGAAGCAGGAAGGGAATAATCACTTTATTTGGGAGTATTGACTAGATCCCCCTCTCCCCCCACAAGTAGCAGCAGAGACATCGCGGTGCAGATGATACGAGGTTGGTAGTGTTGTGGATAGGGTAGAAAGTTGTTGTAGGTTTCAATGGGACATTGACAGGATGCAGAGCTGGGCTGAGAAGTGTCAGATGTAATTCAATCTGAAAAAGTGGAAAGTGATATACTGTACTTTGGACGTTGAATCAGAAGCAGAACTCATAGTTAATGGAAGGATCATTAGCAGTGTCAAGGAACTGAAGGATCTTGGGGTCCACATCCACAGATCCCTCAAAGTTGCTGTGCAAGTTGATAGCCAGTTAAAGAAGGTTAATATTGTATTGGCCTTCATTAGTCGGGGTGTGGGGAATTGTGTTCAGGAGCTGTGAGGTAATGTTGACCTCTGTGATACTGTGGTTGGGCGACACTTGGACAATTGTGTTCAGTTCTGCTCACCTCAACATAGGAAGGATGTGGAAGCTTTAGAGTAGGTGCAGAGATATGAGGATAGATTGAATGAGTTAGGGCTTTTCTCTTTGGAGTAAAGGAGGATGAGAGGAGAATTGAGAGAGGTATATAAGATGATAAGTGGTTTGGGTAGAGTGGACATCAAGTGACATTTTCCCAGGGTGGAAATGGCTAACAAGAGTGCATAATTAAGTTGTGATGGGAGGAAGGTACGGGGAGATGTCAGAGGTAGATGTTTATACACAGAGAGGGATGGGTGCATGGAATGCTCTGTCAGGGATAATGGTAAAGGCAAATACTATGGGGACATTTAAGAAACTCTTAGATAGGCATGTGGTTAAAAGAAAAATGAAGGGCTATGTGGGTGGGAAGGGTTAGGTAGAACTTGGAGTAGGAAAAAAGTTTGACCCAATATTGTGGGCTGATTGGCCTATAGAATACTGTACTGTTCTATGTTTTATAGCTCCAGGGAAGCCATTACAGTGATGTTGGTTGTTGAAAGCCATGGCTAGAAATAGAGCACAGATATAAAGCTATGCTCTAATTGTTGAGTTTTCCTTTAAATTTTAAAGCATGTCGAATAGCATGACAATAGTAGTGGCAAAGCTTTTCTAGAAAATCCAATGTATGCTGGATCCTGCAAAGTGCTTGATGTACCTTGACCAATTTATCTGATAGACCTGAGTGTTCAACGCATGAGAAAGATCAAAGAATAGCACAATAATTGGCATGGAATCCCAACTTCATAATCGATAGAAGGCACATTGCTGGTTGTAAAATACAGTAGATCCTATCATCTGCTAAAATCTTAAAGCAAAAAGGAAACAAAGATAATTCACGATGTCTATAGGTAGGCATTTCAAAGGATAGAGTCTAGGGCAGGGGTCGGCAACCCACGGCTCCGGAGCCACATGCGCCTCTTTCACCTCTGTGCTGCGGCTCCCTGTTGCTTTGGGAAATAATTGGTCAGTATTTAATTAAAATGTATTTTATGTTAGTTTGTTAGTTTTTGAAATGTAATTCTAAATTTGAAGATTATGGTGATCTTGTACAATCTAAATAAGACGTTGTGGCGACCCATTTCCTGGCACATTGGAACCGGCTCACAATTAGCCAGCGTTCAGGCTAAGGGAGATAGCCTACGGGGGTTTGTGAGTACGTGTCTTTTGCAGCATCCGCGCCCACGGGGGGCGGGTTGAGGGAGGCTTAAAAGCAAGGCTGTTTAGTTCGAATAAAGCTATCTTTGACTGCAGTTTACTGACTACGTGTAGCACACCGATACAACGTGTTTTTATCGCTGGCTGTCCAGAGGGGAGGTGCTGAAACGCTTTGTCGCGTGTCTGGAAGAAGTGAAAACTTTCCTGGGCAGCAAAGGGCTCACCTTTCCTGAGCTGGAACAGCCAGAGTGGCTGGAAAAGCTACACTTCATGGTAGACATGACAGCGCACCTGAACACGCTGAACACAGCTCTTCAGGGGAAAGGACGTACAGCCCTAAACATGCTGGAGGATGTTTTGGCATTCGAGCGCAAGTTGACAGTGCTTGCCAGAGATTTACAGAAAGGCACATTGTCTCATTTCCCCAATTTGAGAGAGTTCAAACAAGGTCACGATATGATAAATTCGGAGTATTTACATTCTGCAATCATCGCAATGCAAACATCGTTTGGGAAACGCTTCTATGAGTTGAGAGAGGAAAAAAACACATTATCCTTCCCGGCCACTCCCCTAAGCATCGATCCATCCCTACTGAATACGACTGCATTGTCAGGTGTGAGTCAACCTGACCAAGTATGATAAATATTTTAATTGCCTATTATTTTACGTATATTCATATTTTTTCATTGTTCAGTGAAATAGTCCTTTTATTTTTCAGGCTGACAGCTGGCTGACGTTATTTTTGGTTTGCTGCTGGCGGCAAATTTAAGTTTGGCGTTTTTCATAAATACAAGAAGGACTCAAATAGACATTGAGTATTTTACTTAAAAGTAACCTTCAACCCAACGTCTTTTTTTCGGAGTTCAAAATGTTTTTGTTGCATGCAGAAATGTAATTTCGTTTTCTCTGCAGGAGTTCATCAATTTCATAAATGCAACACATTATAGTTTGTTTATACATAGCATAAAGGCAAAAAAAACGTTGTATGCAGTGTTATTTCATTTTAAATGTCAAACGGGTTTTGCGGCTCCCAGTGTTTTCTTTTCTGTGGGAAACGGGTCCAAGTGGCTCTTTCAGTGGTAAAGGTTGCTGACCCCTGGTCTAGGGAATAAAGCTATTGAGCATAGGGCACAGGTGGACATCTGGAAATTTATTATAATTATATAATGTAAATGTAGCCTGAAGGATAGAAATTATATCTTAATATTCCTGACAGTGGGATGTTCTGATGTAAAACAAAGGGCCTAATCATGCACTGGAAATCAGCAAATCAGTTATAGAAGTAGTTACAGGTATGGAAAGATACCTTTGTACTCTTCATCTCATGTTGTGGATTTTATTTATTTATTTATTTATTTATTTATTGTTATTGTTTTTCCCTTTAGTATTTGTACAATTTGTCTTATGCACATTGGTTGTTTGTGCAGTCTTTCATTGATTCTATTATGGTTCTTGCCCACTAGAAAATGGGTCTCAAGGTTGTATGTGGTGACGTATATGTACTTTCTTAATAAATTTAGTTTGAACTTTGACCTTTAAATAAAAATGGTAGAAAGAAAAAAATTTAAGGCTAAACAAGAAATAAAAGGGTGCTATCACAGTGCTAGGAGTGAGTTATAGGTTCCAAACAGTGAAAGAGAGATGTAAGGATAAATATTTATGCATAATGCTGAGAAATGATCTCCTTTTTGCTCTCTTTTCGCACTATTTACTTATGTTTTATATTTCTTATTGCAACTTAATGTCGTACACTGCACTGCCGCTGCAAAATAACAAATTTCACTGCACGATAAATCTGATTCAGAAAAGTGTAAAAGTCAGCACTTGTTCAAAGAAATATCTGTACAGAGCAGAGTAAAATGTGACACAGCTTTGTCTTTTGTGAATATGAAGTATTCAGATCTGCAGTGGTTGATAATCAGGCTGTGAGAATTGACATAAAATTACTTCAAAGCTGATTAAAAAGTTTGCATTTCTTGTTCTGCATATTGGCCATTAAAATACAATATTTGACAGTAACATTCTTTTAGGGGTCCTGAAAAAGGAGTTGCAGTCTTACTGAGGATATTTTAAATTAGACACTGGAAAATCACACAAGGTGCAGGATCCAGCTGACTGGTTGAAAGATGTGTGACTGTATGCCTTAGTATATTTCTGAGAACATTAGGAAATTATAATTAAAAATATTGTTTACTCTTAGAAATGCTGGCTTTTTCCCTTTGCAGACTTCTCTTAAAAAGAATTGCATCTGATAACCTCGCCACCACCTGCTACAAACATCAAAGAGATAAGAAAAGCAATGATCTACAGGCTTACTCAGATCTTTCAGTGCAATCATCTAAAATCTGAAAGACGACTTGCATCAGGCAGATCATGTGGCTTGATAACGGGTTAAGGTAGACGCACAAAGCTGATTAGTTACATGTGACCTGCATGTGTTAACCTAACTGGAACTTGTACTGAAATTCTGGACTTGGGCATAGCTATTGAAAATAGCACAAAATGATACAGTGGTTAAAAATATAAAATACAATATGTAACCACGGTTTTATATTATCATGGCCCTGTCACACTCACTGTAGATAAACTAAACAGATTACTCCAACTAGGGAATTTAACAAATGTTGAAATGAAGGGGCAGAATTTAAATTAATAGCTGAGTATTAGGTAATCTCTGACTATAGGATCAATGCAATTAAAAATGGTTATTATAATTGGGATTATATATTAAAGAAGTTTTTTGTATGTTGCATTTTATCTCAGTCTGTATCAGCATTCAGCATTTCAAACTTATAGTAACCTTTTGGGTTAGTACCCCTCAGATAATCTCTGAAACTGCATTAGAATGACAGAGTAATAGAACAATACAAGATGTATCCAGGCACTTTGGCCTAATAACTCCATGGTATCCATTGTTAGTCCCAATTTCCTGTGCTTGGCCCATATTTCTCCATGTCCGTCCCTTCTATGTACCTGTTCTAGAGCTACTTAAATGATAACTACTTCTTCTGGCAGCTCCTTCCATAGTCTTTTGTCACCTCAGTATAAAATGGGTCTTGGGCACATACAGGTGACATAAGGTTTCCTTTTAACGTCCAAATCTGGACTGACCAGGTAAGAGTAGCTTTTACTGAAATTGGGTTTTGCAGCTATGTGTCAAGACCACTTGGGGGCAAGTTGTTGGTTGGATGGAAGTGTGACATGGTGCCAGATGATAGAATAATTATTAGTGCAACACTGTTGCTTAAGAAAGGGAAGGATAGACTGGGCAATTTACTGGTCAGTAAACCTGAAATCACTGATAGCCAAAATACTACAAAACATTCTGAGAGGCAGTAAAAGCTAACATTGAGTGAACATGAATATTTTAAAGGAAGGTTGTGTCAGACAAACTATTGTTTTTTTCTCAAGAAAGCCAGTGGGATAGCACATTTGATTCAAAAGGATAATGCGGGTAACACAACTGATGTGGGCTACATGGATTTTAGCAAGGCAAAGGGCTACATGAGAGACTGACCCAAAAGGAGAAACTCCATGGAATTCCAGAGGAAATCGCACACTTGGATACTGAATTAACTCAGTACAATCTCTCCACTAGCAGACGACCAGGATTAGCCGATCTTTTGAAGATGGTGGGAGACTTATGCAAAGTAAATTCATTGATCTTGATTTCCCCATTTCTGTCATTGCACTGCCCACCATATATCTTGTCAGCCATGCAACCCAGACTGCTGCTATGTATTGCAAACTTGTACACTCTGAAGCCAAACCTCTGAGACCTGCACTGCTTGGAGTCTTCCACCAATGTCATCTGCAGCCTCCTCAATTGCTAGTCAGTAGCCTTCATTCCAGCAACCATGTTATAGCCATTTTTAAAGCACGCCACAGGGGTCACTTAGCAAAGCTGCAAGAAGGTAGAAGTGATGATGTTTATACATTTCTTAACATGTTTGGATGTATAAAAACACTGGAATAATGGTTGACTATTATGGTCTTAACTGGAGACTGTGATGAGATCCAAAGTGGAACTTGTGAGGAAAGGAAGATGGGACTAGTTATTAAACAAAGATATGGAGATTCAGTCAGTGGAATTAAAGTGCCATCAGTTTTTAGCAGATGATTAGAAGATTATTCCAGACATTGTTTCTAATCTGCTGCTTCATCCGTCCCTGGAAATATATTTTTCAATGCACAAAAGAAAGCATCCTATGTGGATGCGTCACAGCTTGGTATGGCAATTGCTCTGCCTGTGACTGCAAGAAGCTCCAGAGTTGTGGACACAGATCAGATTATCATTGAAAGCAGCCTCCCCTCCATGGATTCTGTCTACACTTCTCATTGCATCAGTAAAGCAGAATCAGAGTCAGGTTTAATATCACTGGCATATGTCATAACATTTGCCAACATGATAAAACACTATCCACCCTGGACATTCTCTCTTCCTTCCTCTTCCATTGCATAGAAGATACAAGAGCTTGAAAGCGTGGACCACCAGGCTCAAGGACAACTCTTTTAGACTATTGAATGGTTCCCTGGTTTGATAATCTACCTAGTTATCATATTACACCTTACTTGTGCACCTCACTTTCTCTGTAGCTGTTGCAAGTTGTTTTGCATTTTGCTGTTGCATTACCATGTATTTAATGTATTGTGTTATGATTTGATCTGTGTGAACAGTCTGCAAGACAAGTTTTTTGCTGTACCTTGGTACATGTGACAATAATAAACCAATTCAATTTAATTATTCAGTTCAATTATCCCAGACCCATGACATCACTACTGGAGCACCTCAAGGATAGTGGAAGAAGTCTAACGATGTTCAGTTGCTTTTCAATTACTTTTGTTTCATCATGTTATAAAAATGCGATGTTCCCTGAAAACTGAACAATGATTGCTGAGATGTGTAACTTCTCAGAAAATGAAACCATCCAAACTTACACATAGCAAGACTTACACGGCACTTCAGCTTGGGTTGATAAATGGCGAGAAACATATCCACCAAAAAGGTGCAAGAACATGACCATCTGCAACAAGAGTCTAACCACCAATACCACTGCTGAGGCTCTCAACATCTCTATCCAATTGACCAGAAACCCAACTGTAGCGGTTAGCACAATGTTATTACAACCTGGAGCCTCAAAGTTTGGAGTTCAATTCCAGCATCATCTGTAAGGCATACATGAGAGGCATACATCCTCTCTGTGGAATGCATAGGTTTTTCTCTGGGTGCTCCAGTTTCGTCCCACAGTCCAAAGATGTATCTGTTAACGAGCCATTGTAAATGGCCCCGTGATTAGGCTAAAGTTAAAATCAGGAGTTGCTGGCTGGTGCAGGTCGAAGGGCCGAAAGGGCCTATTGTATCTCAATAAATAAATAGATAGATAGATAGATAGATAGATAGATAGACCAAAGGTTTTCCATCAAGTTGAAATAACGTCTAAGGTGTTTATAAATCACAGGTGCCAGAAGTATTAAATAAAAACAGAACATATTTTACATACTCAGTAGGTTATTTGGTTATTAGTCTGAAAATTTAACATTATTTCTCTTTCTACAGAATGTTGTGTGACCTGTTGAACCTTCCACCAATTATTGTCTTGCTTACAAGTTATGAATTCAGCCCAGTGAGCGACTCACAATCCAGTTGAGGGCAGCACAAAGCAGCCCCCTTGGCAGACATTTTTCTACCTCCTTAATCATTTATTCCCTCCATGTGCCACTATTGTGGCTGCATTGTGAACTGGAGTTACTCACCTAGGCTACCCCAACAGCACCTCATAAACATCCACCCACCTTCACCCAGATTGGGTAAGCAGGGAAACCACCACCTGAATGTTCCCCATCAAGCTGCTCACTAAATTGTTTTGGAAACTTCTGCCTTTTTTACATTGTAACTGTACCGGGAGCCTGCAACTTACCTTCACTGGAAAGAGTGCAGTAGTTTAAGGTAGAGCTCACAACTGCCTTCTCAGGGGCAATAAGGAATAGCAATCAGGTCAGATTCAGATTTATTTATTTATTACAAGTACATACATCAAAAGGCCAGCTGGTGGTGTAGTGGCATCAACACTAGACTTCAAGACAGGTGACCTGGGTTCAAACCCAGCCAGGTCCCAACCTGGGCAGCAGCAGTATCTGCATGGACAAAGGGTCTGGCAATCTGCTTGCGTATCTTGCCCTGAAAACCCAATGGACCCCATGGTCCATGAGGTCATTAAGAGTCGGACTCGACTTAATGACTGAACAAAAACGTATATCAAAACAGACAGTAGAGTGAAATGAGTAATTTATATTAACCAACAGCACACCACTGGGGCAGCCCGCAAATATTACCAGCAACATACAGTGCCCACAATGTTCTCTTAGTACCTGTGGAAAGAGAAACAAAGTCAGCATTCCGGGTCGAAGATTCTTCATCAGAAAACGATAGATAAGGCTCAGATGGATAGGATAGGGTAAGACCACAGCTGCTCTGAGGATAAGCTGTAAATGTGATCCTCCAGGTGATGGGGCAGGTTGAGAAAAAAAATGAAAAGATGAGGGCAGCTAGGGTGTGATAATCCAAGCAAAGGTTGTGAAACGTAATATTCCAGGAATGCTCATCAAGTCAGGATGTGGTAACGGAGAGAGGAAACCTAAGCTGATGAATGTCTTACACCAGAAATTGCCGGCTCTGCTAAAAACAGAGAATGTCAGTTATCTGAAGTTGAAGAATTTGATACTGGGTTTAGAAGGCAGCATGTTGCCAGTCAGAAGATCCTCAGGCTTACATTGCTGCAGTCCGCAGATGAATAGACATGTGAAAATTGAAGTGGTTTGGAGAATTATAGTAGCAGGCAACAGGGAACTCTGAGTACTCCTGAGTCAACACAGTTGCTCCACAAAGCAATCAGCAGATCTACATTTGGTTTCTCCCATGTTCAGGAGACCACATTGTGAACACTCTCCACTAAGTTGTAAGAAGTGCAGGTGAATTGCTGCTTCACCTGATGGTTCCTTGATGGTCAGCAGGGATGAGATGGGGCGACAGATCTTATATATCTTGCCTTTGTGTAATATTGGATCTTAAGAAGAGGAGCAATTGGTGAGCATGGACAGTCATAAAGGGAAGGGCCTCCTTGAACTGTCAGGAGAAGTAAGGAGATGATATGTCTGTTAATGGATATTCTGAAGAATAATCCATTAACTGTCAAAGCAGGAGCAACTTTGTTCTTGCTCATGAAAATCAAAAAAAACTTCAGCTGCTTGGAATTTGAAATAAAAGATGCTGGGAAAGACTTCTGAGAAAGGGCCCCAGACCTGAAACGTTATCTCTTTCTCTTTCCACAGGTGCTGGCAGACTACTGAGTGATATTTAGATTTTCTGTTCCTATTTTTTGTTAGTCCAGTGATATGAAGTCTAGGCCTTTGTCACCTGTTGTAAAGGGTACAGAACATAAAGGACAGGCGCCTGATATGCTGAAGTTTTTTTTTAACATTTTCTGTACTTTGTATTTACAGCATTTGCATTTTTGTCTTCATTTACTGATATTAAGTGCTGTCTTTACCAGCAGTGCCAAAATGTCAAGAAATGAATAAATGTAAAGCTACCAGCTCCCTTAACATTAACATTTAGTGGCATCATCATCACTGAATCCCCTCCTCTCAACATCCTGAGATTACCATTAATAAGAATCTGAAGTGGTTTAGCCATATAAACACCGTGGCTATCAAAGCAGGTGAAAGGCTAGTAATCCTGCAGTGTATAACTCACCTCTTGACTTCCCAAAGCCTGTCCGTCATCTAGAAGGCTCAGGTCAGGAGTGTAATGGACTACTCGCACTCACCTGGATGAGTGTAGCTCCACTAATACTTGAGAAGCTAGACACCAAATAGCACAAGGCAGCCCACTTGATTGCTACCTCTTCCACAAGCATCCAGTCCCATCACCATCGATGAACAGTTGCAGCATTGTGTACTATCTACAAGATGCACTTCAACAACACACCAAAGTTCCTAAAGCAGCACCTTCCAGACCCACGAACACTACCATCTAGAAGGATGAGAACAGCAGATACCTGGGAACACCACCACTTGGAAATCCTCCTCCAAGTCACTCACCATCCTGACTTGGAAACAAATCACCACTCTTTCATTGCTGCTGGGTCAAAATCATGGAATTCTCTCCCCAAGAGCACTGTGGGTGTGCCTACACCTCAGAGACTGCAGCCGTTCAGGAAGCAAGTTCATCACCATCAAAAGAAAGGTATCCAGTAGTGAAAAATTGTGAGCATTAGGGGTTAGTTACAAGCTAGCCACTTTCTTAAGGATGAAAGGCCTGTGTTTCAGAATACCTCAAGAATGGCACAGGGCATCATTAAGATTAGGTGGGTACAGTCAATAGTCCTTAGTGCTATGATGAAGCCAATAGTGCTGGCATACGCTCTTATTGTTTGGTGCCTTCTCACTGGGGAGAAAGATATGAGTTCTGTTAACTTGCATTAGTGAGTATCCAAAGCAATCTATTGCAAATATTCTCAATGTTGTTCATGCTATTAGATCCAACCTGTAAAGGTCAACATGCATAGAACAGGTGGCTCTGCTCAGCAACTGAGTGTGGGTGCTCTGTAAGTTTTTTCACCATTAGTACTGGTCTAAAGAAGCTGAGTCAACTGAAGCATTGAGATTTCTAATGGGGAAATGTCCATGAAGGACCTTTGCTGAAGAATGTATTTCACAGTGGTCTCTGCTCCCTCTCTAGACAGACTGTTCTGTTTGCAGTTTCCCTATTCTTCCTTTCTTGTTGCAAGCAGGGAGGAAAGGGCAGAAAAGCCACCATACCTGCGGTAAATAGTATTTCTGAATTCTGGAAGTTAGGATCCAATTCTTATCAAAACATCACTCTCCGCTACTTCTATAATCTGTGGTTGAAGTAATCAGTCTCTGGCAATACTTCTTGGCAAACACTCTGTCTATTTAATAGTTCAAAAACATGAGGTCTGAGCTACCTGCTGCTTTGAAATTGTTCCCTATACACAACAATGAATCTTGTAATGTGCTTTGGGGATCCACACTCCATACCTCCCTCCGTTCTAAGAAACAGCTGTTCACCATAAGATTATTTTCTGTCTCATAGCCAATTTTGTCTTAAATTGTGCTGTTGTTCCTTCAATCATAATATGAAAAAAATTAACACCATCTGTCTTGTCTGAATGTCAGGTATTTGGAGGGTATGTCTGCTATACATATCTTTTATTTTATTGTGATACATATCTGAGCAGATAGGCTAATTTTAAGGCTTTGTGGTGTGTATAATATTGGATGTGCCTGATATAAGGATGACAGCCTTAAAGCAACATTTAAGAATTGTCCCACATGGCAATCTGCTGCCTGGGTTGCTACACTTGTGGGTGGCCCGGCCCATTCTCTCAGATTTGATTTGATGCAAATGACATAATTCACTGTATGTTTTGACATATCTGTCATATCCACTCGAAACATCCATAAAGTTTGTAAAGGTACATCAAACTGCTGGCTTCTGATCAAGGTAGCTATTTCAATAAAAGATACCACAAAACTTGAATGGCTACTACTGAGTTATTAAAACAGGGCGGTGGCTTAAATTATTCACTCATCCACTGTTCTGGTAGACATGAAGCTCAATAGGAGTAAACTCTTACTTCTGCCTAGTTTTCTGAGGTCAGGCTCTTTATCAGCTTTTCAAAAATGCTCGGTGCCGGAACAAAATCGCTTTCTTAAAAGCATACTCAGGATTCTACCATCAATCACCCCATTGCTTATTGCCTCGACTTTCTGGATTGTTACATTTTGCACAGGATTATTACCTATGCTCCCCAGATTCAATTTTGCAGGGAGTTACAGTACTGTGCAAAAGTCTTAGGCACATGTAAAAAAAATTCTGTAAGATGAACATGCTTTCAAAAAATAATGAAATGAAAAGATCCTAAATATCAAAAAAATTACTGTCAAGAGCAGCAAAAAGTGAAAAAAGAAGAACAAATCAATATTTGGTGTGACCACCAAAGTGCACCAATTCTCTTAGGTATACTGGTGTGCAGTTTTATAAGAAAAGCAGCTGATAGGTTGTTTCAAGCTTTTTAGTGAACTTGCCACAGCTTTTTTTGATACTTTGGTTGTTTCATTTGCTTCTTCCTCTTCAGGAAACCCCAGACAGCCTCGATGATGTTGAGATCAGGGCTCTGTGGAGGTCAGACCACACAGTTGCAGAACTCCTGGTTGTTCTTTTCACTGGAGGTAGTTCTTCATGACCTTGGCCCTGTGCTTGGGGCTATTGTCTTGCTGCAGAATGAATTTGGGACCGATCAGACATCTCCCTGATGGCATTGCATGATGGATGAGAATCTACTTGTACTTCTCAGCATTGATTATTCCATTAATTCTGACCAGATCACCAACTGCAGAAATACAGAAATACAGCCCCAAATATGCTTCACTGTTGGCTGCAGGCACTCATCCATGTAGCACTCTCCACCTCTTCTACAGAGAAACCTCCTTCTGTTCAAGCCAAATATTTCAAATTTTGACTTGTCAGTCCAGAGCACATACTGCCATTGTTCAGCACTCCAGTTCTTGTGTTTTGTTTCTACTTAGGAGGAATGGCCCTTTGACAGCAACTCTGCTATAAAGACGATTTCTGACTAGACCTCTCCAGACCATAGAGGGGTGTACTTGGGGTCCAGTGGTTTCTGTGAATTCAGAGCTGATAGCGGTGCTGAACTTCTTCCAATGTAGTTTGATGAATATTTCATGTGCTGCACTCAGTTTCCATGGCTGACTACTGCAACCCAGCCCATTTCTTTGTGCATCTTCAGAAATACATCTTCAAACTCCTGCTTGCTGCAAAATTTCAGCTTGTGAGAGAGAGACCTTGCTGATGCAGGATGAACATCTTAAGTCTTGTTGCTATGCTCACCCTTGCTATATGTAAGAACTGATGATTTGAAGGTTAAACTGTCACATCTGCCACACCCTCATCTTTTAGTTTGGTTGTCCTTTGCCCAGTGTGATTCCTTCTGCACCAACTTCTGTTTCAAATTAATCAGTTTAGTTCATTCAACTCATTAGCACCTGTTTGTTATATTTGTTTAATCACTTGGCTGTAGACTGCATCTGCAAAGTAATCAGGTTTGTATCTGAAAAACGGCCTATTAATAAAATACAAAAATTCACTCATAAACGCGAAAAAGTCTGCAGAAGCTGGAAATCCAAGTCACACACATAAAATGCAGGAGGAACTCAGCAGACATCGATGGAAAGAGTAAAGTTGACATTTTGGGCCGAGACAGTTTAGCAAGACTCGAGAAAAAAAGCTGAGAAGTAGATTTAAAAGGGGTGGGGGTAGAGAGAACAACACAAGGTGACAGATGAAACCTGAAGGGGGAGGGGTGAAGCAAAGAGCTGGGAGGTTGATTGGTGAAAGAGCTACAGGGCCTGTGAAGGGAGAGTCTGACAGAAGAGGACAGAAGGCCATGGAAGAAAAGGGGGAAGGTGACAGAGGAAAAAGGGAAGGAGAAGGGGGAGAGGGAAGAGGGAAGAGGAGGGGTGGGGGGAGTCATTACCTGAAATTCGAGAAATCGATGTTCATGCCATCAGGTTGGAGGCTACTCAGACAGAATATAAGGTGTTGTTCCTCCAACCTGAGTGGCTTATCATGACAGTGGAGGAAGCCATGGATAAACATATTGGAATGGGAATGCAAAGTGGCATTAAAATGGGTGGCCACTGGGAGATCCCACCTTTCCTAGTGGACGGAGTGTAGGTGCTCGGTGAAGCAGTCTCCCAGTCCACATCAGGTCTCACCGCCATACAGGAGGCCACATTGGGAGCACCGGACGCAATATATGACCCCCCCCCCCCCACCCAACAGACTCACAGGTGAAGTGCTACCTCAGCTTTGGGGCCCTCAGCGTTTTTTCTTATTTCATTATTTCCAGCAGAATATACCTGAAATATCAGGGACAAAGAAAAAGCTGGCTGAATAGACTGAGAATTTTCCTGAAGACTTAAACTGGCTTCTGCATTACCTGATTATCATGCTGACAATGCTCACATATTCAGATCAACTTCAATTCCTATGTGTACAGTACCTCCTGCATTCTGCAGGAGTTAAGTAATGATGGGAATTGCAAAGGTCAAAAATACACTGCTAATAAGTTGCAATGAGAAAATCTGAAGCTTTATTTATTTCCATGACAAGCTGGACTTGCTGTTGTTGATTGATGCATTTCTTCAAATCCTTTAGTTTTATTTCTGCATTCTGTCTTCGATTCCATGATATTTCCCTCACATAAAACAACAAAAAATTTGCAAAAAGGAATCTCTCTTAACCTTCATTTTGCTTTGTGAGGGACATAACAAACTTACATTTAATCCCTTTTGACATATCATTTCATAAATATTCCATTCACTCTAGAAACTGCTACTGTCTCTTTTAATCAATCCATCTCTATTCCTGGATAGGACTTACAGTTTTGTTTCTGGATTTAATTGATCTTTCTACTTGAACATGCTTAACAATGATCTCATTTGTAAACAAGTGATAGCAAACTTTTGTCAACATCATTTTTCAGAGTAATGTAGAAAGCAGAAACATAAACATTTAGAATGTGACAAACTGAATCATATTTTTGTCTTATTTTGATGAAATTTTATCCTCAGGTGTTTTTTTTACATTTTTGTTTGTTGAATTAATTCGTGCTGGCATGACTACCATCCTTCACCATCCCCAGGTACCCTTGAGAAGGTGGTGAATTACCTCCTTGAATCATTCTGGTCTGTGTGGTGAGGTTGCTAGGTCAAACAATCAAGGATTTTGACACTTCAGTGATGCAGAAACAATATTATTTCAGATCTTGTTAACTTCTCTTTGTCACTGGATTGGCATCCAAGAAAACTCATACTCCATTGAGCCAGTCTCATACTCCATTGAGCCAGTTGGTGCAGCCATATGCCAAGCACAATGATGTTGTCATATTCTTCATTATTATTATTATTCCCCTTTTTGGGCTCCTTTGTGCTTCTCCTTTTCCAGCGTTCCTTCTTGCTCAGTCTTTTCCTCTTGCAGGGAGGAAGAATGACTTCAGTTAAAGGTAAGTGTACTTTTAAGCTGTAGTTGAAACACCTTACTGGCTGCTCAGTAAGTAACATTATTAGAGGGCATGCTTAGCCAAATACAGGTGGCATCTTGGACACCACTCTGCCTATTAATTACAGTAAGGCTTCCTTTTTGGTGATGAGATGCTATAATTGGGAGAGTTTGTCTCCTGAGTAGCTGGCCCACCCTCCTATTGCCTAAAAAAGAACTGAAGGGTATGGAATATATTTTTAACCCTTGCTCCTTTGGTAGATTCTGTTTACAGTGGTATTAAGAACAGAATATCAATGTAGTGTTATGACGATTGGCGTGCAGACAAATTAGCATCTTGTGACTGTGTGTGGTTGGTTAGCTGTGTATGTATGTGCATGCAATGTCGGCATAAATCAATAGTATTTACATGCGCGTAATGTTCGCTTTCATTTTGTGATACCATGATGTTCTTTTCCATCAGTACTTCATGGTTTCTGAAATCACACAATGGGAAACCAGTACATCAGCCTTTTGACAGGCTTCTCATTTTTCTTTATTCATTCAATTGTACATGGGCACAGCTGGCAATGCCAGTATATATTATCTATCCCTACGTGTCCTTTAACTCTCAATGTTCTTAAGAGCAACACATAATACAGTCTAAGGATGGCAAACTTCCTCCACTGATAGAGAAGAACAGAATTGGTCCATGGAGGAGAAAGAGATGAGGAAGATCTTAACTGGCTTTTTTGCATCTGTATTTACCATAAGATATAGGAGCAGAAGTAGGCCATTCGGTCCACTAAGACTGCTCCGCCTTTCAGTCATGGGCTGATCCAATTCTTCCAGTCATCCCCACTCCCCTGCCTAACAATTGAGAATTTGTGGAATTCTATGCCCTAGAAAGCAATAGAGGCAATCTCATCAGATATATTCAAGATACAATTAGCTGTTTTTATTTGCATAATAAGAGATTTAACATTTATGGGGAAAAGGCAGGGAGATGAAGCTGAAACCACAGCCAGATCAGCCAGAATCATATTAATCATGGCGGAGAAGGCTCAACTGGTCAGATTGATACTCTCGTTGCTATTTTATATATTCTTATTTACCATGAGACCTTTACTTGGGAGATGGACATAGAACTGAGACAAAACATGGATTCTGTAACTTCTGTATGGATTACAGAAGAGGAGGTGCATATGTTCTTGGAACAAATTAAGGTGGATAACTTCCCAGGGCCTTGTGGGAGTGCAGAAATTTCAGAGGCCCTGGCAGAGGTATTTAAAATATTCTTATGCACTTGTGAGTTTAACCATGGTTAAGGATAGCTAAGGTTGTTCTGTTGTTCAAGAAAGGCTCTGAGAGTAAGATGGGAAATTATAAGCCAGTGAGCCTGATGTCAGTAGTGGGTAAATTATTGGAAGGTGTTATAAGAGACAGAATATATAAGTATTTGAATAGACAAGACTTGAGTAGGGATAGACAACATGGCTATGTGTGCGGTAGGTTGTGTCTAGCCAACCTTTTAGAAATTTTCAAGGGGATTTCCTGGAATGTTAATGAAAGAAAGGCAGAGGATGTTGTCTAAATAGACTTTGACAAGGTCACACATGAAAGGCTAGTCAAGAAGGTTCAGTCTCTTGGCATTCAGGAAGAGGTAGTAAATTGGATTCACAGTTGACTTTACAGAAGAAGATAGAGAATGGTAGTAGATTATTGCCTCATTGACAGGTGGCCTGTGATTAATGGAGTGCCACATGGATCGGTGTTGGGTCCATTGTTATTTGTCACCTATATTATCAATCTGGATGACAATGTAGTAAACTGGATCAGCAAATGGGCAGATAAAACCAAGATTGAGGGCTTAGTGGAAGGTAAGGAAGGTGATCACTAGCTGAAAAAAGGACTGAAAAATATCAGGTAGAATTTAATGCAGGCAAGTATGAGGTGTTGTATTTTTGCAGGACAAACCAAGTAGGACTTACACAGTGAATGGTAGGAGAATGGGGAGAGCCATAGAACAGAGGGATCTAGGAATAGGATCCATAATTCCTTGAAAATGACATAATTGGCAGATTGGGATCCAAGCCAACACAAAGTAGTGAAGGGACTCAGCACGGTATCTATGGAAAACACAGATTTCTGTCTGCTATTTCAATAACAATGCCAGCAACTATTTTTGTTCCCTGGTCCCTGGACTCACTATCTCCAGACATTGAGCTGAGCTATTGGCATATCAGTGTTCCTTTCCATGAAACATAGCACCCTCATGAATGTTACCACTGTCTGGCTGCAATTGCTTCTCTGACTTTTGGGCTGACAATCTTCTTGAAGTGTAGAATAGGATAGTGTTTGTAGTTGTGCTAAACGGGGTAAGGTTTTTGAGAGAATAAATGAACTGCTGCAAAAACTTAGCAGGTCGAGTAGCATCTACGGGAGGAAAGGAGTTGAACAATATGGGTCGAACTCCTCCGTCAGGACTGCATCGGGTTTTTGGGAATGGTGCAAGTCCCATTTTCGTGCACAACAATGAGCGCAAACTTGACCTTCATTTTCTAGACACCAACAAGAGATCTGTGTGGCTACGTTTTCTAGAAGGCATTTTTGCTAGGTTCTGTAATGGAGTGTGAGTAGCCTGACTGAGGTTAAGTGCTAAAGCATATTGCTCAGTTAGTACTGCAAAAAGGGTGAAGTCCAATTAGAGGGCAGATATTTCTCAATATAACTAGTGGGCTGACATTTGGCTTTGCCCCAAGAAGAAACCTATGTGGGCATTATAGCTTATTCTTACTAGTTTATCTTGCTATGGTTAAAGCACACTGATTTCCATGTTAGAAAATACTTACAATTCTCATTTTCTCACATGATATGTAGCTGCCTGTGATAAATGGATATTAGCTACGTAATAACATTTCCTATTCAGTGATAGGCAATGTAATTCTTTGTTTATTTCACACCCTGCCAATCATGAACAGATATGTATGTTGTTGGAAAGGAAGCAACGTTTATTTTGCAACAAGATCCATACAAGTGTTATAATTGTTAGCAGAGCAGAACATACACGTTTAAAATAAATTACAACACACATACACACACTTAGGCTGAGTAACTTGGGTGATTATTTTGCAATAGGCAACATTTGGTTTCTCAGTTTTATCAATGGGCTGACCTTTGCCTTTGCCCCAAGAGAAACATACATAACATGTGGTATGGGGGAGTGGATTGGAGAAGCATTGCAATGTGGTGAGGGGAAAATGGTGAATGGTTAGTGAGGAGGAAAGATAGATAGATAGAGAGAGAGAGTGGGGAGGGGGTTGGGGACAGAAAGGACAGAGGTGCAGAGGTGGGGGAAAGAGAGTGTGAGGGGAGGTAACAGGAGAGAGAGGGGTTGGAGAAGAGAGGGTGGGAGAGTGAGCAAAGATTGTGGTGAAGGGCAATTGGAAGAGAGGGGGAAGGAAGGGGAAAGAGAAGGGAGTGTGACATAAGGGATAGAAGGGGATATGGAGAAAAGGGGGGAAGGAAAGAAAGGGTATAGGTGCCTGTGAGAGACAGGGAGCAGGAAGTGAAAAAGGTTGCTCAGAGCAGAGCAAGAGAAGGTGAATATAGGTAATGCAGAGAGACCTGCAAAGGAGAGAGTTGCAGGCCAGTCCAAGTTGAGCATTAATTGGATGCTTTCTCTGCCATAAGTAGCTGATTTTGCAGTCAGCAATTAACACTGCTGGCTAATGCTTGGAGTGAGAATTTCCAGAAACCATCAGAATTCTCTCAGTTAATGCAGAGACACCAAGTGGTTACAGAACAATGTTGGCAACATAGAGGAGAACGGGAGAGGGGAGAGATGGTGGGAGGTGGAGAGATGGTGGGAGGTGGAGAGAGGTGTACAGATTGGGAGGAGGGTGTGAAGGGAAGGAGAAGGCTTACATGATGTTGGAGTGGCCCATCACTACTCGACTGTAGCAGTCATCCCAACCACCTACTTCTTCTCCTAGAGATATCAATGGGTCACGTCCATTGGGATGTGAGAAACAACATCTCCAGGGAAGGGAGGTGATATGCAGATGGCTTCCTTTGTGAGTGGCTGCATCAAGCTGCCTGATGGCCCTGGGTATGATACCACCCAGGAGTCACTAAGTGATGAGTTTCTGCTTGCTGGTGTTGTGAAAGATAGAGCTGGCTATGCTGCTGAAGAATTTAGTTGGGCTGTGTCATATTCCCTGCCCTTCTTAGATTGGCTTTGCTATTGTACAGCTTTGACTCCAAGTTAGTCAGGCAGTGGTCTTCACAAGAAGTGCTTAAGGCCCTGTGCAAAAAGGTGTAGTAGATCCTTTTGAATGTCTCCCTGAGTCAATATCACTTAACAAAATGAAAACCTTTTCACCAAGATTGTAAACTCGCATCATAATCTTAGTTAGTTAGTGATGAGAAAGTATCTTCATGTAAGATCTGACACATGAAGCCAGAGACTCAGTATCACTGTGATGCCCATGAGATGGTAGACACAGGGATAAGAAGGTCATCTGTCACTTCTTAGGAAGAAACATTTTCCAAAGATATTTGAAATATGGTCTTTGCTGGGGTCCATCCTGAAGCTCTCTATAATACAGGATTCTGGTCTAGAGCTGCTCTCAGAACACGTATTGGGGCAAGTAACAGCTACAGATGGAAGATTATGAACTTGATGAAAAGGACTCTTCAGTCTGCCTGATATTCACTAATGTCCAGCTGCAAGAAACCACGTACAACTGGAAATTGCAGATTGGCACATTCAGTGATGTAGAATTGTGTTGGGAAATAATGCAAAGTTTGACACAGCCACCGTGGGGAAAGACAAGAGATTATGACCTTCCCATCATTTCACAA
The DNA here is from genome assembly GCF_030144855.1 of Hypanus sabinus. Taxonomy (NCBI): domain Eukaryota; kingdom Metazoa; phylum Chordata; class Chondrichthyes; order Myliobatiformes; family Dasyatidae; genus Hypanus; species Hypanus sabinus. The sequence goes on from NC_082706.1 coordinate 152,636,725, forward strand.
AGGGACTGGGAATTACATAAAGATTTGTCAGATATCTAGTTCATGAAATGATAAGGACAAGAGATTCTGCAGATGCTGGAAATCCAGAGTTAAGCTTGCAGTGTATGTAGCTCATAAAATGTGTGTGAAAGAAAGAACAGATGCCATGCTGATATAGTGTGAATCTTGTCAACAAATGGCTTGATATATCTTACACCTCAGATGCTGGTATACAAAACTCACTGTATTATGCATTTCAAATCTTACGAAACTGCTTGTGAAAAGAAATCTCCATTGTATAAGAATACCAACATAACAACTCACACTAAGTAAGGCTTGATGTATCAATTCACATAGATACCAACGTTATGTTAAATCACAAAGAATACAAGTGGACATAAGATCTACCTGGCAATATGGCAAATGAGCAGAGAGCAATGACATTAAGTTCTTTGGATCAAGTCATAAGAAAGAGAAAATGATATTCTTTTAAACAAAATAATTAGTCAAGCATACTGTACATTAGCTAAGGAATGCCTTGAGTGCTGTATCATAGAAAACCGTGGTGCTATGTTTGGAGATATCACTCCACTTAATTAACAACTAGACATCTGTTCTGCTTGTCACTGGTTGCTTCCTTGCTTGCAATCTGTAAGCTATAATGGTCAAGTAATTAATTTACCAAACAACTAGTCAGATTTTGTTTTATTCTCTTCAAATAAATGATATACATTTCTGCACAGCATCAATCACATTGTAATATCCAAGCAAATTGGCAATTTCACATTAGGGTTTTAAATACAAAACTGAAACTACTCAGTTACCTCTCCATTCAAACCTGACTTGACACTGAACTGGAACATTAGCAGTTGAATGATAAGTACATGTAAATTTCAGAAGTGAAGTTTAAGGCTGATCATCAAATTTCCGACTCATACAAAGGCAAGACGCCAAAATTAACCTTACATTAAAATAAACCAGATGTCTTCCAGATATCCCTACATTGCTACAATGCGGAAACCCAATTTACATATGGGATTTAATTTTTCATGTAATAAGTTCTGGTGCGCAGACAGCTTAAGATATTCTTATTATTTGAGGAGAACCACTTCAAAGCTACTTAGGCAAAGTATAAAGGAAGCATCCTGAAGACATGCTTACAGACTAAGGAAGTAAAAGTTCTTTCTTTTACTCTTTAGGCCACTTAAATAAATCATCCAAAAAATGGCTGATGGTCTATAGCTCAAATGGGAGAAAATCGCTTTGGTCTGATAATTGTCAATTCAAAGAATGAAGAACATTTTTATTCATAAAGCAGAAGGCAGCAATTTAAAGTAGATTTGTAAATGTTTGGTATTAGTTGCTAAATGACCATTCAAATTTAATACTGAGCGTTCCATTAACATTATCTTTTACATCACAGACAAGAAACTAAGAAGTAGAAGAAGGAGAAGTCCATTCAGCCCAAAGCACCTTCTCTGATATTCAGTAAGATCATAGCTGATTTCCTAATTCTGTACCAATTTCACAGAATAATCCCATTTCACATGATCCACTCAGTTTCTAAAATTCTACTGTTTTCAATCTTGAAGATACTCAGTCAGGTAAAGAATTCAAGAAATTCATTACTCTTTGGGTAAAGTAGTTACTTCTCATATTTATTCCTAATTTCCAAACGCTTATTTTGAGATCGTAGCCCATATTTTTTGATACAAAAGCAAAGGAAAAACACCATTTCTGCAGTTACTCTGCCAAACCCTTCTTCATGACTACATAAAGCCAATTTAAGCAATACTTAATAATATGACAAACTCAGCATCACAGGAATCAATCTGGGTAAACCACATCACAGAGAATCTCACCTAGACTACACATATCGGCTATGCCGTGGAAAAAAAGCACAACAGCACCTCTTTCACCTCAGATGGCTAAAGAATCTTGGCATGAGTCCCCAGATCCTCAGGATTTTCCTCAGGGGCACCACTGAGCCCTGCCTGGTAAGGGAACTGTATCACCCTCAGTCACAGAGAGTAGTTCAGGTGCATCTGTGGATGTGAACTATCCTCTATTCAGGATATTTACGGCAGCAGGCACATAACAAAGGCCTGGAGGGTCATCAGGGACTCCAGCCACCCAGAGAGAAACTTTTTCAGTTGCTTCTGTCGGCCAAATGGAACCACAGGACCAACAGGCTTCGGGACAGCTTCTTTCACTGGGCCATCAGATTGACCAATACACATTGATCTGATTGCATATCTGACTGTACTTACATGTACACAAAACAATTATGTATGCAATCTTAGTGTTTGTGCAATATCCTCCCACATTTTCCTTCTTTATTGCTTGTACATAGTGACGGAGCTACAATATAAAGATTTTTACTCCTTTGTGTTGTGAAATGGATGTAAGAGATAGAAGTCTAATTCTAATTCTAATTCTTAAAGTGTTGAATTTTAGGAACCTAAAGCAAGGTGAAAGTATTTTTAATTTATTTAGTACCTTATAGGCACCTCCAATGCCATCCTCAAATTTGCTAATGACACACTCTGTTGGATGAATCGCAGGTGGTGATGACTCAGCTTGCTAAAGTGAATTAGGTCACCCGGTTGAGTGGCGCTGCAACAAGAATCTCTCACTCAGTCTCAGCAAAACTAAACAGCTAGTTGTTGACTTCATGAAGCAGAAGGAAAGAGAACATGTGCCATTCTGCTTGGTTGATCAGTGCTGGAGAGAGAGAGAGAGAGACAGCTGCTTTAATTTCCCGGGTGTTAATATAGCAAAAGACCTGTACTTGGCTCAGCACATAGTTACAACTATAAGGAAAATGTGCCAGTGTCTTTACTTTCTTCAGAGAGTAAAGAGGCTCAATTTGTCACTGAACAACCTTCTACAGCAATTTTAATGCACAGGAATATAAGAAGCTGGAGAGAGTAATGGAATCTACCTAATACATCACAAGCACATAACTTCCCACCATTGGTACTATTTACAGAAGGCACTGCCTCACAAAGGAAACATCTATTACCAAAGAACTCCACCAACAAGATCATGTCATCCTTTTGCAGCTACCATTAGGCAGGAGGTACTGAAGCCTGAACCCCTACAGCACCTCTTTCAAGTACAGATACTTCCCCTTAAACATCTTTTTTTTCTTGAACCAACCAGATAAACCTTAACTATTACGGTTTAGCAACCCTATGCCCATATCACACTAAAATTGTTCTTTATTTTGTTCTAATTGTGTTTTCTTTTAAAAATTTTATATATTTTGTTTATTTTAAGTTTCTATTGTGAATGCTGCTTATATGACACCTACGATGCTGCTGTAAGTTTTTCATTGCACTGTGTATAAATGTAATTGTGCACTTGACAATAAACTTGAACCATAGAACATTACAATACAGAAATAGGCCTTTTGGCCCTTCTTGGCTGTGCCGAAACATTTTTCTGCCTAGTCTCACTGACCTGCACCTGGCCCATATCCCTCCATACACCTCTCATCCACGTACCTGTCCAAATTTTTCTTAAATGTTAAAAGTGAGCCCGCATTTACCACTTCATCTGGCAGCTCATTCCACACTCCCACTACTCTGTGTGAAGAAGCCCTCCTCCACCCACTGTTCCCTTTAAACTTTTCCCCTTCACCCTTAACCCATGTCCTCTGGATTTTTTTCTCCCCTAACCTCAGTGGAAAAAGCCTGCTTGCATTCACTTTATCTATACCCGTCATAATTTTACATACCTCTATCAAGTCTCCCCTCATTCTTCTACGCTCCAGGGAATAAAGTCCTAACCTATTCAACCTTTCTCTGTAACTCAGTTTCTCAAGTCCCAGCAACATTCGAGTAAACCTTCTCTGCACTCTTTCAACTTTATTAATATCCTTCCTGTAATTTGGTGACCAAAACTGCATATGATACTCCAAATTCAGCCTCACCAATGCCTTATACAACCTTACCATAACATTCCAATTCTTATACTCAATACTTTGATTTATAAAGGCCAATGTACCAAAAGCTCTCTTTACTACCCTATCTACCTGTGATGGCACTATTAAGGAATTTTGTACCTGTATTCCTAGATCCCTCTGTTCTACTGCACTCCTCAGTGCCCTACCATTTATCTTGTATGTTCTACCTTGGTTTTTCCTTCCAAAGTGCAATACCTCACAATTGTCTGTATTAAACTCCATCTGCCATTTTTCAGCCGAGTTTTCCAGCTGGTCCAGATCTCTCTGCAAGCTTTGAAAACCTTCCTTACTGTCCACTACACCTCCAATCTTTGTATCATCAGCAAATTTGCTGATCCAATTTACCACATTATCATCCAGATAATTGATATAGATGACAAATAACAATGGAACCAGCACTGATCCCTGTGGCACACCACTAGTCACAGGCCTCCACTCAGAGTAGCAATCCTCCACTACCACTCTCTGACTTCTCCCATTGATACCCAGTGATACCAATGATACCCAATGATACCTCTATCAAGTCTCCCCTCATTCTTCTGGGCCCCATTGATATGCTATCCCAGGATACCTTGATACACTTTACTGTCAAATAGTTCTATGCAAAGTGCAGCTATTAAGAGAAATTTGGATAGCTAGATGGATGTGAGGGATATGGAGGCCTATGGTCAGGGTGGAGCTATGCAGAATAATAGTGTGGCACAGACTAGATGGGCTGAAGGGCCTGTTCTGTGCTGTAGTGTTCTATGACTCTATGACTCTGTTGTTCTGTGATCGATTTTCCAGTAGGCTTTGCTGTAGATGGTGAATGACCTTGATACTTTGTGGAAATGCTTAGCTGAAAGAGTGAAGTTGATTTGAACATAGAGATATGTCCTTGTTCTTCTTTCTGTATCCTGAAGTTATTGATAAAGCAGTTAAAATAATCAATTGAGAATCAGATGTTGAAAATCAGAATTCTGCTGATGCTAAACATCTAAAAGAACAAAAAAAAGCTCTAAGTTCTCCAAAGAATAATAGAAAACGTTCTAAGTACCCCACAAATCAGGCTTTGCCTGTATAAAGAGAAACAGAGTTAATGTTTCTTCAGTAGATTTATGACTAGGAATGATATTGGCTAGGAAATCTTGCTCTTTGTTGGCCTTCAACTATTGTAGCTATCTTCAGTAGTGCATGGAAAGACCTTTGAAGATCAAACATATTCTCAGATTCCTTCAAAGTCCAGCAGACACAAGTCCAGCCTATCCAATCTTTCCATCATTGGAATCTGAATGTCTGGAATTATTCAGAACAGGAACATTTAGTGGCATATGCAGGTTTCTCTGCACACTTCATTTTTAGATGGGTAACATTGCTAAGCTGTTTTTTGTAATATATCTTTGACTTTTAATTTTGGATGTGATAAAAATGGGTCAGAATCCTACGAAAACATATTACAATATTTTATCACAACCCATAAATATGAAAGACTAGATTGCCTTTTGAGGCCATAGATCCTACATCATAACATGCAGTTTGCAATATATTTATGACTTTTATATATGACTATAGGCTGTGTAAATTAGGAAAAAATGTATATTCTTCTATTACCCTTTTTGTCATAAGGCCAGGATTGCTGAATTCCTACATTTCTAACACAGCCAAATTCATTCAAAATTCATACATCAATTACTAGGTAGAAGAGGCATCATTCATCCAGGAGGTCATAATATCCTTTAAGTTTAATAACTTTCAGGAGAACATCTATATTCAAATTTTAAAATATTGAAAGGAAAGAGCAAATGGAAACTTTGTCCTTACAACGCAGTTTGGAGAATTAGACTCTAGATTGAAGCCAGTCCACCTGAGTCCCAAATGAGTTTCCAACCACTTTGCCAGATCCTGTCAAAATTGCTGCATAAATTTGTCTCTATCATTTTGGTTAGCAGCTAAAATTTTCCAGGAAATACATCAAGAAACATATTCTCATAATACTGCAAATAGTCATTAATCCTGCCTGTGTATCTTTGCTGTTTTAAGGGAATATGCAATCTCCACCGGAAGTTAGGGTCCTCAACACTGGAACTATGTGTTAGCAATGAGCATCACTAAACACAAAGCTATAGTGCCACTGCCTGCAATACTGCAATGTTTAAGTCATCTTGGCTGTTCTGTGAATAACATTAACATTTCACCTGTGTTAGCTGTGCACTGAATTGACTGCATTGTAGCAATGTTCATGAACCTTTTGTTGTGTACTTTTATCAGTCTGAACTGCTGGGCTGCATGGGTATGACATCTTTCTGGTCCACCCCACTGAAATCCACATCACATATCTCCTCTTTTCACAGGTTCACCATCTCCAGAGAGCATCACTGGCAGGCTTCTGTGTAACTTCAGGCACAAAACCCCGAATGATGGTTTTTTCAAGGGAACATTATATGTCACTCCTGTGTCAAGCTGAAATGTCATTTATTGCCTTTGCACCAACATCTTCCTTCAGATACATCTAGTATGTGCTACATTCGCACAGAATTGGCAACAGATACACAGTGTTTTCCTGCAATTCTGAATCTGAATCTAGCTCTGTCACAACATGGTTTAGACTGTCTGCTCCCTGGAGTTTCAGCATCCACTGTATCAGACATTACATGTAGAAATTATTTCCCATTCCACAAATTGTTTCAATACCCTGGTCATTTCTTTTTCAACAATATTCGTAACATTAAAATCACCCAGACTGTAAGTTCTCTGTGTTCTGTCTGTTGCCTTGTGTTTCATCACCTTTTGTTGACATCCAACATCCTCTCTGGCTTTGGGTAGCTCCACAGATATGCATGCCTATTTGTAGCTTTCAGACTCATGAATTCCACAAAAAACCTGATCTCCTTTGATGGGCACCCTTTACCACTAAACATTTTCAGCATTACACAGGATGAAGGAGCAGTCATGTTTTTTCCTATTCTTATGCTATGCTTAATCCAGTATCAGGAGTCTCTGGTTGACAATGTGTGATGGTCAGTTATTATATATGGTGGATTACAGTATATTTCGGCCTTTTTATACAGTTGCCCCTACTTGCCAAAGTTTCACGTAAATAGTTTAAAAAAGACAAACTCCATTTAACTGAGTTGCAAATTATGCATTTAAATGAAATATGGAACAAATTCGGACACTACCAACATTACTGCAGTGTTATAAAACGATGCATTCATACCTAATAGTTAACAAAGGAGTAATTTTATGTGCTGCTCACTGCCGGGTTCTTTTGATTGACTGTAAATGAACAAAATCAGCGCAGCCACCTAGTGGAGATAAGGGACGGCCTTTGCTGTCTTCCTGCGTCAAAAATCACTGATTTTAATTCAGTGTCATCCAGCCCAAATGACCAACATAACACAAGTGTATGCAATGACACCATTTAAAAACTGCTCTCTCTAAGCATGGTGTAGTGTCTAATGGCCACATTAGTGCACATGACTAATGTTAGTTAGAAACTTGAGGAAATCTGCAGATGCTGGGAATTCAAGCAACACACAGAAAATGCTGGTGGAACACAGCAGGCCAGGCAGCATCTATAGGGAGAAGTACTGTCGATGTTTCGGGCCAAGACCCTTTGTCAGGACTAACTGAAAGAAAAGATAGTAAGAGATTTGAAAGTAGGGAAATACAAAATGATAGAAGACCGGAGAGGGTGGGATAGGGTTCCCCTTGTCCTCACCTACCACCCCACCAGCCCCCAGGTTCAACATATAATTCTCCGTAACTTCCACCACCTCCAACGGGATCCCACTACCAAGCACATCTTTCCCTCCCCCCCCCCCTTTCTGCTTTCTGCAGGGATTGTTCCCTACGCGACTCCCTTGTCCATTCATTCCCCCCCTCCCCCATCCCTTCCCACCAATCTCCCTCCTGGTACTTATCCTTGTAAGCGGAACAAGTGCTACACCTGCCCTTACACTTCCTCCCTCACCATCATTCAGTGCCAAAGACAGTCCTTCCAGGTGAGGTGAGTCGGCTGGTGTGATACACTGTGTCCGGTGCTCCCAGTATGGCCTTTTATATATTGGTGAGACCCAACGCAGACTGGGAGACTGTTTTGCTGAACACCTACGCTCTGTCCGCCAGAGAAAGCAGGATCTCCCAGTGGCCACACATTTTAATTCCACGTCCCATTCCCATTCTGATATGTCTATCCATGGCCTCTTCTACTGTCAAGATGAAGCCACACTCAGGTTGGAGAAACAAGACCTTATATACCGGCTGGGTAGCCTCCAACCTGATGGCATGAACATTAACTTCATTAACTTCTGTTAATGCCCCTCTTTCCCTTCTTACCCCATTCGTGATATATTCAGTTCCCCCCCTTTTTATCACTCTCTCTCTGCCCATCACTCTGCCTGTTCTCCATCTCCCTCTGGTGCTCCCCTCCCCCTTTCTTTCTTCTTAGGCCTCCTGTCCCATGATCCTTTCCCTTCTCCAGCTCTGTATCCCTTTTACCAATCACCTTTCCGGCTCTCAGCTTCACCCCACCCCCTCCGTTCTTCTTCTATCATTTCTCATTTTCGCCATCCCCCTCCTACTTTCAAATCTCTTACTATCTTTCCTTTCAGTTAATCCTGACGAAGGGTCTCGGCCCTAAACGTCGACAGTGCTTCTCCCTATAGATGCTGCCTGGCCTGCCGCGTTCCACCAACATTTTGTGTGTTAGTTAGAAACTGTTGCATCCTCCAAATTTTCATTTTTGTTGTAACATTCAAGATGATCATTAAGACCTTCAAAGTTTTCATAGTTCCTAACTTGCTGAAGTATGTAATCATTTCATTTTCACTCCTGGCCGTTTAAAACCACAGTTAGCAAAACTGCTTTTTGGTCACTAACTATCTGTGACAAAAGTCACTGCTTTTTGAACAGAAACACACGCAGCTGAGGCTACTTAAAACTGTTTGCTTTAAGCACAATATAGTGTCTAAAGGCGCCACAAGTACATGTAACTGATGCTATTTAGAAACTGTTTCCTCCCCTGCCCCAATTAAGTGGCATTGTGACCCAAATAAATGAAGGAAATCTCAGCTATTTTCACAACTAGCTTTTGTTCTTTAAGAGTTGTCCCAAATAAGTGGCTGACCCCATTAATTGATGGCCCAATTAACTGGAATCCACTGTATTTGCCAATTTTTAGACCCTAGCTCACAGATCTCAAAGTATATTTTATTATCGAAGTATGTATACATTGTACAACCTTGAGATTCTTCTCCTAACAGCAGCTGAGAAACAAAAAAAAACCCAAAATCAAACCCCATATATAAGAAACATAGACTGTCTAACACCCAATGTGCAGAGGATAAAAAACACACCATGCCCATAAAAAAGAAAGAATATTATAACCCATAAAAAGTGCATCAAGCACCCAATGTGCAATGAAAAAAAGGTCATACAAACAATAACCAGAAGCAAATTGTGTTTCAGAACTGAAGTTTGCAGGAGAGTCCCGTAGTTCAGAACAGTTGAGTGAATGTCATGGAGCAGCGATCTTAATCAGTCCGCCCCTCACCTTGGAACCCGAGACTCTGACCTTTCTGACATCTTGAACTTTTCAATCTGGTCTAGCTCCTTCTGAACACTCGGGTCTGCCACTTCCAGCAGTGAGCTGAACTGGTCCATACCTCATCTTGGGCCATGACACCCTGACCTGTTCAATCTGGCCCAGTGCTTAACTCTCTGTCTGAACGAGTTCTACAGTTTGGATACGACAGGCTTTGTTGCTTCCATTTGGTCTGTGACTGCAGATGGTGCTCCATCGCATCTAGCACCCGGACCTTGCAACTTTGATTCAGACTGTGCCTGATCTATCATGCTATTCCACGCTCTCGGCAACCGACCCGCCACCTTACCTATTTCTTCCACACAGTGTAAGTCCAAAATGATGGTAACCAATTCAGCCACATCGAATTGCCAAGGTTAAAGGGAAGTTACAGACTATTACTTGCGATGATCGTTTGCCAGAAAAAGTGTGGTTAACAGTGTATTAGTTGTTATCCTTGTTTCATTAGCTACCAGCCAGAAGTCACAGATATATCCCCTAATGTCCATTAACCCACAAGTCTTGCCATAATCCCCTAATTCTTAGCCCACCAATCCCTTGGCTTCTGATTTGCTAACTGGAAGGTAGCTATCCACAGTTGAACTTTTTACAGCTTTTTGGCAAAACAATCAACCCTCTCGTTCCCCTCAACACATCTATGTGCAGGGACCCAGAATAAAAAGATGTAAACCAATACTTGGAATATGAAATAAAATGGATAGGATTATTAATTTTGTTTCTTGGAATACTAATGGTTTAAATCATCCGATCAAACGGAAAAAAATATTCAAGGTATTCCATAGAATAAACACTAATGTTATTTTTGTGCAGGAGACTCATGTAAGGAAGGTGGATAGTCAACGTTTTTTTTAGGTTTTGGAAGGGCCAACAGTATCACGCAAATTCGCAAGCCAAAGTAAGAGGTGTTTCGATTTTTATAGACTCATCAACTTCTTTTATACATCATGAAACAATTTCAGATCCACAAGGTAGATTTTTGCTTATTACTGGTCTACTTTTCAATCAAAAAGTTGTTTTAGTTAACGTTTATGCTCCGAATACTGATTGTCCTGAATTTTTTAAATGCTTATTTACATCTTTTCCTAATCTGAATCAATATAGACTGATAATGGGTGGGGATTTTAACTGTTGTTTAAACCCTGCGATGGATAGATCCAAGCCTACCCAAACTCTTCCGAATAAATCGGCTTCTCTTATTAACTCTTTTATGATTGATTCAGCTATTTGTGAAATTTGGCGTTTTCTACACCCTAATGACAAAGAGTTTTCATACTTTTCCCATGTTTATCATAATTACTCATGAATTGATTACTTTTTCATTGATCACCATTTACTCATAGATGTTACTGATTGTAAATATGACTGTATTACCATATCTGATCATGCACCTCCGTTATCTATTAAAATAACGGATTCATATATCAATACTAAATTTTGGAGGTTTAATCCTATTTTATTGCAGGATTTAGACTTTGTTAACTTTATTAAACAACAAATTGATTTGTGTTTCACAACAAATTCTACAGTAGAGATCTCTAGTGGAATTTTGTGGGATACTTTTAAAGCATATATTCGTGGACAGATTATTTCATACTCTGCTGAAGTTAGGAAAGGAACTAATTCTAAAATATTAACATTAGTTGATAAAATCAAAGCAATTGATAAAATTTATTCAGTGACTCCTGGTAAAGAACTTTATAAAGAAAGAGTGGAACTTCAAATGGAACATAGATTATTATTATCCTCTTCGATTGAAAGTTGGTTAATTAAATCAAAAACTCAATTCTATATGCATGGAGATAAGTCTGGTAAATTATTGGCTAACCAATTGAAAATTGTTTCGGATAAATAACAGATTACTAGAATTCGTAAACAAGATGGTACTCTGATGATCGATCACAAAGAGATAATTAGAGCCTTTCAAGATTTTTATAACTCCTTATATCAATCAGAATTCACTAAGGACTCTTCTATAATAAATGAATTTTTAAGGAAATTGAATATTCCAAAAGTAACTGTTGAGGATAATGTAATTTTAGATACACCTATTACGGAATCTGAAATTCTGGTAAAGCTTCTGGTCCAGATGGTTTTCCTGTAGAATTTTTTAAATCTTTTTCTCCTATACTTTCTCCCTGGCTTTGTAAAATTTTTGAAGATGTATTAAGTGTAGGTAAACTACCACAATCTTTTTATGAAGCTTCTATTTCTTTAATTCTTAAAAAAGATAAAGACCCTACTGAATATGTATCCTATCGACCTATATCCTTATTAAATATGGATTTTAAGATTTTCAGTAAAATTTTGGCTATTAGATTAGAAAATATATTACCTCAAATTATTTCTGAAGATCAGACTGGATTTATTAAAAATCACTATTCATCTTTTAACATTAGAAAATTAATATTATCTATACTTCTTCATCTAAAATACCAGAATGTGTTATTTCTTTAGATGCTGAAAAAGCATTTGACAGAGTTGAATGGCCATATTTATTTACTACAATGCAACAATTTAATTTTAGTTCAAAATTTATATCATGGATTAAATTAATATACCATAAACCTTTAGCTTCGGTTTTTACCAATAATCAAGGATCCCCTTTTTTTCAGCTATTTCGTGGTACAAGGCAAGGTTGCCCTTTAAGTCCTTTACTATTTGACATTACTTTAGAACCGTTGGCTATAGCTATTCGTGAATCACCTAATATTCTGGGTATTACCCGTGGGAAGAGGACGTATAAAGTATCATTGTACGCTGACGATTTATTATTATATATATCTGACCCTGAAAAATCTAACCCTGCTATTTCGTCTTTGCTTGCTCAATTTAGTAATTTTTCTGGTTATAAATTGAATTTTAACAAGAGTGAACTATTTCCATTAAATATGCAAGTTCCAATTTATAAACATTTACCATATAAAATTGTTACAGATTATTTTACTTACCTAGGTATTAAAATTACTAAAAAAACATAAAGATCTATTTAAGGTTAACTTTTTACCTTTAATTGATCAAATTAAGCAATTTGCTATTAGGTGGTCTCCACTATCTTTGTCATGGGTTGGTAGAGTTAATGCTATTAAGATGATGATACTACCTAAATTCTTATATTTATTTCAAGCATTACCAATTTTTATTCCTAAAGCTTTTTTTGATACTATTGACTCTAAAATATCTTCTTATTTGTGGCAGAACAAAAATCCTAGATTGGGTAAAAAATATTTACAGAAGCCTAAGAAGGAGGGCGGCTTGGCTTTACCAAACTTAAGATTTTACTATTGGGCAGTCGATATACGGTATTTAATATTCTGGACACAAGAATGGACTATAGCTACTTGCCCACAATGGGTAAATTTGGAATGTAAATCTGTGCAAGATTTTTCATTGATTTCAATCTTAGGATCTTCACTTCTTTTTTCTTTACTCAAATTGAATAAACAGATAACTAATCCTATAGTCAGATATACATTATGAATTTGGTTTCAATTTTGTAAATTTTTTGGTTTGAATAAATTTATTTTATCATGTCCTATAATATCTAATTATTTTTTTCGGCCTTCATCTATGGATCAAGCTTTTCTTTTATGGAAAACAAAAGGTATAACATGTTTTCATGATCTGTTTCTGGATGATAACATTATGTCCTTTGAACAGCTATCTAATAAATATAATTTATCTAAAACCCATTTTTTTAGATATTTGCAAGTTAGAAATTTTTTGTATAATGAGTTACAGTCTTTTTCGAAAGAATGTCCATTGGACATTACAGATAGAATTTTAGCTCTTAATCCTTATCAAAAGGGTTTAGTAGCCATCATTTATAAGATGATCATGAATTTACAGTTGGATGTATCAGAAAAAATTAAGATGGAATGGCAAGAAGAGTTGCATTGTCCTATATCTACTGAGCAATGGGAAAAAATTTTATTATTGGTAAATTCGTCCTCTATTTGTGCTAAACATGCCCTAATACAATTTAAGGTTGTACATAGAGCTCATATGTCTAAGGATAAACTGGCTTGATTTTATTCTCATTTTAACTCGACCTGTGATAGATGTCATTCTGATGTTGCTTCATTGACTCATATGTTCTGATCTTGTCCTTGTTTACAAAATTATTGGAAAGATATCTTCAGTATTATTTCAAAAGTCTTAAATATTAATTTTCAACCGCATCCTCTTACTGCAATTTTCGGTTTACCAATGACGGATAATAATCGTTTATCTGCTTCATCTCAACGAATGATTGCATTTGTTACATTAATGGCTAGAAGATCTATTTTATTGAATTGGAAAGAAATTCATCCTCCAACTGTATTTCAGTGGTTTTCTCAAACTATTTCTTGTTTGAGTTTAGAAAAAATTAGAAGTGTGGATTTTGAACCTTCAGTTAAATTTGAAGAAACTTGGAGACCTTTTATTCAACATTTTCACATGAGTTGAATTGTGTTTTCCTAAACCTTACTTATATTATCCTCAATCGATTGGATGGAGGTTCAGAGTTATTGGCACTACTGTATATGTACGTAATATTATTCAATGGCCCATGTTGTTTAGTGTTTTTTTTTGCTTTTTTTTCTCTCTTTTTTTTAGGGTTTTTCTTTTTTTTCTCTCTTTTTACTTCTTTGTTCATTATTGTTCTGGGTTTGAGAGGTTATATATTTTATTATTACATATCTGAATGTCTATTTAAACTATTAATTATGTACTCTCAAACATTTTGTATTCATGTTTCATTTATGTTTGTTTAAAACTAATAAAAAGATTTAAAAAGAAAGAAAGAAAAAGAAAGGAATATGAAATAATGTTTGAAGAGCTTCCAGCAGTAAATATGTAGATAAGCCTACAAGAGGAGAGGCTGTACTTGATCTAGTATTGGAAAATGAACCTGGTCAGGTGTCAGGTCTCTCAGCATTTTGGAGATAGTGATCACAATTCTATCTCCGTTATCATAGCATTGGAGAGAGATAGGAACAGACAAATTAGGGAATTGGAGTAAGGGGAAATATGAGGCTATCAGGCAGGAACTTGGAAGCATAGATTGGAAACAGATGTTCTCAGGGAAATGTACGGAAAAAAATGTAGCAAATGTTCAGGGGATATTTGCATGGGGTTCTGCATAGATACATTCCAATGAGATGGAAAGGACGGTAGGGTACAGGAACTGTGGTGTACAAAGGCTGTTGTAAATCTAGTCAAGAAGAAAAGAAGAGCTTAGGAAAGGTTCAATAAACTAGGTAATGATAGAGATCTAGAAGATTATAAGGCTATTGGAAGGAGCTTAAGAAGGAAATTAGGAGAGCCAGAAAGGGCCATGAGAAGGCCTTGGCAGACAGGATTAAGGAAAACCCCAAGGCATTCTGGAAGTATGTGAAGAGCAAGAGGATAAGATGTGAGAGAATAGGACCAATCAAGTGTGACAGTGAAAAAGTGAGTATGGAACTGGAGGAGATGACAGAGATACTTAATGTATACTTTGCTTCAATATTCACTACGGAAAAGGATCTTGGCAATTGTAGCGATGCCTTGCAGCAGACTGAAAAGCTTAAGCATGTAGATATTAAGGAAAAGGATGTGCTGGAGCTTTTGGAATGCATCAAGTTCGAAAAGTCACCGAGATCGGGTGGGATGTACCCCAGGCTACTGTGGGAAGCAAGGGAGGAGATTGCTGAACCTCTGGCAATGATCATTGCATCATCAATGAGGACGGGAGAGGTTCCGGAGGAGTGGAGGGTTGTGGATGTTGTTCCTTTATTCATGAAAGGGAGTAGGGATGACCCAGGAAATTATAGACCAGTGAGTCTTATTTCAGTCGTTGCTAAGTTGATGGAGAAGATCCTGAGAGGCAAGATTTATGAATATTTGGAGAGGTATAATATGATTAGGAATAGTCAGCATGGCTTTGCCAAGGGCAAGTCATGCCTTACGAGCCTAATTGAATTTTAACAAGGCTTTTGATAAGGTGCCCCATGCAAGGCTTATTGAGAAAGTAAGGAGGCATGGGATCCAAGGGGACATTGCTTTGTGGATCCAGAACTGGCTTGACACAGAAGGCAAAGAGTGGTTGTAGACCGGTCATATTCTGCATGGAGGCCAGTGACCAATGGTGTGCCTCAGGGATCTGTTTTGGACCCCTACACTTCGTGATTTTTATAAATGACCTGGATGAGGAAGTGGAGGGATGGGTTAGTAAATTTGCTGATGATACAAAGGCTGGGGGTGTGGTGGATAGTGTGGAGGGCTGTCAGAGGTTACAGTGGGATATCATTAGGATGAAAAACTTGGCTGTGAAGTAGCAGATGGAGTTCAACCCAGATAAATGTGAAGTGGTTCATTTTGGTAGGTCAAATATGATGGCAGAATATAGCATTAATGGCAAGTCTCTTGGTGGTGTGGAGGATGAGAGGGATCTTGCGGACTGAGTCCATAGGACACTCAAGGCTGCTATGTAGGTTTGCTCTATGGTTAAGAAAGAATACGGAGCATTGGCCTTCATCAATCGTGGGATTGTTTTGAAGAGCCGGGAGGTAATGTTGCAGTTATATAGGACCCTGCTCAGACCCCACTTGGAGTACTGTGCCCAGCTCTGTTTGCTGCACTACAGGAAGGCCGTGGAAACCCTAGAAAGGGTGCAGAAGGGATTTACAAGGATGTTGCCTCGATTGGGGAGCATGCATTATGAGAATAGGTTGAGAGAACTCAGCCTTTTCTCCTTGGAGTGATGGAGGATGAGAGGTGACCTGATAGAGCTGTACAAGTTAATGAGAGGCATTGATCGTGTGGATAGTCAAAGGCTTTTTTCCAGGGCTGAATGGCTAGCATGAGAGGGCATAGTTTTAAGGTGCTTGGAAGTAGGTACAGAGGAGATGTCAGGGATAATTTTACGCAGAGAGTGGTGAGTTCATGGAATGGGCTGCCGGTGGCGGTGGTGGAGGTGGAAACGATGGGGTCTTTTAGGAGACTCCTGGATGGATACATGGAGCTTAGCAAAATAGAGGGCTACGGGTAAGCCGAGGTAGTTCTAAGGTAAGGACATGTTTGGCACAGCTTTGTGGGCAAAATTGCCTGTATTGTGGTGTAGGGTTTCTATGTTTCTATGTTCTATGTTTTAAATCTGACCTACTGCTAGAATGACCTGTTTTAAGACTAGTCAAAAGCAGAAGGGAATCTGAACAAATTACAACTTGGCAGGGATATATTTCTTCCACCCACTCTGAGTCCAAAATGATGGTAACCAATTCTGCTGTGTATACTGATAAATGGTTAGTAAGATGTTTCTTTATTGTTACCTGTAATTCAGGCACAAATACAGCCACACCAGCATTCCAAGTTAAATTATCTTTGATCCATCTTTAAAAATGGTTGACATATCACAATAATTTTCCTTAATACATTGATGAGCCAACAGACTCTTGGGCATATCAGAATCCTTGGACTTCATTCTTTTAGTTATCTGGAATAAGGTCTCAGTTTATCATCAATAAAGAAAAAAATAGATCCATCTTTTCAAATTACTATTCAGTTCATTTTCAATCTTTATAATGTTAACAACATAGAACAATGCTTATATCTGTGTAAAACAATGACCCATAACCTCGTGTCTGCATTATTCCATTTGATGACAAAATAACTTATTAACAGAGACACCATTTATCCTCTGAAGAATACTGAATAAAAACAGAAATTAAGTGAAATAATATGGAGGATGAGATTCTTGTTAATAACTGGTAAATGTCAGGATTCATTTTGGCAGTGGGATTGAAAATGGATGTAGAAATTACTGGTATTTAAAACAATCAGTTTCAACCAATTTAAGCTTGCAGTTTTGCAAGTAACAGTTGAATATCCTTTAATTACTGATCAGAACAAAGGTACTTGCAGAGTCAAGTGCAAGATTTTGGAGGGCAGTTTTATTTAATTTGATTGAAATCAACCAACTATTTACTTACATGTATATTTTTACATTTAACTGATTATTAAAACATGCATGTACTGAGTTCACTAAGGCTGACATGACAGCAATCATCAGGAGGGTGAACCCACAAAAGCATTTGCGCCAGGAGGGGTATCTGACTAAGTACTAAAGACCTGCAACACACACAAAATGAGCTGATCAACTGGCTGGAATATTCACCGAGATATTTAACCTCTTGCTTTGGCAGTCTGTGCTACCCATTTGCTTTTAGCAGGTTTCAATTATACTGGTGCCTAAAAAGTATACGGTAACCTGCCTCAATAACTGCCATCCAGTGGCACTTACACCCACTGTGATGAAGTGCTTTCAGAGGCTGATGATGAAACAGATCAACTTCTACCTGAGAAATGACTCGGATATGCTCTGATTTGCCTACCGGCACAGCAGGTCCAATGCAGATCCCATTTTTCACTCACCCCTGTGATATTTACCAGCCACTTTATTAAAGAAACATACTCAATTATTAATTTAGCATTTATAACGATGATCCACCTGGCTGTATTTCATGCAGAGGTATATATATTCAAAAGTTCAAAGTTCAAATTGCATTTATTATCAAAGTACATATATGTCAAAAAAATCAATAAATATAGAGAAAATGAGAGGAAGAGTCCTTGAAAGTGATTCAATATGTTGTGGGGATAGTCCAGTGATGAGGCAAGTGAAATTGAGTGGTTATCTCCTCTGGTTCAGGAGCCTGATGGCTGACGGATAATAACTGTTCCTGAACCTGGTGGTGTGAGTCCTGAAGCTCCTGTATCATCTTCCTGATGGCAGCAGCAAGAATAAAATGTGACCTGAGTGGTGGGGATCGCTGATGATGAACGTTGCTTTTTCCTGCAACAATGCTCCTTGTAGTTGTGCTCAGCGGTGAGGAAGGTTTTACCCATGAAACAATGGGCTTTTTGCGCTATTTTTATCAGGACTTTTAGTTCAAGGGTTTGGTGTTTCCATACTAGACTGTGATGCAGCTAGTCAATACACTCTCTATGACACATCTATAGAAATTAGTCCAAGTTTTAGATGTCATGCAAAATCTTCGCAAACTCTGAAGGAGGTGGAGGCACTTCAGTGCTTTCTTCATAATTGCACTTACGTGTTGGGCCCAGGGCAGGCCCTTGGGTTTTATTGATTATTTATTTATTTTTATTTCTGTTTTCTTTTCGTATTTGTGAAGCTTGGTGCCTTTTGCACACTGGTTGTCCTCCCTGCGGTGCGGTCTTCCATTGATTCCATTTTGCTTATTGGATTTATTGAGTATGCCCACCAGAAATGAATTTCAGGGTTGTATTTGATGACATTGATAATAAATTTACTTTGACTTTGAACTTTTGAACATATATATCTCTGCCTGTAAAACTGCCAGGTGGATCATAGTTATAAATGCTGAATTAATCATTGAGCTCTCTTTCTTTGATAAAGTGGCTAGTAAGCATCCCATAGATTCATTTAGGTCAAGATTTATCATTGATGTTACACTTACTGATTTGGCTAAGATTAATGGTGATGTTACAGTCAGATGGCAGACATAATGGAATCAAAAAATTAAAATAAAACAGAGAATGATGGAAATTATTCATCAGGTCAGGCTCCACCTCTGGAGAGAAATGTGGACTTATTGTTTCAGATTGATGACCTTTCATTAGAATCAGTTTATCAATTCTGCCGATAGGTCATTGACCTGAAATGTTAACTCCATTTCTCTGATCAGAAATGGCACCTGATCTGGTTTGCTTTGGATTTCCATCACTTGAAGGTTTTTGCTTCACAATCAATATACTTAGTGGAATTTTGGCCTGATAATGTTCCAGTGCAGAAGTGTAGGGTAGATGTGCACTCAGTTTCTAAATCACTCATATGCAACATGCATATCCAGCTATAACACTTCTGGGAATCATCTCACCACTGGTTGTACTGTATCTACAGGAGATACTGCATCAAAAAAGCAACATACTTCATCAAAAATCCTCACTATCTGGGCCATGTCATCTTCTTGCAGTTACTATCAGGCAGGAGGCGCAGAAGCCTGAAATCCCACATCACCAGTTTCAAGAACAGCTACTTGCCTTCAACCATTTGGTTCTTGAAACAATTGACACAGTCCTAATCACTGGAGTTTATCAATACTCTTGATCATTCTGCACTAAAATGGACTTTACTTTTGTTCTAATTGTGTTCTTTCTTGTAAAAATTCTGAATAATTTATGTTTTGCTTGTGAATGCTGCTTGTATGATGTGTTGGTGATGCCATTGTAAGTGGGTGTTTCATTGCACCTGGCATATACAGTATGTACTTGTGCATATGACAATAAACTCAACTTTAATTTTGACATATATGTCATTGCTTACCTCAGATCTTGGTTGACTAATGCATCTCCATAAACGCTGCTGACATTTAATATTTCCAGTTTTACTCCTTTTTGTTGTTGTTAACATTACTTGGGAGTTGGTACAATAACAGCAAAAATGTTCATTGCAGGAAGTTGAGAGTTAGACCAATGATTCCACACACAAGTGCACTAGATTCATATCCATGCCTAAGAGTGAAAACCGAAATGACTTGAATTCTCAGCAGATCCAACAGAACTTGTACAGCAGGAAGCTAAAGATGAGCTAGTGTTTTCAAGACACAAATCTTTAAAGATAACTACAAAATTAGTTCTTTCCATAGCTTGCCATTTAACCAGTTATATTAGCATTTAGTAAGGATGGAAGAAAAAAAATAAAACCTTCCAATTTCAATTCCCTGAGCTGCTGCTACAGCACAAGTGATCTCGAGTGATAGATGTACTGACGGTGCATAGTTTTCTGGTACTCAGTGTCAAGGTTCACAAGCATCTGGGCTAGATACTGAATTGATGTTTCTTCATAAGTGGTAGGAGACAGTGAACTTCATCTTTTTAAGGCAGGAGGAAAATACTTAGGAGAGAAAAATACTCTTAATGGAATGAAATTATCATGAATTTCACTGGATGTAAAGAAAAGCAGTTTTGGAAGTAAGAAATTGCAAGTTGGACTTGAAAAGGAACCACAGGAAATGGAGAATGTAAAATATATCAGTCCCACATCTTCTGTTTGTTATTTCAACAATGGCATTACTCTATTTTATAGTAAGCATTCAACTGGTAGATGACATAATTTAACAGTAATGTATTAAGTGCTTATTATGATGCAGCAATATCATTCGAGAGGGGGATTTCTAGGTTGAAGTTTTTGAAGTCTAAACTGAAAAAAGATATAATATCTAATTCACTAATGTTAAAATATTAATTTCTGTAGCACTTCAAATTCTCAAAGTGAGTATGTCAGGCCATCACTCATGATTACGACATCATGAGCATCTGATTTACAATAGGCTTCATGTCTATAGGGGAACGAGGCTGAGCTCATCTGAAAGAGTTTCACAATGGCCCCAATATTGCATCTATTTCGGGTTAATGACAACAACTTTCTCATTTTCCAACTTCTTTTTTGATTTAAGTCTTTGGCAGGTCTATGTTCTTTTGAACCAAAGTCAAGTAATTTTATTGCGTCTCAGTTTTAGACTGATATTACATTTCATTGGAGAATATAATTCACTTCAACCAGTAGAAGACAAGTTATTATTTGTTATAAATCTCTCTGCTATGTTACATCTAGATCATAAAGTACTGTATGTCAGATATAACCTATTATGTAAGATAATTATTAAAAAAGAAAATCAGATCAGAGAGTATGAAGAAAATTAACAGTGACCTTGTCATCGCTGCTTCTATGAAATACATGTCTATCAATCTGTGCCCTGGTCCTGGCTAAATGTAGGATTCAATGTTTCAGAATGATGCCAAAGACACAAAAGATATAAAAACGAGAAATTCTGCAGATGCTGAAAGCAATGCTCACAAAATGCTGGAGGAACGCAGAAGGTCAGGCAGCATCCATGGAAAAGAATAAACAGCCAATGTTTCGGGCCAAGGACCTTCTTCAGGACTGGAAAGGAAGGGGGAAGATGGCAGAATGCAAGATATTGTGGACGCTGGGATATCTGAACCAAAAATAAAAAGGTTGTAACCACTCAATGTGTTAATTGTGTACATCTGCTACATCTACAGAATACTTTTCTTATCTGTTAATATTATTTCATGTGCTCTCAATGATATATGTGCTGTGTTTTGCACCTTGGAACCCGAGAAATGTTTCTTTTAGCTGTATACATGTGTACAGATAAATGATAATAAACTTGAACGTCAATTTGAACCTATTCTGATGGAAGGTTATTGACTGTGAAGCTACCTGTGATGGGATCAACTTGTTAGAGTCAAAAATCATCAGAATTTTTCAAGGTGATGGTGAAAAACAAACATTTAGTTTTGAAACAAAATAAATAAATTATTTTTAGGGCTTAAATATTCAGATTTCAATTTTATAATACATAGAGCCAATGAACATATTTTTGCAAAATAATTCCTCACGTCAAGATATAAAACATGCCATAAATTAAATAGCAACCATGCACACCGGTCACATTAACATTGGCAGGGTGTACTAGCAGCACAATCATCCATGCTATTATTAAAGGCATTGAATATCAGCAAGATGAATGAGAGACTGCTTTTCTTTTCATGGGATATGATTTTGTTTTCTTTTCTACGATGAATGAATATCCAGAACATCTGTATGCCAGTTTAGTCACAATGATAAAATACGCAAGTGGTAGAAAAACAAGCTGGATTTTCTTTTGTACAAATAGCACTGGACAAGAAATTTTTTCAAAAGTGTTGCTTAGAATTTTTCTTTTGTTTTTGATAGACTGCTTGAAGATGAACACAAATATAATTTCAGACTACTTGTATCACATAGGAATTTGTAGAAACAACAAATTAACTTTTATTGAATATAATGTGTTTTATAATGGTGCTGATACTTTGCAATAGTTCAACTAAGTTAAAAATATTTTGTTAATGATTTTTATTTATACTCAGTGTCATGCTTGAAGCATGCTTTCAACCAGCTGCATGCAGTTTGGTGCTCCGTAATGCCGCGAAAATTTTCAATAACTTCCTTGAATGCCTTCCTTGTGATTTTTTTTCCAGTCCCACTAGAAATTCTTCAATTTGCCTGTCATTGATGACCTGTTTGATTTGTGGACCAACAAAAATGCTTTCCTTAATCTTGTCATTAGTTATTCTGGGAAGCATCTGTCTCAAATATCAAAATCCTTCATAGAAATTTTTGTGCCTGGTGATAGCAAATTCCATCCTTACAGTCCTGAACTCAATAATTATTACTAAGACCTGTCCTGCCATGCAGCAGTCGCGCCGCCTAAGCATGCCAAGCATGCCTGGACAAGATTGGAAAATTTCCAGCTTACATTGTAGGCAACATTTTAATTGATTTGAATTATGAATTGGAACAATAAACATAAGTTTATTTTAAAAAATGGTGCATGATGATTTTCATGATCATGGTGATTTCATGGTGATTTTCATGATCAGTAGCCCAAAATTCATAAGATACATCTAAAGGTATTCAGGAAGCAAAATCTTTGTTGCCCAGTGTAATAGTTATCATGTGTTATTGAAAGGACAACAATGCAGGAACTCTTAGATTCTCCCCCACCGTTGATCCTTCCTTCATTCTCTCTAACTTTACACTTAACCCCAATCCACCCCATGACTCTGCATTCAAAACTTACTAATACTGAACAGCTCTAAACGAAATTTACCAGCTAAACAAAATTAACCACTTCTCTCTTCATTGATGCTCCTAATCCATTGAGCATTTCCAGCCGATTTGATTATGGTTGCAGTTGGCCATCGACCTTTTAAGTATTTTACTGTGGAAATTTCCATGGTACAGCAATGGAATAAGAACATTGTGCTCAGGAGGCAGATTTTACATGTGAATAGCCAAGAAGCATACATCTATCATAATGAAACATGAAATGTCTGAATATTAAGTTCAATGGAACAGTAAATGGAAGAACAAAAGAGATAAATGATCCAAAGAACAAAAGTTAAGAAATGCACCCTGTTACAACTTAAATTTAATGTAAATGCATTAAACTCTGTGAATTATTTAAAACATAAATGAACAGTGAAATAATGAAAATTGAACAAAGAAAAAACTCAACCAAGCATACTTCTGGTTAAGATGGTGCTACCAAATGTATGCAACCATATATAACCATATTACCATATAACAATTACAGCACGGAAACAGGCCATCTCGGCCCTTCGAGTCCATGCCGAACACTTACTCTCACCTAGTTCCACTGACCTATACTCAGCCCATAACCCTTCATTCCTTTCCTGTCCATATACCTATCCAATTTTACTTTAAATGACAATATCAAACCTGCCTCTACCACTTTGTATCTTTTTTTAGCTTTTCTAATCTTTTTCTTAAGATTCTTTTTACATTCTTTATATCCCTCGAGCACCTCATTTACTCCATGCTGCCTATATTTATTGTAGATCTCTCTATCTTTTTCGGAACTAAGTTTCCAATATCCCTTGAAAACCATGGCTCTCTCAAACTTTTAATCTCTCCTTTCAACATAACAGGAACATAAAGATTCTGTACCCTCAAAATTTCACCTTTAAATGACCTCCATTTCTCTATTACATCCTTCCCATAAAACAAAGTGTCCCAATCCACTCCTTCTAAATCCTTTCGCATCTCCTCAAAATTAGCCTTTCTCCAATCAAAAGTCTCAACCCTGGGTCCAGTCCTATCCTTCTCCATAATTATATTGAAATTAATGGCATTGTGATCACTGGACCCGAAGTGCTCACCAACATATACCTCCGTCACCTGACCTATCTCATTCTCTAACAGGAGATCCAACACTGCCCCTTCTCTAGTTGGTAGATCTTTGTATTGCTGCAAAAAACTATCCTGCTAACATTTTACAAACTGCAAACCATCCAGCCCTTTTACAGAATGGGCTTCCCAGTCTATGTGTGGAAAATTAAAATCTACCACAATCACAACCCTGTGCTAAAGGTAAGCACAGCTTGCAACAACTCACTGGTAGTTAAAATGTTAAGCAGTCTGACTAAAAACATCACTATAAACACCTTTTCTGAGGTAAATTGTGTTAAACTATCGCTGCAAACAGTAAGGGGACAAGTGAAGGTGAGGTGAGTTTGGGGGATGAACTGAGAAGGTGTGCTGCAGAATCAATTTTGACGGAGTGAGCCATTCAGAGAGGAGTGGTCAGGGCAAAGGAGATTTGTTGCTCATACAACTGGCCCGAGGTGAAGCTGGCTCACTGGGGTTGGGGCAAAGGAATTCCAATGACTGAACAACTGGCCCAGGGGCAATGGGGATCACTCTGGGTGCTGAGCTGATCTGAAAACCTTGAGGACGGCTTTGAGCTGGGTGGCAAAATCTGGGCCTGAAGCGAGACACTGAGCAGCATGGTCTAGGCCCTGAGCCCTTTGCAGTAGCCGAGTCCTCATGTAAGGTATGATCTGCTGTTCAGACAATTTAAAGTCTGGCCCAGATCAGGGGCAGGAGCTGTTGTTTGGTCAATTTTAAATGCCAGCCCAGATAGACCGAATAGACAGGGCATTGGGATCTGAGGTGACAGCTGAGTTTGCTTGCTCTCCACAATGGTCACTCCTCTGTCCATGGTGCTGAGGCTAGGAAGACTGCCCCGGCTACAGTGCTCCATGCCCACTAAAATGATGAACAGATAAGCGAGACTTGGGGCCTACTCCAGGCTGCTCCAGGTTCATCTCTGAGGACTCAGTTAGGTTTGCAATGTTGGTGTTTGCTTCAATTGTTTGCATGATTTATATTTTTTTTTCTTTTTCCTTTGCATTGGGTGTTGGTCATTTATTTTTATTATTTTCCTTAATTGGGTTCTTTCGGGTTTCTTGCTTTGTGGCTACCTCAAGATTGTATAATTTAATGCATTCTTTGATAATAAAAGTGAACATAGAAACATAGAAGTCTACAGCACATTACAGGCCCTTTGGCCCACAATGTTGTGCCAACCACATAACCTACTCCAGAAACTGCCTAGAATTTCCCAACTGCATAACTCATTATTTTTCCAAGCTCCATGTATCTATCTCAGAGTCTCTTAAAAGACCTTAAATTTTGAATCTTTTTAATTGATGGTGAGAAATTCGTTGAAGTGAATGCTAATAAATCTAAATTTAATGGCATTGTTTTATTTTGAAAGTGTTTTTGAAAAATATTTATTTTTACTTAACAATTTATCAATTTTATTTATCAATGAGACCAAGAATGGGGCCTCATCAACTGTCAAGACAGTTCAGAGGCTTTGCTATCTATATGTTAGCCTTTACAACCAGCTAGGAACTACTGTGGTTTCTCATTGGGAAACTGCAACCGGGCACATGGTAAAGAGTAGCATGCTCCAAAGACACGTGACCCGAGAGTTCACATCACTTACCTATCCATCAGCAGAAGATTTCCTTTACTATCCGAAAATTAAATCAAATCCTATAGATGATGGAAAACTGAACTAAAAATAAAATTTACTGTGTTCTACAGATCCTGCCTGCTCTGCTAAGTGTTGCTAGCATTTTCTGTTTTAGTCCTTCAATGTCTACTCAGTTATATCTCAAAATAAGGTTTCAGGCTTCCCTCATCAACAAATCTCTTCATAATTGTACAAAGTCTGAACCAAATTATCCGACCTTGAACTTACAGCTGAATCCCTAAGTATACTCTGGATTAAGATGACCATCACATTCCGATACTTATACTGTAATTCGTTGTAATTAAATCTTACTTTAGCAAATTCTTGGCTGTTTTTGACAATATTCCTACTAATCAAACCTACTAATAGACACCTATGAAAACTATCATAAAAAACCTATAACTATTATTGCTGAATGGGTTGCAGCATATTTTAGAATGCTTAAAAATATTCTCCATGATGAAAACACATTTTAAAAAAGATTACATGTACTTAGTTAAGTTCACTGTGAAACACCATCTAATTGAATCGGAATCAGAATCAAGTTTATTATCATCAGCATGTGACGTGAAATTTGTTAACTTAGCAGCAGCAGTTCAATGAAATACATAGTCTAGCAGAGAGAAAAAAATAATAATAACTAAACAAGTAAATCAATTACAGTATATGTGTATTGAATAGATTAAAAAATTATGCAAAAACAGAAGAACTATATATTCAAAAAAAGTGAGGTAGTGTCCAAAGCTTTAATGTCCATTTAGGAATCTGATGGCAGAGCGGAAGAAGCTGTTCCTGAATCGCTGAGTGTGTGCCTTCAGGCTTCTGTACCTCCTACCTGATGGTAACAGTGAGAAAAGGTCATGCCCTGGGAGCTGGAGATCCTTAATAATGGACGCTGCCTTTCTGAGACACCGCTCCCTGAAGATGCCCTGGGTACTTTGTAGGCTAGTGCCCAAGATGGAGCTGAATAGATTTACAACCTTCTGCAGCTTCTTTCAGTCCTGCGCAGTAGCCCCTCCATACCAGACAGTGTTGCAGCCTGTCAGAATGCTCCCCACAGTACAACTATAGATGTTTTTGAGTGTATTTGTTGACATGCCAAATCTCTTCAAACTCCTAATGAAGTACAGCTGCCATCTTGCCTTCTTTATAACTACATCAATATGTTGGGACCAGGTTTGATCCTCAGAGATCTTGACACCCAGGAACTTGCAGCTGCTCACTCTCTTCACTTCTGATCCCTCTATGAGGATCTGTATGTGTTCCTTCATCTTACCCAACCTGAAGTCCACAATCAACTCTTTCATCTTACTGATGTTTTGTGCCAGGTTGTTGCTGCGGCACCACTCTACTAATAGGTATATCACATTCCTGTACACCCTCTTGTCACCATCTGAGATTCTGCCAACAATGGTTGTATCGTCAGCAAATTTGTAGATGGTATTTGAGCTATGCCTGGCCACACATATTGACAATAGCTAAAGCAATGGTCAGCAACTTATGTTAATGCTCTAAAGCTGTGCGTATTTATAGCCATTGTCCACTCAGCGTCACTAGCAAACTTTCAAAAGTTATTAATAAGTATGTTGTTCCAGTGAGGACAGGTTAAACCAAAACAGTTCGTTTATTTCATTTCCTGGTTTTAATAGCATCTCAGTCTCTCCTTAAGCAGAGCCATTCTATTTTATCTTAATGAAGGGTCTCCACCAGAAACATCAATTGTTTGCTCTTTTCCTTAGATGCAGCCTGGCCTGGAAATGGAGATGGAGATGGAGAGGGAGAGAGAGAGAGAGAGAGAGAAAGTGTGTGTGTGTGTGTGTGTGTGTGTGTGTGTGTGTGTGTGTGTGTTGGATTTCCAGGAAATGCAGATTTTCTTTTGTTTGGCATTCCATTTTCTGTGTACTTTTATACGTTTTGTGGCTGTAACCCAACTAGAACAAATCATATGCTGCAACTGCTTTGTGGCAAGGCAACACTGCCAGACAGCTGGCAACATTCTGCAGAGTTTGCAACATGCACCGCCCTGATGCAAACCTTGCAGAATGCTTAAAGCCTGGCAAATCAATCCTTACTCTTTAAGCTAATGTGTCTGAAAGTGTTTGTAAAGACATTGCAGTTATCGCCGTGAAGAGTGACAAAAGCTCTAATATTAAGTATTTAAAGTAATTATGGTTTGTTACATAAGTAGTCATTAAAAATAATGTTAGCAATAGCAATTGTTAACTTTAAAATAGTAATTGGGTCAGGGTATCTTACAGGAAAAATGCTGAATGACTGTTTAAAGGGATAGATTGCAGGGTGAGTTGGGGTGAGGTGGGGAGGGTGAAGAGGGCAGGAGCTCGTCTGAAGTTGCATGAATAAATTATTTTGTAATCAATCTAACTGACTTGTGACATTCAGGAGTATCTGGCCTCAGGGTCATTTCTCAAACCGTTCAATTCAACTGCTGACGAGTAAGTGTCTTGACAAATTGTTCTATTTACCCATATCATTTGACAGTTACCCTTCAACACGACATCCCAAATAGGAATTACGTAGCCTCAACTAAATTTTTTTTTTGTCAATTTGAGGCTCTCTACCTTCAGGCATTATTTTTTGCCTCTGGTAATAAGCATCCTGAATATTAACACAGAAGAAGAAAGCTTCTAATAGAATTGTAAGATGCACACAAAGGATGCTCCAGGGTACCTACCATCATATAAGCAGAAAGATCAATTTAACCTGACATCAATCACAGGCAGCATTGGAAATCTGTCATTGAGGTGATGCTTTAAGTATGATACAAAGGACAGAGCTTTTGCAGATTAATATGTTTGATCTATATGGCAATAGTTTGCATCTTTTTGAACGTTTGGATTTATGGCATCTTCAGAAAGATTGCAATACCTTAATAGTACCTGAGATTTTGTTATATGTTTACCTAGTGAATTCACAATCAAAGTTAGGCAAATAAAAATTCTATAACTATTAAAATAGTGGGATATGGCACAGAGAGTATAAAAGTCTTATATAAACATTATTCAATATTTTAAAATTATACATGGAATTGCCAATTGTGAATATGAGGAAAATAAACATCCAAGCAGAGAAGACAGTGTGCATGATGAAATATTATTACAACAGGCCTGCATCACTAATAAACAATAATTTTAATCAATAGGATTGACCAGAATTTTAACCACCATGCATGTTAAAGTATTAACATATCCATGCTATTCAAGAAACCGAAAGTTTCAAAATCCCCTGAGCATAACTAATAAATGTGTAGAACACCAGTGCAATGCTACCTTAATGGAAATCTGATAAACTTAGACCAGAGCTGCTGCTATTTCAACCTAACTTTAGTGACTGACTTTTTAAAATAAAATTCCCAATTAAAATCTCTTTTTAAGGCCACTTGTGTGAAATATGTTTATTTTTACCACACAGTCTGATATTGATAATTTAGTATTGAGTACAAAAAGGCACATACACAAGAATTTAGGGACAGTTTAGTTTCTATTCATAGAATTATTGAACAATAGTCTCCTTACTGAAGAAGCAGAGGATTACTACTAACCCTTTTATGTTGTTGATGGCATAAACTACTTATAATTATTTATAGCCTTTATTAGTCCTGGAAACTCCTTAGCACCTTGGTCATTAATTCTGTTCCATTCCATTTGATTTATCAATTAGTCATTAAAACAGTGCAAATGCCTCCCCTCCTTATCCACAACCATATATCACAAAGTCATACTTCCCATTACAGAATCATAGAATGAATGAAACAGGCCCACCATGATGCCTCTCTATATGAATACCAAATACCTGCATCAGGCCCATACGCATCTGCACTCTTCCTATCCAAGTACCTGTCAAAGTGGCTCTTATCTTGGCTCTGCATCTACCGGCCCCTTTTGAAAATGTTTGAACTCTTAGAAACAGGCTGAAAATTTACACTGGGCTCCCATCCCCAGTAATTACACCATTTTAAAAAAGATAATGCAACAAATCAAAGGAAGGACCCTCCTCTCCATATCCTATGGAAAATATCCAGGACAGTGAATAAAATTCTTCCCAGTCTTCAATATGCCACTCCAGTAACAGCTCTGGCAAGGTGCTAACTGACTAGCTATGAAATGATTTCTTTGCCAGGACAATGTTTTGAAGCACTGATTGAAAGAAAATTGAGTTTATTCTACTAAACTATGGCTCTTGATTCCTGGCGACCTCTTGGAGACAAGGGACAAGCATCATTGGAAGATGAAAAACTCAATTGCCTTGAATGATTCAGAATGGACAAACTGGTGTTTGGAAACTGGCGGCTGGCATATTTAATTAATTATAAGATGTGCCAAGTGGCTGTGTTGAAGACAACAGTCAAATTTAATGAAAGGATAATTGACCATCAGATGGTTTGCTTAGAGCATTGAAAGTTTGGCATTGACAAGGAACTAGCTGGACCTCCTGTATACTTACTGCTCCTTGCTGTTCTGGAGGGTAAATAGGCAGGCTAGAATGCACTGGATACAACCCATGGGATAAGTACTTAAACTAATGCTGGCCTAATAATTCCTGTCAGTGATAATTTGGGTATTGAGGAGTCTCATCACAGCAAAGAGTACTATAGATTGAATTGTACCTCAAGGACACAAGACTCTCAACTCACCAAATCTGACCAACCATCAAGCACTAATTCAATTTTATTTTCCCAACAATCCTATCAACTGTTGTCAGATTCTTCCACTCAAATATATACTCAGGGCAATTTTTAATGCCCAAATGTCAGAAGAACTCACATGTTGTTATGCTCTGGAAACCAGAGTCCCAGGTGGAAACTCAAGCAATCACAGAGTAAACTCCGCCCATATGGAAGCTATGATTGGACCCAAGTTGCCAGAGTTGTGAGATAGTAGCTCTAATAGCAGTCCCATTGTGGCACCCCCATCCTTTATAATCTTCATTTACCTAGTAGCCTATTATTAGCATCATTATGATTTTTATGAGTTTTCATTCCTAATGCTCAAGGAAAGGAATTTCAGCATTTACATTCCTGTTCAATGACAAATTCTTCCCATCCAGTTCGAATTGGAAAGTTAAATTGGGGAAAGAACTTTACTGCTTGCCAGAAAATCCTTATCCCAGAAAATCTGCCTATAAATAACCTGTAACTTCCCAGAAAAGCAAACACGTACATATACAGTAGCTGAAAAGTACACATCCATTTTCCTGGGCTTTTTGAGCCATAGAGTCATAGAATTGTGCAGCATAGAACAAACCTTCTGGTCTACCACAACCATGCCAAACTACATGCCTATCCATGCTTCTCCCAATTGCCACATCCCTCTGTATCTCATTTGTTCAACTAGCTGTCCAGGTCCCTCTTAAAATGGCATGACTGTTCCTGCTTCCACCACCTCCTTTTATTCACATCCTTTCAGATCATTTCTGTAGTCCAAGTGCAGCCTAAACAATAACTGCAACATAATGTATACTCAAAGTTCATAGTAAATTTAGTATCAAAGTACATACATGTCATCATATACAACCCTGAAATTCATTTTCTTGTGGACATACTCATTAAATTTAATAACCATTACAGGATTAAAGAAAGACCACATCAACCGGGTGTACAACCAATGTGTAAAAGAAAGCAAATTGTACAAACAAATACAAAAAGAAAGAAGAACCATTATTAATAATAATAAATTATATAAATATATATATATATATATATATATATATATATATATATATATATATATATATATATGTGTGTGTGTGTGTGTGTGTGTATAAGCAATAAATATTGAGAACAAGAGATGAACAGTCCTTGAAAGTGAGTCCACAGGTTGTGGGAACATTTCAGTGATGGGGTTAGTGAAGTTATCCCCTTTGGTTCCTCACCCTGAATGGTAGAAGGGTTATAACTGTTCCTGCACCTGATTTCATGAATTCTGAGGCTCCTGTACCTTCATCCTGATGGCAGCAGTGGGAAGAGGGCATGGTCTAGATGGTGGAGGTCCATGTAGATGTGCTCAAAGGTGGGGAGGCTTTACCCCTGATGGGCTGGCTCGTATCCACTACTTCTTGTAAGATTTTCTATTCAAGGACATTGGTGGTTTCCATACCAGTCTGTGATATAGCCATTCAATATACTTTCCACCAAACATCTCATGAAGTTTCTCAAAATTTTAGATGTAATGCCAAATCTTTGCAAACTCCAAAGGAGGTAGAGGTGCTGTTGTGCTTTCTTCATAATTGCACTTAAGTGCTGGGCCCAGGACAGGTCCCCTGAAATGAAAACACTGAGAAATTTAAAATAACTGACCTTTTCCCCTCAGTGCCATGCCAATGAAGGCAAGCATGCATCATGCCTTCCTCATCACCCAGTTTGCCTGCGTGACCGCTTTTAGAGGACAATATTCCTCTACTCGAAGTCTCTCTGTTCAACAAAACTTCCCTGAGTTCTGCCATTCACTGCTTATGTCCTGTCCTGGTTTATCTTCCCATAAAGCATCACTTCACACTTGCTTTAGTAAAGTTCTATTTATCACTTCCTCGCAGCTTTCCCAGCTCATCCATGTTCTATGAGAAAACCTGCTCCACCATAGCATCATTTTTGGTGACATCTGCAAGCTTACTAATCACACCACCTACATGCTCATCCAAATCATTGAAATGATAAACAACAGGGGACCCTGCAGTGATCCCTCCAGCACATTACTGCTTCCAATCTGAAAAGTTGTCTTGCACTACAACCCACTGAGCGCTTTCATCAAGCCTATTTTGTTGCAGATTTGCTAGCCTACTGTTAATCCCATGTATTTTAACATTCCACACCAGCATGCCATGCATATCACTGTCAATGCCCCCATTAAAATCCATGTTGACAATCTTTACA
Organism: Hypanus sabinus; assembly: GCF_030144855.1. NCBI lineage: Eukaryota > Metazoa > Chordata > Chondrichthyes > Myliobatiformes > Dasyatidae > Hypanus > Hypanus sabinus. The sequence continues at coordinate 152,669,562 of NC_082706.1, forward strand.
GCCCTGCTATTGTCAAGGCTTTTGTCACCATTGTCACCACTTCAAAAATCTTAGTCAAATCGGTGAGACATGATCTCCCTCATACAAAGCCACATTGATGGTCCTTAATCAGTCTTTAGCCTTATAAATGCAAATAAATGGTGTCTCTCAGAATCCTTCCCACTAACTTTCTCACCATTAATATAATGCTCACCAGCTCCAGCTCTCTAGTTTATCCCTCCTGCTGTTCTTAAATAAAGACACAACATTTAGTATTCTCCTGCCTTCCTGTACCTCACTTGCGGCTAACAAAGATGCAAGAATCTCTGCAAAGCACCAACAATCTCTTCACTCTTCGATGCAAATGTGTAATTTTTGTGGTCCACAAGAAATGTTTGTCCACTCACTTCTTATAGTGCTGTTAGGTTAAGTGAATAGTGGTGAGATCCTGATGATGGGGAATGTTTTGTACATCTTTGTGGTCTAAAGTAGATGTCTTTAGAGTTGCATATACTAAAATGTACACGCTGGGAAACTCAATACTTGACCAGAATATTTGTGTATTTCTCTTCAAATGTTTGAAAGCACCAAAAATTATCAGGAATATAAACCTGATCATATTTTCCTTCTTGAGTTAAACCGATTGAGAGAAATGATTCTTAAGGAGTCCATTTAGAATGTGCTGACACAGAAAGAACGTGCAAAGCAACTTGCAGGGCAACGTATAAACCAATTTGCAAAATCAGGATGAAACAATAGCTTGCTGATTAAAGAAGCGATACAGGTAACGGGAAGACATGCTTAACGGTTGAACAATAACGGTGTTAATGCGCTGAGGCTGATAAGTGGGCCAAAGGGTAGTCACATTTGTAATTTTGTAATGAGATTAAGGAAGAATGTCTGCACCTCACATGGGTGCAACTCACAAAGTCGTAAACAACTAGGGTATAAAAAAACTGTGCAAAGTGTAATTCGGCACTCAATCTAGCAGGAGCTGGTTGGGTCCGACTCTGCAGACTCGAAAAATAAAGTTTACCGTTCTGCAAATTGCTGAGACTCAGTGTGTTTCTGACAACGTGGGGGCTCGTCCGGGATCCACACTCCGGCCGCGGTGGACACGAGGAAGGACATCGGAGACGGTGCACCCCGCCGAGTTTGGCGGTCCCTGACTCCTTGCTCGTCGCTCCAACGCGGCTTGAGCGAGTGATATCCGGACAGCGCAGAGCGGTAAACGGGGAGAAGGGGACAGTACCTGGTACTGGAAGTCCCCAGGACGCACCGGGTAAGTGCCTACTATTATAGTAGAAAGGTGCGGGAATAAGTAAGGACGGAGAAGACCGGGATCGCTACCCGGGGGTCCTCCTGATTAAGTAAGAGCGGAATAAGATGGGAGGGGGTGGCTCTAAAAAGAAAGAGGAGACGGAGAAGACCGGGACCATACCCGGGGGTTCCTCCTGATAGCCCCCTCGGTAGAATGTTTGAGAATTGGGGATGTGGAAGACTAAAAGGGAAACAAAAGAAAAAAATGATACAGTACTGTTTAATTTGGTCGAAACGGCCGATAGAAAAACCTGCGGTCTGGTGGCCGCGGCTTGGGTCTGAGGAGGATTGGGTACGACAAACCTTAAACATTTACGTTAATTCAAAACCAAATGTAAAACCGGAAGAAATTGCTTATGCTTTTTGTTGGGCTCCCTGGCCAGGAGTAACAACAAAGAGTTTTAAATTGGGCATTAAAGGGGAGCGGAAGTGGGACCCACTCGATCATTTACCCCCTCCCTATGTCCAGCCTTCTGCGCCCCTTGCGGGAGCAGAGGGAGGACGTGAAGAAAGTGAAAAAACAGAAGAAATAGACCCGGAGAGGGAAGAGAGGGATGTTAGGGAAAAAGCAAAAGCAAGGAAGGCCACTTTAAGAGGGAGTGCCCAAGATATCGAAAAGAAGTCCGAGCTTATGCCCTCATGGAAGAAGAATAGGGGTGTCAGGGGTCCCAACCCTTGGGGACGAGATACAAGCAGGAACCCCTGGTAAATTTAAAATTAGGTCCTCAAGGGTCAGAAGTAACCTTCATGGTCGACTCAGGAGCTGAAAGAACTAGTATAATCCAAGCCCCTCCGGGAACCAAGATTGGGACCAAAACCATTGGGGTTTCCGGAATAGGAGGAAAAACTATGCAGGTCCCAATAATAGAAGATGTACAGATAAAATGCGACGACCGGGAAGGTATCCAGGATGTGTTATTACTTCCGTCAGCCGGATTCAACTTATTGGGAAGAGATTTGCAGGCACTGCTAGGGATCGGGACGGTGCCATATCAAGGTGAAATTCAGGTGAAACTGTTCGTAATGACTGAAAAGGATGATCAGGAAATAAAGGCCAGTGTCTGGTATCAAGAAGGTAATCGGGGCGGCCTGGACATCACCCCACTGAAAATCACCCTGTTGCCAAACAGCCGCCCGGTGAGAAGACGGCAATATCCCATTGCCATGGAAGGGAGGAGGGGATTACAACGATTACAACCTGTAATTGAGACATTAGTATCAGATGGACTCCTGGAAGAATGTATGTCACCCTTTAATACCCCCATCCTACCGGTCCGAAAGCCCGACGGCACGTATCGAATGGTTCAAGATCTGAGAGGCTTAAATGCGGTAGTCCAAACACGATACCCGGTAGTGCCTAACCCCTATACATTAATGAGCAAAATACCTCCTGAACATGAATGGTTCAGTGTGATAGATCTAAAAGATGCCTTTTGGAGTTGCCCGTTGGAGGAAGGTAGCCGAGATATGTTCGCATTTGAATGGGAAAATCCATTCACTGGGCGGAAGAAGCAACTCCGGTGGACCGTCTTGCCCCAAGGGTTCACGGAGTCCCCAAACCTATTCGAACAGGTACTGGAGCAAGTATTGGCTGGATTCCATTGTACCGAAAAGAACCAACTATTACAGTATGTCGATGACCTACTACTATCGGGACCAGCAGAGGAGGTAGTGCGAGACGATACTATAAGACTCCTGAATTACCTAGGAGAAAAAGGATTGCGGGTGTCCAAGAAGAAACTGCAATTTGTCGAGAAGGAAATAACATATCTCGGACACAGAGTCAGTAAAGGGCACCGCCAAATAACCCCAGAAAGAATAGCGGGAATAACTAAAATACCGCTTCCCAGAACAAAGAAGGAAATAAGACAATTTCTGGGCTTAGTGGGCTATTGCCGGATTTGGATAGAGAATTATACCTCCCTGGTGAAGTTTATGTACGACAAATTGGCAAAGGAAGACCGGGGAATAATCAGCTGGACCGAAGAAGAAGAACAGAAGTTCAGGAAAATAAAAGGGCAACTAATTCGGGCCCCGGTATTAACACTGCCAGCACTGGAAAAGCCCTTTCAGCTGTATGCAACAAACAATGAAGGAACTGCGTTAGGAGTACTAACCCAAGAAAAAGGAGGAAAGCGGCAACCTGTGGCCTTTTTATCAAAAATGTTAGACCCGGTATCCCGGGGATGGCCGACGTGCATACAAGCCGTAGCGGCAGCAGCCGTACTAGTAGAAGAAGCACGGAAATTAACCTTTGGGGGAAGAATGACGGTGTATACCCCGCACTCCGTTAGCACCCTCTTAGCCCAAAAAGCTCAGCGGTGGTTGACGGATTCTCGCATACTGAAATACGAAACCATTCTGATGGTCGGGGATGATGTAAGCTTTGAAAGGAACAATAGTTGTAACCCGGCACAGTTCTTATACGGGGAATCAATAGGGGAGCCCGACAAACATCAGAAGGCGAGTGGAAGACCCCCGACGGACGGCAAGTACTGAATAAGGAAGTAACTCGTCATATACTGCAACAACTACACCAACAAAGCCATTGGGGAGTGCAAGCTATGTGCGACACTATCCTAAGGGACTATGTTTGTAAAGCGATATTCACACTAGCTCAACAGGAGGTGTGGGGCTGTTACACCTGCCAAAAGGTAATCAAGAAAATGATGCGTGCCACCCATAAGGGGGGACAAACACTAGCCGTCCGACCGTTCCATCGGATCCAAATAGACTTTACGGAACTACCACAAGTTCAGAGATGGAAGTACCTGTTAGTAATTGTGGATCACTTCACTTGGTGGGTGGAAGCATTCCCAACCACTAAAGCGGACGCCCCTACAGTGGCACGGATCCTATTAGAAAATATAGTCCCAAGATATGGAATAATGGGGTCTATTGATTCAGATAGGGGAACACACTTTGCCTCAAAAACACTCCAGCTAATCTGTGACGCCTTAGGAATCCAGTGGAAGCTGCACACCCCCTGGCACCCTCAGAGCTCAGGAAGAGTTGAGAGGATGAACAGTACTTTGAAGACGCAATTGACAAAACTAATGATGGAAACCAAGCTACCCTGGACCAAGTGTCTACCCCTGGCCCTACTAAGAATCCGCACGGCTCCTTGAAAAGATACAGGAGTATCCCCTTATGAAATGTTGTTTGGCCTTCCATATTGGAACAAGGTGGAGGGCTATCCTTCCCTGCAAGGGGGAGATGTCTTTGTAAGGGACTATTTACAGGCACTATCTCGTTCTTTTGCAGAATTGCGCAGGAAGGGGTTACTCGCACAAACCCCACCTCTGGACTTCGCACTCCACCGAACTCAGCCCGGTGACTGGGTCCTGATTAAGACTTGGAAGCCAGAGAAGTTACAGCCGCAGTGGGAAGGCCCATTCCAGGTGCTACTGACCACCGAAGCCGCAGTAAGGACAAAAGAAAAAGGGTGGACCCACGCCGCGAGAATCAAGGGACCCGTAAAGCCCGAAGAAGGTGCAGAATGGACTTGCGTCCAGGGAGAAGACCCGATGGTGCTAAAGCTCAAAAGACGGACAGAATGAACTTTGGGACTGTAATGTATATACTGCTATTGTTGAGAAGCGCTGAAGGGGGATGTGATAAGTGCAGGACGATGGTAAGGGTGGGCATGACGGTTTTTCCAGGGTCCTTTGTATCACACTCTCATGTAAACGAGAAATGTTATGACTACAACAAAAAGGAGGAGTATGTGGAAAGTTTAATCTAACCAACTGCTGCTTAAAGATAGATGACAACGGAAAGGTGGTTCAAAAAATATCAGATAAAATAAGGAAACTGGCCCACGTGCCGGTACAGACCTGGAAGCCGCTGGGGTATTGGGACTGGCTGGACGGATGGTTGAAAGGAGGCTGGTGGCGAACCGCTTTAGGGGTTATAGGAGGGGGATTGATGGTCCTCCTTCTGCTACCATGTCTGATCCCCTGCTTGCGGGAGCTAGTAGCTCGGGTGGCAAGACAAGTCATGCAACCAGGGGCCCCAGCTGATCCTGTTCAGGTACTCCTACAAAGGGAAATAGAGCTAGAGGAAGAAGCCTATGTAAACCCGTGGCAAAAGCCCAACTGATAGCACATTCTAAAAAGAAAAAGGGTGGATTGAGAGAAATGATTCTTAAGGAGTCCATTTAGAATGTGCTGACACAGAAAGAACGTGCAAAGCAACTTGCAGGGCAACGTATAAACCAATTTGCAAAATCAGGATGAAACAATAGCTTGCTGATTAAAGAAGCGATACAGGTAACGGGAAGACATGCTTAACGGTTGAACAATAACGGTGTTAATGCGCTGAGGCTGATAAGTGGGCCAAAGGGTAGTCACATTTGTAATTTTGTAATGAGATTAAGGAAGAATGTCTGCACCTCACATGGGTGCAACTCACAAAGTCGTAAACAACTAGGGTATAAAAAAACTGTGCAAAGTGTAATTCGGCACTCAATCTAGCAGGAGCTGGTTGGGTCCGACTCTGCAGACTCGAAAAATAAAGTTTACCGTTCTGCAAATTGCTGAGACTCAGTGTGTTTCTGACACCGATCAAGTATTTCAATTCATTTTAGGTACCTATCAATAAAAGAATTGTACTCCCACCAGGAACAAATCTGTCAACTTCAAATTGACAAGGGATCATGCAGGATATGAAAAGAACTATCAATTGCACTGGGCTATTTTCAATACACTGTACACCCAGTAATATACTCACAGCAGAAGGGAAATAACAGGGTTCTAAATCCTTTTCTGTCAATCATCTTATTTTGTTGTTTATGGGTGCTGACAGTTAGTTGATCATGGGTTCATCATTATAACCATTTTGTTAGTTTATATAACCACCCTCCCGTTCTTGAAGAAACACATATTGGGGAAAACATTGATGCAAGAAGGCAGAAACCTGCAGGTGCATGAGCTGCATTTGTAATGATATGGCATTCAATAATTTCTTTGCATCATGACTGAAAGTAAAATACCACAAAATATTTAAAGGAATGCTTTTAAACCACTAACAATGTTTTTTTATATAAATTACAAGATAATCAATATTGCCCAATTATCTTATTCTGGATAATGTATTAGCAATTCACAGCAGGCAAAGATTATAGTTGATAAATCAAATGTGCACACTTGTGCTATAAATAGAAGCAGACGCTGGTGCATTGTGCATCAGCGATCACCTCTAAGTAGTTCAAGAATGATCAGTGCTTAGCAGGACAAGATTAGCATCATAATCAACTTAACCTGTAGCCTGAGGCTATGAACTTGTTAAACATTTAATACTGACGTTACCATTGATCAGTATATCTATATTCAAAATCGCCTGTATTATTGTTCAATAGTCTTTTTTCATACAAAATCTGTTAATTTTATATCAAACTGAAGACCAATTTGCAGAAAATGTCTTGGTTATTCAACTGACAACGCGAAGACAAGATCCTAAATGTACTCAATACCAAATGGTGTTTAGCTTCCTTAAAGAGAGAAGCAAAACACTCATTTTGTTTAATTTTTTCAACGCAAATTGAATGTGTACTAACATGCAGAAATTTTGTGTTAGAAATTACCACTTCAAATTTCAGGATGGCAGATTTCCCTGGAGCTGTCACAGCTGCTCTCAAACCAATGTGGCTCTTACCAAGTGAGGCATCAAACTCCTTTTTTCTAAAATCTGACTTGGTGCCTCTTCAGTATCAGTAACTCAAGGCAAAGAACATAATGCTGTGTTTGTGTTATAGTGAATTAAAACAAAATTTCAATTAAAGTACAAAAACAAAAAAAGTTGAACATTGGAGAACTGAAAGAAAAAGCAGAGAATTTTTGGCATTCCCAATAAGGCAAAACAGTGTAATGACATTTGCCATTCATGTAGTTCTTACAGTACATATAACTAGTAATGAATTACGCAAACAAAGAATGCTTAATCAAAAATATATTTACAATAGTACTCAGATATTACTAAAATAGTAAATACACCAGTTGGGCCTTGAGGACCTGAGTTATAGGGAAGGTTGAGTAGGTTATGAATGTAGAAGATTGAGGGGAGATTTGATAGAGATACAAAATTATGAGGGATTCAGCAGGCATTTTCCACTGAGGTTAGCTGATCTGACAACTAGATGTCAAGAGTTAAGGGTAAAAGGTGAAATGTTTAAGTGGGAACATGAAGGTGAACATCTTCACTCAAAAGGGTGGTGAGAGTGTGGAACTGGCGGCCAGTGCAAGTGATAGTTGCATGGTCAGTATCAATATTTAAGAGAAGTTTGGATAGATACCTAGATAAGAGGGCTATAGTCTGGGTGCAGGTCAATGGGACTAAACAGATTAATGGTTTGGCACAGCCTAGATGGGCCATAGGAGGGATACTCCCAATACAGGCACAGTGTAAATCATGAAATAAAAGATGCAAATGGAAAAAGTAATACAGCAATCAGGGAGGAACTTTATTCTGTATATAATGTGGGCAAACCCAATTAGTAGTTCTAGCCTGGTAGACTAATTCAGAGTTTCTAAATGATTATGTTGAGAAATCGATAAAGGAACATGTCCCTCTAGATCTAGCATTACAGAATGAGAGAAGGTTAATTGACAATGCACACAAAATGCTGGAGGAACTCAACAGGTCAGGCAGCATCAATGAAAAAGAGTAAACAGTTGACATTTCACGCTGAGACCCTCTTCAGGACTGATTAAGTGGTAGTCTGGTAGTTAAGGGCCTTTTAGGAAGAATAAATACAATACAATAGAATTTTATATAAAAAGTGAAGTAAATCCAAAAGCAGAGTCTTACCTCTGAATGAAGCAAACTATGCAGGCATGAAATTGGCTTTCATAGATTGAAAATCTACATTAAATGGTGTGATAATAAATAAATATTCACTAACTTTTAAAGTAATAACAAAAAGTTCACAAGGTATATATAATGCTATCAGGTAAAATACAGGGAATGTGGAGTAAAAGTGACAATGAACAGAAGATAAAAGTAGCATTCTATCAAAGGAAAACGTGTAAGTTGTTATCAAACAAAAAACCTGAGGACTGTAAATTCGACAAAGAATGAAAGGGAAGTTAGAACTACAGCTGGCTGCAATGAAGCAAATACTGCAAGAGCTTCTGTAGACATGTAAAGATTAACTGAACTTTATGTGGGTCCCTTATTGGGAATCAAGGATAGAAAAAATAGATATTTTCTGTCTCACTTCATGAAAGATGACAAGCATAGGATTCTGGAAATAGTCAAAAGCTACATATTTAGAATCAGCAAAGAAATTAACATTAGTGAAAATAAATAGCATGAATGAGTTAATCAGCTTGAAAAGCAATAAATCCCTAGCCACACTAGGGTTTTGAAGAGGTTAGCTATTTTTCAAGTTGTCAGGATCATTTCCTCAGCCAGAAGGTAGCAAATGCAACTCTAGAGGGAAGAAAGGGAGAACTATGGCCTGTGAACATGACATCAGTAGCAGGGGAAATAATGAAATCCATTGTGAAGAAAATGGTAAAAGGGCCCCTGGAATATAATAAAAGGATTGGGCTGAATCAGTGTGGATTATGAAATTGGGCTTAACAAACCCGCAGGAATCTTTTAAGTTGCGACTAATAGAATGGTAAAGGGTGAGCCAGCTGATGACTTATATCTTGACAAGGTACAACACAAGGTAATTCAACAGACTTCGAGTGCATTATATTGTGCCTGTTATGAAATACTCTTCAATAGAAAAGCCTTCAAAAAACCTGAGATATAGGCATAGCCAAGCATGCTCATTTCTCAATTGCGAGGAACTTTCAGACTATTCTCATGACGTTTAGTATTGTGGCTTTCTGAAGATTTACACAGATATTACTGTGTAACCCTAATTGTTTAATGCTATTGTGTAGTGACTTTGGGATGGTACCTGTTGTAGATATTACTATTGGGACAATGTCTACCTTGGTCATCTTCCAAAGTCTTTCAATTTCCTCTTTTAATTCAGTATGTTTCTGGTGTTTTTTACTTACTGAATTCTGTAAGTTATGTGTGTTTGAAATGGCTATACCTATTAAGTTGTTTTTGCTCATTTATCCTGTATCATTGTATCTAGGCAGTTATTATGGACTGTCCTATCTATAATAAAGAATCAGTCATAAAATAATTTGTGGGATTCTGACTCTAAAACAGGATCAGGCTTGTATTTTTCTAGTAAGGTGTAGTTTCTTTTCTGAGTTTGTATTTTAAAGCAAGATTTTGATGAGTGATGTTTGCCATCTGATTGTGCCTGTGTATGTAATCAGATTGAGTTAAACAGGTTATTATTATTATTATTATTATTATTATTATTTATCATCTCTTCTTTCCTTTTCATGTTTGCAGTTTGTTGTCTTTTGCTATTTGTCCATCCTGCTGGCTGCAGTCTTTCATTCATTATATTGCATTTCTTGTATTTACTGTGAATGCCCACAAGAAATTGAATCTCTGGATTGTATATGGTGACATATAAGTACTTTGGCAATAAATTTATTTTGAATTTTAATCTTTTAGAGTTAGTTTACATAAGGAAATCAGAAAGCAGGTATAGTTTTTTTGGCTTGAGAAGCTGTGACCAGTGAGCTGATGCCGGAATCCATTCGCAATCCATATCAGTGATTTCGATGATTACCTTAAACTGCTGTGATGTTTCTGCTGCTGAACCATTGAGTCATCAGCCGGGTCCATCTGCCTCCAGACGTTTCATCCCCTAACCCAGGATGGTGGGTCAGCAGAAGGTGATCAGTCTTCTACCCCCGATGGTCAGACATCCAGCTACTATCATCCCTTCGCAGCCAAAGCCAACTGGACGCTCTCTCTGCTGCTTGAGCCATGGTGTTAACGGCTCTCTTCCTGGTTCTCCCTTAGCTGCCGTCATCTTCCAGCATGACATGGTGGGAAATCTTCTTGCCCCCACTTCGACAGGAAAGTTCCACGTCTGCCAGCCTTGCCGTCTGCAGTCCGCCACCAGGTCTTCGTACCTCACAAGCTTCCTCTCGTGGGCCTCTTGGCATCGGGTCTCCCATGGTACTGTTAGCTCTATCACCACTAGCTTCTTTGCACTCTCTGACAATAGTAGAACGTCTGGTTGAAGTCTGGTCTCTACTACTGGTGGGAACACCAGCTTCTTTTCAAGATCAACCTTCGTCTCCCAGTCCTTTGCCATGCTCAGGACACCGTCTCTGTGCTTGGTTGTTGCTGCAGCATGTTCCCTGGTCCTGATGAAGTTTGGTTTGCTGTCCTTTTTGTGGTCCTTCTTCCTCTCTGTCTCCAAAGTGAGGGCAAATGCTCTCAGAACCTGGTCGTGTCCCCATCTGTACATGAAGAAAGAGGTTGGCTGGTTTCTGGCACAGATGGCACGCTGGATCTTCTGTTACTCCCCAGTTCCACAGGTTTGCTGGAGTTTGTAGTACATCATACACAGCCCTCAGTAAGAACTGGAGTTGGAAAGATGTATATTTCCAAATGTCATCCCATGTCAACACTCTCTGTTCTGTTTCCCACTTTGTCCAGGTCCCTTGACTCCCCATCTCCACTGCTCACACATATCTAGCCTCCTCCTCTTTCTTCTTATCTCCTGCTGGACCAAGTGCTGCCTGTCCTTAGGGTTGGCCTCCCTCCAACTGGTTGTTGACTCAAATCCCAGGCCTTGTCTGCCCTGACGCAGTATTCTGACAATGTCTCTGTGGTGAAGTCGGGACCCTGCTTCTTCTACCGCCTCTGCTGCCTTCCATTTTCTCCCTGTCTGTATCTTGACTCTTGCTCTATTGACCTTGTCGTCCTTGGAGTCTTAGAGGGTCATGATGAGGCGTGCTTCCCCTGCTTTAAATTCCTCTACAACTGAGGAGAGGGGCAACTGGAGCTTGGCTGACTTGCTCTGTAGCCCTGTTGAAGAGAAGCACTGTGGTACTCCTAGCCACCTTCTCAGACACCCGTTAATGTTCCAGCTTGTTTGTTGCTGCAGTGTGTTCCCCAGTCCTGATGAAGTTTGGTTGGCTGTCCTTTCTGTGGTCTTTCTTCCTCTCTATCTCCAAAGTGTGGGCGAGTGCTAATGATCAAAGACTGAGAGGCATGTTGGGGTACTAGAGGGCTGCAGAGATGCTTCAAGGACTTTTGAAAACCCTGTTTTGGTGGTGCCGAATCTTAAGGGACTAAGCTATTGGGAGTTGTTGGACAAGCTAGGACTTTATTCATTTGATTGTTGGAGAGTGGAACTGGAATTGGAATTAAGTGTATTATTGTCACATGTACCAAGATACAGTGAAAAGCTTGTCTTGCATACTGTTCATACAGATCAGATCATTATGAAGTGCATTGAGGTAGAACAAAGACAATTTATTTTATTTACATTTTAAAATTTAGTTTTTATTGTCATTATGTGTTGCAATGTACTGCTGCTACGAAGCAACAAGTGTGCCAGTGATATTAAACCTGATTCTGATTATTCCTTGATTCTTTGAATTCAAAGGTTGTTAATGTTTGTAGAATCACAGATATATGCTTAATTTACTCATAATTTATCAGTAATTGGGGTATCAGTAGTGGACAGAACCAGCAACTTTAAATCCTAGCATTAACATAGTAGATGACCTGTCCTGGACCCAGCACAAAAGCACAATCATAAGGAAAGCACACCAGCATTTGATCTTAAGGAAAGCGTGCCAGTTTATCACTGAACACTGCCATGTGCACTGCACTGTGGGGATTGTGGACCTGTATTTGTTAGTTTTTGTCTTAACCCCTTTTGCATTCTGTTTAATCTTGTCAATTTTATTTTGACTGGCATTGGTGTTCTGTGCACTGTACTTATTTAAAACAGACTCCCCATTAGCACTGATTGTGGGATTCTAGTGTGATTTGAGAAGGATTCATCTTGTGGAGTCACTGAGTCAAGCCACAAATGTTCAGTTGGAGTTCTGATGAATAAACTTTTGTTTCTGTCTCAACATGGGTGTCTGTTGTTCCTCACACCTGGGTTCAGTCATCTGTCAGTGCACACCGTGACAGAAGGACCTCGCACCATAAATGTACCCAACGGCAGTTCACAGCAGCTTGGACATCAGCTGGAGGCAAGGGTGCCTTCTATTCTCACTGTTTGTTCTGAGTTCCGAGTTTCTCCATTCCATGTTCTGAGTCCACGTTCCGAGCTTCTCTTGTCTATGTTCAAAGCCGTCAAGGTGTCCTGAGTCTCCCGTGGCCCTCCAGGGTTTCTGAGGACTAGTCCATTTTTTCCTAGTCCTTATTTCTGATGGCTATTCTTTGTTCCTGAATTTGATGCAATATTCCTGAGTTTGGTTCTATGTTTCTATGTTTCTATGCAATATTGCAGTTATATGCAATGTTCCCAAGTTTTCCAGGTGAGTCTCCAGAGCATCAGGCCTGTCCCAAAATAACCAGGTCTGTTTTGAATTTACTAGCCCTATCTTAAGGTCCCGAGGACTTCCTGGATGGTCAGGTGTTGGTCTCAGGGAGGGAGATACTGCCATATGCCCTTCGGGCCTGTTAATTGGTGTCTGATTTAGAGTTGCTAAGCCCTTGAGCTTTCTGCTGAATCTTGACAAATTTATTTTGACTGGCAGGGGTTTTCAGCATATTGCACTTATATAAAGTAGAGTCCCTAATAGCACTGATTGTGGAGCTCCTGTGTGCTTCAAGAAGGATTTATCTTGCAGTGTTGCTTGGTCTAGCCACCTCCCCACGATTGGCATCACTGCCTTGTGAAGGCAACACTTTTCATGGGAGATCCCCACCATCCACGTCATCCAGTTTCTCACAGCTTATGTCAGTGGAAAGTACGAAAGCTTAGAATCTCACAACACCAGTTAAAAAATAGCTGCTTCCTTTCAACTATTCAGTTCTTGAATCAACCGGTAAAAGCCTAATCAATACATTTTAGCAACACTTTGATCACTGTGCACTAAAATGGACTTAATCATACAACATAGAACATAGAATAGTACAGCACATTACAGGCCCTTCGGCCCACAATGCTGTGCTGACTCTTAAACCCTGCCTCCCATATTACCCCCCACCTTAAATTCCTCCATATACCTGTCTAGTAGTCTCTTAAACTACACTAGTGTATCTGCCTCCACCACTGACTCAGGCAGTGCATTCCACACACCAACCACTCTCTGAGTGAAAAACCTTCCTCTAATATCCCTCTTGAACTTCCCTCCCCTTATCTTAAAGCCATATCCTCTTGTACTGAGCAGTGGCACCCTGGGGAAGAGGCACTGGCTGTCCACTCTGTCTGTTCCTCCTAATATCTTGTACAATTATTTATTGTTCTAATGCTGTATTGCATGCAAGTCTTTGCATTTCACCTGTGCGTTCATGTATCTGTGCATGCGACAGAAACTCAAGTTGACTTTGACTTTGTAATTCCTGCTTGATATTGGATTGGGGGAGAAGTTTGGATATTTTCTCTTGACTTCATCTGAAATAAATTCTATTTAGAAAGTCTTGATCTAAGGCTGTCTGCACACACTCACTAAACTGGAATGTTCAAGGATATCTCTAACCTCTCACTCTCGTACTTAGGGGTTCCCACCTTCTTCAAAAAGGCAGCAATTGTAACAGTGCCCAAGAAGAGCAGTAAGAGCTGCCTTATTGAACATCACTGGTAGAACTGACACCTACTGTGATGAAATGCTTTGAGAAATTGGTGATAGCTAGAATTAACTCCTGCCTGAGCAAGGACATAGACTTGCCTACCATCTATGGCAGAAGCAATCTTACTGGCTCTGCACTGAGCTTTGGACTATCTGGGCATCAGCAATACTTACGTCAGGCTACTGCTTATCGTCCTTTGGCATTCAACATTATAGTACTAATCAACAATCACCAACTAATCAATGAGGATGTCATCCAAAGCTAGTGCCTGGTGGAGGTGGCATCCTCACCACCCAACCATATCCTGTTCTCATTACTACTATCAAGGAGGAGGTGTCGGATCCAGAGGACCCACACTCAATGCTTTAGAAACAACTTCATCCCCTCTGCCATCAGATTTCTGAATGGCCCATGAACACTATCTCATTTTGCTTTATTTATTTAATTGTTTGTTTGTTTGTTTATTGCATATGGTGTTATATCCGCTCTGTACTCCTACCACAAAACAACAAATTTTACAACTTCTGACAGTGACAATAAACCTAATTCTGATTCTGATCATAATTAGCTGAAAATTCAACTGAACTGCTAAGTTGTTGGTGTCAAGTCTACCCAGTGCTGAATAGTCTGGCAGGAGGGTGTTTGGTGAGGCTCATGCAGGCAATGAATTCTCTTATGATTTATTTTTAAATCTAATAACCACCACATCACTTTTCAAGTAATCTTTTCTAATGAAAGAACCTTAGGATGACCAACTGCAGTAAGATTATAGTAGGACTCTTTGATCTGAATGTGTTAGCACATATCTACATTTGTGCTTCAATAATACATTTTGATGAATGTAGGCTGTTTCACTCTCACAATCCAACTTTCAATTACTTGTATCCTTGAATGTTAGGTATTCAGGACTGATAGTTTTTGAGCTATGTTCCAGCTGGCACAACTGCAAATTTATTTGAATTGTAACCTACCAACCTTATAGATGAACAGGTAGGTAGATACTTTATTGATCCCAAAGGAAATTATAGTGCCACAGTAGCATTACAAGTGCACTGATATACAAATAATAGAAGAGAAGAAAGAAAGAATAAAAAATAAGTTACCTCAAACAGTCTGACAGGAGTGGTTCATCACTTGCCCGGATATAGGTGGACTCTTTATAGAGCTAATGGTCAAGGGTGAGAATGACCTCATATAGTGCTCTTTGGAGGAGCAGTTGACTTCATTTATTACTAAAAGTGCCAAGGTGGCATGGAGAAGGTGAGAAATATTGTCCAGAATTGCTAGGATTTCCACAGGGCTCTTTGTTCTACCACAGCCTCCAGTGTAGTGGTCACTAACATTTTTAAGCCCAAGATCCCCTACCTCGGCCTTAATGAAAGGCAAAATCAACCCTAGATCGATTAGTTACATGCTTACGCACCGAGACTGAAAAGACCGGAAGTAAAACCCCGCAACCCGGAAGTAGAAATAATACATAAACCCCACAGGTACCCACTCACTTTTGCACTGCGGACCCGTTTAATATTGACAATATTCTTGTGGACTGGCCAATGTGGTGGTGGGGGTGGGGGGAGGGTGTTAAACATGACCGGAATACAGCGATACTCGAAGCAAGTTCCTTACGTCCAGTCTATTCCACAATTTAGTTTTCGTGGCTCTCAGCACTTAGCTTCTGTCCCGCTTGCTCACGGTTTTTCCGCTGAAAAATCTCAGCCGGTTTGTCTTTAAGTGCAGGGTGCTTGGACTCAAGGTATCGAAGCAGTTTTGAGGGCTTCATTGCCTCATTAGACAGCCTCCGGCCTCCCCGCCCACTTGCCGCCAGACGCCTTGGCCAGGTGTGGGTGGGGTGAGAGGACAAGTTCAGGGCCGGAGATCCCCGTACTGGGGCCGCGGCAGTCGCAGTCTGGAGAGAGCGACCGACCGACCGAGCAAGGAGCGCAACAGGGTGCACGTCTGCCAACCTTGTAGGATCTATTGGCCGACAAAAGTTTGTTTCAGTAGATTGCAGCGAGGTAGCTGCTCTGATATTTACAAAATGCTGAGCCCGAATTAGGTCGTTTGCGAATATTTTAGCACCGGGTTCCCCACGAACAATCGGTGTGCT
The DNA here is from genome assembly GCF_030144855.1 of Hypanus sabinus. NCBI lineage: Eukaryota > Metazoa > Chordata > Chondrichthyes > Myliobatiformes > Dasyatidae > Hypanus > Hypanus sabinus. Next base: position 152,685,604 of record NC_082706.1, read on the forward strand.
GAACAGGTTCAAAGGCGGCGCCCATCCGTCCGTGCTCCAGGTCGGTACCAACGGCACTTCCAGCTGGCCAGGCTCCGGGCCAGTAGCATTGGCGGTTCCCGCCGGCTGCTAGAGGCGAACACTGGCGCGAGGGTGTCACTGCGTTTAGGTGACTGATGACCTCGCATAGGTTCAAGTTCAACAGTGTGCATAACAGGGAATGAGGAAAGGTGCAACTAACTCATATCGTTTACTCACGGCCTGGTGGTTGGGGACCACTGAATTACACTGTGTAGTGCGGGGGAGCTACATGCATACGCACTGGGCAGAAAGAACAGAACTAAAACCCTACAACCCGGAAACAATCTCTCTACAGTATTTGTGTATTAATTTTTCTTTTTTTTTCGGGATCTACTGGGAAAGTCTCAAAGATCGACCAGTCGATCGCGATCGATGGGTTGGCGACCACTGTTCTAGTGTGTCCAGTTTGACTCCCATAACAAAGCCAGCCTTTCTAATCAGTACATTGAGCCTGTTGGTATCATCTGTACTGATGATATTACCCCAGCACACCACCACATAGAAGACTGTACCGGCAAAAACAGACTGGTAAAACGTACGAAGGAGAGGCCTGCAAACTCCAAAGGATCTCAACCTCTTCAGCAACTCTGGCCCTTCTTGAGCACAGCCTCTATTTTGGTGCTCCACTCAAACCTGTCATCCAAATGCACCCTCAGGTACTTGTAGGTCCTCACCATCAATAATAACAGGGAGCAGTGCAGGCTTAATCTTCCTGAAGTCCATCACCATCTCCTTTGTCTTATGATATTTTATTCACTACATTTTATAAATTTATCAAACCATGTACTCTGAACCCCAATTTAATTGCTACACCTTGTTCTCCATATGCCGTTCTTCAGCCTCCTTGAACCTTAGGCTCTTCTGGCATGTTACTATTCTTTAATATGCTATCTTCTTCTTATTTTTTTATTTGCTACTGTTTGTCACAACTTTCAACGGACATAAATCTCTCTGATCACGAGCATCAGACTCCAAGGCTTCTTCACATGTTGTTGTAATGGCAGGTGAATCACAGATGCTGTAAAGAGGAAAATACTGCAACTTGTGTTTTTTTTCTTCTGTACCTTGCTACCTTGTATCTAATATATCCAGTAATTTGAAAAGAAATGATCACATTTCAAAGTCATACATAAATCTGGCTGGTATGACATTTCATACCATCAAACAGACATTAAAAGCTGTAGCTGAGTGATATACAAGAGCACTGCTGCTTTGCTTCAGCACAGCAAATCTAAAAAGGAATGTTGTTTAGGATTCTGGATTGGATCAGGCCAACCTAAGAATTCAACCAAGCATTTTCAATTATGCTCTACCCCTTGATTTCTAGTCGGTTGCCTGTAATTACTATCTGAAAAATACATGGGATGAAATATTTTGGTATACCGTGGGAGAAATAAGACCAAGTTGGCTAGGGAGCAACTGATCTTTTGTAGAACATCCCACAACCCCAGCCCGAAGATGGCCTACCCTGCTTCAACAACAATAAAAATTCTCCCACTCCTGCCAACCATTTAGTCCATCTCAACTCAGGCATTGTCCAGCTGCTGCTGGCCCCGACTCTATTCCAATCCTGAATCATCTACTTCTAACCTCAAAAATATGCACAGCCCTTATGATCATGTGCACTAGTACAGTACGCCCGTGTTTCATTTGTTTGTTTTTTAAAACAAAGGATGCATAAAAGTATTTTGTTTTCAATTATAACTCCGCACAATGGAAATCACGTGTGTAATTTATCTGGACCGAATGAAAAATTCAATAAACTCCTGCTGCACTATGCTTTAGTTCCTCAAGTTTATTGGTCATATTAGAGGAACAGACTCTTAGGAACTCATCCAATTTTGCATGCTTAATTTACTTCATTAATGTGGTCAAATATGAGCTCAGTGTATTCCTGCATAAATAAACCAGTTATACTTAATTCAGTCATAATGTTGAATTTCAGCTTTGTAATAGTTAATGCATTGATTGTTTTGCAAAGTAACTGCTACATATAAGTATTAAATAAAGAGACAATACTGGAAAAAAGGTCTCTGTGGCAAGACAAACAGAGCTAACATTTGAATATGGAGGCCTCTCTTGATGAGTATTTCCAGATTTTTCTGTTTTAGTTTTAGACTTCCAGCATCTGCAGCTTTTTTGATTTTCACTTACCCTAAGAACTATGTATCTGTTATTTCCTTCAAAACATAGCTTCTATGGAAATAAGACATAGGAGCAGAATTAGGCTATCTGGCCCTTACAGTCTGCTCCACCATTCAATCACGGCTGATCCTTTTTTTTTAATCTCCTCCTTAACCCCAGTTCCCCGTAAGCTTTGATACCATGTCCAATCAAGAACCTATCAACAATCAATCTCTGCCTTAAATGCTGCCTCCTCAGCTGCATGTGGCAACAAATCCACAACTTCACCACCCTTTACCTAAAGAAATTGCTCCGCATCTCTGTTTTAAAAGGATGCCCCTCTATCCTGAGGCTGTGCCCTCTTGTCCTAGACTCTCCCACCATGGGACACATCTTTTCCACATCTACTCTGTTTAAGCCTTTCAACATTCGAAAGGTTTCAATGAGATCCCCCTTCATCCTTCAGAATTCCAGCAAGTACAGACCCAGAGCCATCAAACATTACTCGTATGATAGCCCTGTCATTCCTGGAAACATCCTCTGGACCCTTCCGAATTCCAGCACACCTTTTCTAAGATGTGGGGCCCAAATACTCAAGGTGAGGCTGTACCAGTGCCTTATAAAGCCTCAGCATCACATCCTTGCTCTTGTATTCTGAACCTCTACAAATGAATGCTAGTATGGCATTTGCCTTCCTCACCATTGACTCAACCTGCAAGTGAACCTTCAAGGTGTTCAGTACAAGGACTCCCAAGTCCCTCTACATCTCAGATTTCTGGATTTTCTCCCTGTTTATAAAATAGTCCGCACATTTATTTCTACTACCAAAGTGCATGACCATGCATTTTCCAATGTTGCATTTCACTTGCTACTTCCTTACCCATTCTCCTAATCTGTTCAAGTCCTTCTGCATCCTACCTGTTTCCTCAACACTACCTGCCCCTCCACCAGTTTTCATATCTGTGCTTTGTCAGATGAGGATTTAAGTTTTAAGTCATTGGGAATCCATTTGGATTTTATGATGAAGCAGTGGATATTGATAGTCAAGTCATCAAAAGGTACAGGGAGAAGAGGGGAGAGTGGGGCTGAGTGCGATAATTTAGCAGCTATGATGAAATAGGAAAGAAGATGATGGGCTGAATGGCCTAATTCTGCTCTTTTGCTTTATGATCTAAGAAGTTTCAATAAATAGCTCTATAACAGGGATTATTGCTTCTCAAGGTAATTACTATTCTGTAACTTTTTAAAATGTATTAATTTCATAAAACATGAATTTAGCTGATTGTGTGCAACTGAGAAACTCTGAAATGATTCTGGGAATTCAGTTTATTTGGACAGATGCTCAGATTATACATTCAGCTTTCCCAATTAATATTAAAAATGACTATTTACATAGAAAACATACTCTAATTCATATTCAACCTATTTAAGGATTTTAGACAAACTTGATTTGTAATCAATGGTTGATTTTGTACGGGAGATCTCTATAAATAAAGTTGTCAAAGTGGAATTTACTTTATCATGGTTTTTGATTTTCTGATGCCTAGGTATTCAACATTTTTGCCTTTATCAGCACTAAACACTCCGTCTACAGATTAATGAACCACAACTAGCATAGATGTAAGCTCCTTAGCAAGGAGAGGTCATTCCACACTGGACAGCATCTATTGATGTTCTATTTTCAGATAAGTGAAGCAGGTGGATAGATGATTTTCTAAAACATCAATAAATATTATTTATGCATTATCTCAAGCTGTATTCTTATGTAATATTTATGAAAATGTAACTACAACATCTTAATATCCTTTGATAAGCTCAAGAAATTGTTACATATTGTACTTTAAATGAAAAAATAATTTTGAATAGTTCACTCAAACGAATGCCAACTTGAGGAAAAATTTAACTGGTGATAGAATTTCTTAACTACCAAAGGGACACCATTAGTGCTTTTCCTTGGAATGTAATATGAATAGAATAACAGGATTCTGCTCAGTTCATGTTCCATAGGTGCACATTAAAGTGTTCTGGGCTTTCCCTAATTATGAAACAATAATAAGGTTCAGTCAAAATTCAGTACAACGATACAGAACATGACTCAGGACAGCCAATTAATATAACCATATTATCGTATTGTTATAAGAAATCACTCTGTAAAGAAAATAATAGTGGAGTCCTTGGTTATCAATTGATGTTATACTGCATGATAGAATAGTCAGCAAACTTTTGCCTTTATTAAGTCAACAACTGAAATTTAAACATTTTTAAATAATTTATTTCTACTTTAATGAAGTTCATATATAGCATTATGTTCAAGGTAATATTGACTCCTGACATAAAACATACCAGCCCTACAATTCAAATATGTCTCAAAGATTTAATGAGCTGAAAAAGTTTTTGATTTATAACCACAAAATAATTGGCTACAGCTCCACGTGACAAGACTCTATGTATGATATGATGAGATTCAAATGTAATTCATAGACACAACATATTAAATTATCTACCAGTATGTTTATGCACATGGTGCATAATTTCCTAACAAAGTATTATTCCAAGGTTGCATTTTAAACACTGGTCAGGAAGAAGTCACTGCATCTGAACAATTGTCCACCTGCAGACGTATTGTCTCTATCCATGCCTGTCATATTGTTGTATACTTCTGTTATGTCACCTCTCAGACTTCTTTGCTCCACAGAAAAACAAAAATCTTAACCCATTCAGTCTCTACTGATAACTCAAGTCATCCAATCAGGGCAACATCCAAGTGAGCATTTCCTGCATTTTCTATAAATTCCTATGGTGTGGTGACCAGAAATACATATGATATTATTTTAGTTTATTCGTCATATACAACTCCAAACTACTAAAATAACAGCTAAATTGCATATAGTTAGATATGCAGAAAATCTTAATTGTTCAGTGACAAAATTAATGCATAGACTTCAGGAGCAACCAGTTCCTATAAGGGTGAAAGCCAAAGATAAGTAGATGACAAGGGTGATCAATGGCTGGACAAAGAGAAAAGGAAGCTTATAGCATGTACGAAGGACTAAAGACAACGGATTCTCATTAACAGTATAAAGGTTGTGCTTTAAAATAAAATTAGGTAAGCAAAGAAGGGTGATAAATTGTCACTGGCAAAATGGATTACAATAAATCATAAGGTAATTTGTAAATATATTAAAGACAAAAGAATAACCGGGGACAGAATGTGGCCCATTAACGACAACAGGAGAAACCTGTGTACAGAGCCAAAAGGTATTGAGGTCCTAAATAAATACCTTTCATTGGATTTTTTTACAAGAGAAATGGCCTTTGTAGTTGGAGAACTTTACAAAGAGAAAGATGAAAGGCTCGTTTAAGTCTCCATAAATAAAGAGGGATGATTCCATTTCTTGGTGAACTTAAATGTGGATCAACCCCCACAGGAAAATGAGTCTTATCCCAGACTCTTGCAAGAGACTGCACACTGACGGAAAATTTTAAATCTTTGCCAACCACAAATGAGGCACCCGAGGGAAAATGTGATTCCCTTTATCAATTAGGGCAGTAGGAAAAAGCCTAGTAATTAGGGACCTTTCCACCTAACATTAATAATAGGGAAGTTAATGGAAAAAATCTGAGAGGCAAAAATTAATGATCACTTGGAAAAGTAGGGATTAGTCAGAGATTGTCAGTATGGCTTTGTCAAGGGCTGATCCAGTCTGAGCAACTTGACTGAGACAACAGAATGTACTGAGGATTGTGCGGTAAATGTGGTTTATAAGGACTTCATAAGCCTTTTGACAAACTCACATAGGACAATGGTCTAAAAGGCTTGGGATCCAGGGCATTTTGGCAAACTGGATCTGAAATTGGTGTGGCAATATGATTTTGATAATAAGTTTACATTAAACTTTGAACAGAAGGTGGTCATGGGGAAAGACGAGGAAATCTACAGATGCTGGAAAGTCAAGCAACACTGCACGGCGAAGGGCCTCGGCCGAAACGTCGACAGTGCTTCTCCCTATAGATGCTTCCTGACCTGATGCGTTCCACCAGCATTTTGTGTGTGTTGTTGTGGTCGTAGGGAGTTGTTTCTGTAATTGAATACCAATGGAATTCTGCAGGATCAGTGCCAGGTCCCTTGCTGTTTTCAATGTACATAAATGATTTGCATGTGAATGTAAAGAGCATGGTCATTACAGTGGAATGTTCTGTATGTTATTCATACTTACAAAACACATCACCTCATATCTATCAGGATTAAAGTCCATCTGTCATTTTTCAGCCAATTTCACCAAAAAGTCTCTAACTTTAGAGTACCTTCGCACTGTCAACAACTCCACTGTTTTGCGAGTATGAATCAGGCTAGACCAGGGGTCGGCAACCTTTACCACTGAAAGAACCATATGGTCCCATTTCCCACAGAAAAGAAAACACTGGGAGCCACAAAACCCATTTGACATTTAAAATGAAATAACACTGCATACAACGGTTTTTATTTTGCCTTTACGCTATGTATAAACAAACTATAATGTGTTGCATTTATGAAATTGATGAACTCCTGCAGAGAAAATGAAATTACATTTCTGCATGCAACAAAAACATTTTGAACTCGGAAAAAAAGACGTTGGGTTGAAGATTACTCCATAGTTAGCCTACCTTGGATCGAAAAATTAAAAGAAATCACGCACTGGGGTGTCAGGCATTGGCAGTGGTGACGAATATTAATAGAGATAAAAAACACGTTGTAGCGTTGTGCTACACGCAGCGCTAAAATAACGACACTGCAGTCAAAGATAACTTTATTCGAACTAAACAGCCTTGCTTTAAAGCCTCCCTCAACCCGCCCCCCCATGGGCGCAGATGCTCCAAAAGACACGTACTCACAAACCCCCGTAGGCTATCTCCCTTAGCCGGAACGGTGGCTAATTGTGAGCCGGTTCGGATGTGCCAGGAAATGGGGTCGCCACAACGTTTTATTTAGATTGTACAAGATCACCATAATCTTCAAATTTTGAATTACATTTCAAAAACTAACAAACCACGGGGAGCCGCAGCACAGAGATGAAAGAGACGCATGCGGCTCCGGAGCCGCGGGTTGCTGACCCCTGGGCTAGACATACACCCGAATGGTGGGATCCTAGGGATTATTGAAAAATAGAAGGATCCTTGATCCTTGAAGGCGGCAGCAGAAAGTAAATGGTATGGTTAAGAAGGCATATGGGATACGGGCCTTCGTGGGTTGGAAACCTGAATTCAAGAGCATGGAAGTTAAGTTCCAACTTTATAAAACACTGGCCAAACCTCGGCTGGAGTCTAAGAGACATAAAACACTACTGCTCAGAAACAAGCCAATCGGCCCTTCTAGACCATGACAATCTATTAAAGTGCCAATTCCCACCAACCTGCACTGCACCATAGCCCTCCCTTCCATGTACCTCTCCGAATTTCTCTTGAATGTTGAAATCAAACTCACATCTATCATTTCTGAGGGCAGCTTCTCACTCTCACCACACTCTTCCTCATGTTTCCCTTAAATATTTCACCTTTCACCCTTAATCCATGACCTTTAGTTCTAATCTCACCCAACTTCAATGTGAAAGGCCTGTTTGCATTTATCTTATCTCCATGCTCATAATTTTTTATACCCCTATCAAGTCTCCCCTCATTCTCCTTCACTGTTTGGAATGAAATCCTGACTTATTCTAGGTTTATGAAAAGAACTGCCCATGACCTGAGGCAACCTGAGCCCAGCATTTAACTGACCTGGCTAAACTAGTTTGAACTGGCTTGACTCAGGGAGAATAAAGAAAGTGAAACAGTGCACAGGTCTGGTGGAAAAGTGATAAAGTAATGCTGCTTATAGCCTTGGGCCAGATCCCAGAAGAAGTGACACAAGCTAGACAGATAAGCTCGAGCCAATGAAATTGAAAGACAGAAGTTCAATCTGATAAGAAAGATAATAAGGAGGATTTGTGGTGGTAAGAGGAGGATGGAATTCAGGTGATGGGAAACCAGCTCAGATGGGTTCTGGAGAATTGTGGGGTAAAGGTGTCTGGAAGTGATGAAGAAGATGGAAGGAGTGAATGGGAGGTGGTATTATGTGATGGGAGTTGTATGGAAGAAGGCAAATGGCAGGTCTCTGGGAAATGGAAAAATAAGTGCCAAACTGATCATTGTAGTGGCTTATTGATGAAGGCAGTAGACAGGATTTTAAAAATATTAGGAGATACTGTGTGCACAAGACCTTTAAGAGGTGAGGTTTTCTTAATGTTTTGTGAAGATAGTCAGCAATATGAGAAATTTAGGATTAAGGGTTCTGGGAGGAAGGAAAGTAACAGCAAAGTATTATAGTGAATGACAGTGGCTTTGAGGAATAATCACAGGAGTGTCTCTAGATGTAGCCATGGAGCAAGTTAAAATAATTTAGTCAGGGGTAAAGTTGTAGATCTTATATGGAAAATAAGAACAGGTTGCTTATCGGAGTTGATTAAATTTGATGGAAAAAGTTGCTGGATAGGGTTAGTTCAAGTTATATGAGTTATATCTTCTAAGTTACATGGTTTGAGTCCATATGCCAACCCCTCTGAGATGTTTTCAGTGCCAAGCCTTTGGTCATGTAGCAGCTGTGATAGGGGTAAAAGCAATGTGGTAGATGTGGTGGATGATTATTGTAGGCATTAGGCCAAAATGAAACAATTATGGAGGGGAATGCTGGGAGAACTGTACATAAGTTTTTCACCCAGGGTGTGGTGAGTACCTGGAAAGCACTGCGGGGAGAGTTGCTGACAGTATAGAACAAGTGTCCGGATGATCACATGAACACTTTGGCACTGGAAGTTACTGGCCAAGTGCTGCAGGAAAGCATTAATACAGATTGGTGACCACAGGTCAGCATGGATATAGTGGACCAAATGGCCTCTTTCCATGATATATGACATGATATATTGCTTTTATGAAAGGAAAATGATATTGATAAATACCAATTTTTACAACCTTGCAACATTTTTCCACATTAATTTGCTGTTAATAGTTAGAAAGTGTTTTCCTTTCCCTCACAGCTCATCTCTGTCTTCTACATTCCAATTAACTAATTCTAATACATTCTATAATTAATATACATGTGAATGTTGCTATTTAATTTTTATAAAACCTATAAAAATAGCCTTAAAATAAAATTTATGACACATGCAGTAATCAAAATCAGACTTAAATTATCTTGTTTCTAATAACTTCCCTCTCTTTTCAACAATACTGTATACTATTTCCCAAAAAAAGGTTAACTGAACATGTGATTCTCTAGGAATTGATTATTTATTATGTTAACTAATGTAGTTATTAAAATTATGTGATTGAACTTAATAATATTAAAGTAATACCTCAATATGCTGTGTAGGACATGCTTCCAATTATCTTGATCTCCAGTTGCTAATCTGACAACAGGTATGCTCCCTCCCAGGCAAGCTACAGGGCAAACTTTGATTAACTTTGTGCATCAGAACCAAGCAAGAATTCTTCAGTAGTGGAACTCCCAACCGCCATTGTATAACAATCAATCACCGTTTTTCCAGCATTCACAGGAATGGAAAAAACAAGCAGCTTGCTGAAGATTGCTTCTGCTTCCTTGTTAACACAATTCCTTGCTGTCTTCCATTGTCTCTGCAGTTCTGAACTATGTAAATGCATATGCTATGGGGGCTTTAAAACCTTCAACAAAAAGCAATTCAGAGTGTATAAAATTATACACATGAATCAGGGATGTATGGTTTAATTAAAGGCTCTATGTAGTTGCCTCTGGAGTTTTTCAGGCATCAATTAATATCATAGGTAGCAGTTAGTCAGATGACACAAGCCTTAATGTGTAACAGCCATAAAGCTGCGACTGCTTTCAGTTCTCAAAATAATTGTGAGATTCACCTCGAATCTTGCAGCCCTGGACACCAGAATCAATTGAATATTCAGAATTTTTCTTTTGTCTTCGCAGAATATTTATCAGAACTGTATACTACAGGTCCGTAATCCATTATGCGAAATCCTTGGGGCCAGTTGCATTTCAAAACTCAGAATTTTTCAGATTTCAGAATCCCTTCTTATTGGTTCTGGGACCAACCCGCGGATACCAAAAAACACGTATGCTCAAGTCCCTTACTTAACCTGTCTCACTGCGGTTGGACTTTAGGACCCAGTAGAGCTCCAAACCTACATACGTCCTCCCGTATACTTTAAATCATCTCTAGATTACTTTATAATACCTAATACAATGTAAATGCTATGTAAATAGATGTCGTACTGTATTGTTTAGGGAATGACAAGAAAAATATTTTATTTCCGACAAAAACATTCAATGAAACATAAAAATATTAAGCTGTCTCGTTTTTATTTGGATATATCTCCCTATTGTGATAGATGTAAAAATGGAGAAGCTTCACTAATCCATATGTTTTGGATTTATCCAAGTCTTGAAACATATTGGAAGGAAGTATTTCAAATTTTTTCAGTGCTTTTTAAAGTAAATTTTAAGCCTAATCCTTTGACTGCCTTACTTGGTATTGTTGGAGGAAATGATACTATTTTGGAGACATATGATTTGCATATTTTGGCCTTTATTTCTCTTATAGCGAGGAAGGCATTGTTACTTAAATAGAAGGATGCTATTCTGCCTACTCATACTCATTGGTTAAATGATGTTATGTCATGTTTAAATTTAGAGAAGATTCACTGTTCAATTTCTGAACCTAGACATAATTTTTTTAACATTGTGGCGACCCTTTTTGAATTACTTTCAAAATCTTTGACTTGCTTAATAGCACAGATGTTGGCTAATAGTATGTTTTACTATATGTTAAGGGCTTTTTACTTTCCTCTTTTTTTAACCAAACAACTGTTCTTTTTCTGGTACAAGTATCCCTCACTTCACAAATGTTCACTTTACGACACTTCGCTTTTACAAAAGACCTACATTAGTAACCTGTTTCCGCATTACAAAGAGGATTTTTGCATTTACGAAAATTTTCTGATATAAATTAATGGTTCTTCGCTTTACGCCATTTCCGCTTAAGAAAGGTTTCAGAGGAACGCCCAACCTTTGAAAAGGAGGGGGACACCTGTAGTGGGTTTAGATTTTTTATATAATAAAATTAATTATTTTCAATTTTATGTTTAAATTTAATTTATATGGATATGTGGTAATTACACCATCTATGATTTCAATATATTGTAATTGATATATATTATATATCTTACTGTACCCTGTGTGCTATTATGTAAGAAATTAATGAAAATATTAAAAAAGGAACATAAAAATATAGAGCTTCAAAGAAAACGAATCAAACACATGGTAAATAAGTTATTGGAATAAATGTAGAATGTCACTGTCACTATAAAACTTCAGTAACTTGTCTTTCTGTTTCTTTAAATCATATACAGTGGTAGTTCCAACACTATATTCTTCAGTAAGACACCACACAGGCACACCACGATCAAGCTTCTGCAATAACTCCACTTTCTGCGTTATTGATAATGATAGATGCTTCCTACTCTTTTTCTCATTGTTACCCATAGGGGTATCTGCACCCTTTTTGTCACTCTTTTTGACATTTTCACAGTGAAATTAAACACAAAGTCAATAGTGTACACAAAATAACAGCAAACAGCAAATACACTTGTAACCGGTACGAGCGCTGAGCCACAACTGACGTCTGATGGCCTCTGCTAGTGCTGCCATGTCACACCTGAGTGATGTCAGCTGTTGGTGAAAAAACTTTGGTTTTCAGAGCTTTTTGGATTTCAGAATTTTGGATAAGGGATTGTGGACCTGTACTAATATTTCCACAAAATAGCATCTTCCCATCTACAAGCTGACTGTCTTAGCACACAGACTCCATTATGTAAACTGAGACTTGTAATTTTGTGGCTATGTTATGATGCACAATCCAAACAGCTTTCTTTCCAATTGCATTCCCAATAAGCTAAGCAAGGCTCAGTAGATCCTTGAGTCTCCTACGTATAAACATTTCCTGTAATTGCATTGTTCAAGGCCAAGACCATATGATAGAGGAGCAGAATTAGGCCACTTGGCCAATCAAGTATGCTCTGCCATTTCATCATGGCTGATCCAATTTTCCTCCCAACCCTAATCTCCTGCCTTGACCAATCAAGAATCTATCAACCTCTGCCTTAAATATATATAAAGACTTGGCCTCCACAGCTGCCTGTGGCAAAGAATTCCACAGATTCACCACTCCCTGGCTAAAGAACATCTCTCTTTTAAGAGGACAACCATCTATTTAGAAGGTTATGATCTTATTGTCTTATGGTTGAGTCTTATGGTCATAGACTCTTCCACCGCAGGAAACATCCTCTCTATATCCACTCTCTCATATTCAATAGGCTTCAATGAGGTTACCCCTCATTCTTCTGAGTTCCAGTGAATACAGGCCTAGTGCCATCAAACACTCATCATATGACAAGGTATTCAATCCTGTAATCATTTTTGTGAACCTCCTTTAAACTCATTTCAAGTGTCAGCACATCCTTTCTCAGATAAGGGGCCCAATACTCCAAGTGAGGCCTCACCCGTGTTTTACAAAGCTTCAAAATGGCATCCTTGTTTTTATATTCTAGTCCTCTTGAAATGAATGCTAACATTGATGCACCATCAATAACTCACACTGAGACGTAAGGCGAGATATCGGCTTTTATTGACTGGAAGAAGGAACCAGGAGTGAGTGTCTATCATACAATATCCTGGAGACTGAGGCCGAGCGTCAGGCCTCAGACCTCCTTTATACAGGGGCCTGTGGGAGGAGCCACAGGAGCAGTCAGCAGGGGCGTGTCCAGACAGGCACATAGTTCACCACAAACATCACATTTGCCTTCCTCACCACTGACTCAAGCTGCAAATTAACCTTAAGGGAATCCTGTACCAGGACTCCCAAGTTCGTTTGCACCTCAGATTTTTGTATTTTCTCTCCACTTAGAAAATAGTCTATCCTTTTATTACTTCTACTGCAGTGCATGACCATGGACTTCCTGATACTAATCCTTTGCCCATGCTAGGATCTTTCCTGTAATGCCATAGGCTCTTAACTTGTTAAGCAGTCTCATGCGTGGCACTTTGCCAAATGTCTTCTGACAATCCAGAAATCCAAGAACACAAGATCAACCGATTCTCCTTTCTCTATCCTACTTGTTACTTATTCAAAGAATTCCAACAGATTTGTCAGGCAGGCAAAATTTTCCCTTGAGGAAACCATATTGACAAAGGCCTATTGTATCATGTGCCTCCAAGTACCTTCAATTCACATCCTTAACAATCGACCCCAATATTTTCCCAACCACTGAGGTCAGACTAACTGGCCAATAATGTCTTTTCTTCTGCCTTGCTCCTTTCTTGAAGAGTGGAGTGACATTGCAATGTCCCAGTCTCCCGGAACCATTCCAGATCTTAGTGATTCTTGAAATATCATTACAAATGCCTCAACGATCTCCTTAGCCATCTCATTCAGCATCCTGGGGTGTACACCATCTGATCCAGATGACTTATCTGCCTTCAGTCCTTTCAGTTCCACAGAACTTACTCTCTATTAATGGCAATTTCACACACCTCTGATACCTAAAAGTTTCGAACTTCCACCATACTGGTAGGATCTTCCACAGTGAAGACTGATGCAAAATACTTATTCAGTTCATCCGACATTTCATGGTCTCCCATTACTACCTCTCCAGCATCATTTTCCAGTGGTCTGATATCCACTCTCGCTTCTCTTTTACATTTTATGTACAGTGCCTACAAAAAAGTTCACCCCCTCTTGGAAGTTTTCATATTTTATTGTTTTATAACATTGAATCACAATGGACCTACTTTGGCTTTTTTGATAGCAATCCAGAAAAATTCTTTTCTGTCAAAGAGAAAACAGATCTCTACAAAGTGATCTAAATTAATTACATATATAAAACATCAAATACAGTAGTTGATTACATAAGTATTCTCCCCCTTTAAGTCAGTAATTAGTAAATGCAGCTTTGTCAGCAATTACAGCCTGGAATCTGTGTGGATAGGTCTCTATCAGCTTTGCACATCTGGACACAGCAATTTTTTCCCCATTCTTCTTTACTAACTGCTCAAGCTCCATCAGATTGCATGGGGATCATGAGGGAACAGCATTTTTCAGGTCAGCAACAAATTCTCAATTGGCTTGAGGTCTGGATTCTGACTTGGCCACTCCAGGACATTAACTTCGTTGTTTTTAAGCCATTCCTGTGTAGCTTTGGCTTTATGTTTGGGGTCATTGTCTTGCTGGAAAACAAACCTTCTCCCAAGTTTCAGTTCTCTTGCAGACGGCATCAAGTTTTCCTCCACAATTTCCCTGTTGTTTGCTGCATTCATTTTACCTTCTACATTCACAATCCTTCCAGGGCCTACTGCAACGAAACATCCCCACAGCATGATTCAGCCACCACCATGCTTCATGGTAGGAATGGTGTGTTTTTGATGAAGTGTTGCATTTTGCTTATGCCAAACATAGTGTTTAGTCTGATGGCCAAAAAGCTCAATTTTGGTTTCATCAGACCATAGAACCTTCTTCCAGCTGACTTCAGAGTCTCCCACATGCCTTCTGGCAAACTCTAGATGAAAATTCATGTGAGTTTTATCTACAGAAGCTTTCTCTTTGCCACTCTCCCATAAAGCTGTGACTGGTGAAGCACCTTGGCAACAGTTGTTGTATGCGCAGTCTCTCCCATCTCAGCCACTGAAGTCCTCCAGAACTGTCATAAGTCTCTTGGTGGCTTCGCTCACTAGTTCTCACCTTATTTTTTATACTACGCGCATTTAGGTACAACACCTTGAATACTGTATTTGCAGTCCTTTCTGATTTTGCATCCCTAATAATTTGTTACTCAGGTTGTTAGCTATAACTATGTCCCATTACCTGCCTGCCCTTCCTGACAGTCTGACTGCATGCTACCTTTACTTTTTTTACCATCTGTCCTATCCTGAGTCCCTTCATCCTGGTTTCCACACCCCTGCCAAATTAGTTCAAACCCTCCTCAACAGCTCTAACAAACCTGCCCGCGAGAATATTGGTTCCCCTTGGGTTCAGGTGTAACCCATCACTTTTGAACAGATCGTACCTCCCACAGAAGAGATCCCAACGATCAAAGAAGCTGAAGTCCTACCCGCTGCACCAACTTCTCAGCCACGCATTTATCTGCCAAATCATCCTGTTTCTACCCTCACTGGTGCGTGGCACAGGCAGCAATTCAGAAATTACTACAAGGGAGTCCTGCTTCTCAGCTTTCTACCTAGCTCTCTAAATTCTCTTTTGAGGACCTCATTACTTTTCCTTCCTACGTCATTGGTACCAATATCTACCAAGACATCTGGCTGCTGCCCCTCACTCTCCAAAATGTTGTGGACGTGATCTGAGACATCACTGACCTGGAAGACAACATACCATCCAGGTGCCTCATTCACATCCACAGAATCTCTTGTCTGTTCCCCTCACTATTGAGTCCCCTATTACCACCGCTCCCTTCTCTCTCTTTCCCTTCTGCACCACGGATCCATGCTCAGTGCCTGTAACCCGGTCACCGAGGATTCTTCCAAGAGGTCGTCCCCCACACAAGTATCTAAAGCATCAAACGAGTCTTCTTCTGTTGATCAGTGTCAAAAAAGCCAAATTAAATCCGCTGTGATTCAATGATGTAAAATAATAAAACATGAAAACTTCTGGGGGTGTGGGGGGAGGGGGGAGGTTGTTGAATACTTCTTATAGGCACTGTACCTAAGAAAACCTTTGGTATCTTCTCTAATACAATTGGCTAGCTTACTTTTATATTCCATCTATTCCTTTGTAATTACTGTCTTTAATTGTATTCTGTTGGTATTTAGAAGCTTTCCGATCCTCGAACTTTCCATTAATTTTTCAGGATCTGAATCAGGTTCATTATCATCAGCTGGTAACATGAAATTTGTTAACTTTGCACTGGCAGTTTAATGCAATACATAATCTAGCAGAGAAAAATAATAATAATAATAAAATAAAAATGATAATAAGTCAACAAGTAAATCAATTACCTATATTGAATAGATTTTTTTAAATGTGCAAAAACAGAAATACTGTATATTAAAAAAAGTGAGGTAGTGTCCAAAGATTCAATGTCCATTTAGGAATTGGATGGCAGAGGGGAAGAAGCTGTTCCTGAACCGCTGAGTGTGTGCCTTCAGGTTTCTGTATCTCCAATCTGATGGTAACAGTGAGAAAAGGGCATGCCCTGGGTGCTGGAGGTCCTTAATAATGGACGCTGCCTTTCTGAGACATCGCTCCTTAAAGATGTCCTGGGTACTTTGTAGGCTAGTGCCCAAGATGGAGCGACTAGATTTACAACCTTCTGCAGCTTATTTTGGTCCTGTGCAGTAGCCCCTCCATACCAAACAGTGATGCAGCCTGTCAGAATGCTCTCCACGGTACAACTATAGAAGCTTTTGAGTGTATTTGTTGACATTCCAAATCTCTTCAAACTCCTAATAAAGTATAGCCGCTGTCTTGCCTTCTTTATAACTACATCGATACATTGGGACCAGGTTAGGTCCTCTGAGATCTTGACACTGAGGAGTCTGAAGCAGCTTTTGCTCTATTCTATGTCTTCTGTTCAGCTTTGATGTTGATTTTGGCTTCTCTTGCTAGCCACAGTTGTGTCATTCTGTCATTCTGGCTTTAGAATACTTCTTCCTCTTTGGGATGTATATATCCTGTGCCTTCCAAATTGCTTCCAGAAATTCCAGCCATTGCTGCTCTGCTGTCATCCCTGCCAGTGTTCTTTTCCAGTCATTTCTGGCAAGCTCCTCTCTCATGCCTCTATAATTCCCTTTACGCCACTGTAAAACTGATACATCTGACATTAGCATTTCCTTCTCAAATTTCAGGGTGATTTCGATCATATTATGGTTAACTCTCCTTCAGGTTCTTTTACCTTAAGCTCTCAAATCAATTCTAGTTCATTGCACAACACCCAATCCAGAATTGCTGATCTCATGATGGGCTGTAGTGGGACAACCTCAAGATACTCTAAAAAGCCACCTCATAGGCATTCTACATTCCTCCTCTTGTGATCCAGCATCAACCTAATCTGTAGATTGAAATTCCCCATGACTGTTGTAACATTGCCCTTTTGGTATGCATTTTCTATCTCCCATTATAAGTTGTAGACCACAACTTTACTATATTTTGGAGGTCTGTACATACTATAACTCTTGTAGTCCTTTCAACTCTACGTCACCTCTTTCTAATGATCAGATTTCATTTTTTACCAACAGAGCCACACTACCCCTTCTGCTTACTTGCCTGTCTTTTCGATGCAATGTGTATCCTTAGACTTTAATTTCCCAGCTATATCTTCTTTTAGCTATGATTCAGTGATTCCTACATTATACATGCAAATCAGTAACTGTGCTGTAAGTTCATCTACCTTATTCTGTATAGAGTGCATTCATCTCCAGTCATGTATTCACTCTTTTCGATTTTGCCCACCTTTTACATTACAGCTCATCCTGTTGACTGCAATTTTTCCTGCTCATCAGCCTCTCCTGGTTTGGAGTCTCACTATATTGCCTTTGTTTATAAACCAATCACCTCATCCTCAGCACTCTGGTTCCCATCCCCCTCCCCAGCAACTTTAGCCAGCCTGGGAGATTAGACACCTCGGGTTGAGGTGTAACCCATATCTCCTCCAGAAGATATCCCAATTATCCTGCCCCTGCACCAGTTTCTCAGCCATACATTCACCTTCCATATCATCCTATTCTTACCCTCACTGGCACTTGGCACAGGCAGTGATCCTGAAATTACTACCCTAGAGGTCCTGTTTCTCAGCTTCTACCTAGCTTCCTAAAATCTCTCTTCAGGACCTCAACTTGTCTACTTATGTTATAGGTGCCAATATGTATCAAGACTTCTGACTGCTCACCCTTGCTCTTGAGAATGACCTGATCCAAGATATCCCTTACCCCGGCACCAGGGAGGCAACATACGATACGGGTGTCTCTATTACGCCCACAGAATCTGGTCTCTGTTCCTCTGACTATGGAATCTCCTATCAACAACATAGTCCTCTTTGTTAGGCTGTTTTTGGGGTTAGGACATCAAGCCAATATTCACTTCAGTGACTAAACTTCAGATCTGAATATGCATTGAAGATTAAATCTAAAATGCAGCTTTGAACAATGAGCAGACAATGGCGATTTAAATTTTGTTATTTGTGTTTATATTGTGTGTGTGTGTATATATATATATATATATAGTGTGTTGTATGGGTACAAAGGGGGAGGTGTGAAAGGGGTGTGTAGTTCAAAGGAAGCATTGCAAATATGGATTTGTTTGAATTGTCCTGAATTCACCTTTGATCTTTAGCACATAAAATGTGTCGGGCTGGGCCAAGACCATTCCACCAAAAGGGTCTCAATATGATGCCTGCTGTATGTTGTTTTGTCGAATGAAGCGACTGCTTCATATCTACCAGTACTTTTCTCTGGTGACTTCATTCACACAACAGCATTTGGTGTCAGGAGTGGGATATCTTCTTGTGTCCCATCATGTGACCAGCGACCTAAGTGGATGGACATCTTCAAAATTAACATTCACACTTGGACTTGTTCTGGTCGGTGGTACACGGGAATGCGAGGTACCACAAACACAGAGACCTGAACTGGTGGATATAAAAATAGCGTATGTGCATGCAAGTGTGTTTATATAAGAGACAATACTTGGTGTTTTAAGATGGTGAAATGGAGCCACCAGTTGATGACTGAAGGTTCTGGGGGGCTGCATTTTAGCATGAACGGTTTACGAGTACGATGCAAGGAAATCAGCAAGCATCATGAGATCAGGCACATGGAAACGACAGATTGTGAAGTATGAATACTTAAGTACGTACTGTTTAACTGCTACCCATCATTTATATTTGCAAGTTCTGGGAATTAGTATGGAGATAGTTCAGAGAAAGGTTTTACCCAGATATTTCTGTCAGGATGGCATCTATTGAGGTCAAGCAATGTCAAATTGAGAACCCTGATGATCCGAGCCATCCCTTGACCCTGATTATGACCACTTATAAGCCCTTTATCCCTTGGGAAGAAACAGAGCATTTTGTCAGGCTTGCCCATAATTAAAGTCACATATGGGAATTCAGAATTCTGGTGCAAGCTCGAAGACATGGTTGAAAATCACCAGATGCACCCTAAAGATATACATGTGTTGGTAAAAGTAAAGTGCCTAAGCAAAATGTGGTACAATATAGCCCTGGGGAGGTGGGATGGTGCATAGGCAACTTCTGGGAATGCCAGCAATGAAGAAAGATAACGCTCTTTTAAAGGGGAGGTGAGAATAACTGGAGAATGATAATGGCAGTGATTCACAGAGCTGATGAGATGGCCATGGATTATGCAGAACATAAATATCGAGCATGTGAGGAGTATTCAGGGTTGGATAATCTAGGGTAGGATGGCACAGCCTTCCTGAGAATGATAAAGGAAGGCCTGAGAGCCTACCGGGAAGCTTTAGATTTGGTCTGGTCGACCTGCTGTGCAATCAATAGTTTCTTGAGCCAGTAAAGTAGACTATAGTGGATGCAGCTGCTGTGATATCAAGGGAACTAAAACACCAGGGGAGACTAAGAGAGACTGCATCAACTACTCACTTCCCTATACGGACAGTACAGAAGCCCGATGGATCAGACTACAATAGACTATACAGCCTTTAATAAGACCAATACAAATGTTGATTCAAGGAGGGAAGCCCCCTCTGGGGGAAGTAAGTTGGGGGCCAGATGAAGAAAAGGCTTTTACAGATATCAAGGAAGCTCTGCTCTCTGCACCCACGCTAGGATTTACTAGATATGGCTCACCCCTTTCACCTATACTGCAGCAGTGAGGGAGGGTATTACAACAGAGTAGTGGTGGACTCAAGAAGACCAGTGGTATATTATTCAATGAAACAAACTCCCATTGCTGCTGGACTTCCTCGCTGCATAGCAGCTTTAGACTGTGCAACATGGCAGTGCAAGTAAGTGAACGAGTGGTAATGATGGGGCAACTCATACTACGCACACCCCATACTATTGTAGAGCTCCTGAATACAGAATCCTGAGAGCAGAAGGGCAGTTTGGGATGCAGTTCTCATCCCCAAAAGGCAAATCAGTAACAATAGTTAGGGACACTGGAACACCATCCTAACAGAGGGGGAGGCACACGAGTGCCAAATGGAAATAGAACTGGAAGAAGATATTGGTGTGAAGGAAACAACTCTGGAAGGGGGAGCCGAGTACATTGTTAGAGTTGGGTCTCAGAGGTACTGTACATAGATGGGCTGCCGAGGACTGGATGGGCCGTGGTAAAGGAAACAGGTGAAGAATTAGCTGCAGAAACACTTCTAAGGGGCTTGCTCAGCTCAGGTGTGGAACTGGTGGCTACAGTTAAGGTAGATGAGTAAGTATATTTACAGACAGCTGGTATGCCTTTGGGGTGGTGAATGATTATCTGTTGGCATGGGCACAACGAGGGTTTTTAACTTCAGCAGGGCAGTTTTTCAGCAAGGGCACCTAATACAAGAACTGCTGGAAGTAGTGAGCCTGCCAGCAGAGGGGGAAATTAAAGTTAAAGCTCACCAGAAAGGGCAAAGTAAGGAGCAGAAGGGAAATGAGTGGGCAGACACCAGTGTGGAGAAGCTATCAGAGGAACAAGAGGGAAATTGAAATTGCAAGTGTGTAGGAGGAAACAACTGAAGTAAGTTTAGTAAAATTATATTAAGAGGTGGGGGCAGAAGAGAAGGAGAAAGGAGCAAAGGAGGGACCTAGTGGAAGTTGGACCCACTGGGAGAAATGAGTCGAGGTGGCCTCACCTTGTATCAGGCAGATACTACTGAAGTTATATCAGAGGGTGAAGACAAGGAATGATTACGCTACAATCAGCCAGCAGGGAAAAAGAGCTTACAGGCATATAAATGAAGCTGGATTTCTGAAGACTGTTGTTCAGATTTCTGGAACCATCTCTCTGCTTGGCATTTTGTAGGTAGCCATTAGGAATGATAGGGTAGATGTAGATACACATAGAGGGTGCCGAAGCAGGCTGTTTATGCTGCCCTATTTGAGTAGATATTCCTTTAGGTTGACCTTTCCAGGTATAGTTTTATTTTGTTCAGGAAGGCCAAGAGGAGGGACTGTTAGGGGGTTTTTGGGGTTCGGACATACATTGAAGATTAAATTTAAAATGCAACTCTGAACAATAATTTATATTTGTTATTTGTGATTATTTGGGTGTTTCTAGTATGGATGGAAAGGAGGGAAGTGTGAAAGGGGTGTGTAGTTCAAAGGAAGCTTTGTAAGTATGGTTTGTTTGAATTGTCCTGAATTTGTTTTTGACCTTTAGCATATAAAATTTTTTGTAGGGCTGGGCCAAGAAGACCATTACACCAGACGGGTCTCAATATGATGCCTATTGTATATCAGTTTATCTATGAGGGGGGATCTCATAGAAACATTCCAGATGTTAAAAGGGCTGAACAAATTAGATATGGCAAAGTTATTTCCCATGGTAGGCAAGTTCAGCACAAGAGGGCACAACTTCTGGATTGAAGGACGTCCATTTAGAGCAGAGAGGTAGAGAAATTACTCTAGTCAGAAGGTGGTAAATCTGTGGAACTTGTTGCCACAGGTGGCTGTGAAAGCCAAGTCATTGGGTGCATTTAAGGCAGAGATAGATAGGTTCTTGATTAACCAGGGCATCAAAGGGTATGGGGAGAAGGCAGGAGAGTGGGGATGACTGGAAGAATTGGACCAGCCGATGATTGAATGGTGGAGCAGACTTGATGGGCCAATTGGCCTACTTCCGCTCCTATATCTTATGGTCTAAATAAAGAGACTGTTTCATATCTACCAGTACTTTGCTGTAGTGACTTCATTCATAAAATAACACTCTTCACCTCTCTGCTCTTCTGAGCCACAGCACCAGTCTCAGTGCCAAAAACCCAGCCACCGTGGTTTCCCCCGGTAGGTCGTCTCTCTCAACATATTTAAAGCTAGATATTTGTTATTAAGGTGAACGGCTGTGCAGTTCACTTCCTTCTCCTGACAGTCACTAATTATCTGTAGTCTGCAAGTTCAGTTTACTGTCATTCAGCTGTACACATGCAAACGGCCAAATGAAACAACATTTCTCTGGACCAGGGTATACAGCACAATACATATAACTCACACACACAATGCATAAAGTAACAATATCATCATTAAATTAACAAATAATAAGAAGCATTTACAACATAAATTACAAAGTAAACAGTACAATGTTACTGTCGCTTCATATGTGATGAGATCTGGGTGATGGCTAAGAGTTCTGTAGTCTTATGGCCTGGAGACAGAAGCCATTTTCCATCCCAACAGTTCTTGTTCTATGCTAAAATACCTCCTACCTGATGGTAGGGGGTCAAAGAGGTTGTTGGATAGATGGGTGGGATCATTGACAATGCTAATGGCCCTGCATACATAGGTGTCTGGTGAAATATTTCTGATGGGTGGAAGAGGGACCCTGATGATCTTCTCAGAAGTACCCATGATCATTTGTAAGGACCTGCAGTTAGATTCCTTGCAATTCCCATGCAAGATGGCGATGTGGTCAGTCATGACTCTCTGGATGGTGCTCCTGTAAAAGTTGATTAGAATGGGTGGGGGGGGGGGGTGTAGCCTCACTGACCTGTGTCTCCTCAGGAAGTGGAGGTGCTGCTGTATTATCTTGACCAAAGAGGTGGTGTTGAGGGAGCAGGTGAGATTGGACATTATATGCACTCCAAGAAACTTAGTACTCCTAGCTCTCTAGATATTGTTCCATAGCTAAGAGGCAATGCTGCATGTCACTTTCATATATGATCATTTGTTAACCCTCCATCATGTTCCAGTACTTCTTTTGCGCTTTCCGTATAAAACAAAGCCATACTTTATTCTTTTATTCTTCAGAAGTTGCTCAAATTTAAATATATTCCTTCCGCCATTATTTGTTATGACTTTTCCTAGAAGCCAACGTATGTGGAAAAGAAATCTTCATTGTGTGGGGTGGTATTTATGATTCCAAATACATTGCATAATTGTCAATTGACATAACTAATTTCTCCACAGTCGTTTTACAGTTATCTATATGGATCCACTGGAAATATCTTGCAGGGTACTTCTACACGTGGAATAGTGCATTAGAGGGCTATATTCCGCTATCCAGACATAGCATACTTCCACTGGCTATGTGCTCTGCATGGAGCTTTTCCATAAACTTGCTTTGCTTTTCTTTCAGTATTGGTACCTTATGCTGTCATTTGTCAATGCAGAGTTCATTCCATCCTGCAATGCAATTGTTTAATTCGGACCTGTGACTGAATTAGCCCACTATTCAAATGGTATTCATTCATTTGCCCTGAAGTCAGGGTTTTTTGCGCAGCTCCATGCATTTCCATACGGTGGTCTCAACAAAGCATTTTCTGCAGTATTTGGTTTAGATTCTCTGTACTCAGTCATATCTGTACTGAAATAATAGACTGGCTGACCACTGCAATCTGGAAGTCACATTCACAGGAAATCCAGAACTTAACCCAAAAAGGCCAACAAGTTCAGAAACCAGTTCGAATGTTGTTCACAGAAAGAGTGGTAAGGTACTATTGTTCCAAGTATAATCTCCTCTGGTATCTAAATATATGTACATGTTTTCACACAACATACACAAAATGCTGGTGGAATACAGCAGGCCAGGCAGCATCTATAGGAGAAGCACTGTCGACGTTTCGGGCTGAATCCCTTCGTCAGGACACATATTTTCACTTATGGTTTGTCTGATTGAGTCAAATACAATAGCAACTGTTCACAACATGATTAATCACTGTATCTATTTCATCATAGGATGCATTGTAGGTACATTTAAGCACACAGTTGGTTGCAGTTAAAGGAAAGGTTGAGGCCAAAACTTGAAACTCAAAAATGTTGCTGAGCAACAACTTAGTCATAATTTTCTCTTGCAAAGATCATACATCTTTCAATAATCATTTTCATACCACCATGTTTATCTTTCTTACTGGTTGAAAAAGTACTGTCGACACTGTGGTAAGGTCAGATAGGAAAGTAATGTCTGAACATCCCTAAAGATGATAGGAGCTCATTAGCTACAACCTGTTTTCATCTATTTGCAGAAAAATAAATTTCTTCTGAATGAAGGTGAATTTGTTTTTTTTTCATCTTAACATTATTTTATCTTACAAATGTTCTCAGCATTTCCCAAACATGATCTACTCCTTGGTTGCACAATGCCGGACTGCTGCAGCATCTGGGTGATTATTTTACTCTAAACAGCAGTTTATTATATGAGCACAAAGTCTAGTGGGTATTAACTGTGAAACAGACCTATTTTTCTCCAGCTCAACCTACAAGTTAACCTTCAGAGAATCATGCACAAGGACTCCCAAGTCCATTTGCACATCTGATTTTTGATCTTTCCTCCCATTTAGAAAATAGTCTATGCTTTAATTCTTTCTACTAAGGTGCACAACCATATAATTCCTAGTACTATATTCCATCTGATACTTCATTGTCCATTCTCCCAAAGTCCTTCTGCAGACTTAAATTTTCCCAAAGTCCTTCTGCAGAACCCTTGCTTCCTCAACACTCCCTCCACCTATCTTCATACCATCCATCTACTTGGCCACAAAGCTTTATATTCCATCATACAAATCATTGACATATAACATAAAAAGAAATGGCCCCAACACCTGTGGAATACCATTGGTCACCTGCCGCCAACCAGAAGATGCCCACTTTTTCCCACATTTTGTCTGCCACTCAGCCAATCTTCTATCCATGCTAGTGTCTTTCATGTTTTACCATAGGCTTTCATCTTGTACAGTAGCTTGTCAAAGACCTTTTGAAAGTCCAAGGGCACAACTTCAAATGATTCTCCTTTGTCTATCCCGCTTATTATTTCTTCAAAGAATTCCAATAGATTTGTTAGGCATGATTTTCCCTTGAGGAAACCTCATCCTAAATAATTGACACCAACATTTTCCTGACACACATCAGACTAACTGATCTATAATTTCCTTTCTTTGCCCCTCTTTCTTCTTGAAGAGTGGAGTGACACTTGCAATTTCCTAGTCCTCTGGAACCATGCCAGGATCTGGTGATTCTTGAAAGATCATTCCTTATGCTTCCACAATCTCTTCAGCTCTGTTTAGATGCCTTCAATTGGTATTTAAATTTTCCCAATGCTCTCACTTTCCACTAATTTTTATTCTATTATATGCCCTCTCTTTTGCTTTTGTGTTGGCTTTGATTCCCCTTGTCAGCCATGATTACATCATCCTGCCTTTAAAATACTTCTTTGGAATGCATTCATCTTGCACCTTCCAGATTGCTCCCAGAAACTCCAGCCATTGCTGCTCTGCTGTCATCCTGCTAGTGTCCCCTACTTATTAACTATGGTCAGTCCTTCCCTCATACCTCTCAAATTCTCTTTACTCCACTGTAATACTGAGACATCTGATTTTAACTCCTCTCTCTCAAACTGCCCTTTTGACATGCATTTTCAATCTCTCGTTGTAATTTGTAGTCCACATCCTGGCTATTGTTTGGAGGACTGTATATAACTCCCATCAGTGTCCTTTTACCTTTGCAGTTCCTTAACTCTATTCACAATGATTCTACATTTTCTGATCCTATGCTACCTCATTCTAAGGATTACCAACGGAGCCATGCCACCCATTCTGCCTGCCTGCCGGTCCCTTTGATACAATGTGTATCTTTGGATGTTAAGCTCCCAAATTAAATTTTTTAGCCATAACTCAGTGATGCCCATAAAAATAATGCCTGCCAATCTCTAAATGCACTACAAGACCCTCTACCTTATTTTGTATACTGTGTGCATTCAAATATAGCACCTTCAGTCCTGTAATTGACATCCTTTTCGATTTTGTTTCCCATTGCACTGCAACTCATTCCACAGACTGCAATTTCACCCTATCATCTGCCTGTCCTCCCTGACAGCCTCACTACACACTGCCTCTGCTTGTATACCACCTGCCCCATCCTCAGCCCTATCACTCAGCTTCCCATCCCAATGCCAAATTAGTTCAAACTCTCCCCAACAGCTCTAGCAAACCTCCCCACAAAAATATTGGTCCAGTCACAGCCACAGACTCTATTGCAGAATTTACACCCCCTGGTAAGTGGGCTGCTGAATCACACTCCTGAGTATGCACTTTCCGCAAATTATGTTTCATTTGGTTGTATTTATCTCCCATTCTCTTGTTTCAGTCTTGTCAAGTCTTGAACAAAGCACAGTGATGTCAATACTCCCTGCTTACCTTTGTCCTTGTTCCAGGAAGGGAAACTACTGTTTAAATTGATGCAGTAAAGGAGCGGTGTTTACTCAGTATTAAATGACTGCTTCTGAGCCACAGTTTTGGCGTTAGCTTTCAGTTTGAGACATTTAATTAATAGCCCTGTTGGCCTAGCGTTTATTGGTTTTCCTTTTGTTCTGCACAGTTCTTATTTAAATTCAGCAAACTGTTCATCTGCTTCAGCGTCTCTCCTTCTGCATTTCTGCCAAAACTGCACATTGGTATCAGCAAGACTTGACCGCATAAATGAACCCAGCGGAGAGAGAACAGCTGATATCAGCCCTGAATTTTATTGGGCAGGTAAGAGAGAAGCTAAAGTCAGCAGACGCTGGGTTGGCAGAAGTGGTTTGTACAGTGTGACAATTACTGTTCTCACAGAGCAGTAAGCCCCATCCAGACTGAAATTATTGGTCAAATAGAGGAGAAGTTGAAGTCAGTGGAGTTTGGGCTGGCAGAAATGGCTCGTGCAGTACCACACTTACTTTCAGAGTGGCAAGTTTCGTCCAAATAGGAAGAAGAGGTGTCAGCACTCGCAGTGACACTTCAGCAACTCTCTACAGACAGCCAGAATCAGATGGCAGACATTGCTGCTCTCACTGCCACAACTTAGCAGCAGCAGCCTTCAGCAGGACAGTCCCACTCCCAGCATCTCCCACATCTTCCTCTGTAACAGTCTCATCAGCCTCAGCCACTGATGCCCCCATTCCTGTAGCAGTTTCCAGATCAGAACTGAGTATCCTCTACTAGACAGACACTCTGGTGACCCCATGGCTGCAGGAATCTTACTAACCAGTGTGAGCTGACATTGCAAACCCAGCCAGGTTGGTTCACTGATGATGCGTGCAAACTGAATCTGTGAGACTCAGCCACTCAGCCTGTTCAATTCTCTATGAGAACAAGGTTCCCCTGCAGCCTAGCCCTTCCAATATTTGTAGCTGATCTTCCAGTATAAGAGGCTCCCCATCAACTCTTGGACCTACGCCAAGGGAAAGGGACAGTGAAAGACTGCACAGTAAAGTTCCATATGCTTGCAGTTGAGACGGGGTGGAACAATGGATCAATGCTTTTCAGCATGGGCTGGGTGCAAGTTTTTGGGATGAGATTGCAGTGCACGATGAGCAGGACAGCCTGATTGACCTGATAAAACCGGCCGTTCTAATTCACAACCGGGCAAATGAGGGCACAAAGAAAGATTGTCCTGAGCGTCCTACTCTTCAGATCACCATTGATCTTCACTGATCATCCAGCACACAATCCATGGAGGAGTCTGTGCACGAGGAACACGTGTACCTATATCATTGGGAATGAGATTGGTGCAGGAGAACAGGTTCCTGCCTCTACTACAGCAATACAGGACACTTCCGGGCATCCTGTCCCAAGCGCCCAGTAAAAGAGGATACTCCTCAGCAGGAAGGGCTATTCTGACAGGTCCATTCTCCCTGCAGGCTTCTTCCCCTAATCCTGTAATGGTCCCTGTGTGTGGTTTCAGACCCATGGGCTTCAGGCATTTGGGGCAGCCGGGAACCTCAAGGATATCTCTCTGGCTCAAAGATGGCCATTGAGAGAGAATATCGATGACAAGGTCCTGGATGGTCAGCCTCTGGGCACTGGCAAGATCCACCTTTCCACAGAACCCTTCCAATTGTGCTGGAAGACAACCATAGGGTACAACTCTCATTCTAGCTTCTTGACTTGCCTGAAATGCCACTCTTGCTTGGCCTTCCCAGTCATGATGTGGGCTGGAAATGGCTGAACCCAATTGTGGAGAAAGGCA
Source organism: Hypanus sabinus (assembly GCF_030144855.1). Taxonomy (NCBI): domain Eukaryota; kingdom Metazoa; phylum Chordata; class Chondrichthyes; order Myliobatiformes; family Dasyatidae; genus Hypanus; species Hypanus sabinus. The sequence goes on from NC_082706.1 coordinate 152,713,966, forward strand.
GACTCCCCTGTGGAGATGGCAAGTAGGGATGATTTAGCCAAATGACACTGCAAAACATAACATTCTCAGAGCTAGCATCCTGTGATTAGCACTAATTGAGTGTCAGCTTTTGTAATCACAGGATGCGGTATACATATTATTAAAGGGATCGGCCATAAGGGTATGCTCACCAGCTGTCTATTGCCTTTCCCACTCTTGATGGTCACCCAGGTACTTTCCTTCTGCAACTTACTGTTCTTGTGGTCAAGCTTGATGTTCACAGAACCCAAATTCAAGGTTGGATCTCCTGTTATTGCCCTTGCCATTGATCTGTATGCAGCATTTGCATTAATATGTTCTGCCAGCTGAAGTTTCTTTGTATTTTAGGAGGCCTTCTCTCTAGATGCAGTTGTCTTGCCTGTTGGTTTAAATGTTAAGTTGAGCATGCCCATTGCCTCAGACAGGATGTGATCATTAGCTAGCTTACATTCAGAAGTTATATTGCAGTGTGTGATCCAAGTTATAGCTCTGTGAAAGATATTTCAGATCTATGTCATTTGCTAATGATCCATCCTGACTTCATTTTCCAAACGTATTACTCCACAGTCTCTGATGGCATGAGTTTAAATTGTTTTGCAGCATTTCTATTGCTTAAGTAAATGGGGACAATTATCATGAATAGTATCTGATCTATTCCTGATAGCTTAACCTCCTTGCATTCACATGTGACATAACAATTAACCTCACGTAAGAATATGAGAAATAGAAGCAGACCAGACCAATTAACATTTAATAGATTTCTGTTTTTTTTTCAACCAGTAAGATCATGGCTGATCTTTCACTCAGAGCTACTTTCCTGCACTCCTCCCTCACCCTTTAGTTCTCCTAATATGTAAAATACAATTTATCTTCCTTAATTATGAGTCTACACAGCCCACTTTGGTACTTGTGTAGAAAATTCTCAAGACTCACTTCCCACTGAATGATGTAATTTCTCCCGAATGACCAGCTTCTTATCTTGGAGGGTGAGCACTGGTTCCAATATGTCAGCCAGGGGAAAAACCAGCTCTACATCAACCTTCATGAGCCTATCAAGGCTTAGTATGTTAGAGATTCAGATTTACGTATCACATCCATATCGAAACACATCTTTTGCACAACAGCCAGCAGACTTAAGCATGTGCTGGGGGCAGCCCGCAAATGCCACCACACATTTTGGTGCCAACATAGCAATGCCTCCAATGTTCAGCAGAACAACAACAAAAGAACAGCAAAACAAATCCCTTTCCCACCCTTTCAGACACACAGGCAAGCCTCCAACCCCAGGAGAAACCATCACAGGACGTCTTGTTCTTGGTCTCGGACTGTCAGCCTTGCAGACATTGAGCCCCTGAACTCCAGCCAAACCGACCTCGGGGCTTCGACTTCTCTTCAGATGAGCAACTAATCATCCCAGGCATTAGTCTAGTGAACCTTCACTACACGTTCTCAATCACAAGCATAATCTTTTTGTTTGGTAGGGAGATAAAACCAATAAAAAATATTCCAGATACAGTTTCACCAGAGGTCTATATAGCTGGCATAAATGTCTATGTCCTTCTACCAAATCCTTTGGCAACAAAGACTAACAGATTGATTGCAATCCTAGTTGCCAAAGGTTCCTGTCCCCAGGATAAGCAACACCTTTCAGCCTTATTAAAAATTTTTCAACTGAATTTTATTCTTACTATCTATTTTGATGATGTTATTCAAACAACTTTTTTTTTCCCATTTCTTCAATATACAAATTAAAGGGTTCTTGATCATTGCCTTAAACACTAAGGTAACACTAATATCACTGACATCATTGGACTCTCTTACACTTTGATACATATTAAGCTTACCATTAATGTCCCAACAATCACTATTCCCACTTTTTCTCCCTCATTTTCATGGCTGTTCTGCAGGCTGGCTATGATTAATGCAGAGACTCCACTCAGACTCCATTAGCACAATTACTGAGTCAGTTGAGACTCTCAAAAACATTGTCATTGTTACAGGCTGTAATTCTAAGGTGCCTTGATGCTATAAGGATAAGTATGCTGCATGGCCTCTAAGTTTTCATGCTAAAGGTACAGCCCAATGCAGAATTTATGTATGAGTATTATGTGGTGTAGTCTTCTGTATTTCTCATTCACACTATTCTAACACAGACAAGTTAAATAATGACACAATGCTAAAAGGGCTGATAACCTTAAATCATTGAATATCCCTAATTACCAATACTACAAGGACATGGCACGTGGCCTAGTGGGCAAGGCATCAGACTAGTAACCTGAAGGTCACTGGTTCAAGCCTCAGCTGAGGCAGTGTGTGTGTGTTGCCTTGAGCAAGGCACTTAACAACACATTGCTCTGCGATGTCACTGGTGCCAAGCTGCATGGATCCTAGTGCCCTTCCCTTGGACAACAGTGGTGGCGTGGAGAGGGGAAGGCCTGCAGCTTGGGCAACTGCCGGTCTCCCATACAACCCTACCCAGGCCTGCGCCCTGGAAACTCCAGGTGCAGATCCATGGTTTTTCAAGACCGATGGATGCCACCACCACCACAAGGGCTTCACAAACTCCTCCTCACTGATGATAATCATAGACACACCTCAGGGAAATGTATTTATTCCACAGCTCTAGGCTATCCATACTCATGACTGTATAGCAAAGCACAGCTTAAGCACCATTTATAAATAATGCCAATGAGGAGATATATGGGAGTGAGATAGATCGGCTAGTTTAGTGGTGCTGCAACAACAACCTTGCACTCAATGTCAACAGTACTAAAGAAATTAACGTAGAGATCAAGAAGTAGAAATCTGGAGAACACACTACAGTCCCAATGAGGGGTCAGTGGTGGAAAAGACCAGAAGACCATAACACATAGGAGCAGAATTAGGCCATTTAGCTCATCGAGACCGCTCCGCCATTTTATGGCTGATCTTTTTTCCTCCTTCTCCCTGTAACCTTTGATGCCATGTCCAATCAAGCTCCACCTTAAGTAAACCAACGACCTGACCTCCACAGCTGCCTGTGGTAACAAATTCCCAAAATTCACCACGCTCTGACTGAAAAAATTTCTCTGATTGAAATGGACACCCCACTATCCTGACGCATCCTTTCCATATCTGCTCTGTCTAGGCCTTCCGACATTCAAAAGGTTTCAAAGAGATTCCCCCTCATCCTTCTAAATTCCAGTGAGTACATGCCCAGAGCCATCAAACGTTCCTCATATGATAGCCTTTTCATTCACAGAATCTTCCTTGTGAACCTCCTCTGAACCCTCTCTAGTGCCAGCAAATATTTTCTTAGATGAGGAGCTCAAAACTGTTCACAATACTCAAGGTGAGGCCTCACCAGTGCCTTATAAAGCCTCAGCATCACATCCTTGCTGTTATATTCTAGACCACTTGAAATGTATGCTATTATTGCTTTTGCCTTCCTCACCACTGACTCAACCTGCAAATTAATCTTCAGTGAGTTCTTCACAGGGACTCCCAAGTCTCCTTGCATCTCAGCTTTTTGGATTTAGAAAATAGTCTACATAAGTATTTCTTCTACCAAAGTGCATGATCGTGCATTTTCCAACATTGTATTTTATTTGCTACTTTTTGCCATTCTCCTAATCTGTCTACCGTAGATTCTGGACTACAGAGTGCACCTGATTAAAAGCCGCACGCTCTAATTTTAGAAAGAAAATTGTACAAGCCGCACCGGATTTTAAGCCGCAGGCGTCCCACGTTGTAATATGAGATATTTACACAGAAAGATATTACGTGAGGATTTTTTAACTTTTAATTAAATCCGTATGGTAACATAAACAAATATATATTGCAAATGCTTTTTTTCGAACAGTGCCTGTAACACAGCTACTTTTAAACATACATACGTATCGGTAACACACAAATTACGTTGCGTATACTTTTTTACTGAACAGTGCACGAACAACATTCCAATATCTCCTAACGACTGGTAAAAAATATATATACTGCAGCCTACCAGGAGAAGTTATTGATCGCCTTCTTCATCTTCCTCCTGCGCATTAAAACCATCAAAGTCCTTCAGTGTCCGAATTGAATAAAACCTCAGGATCTCGTCACTCACTTCAGTCTCTTCGTTGTCGCTCTCACTTGAGCGCACGCGGTCCTCTTCATCACGCAGCAGTCCAGCCTTTCGAAACCCGCTGGTGATGGTGGATGTTGTGACACGGCTCCACGCATTTAGGATCCACTGGCAGACTTGAGTTAAAGATGCTCTTCGCATGCATCCTGTTTTGGTAAAGGATTTCTCGCCGCTCGTCATCCAAGCCTCCCACTCAACGCGCAGCGCCACTTTAAATGCCCGGTTCACGCTGATGTCCAGTGGCTGCAAATACTTCGTGGTGCCCCCAGGAATCACAGCTGGAATTGAGTTTGTACTCTTGATGGCAGCTTTCACTGAACTTTCATTGTCAGCCGCTTAAAAAATCACCATCAGTGGAAGCTTTAGTCTGGATGCTGTGCAGCTCAGAACAAGTAAAATGCATTCTCTCATGGCCACTTGTTTTCAGTGTGATGGACGAGTCACCTTTTTTATTAACAGTCCGAGTGAGAGGCAGGTCAAATGTCAAAGGTACTTCATCCATATTTATGATATCATCTGGCCCGATGGAATTCTCCGCTATCTTTGTTTGAGTGAATGTGCGGAAGTTAGCAAGTTTTTCCTCGTGGTCGGGAGGGAGCTGCTGACACAGAATCGTGCATACCCTGACGGACAGGCTTTTTCGTCTCATAAATCTAAAACGCCACGATGGCCCACCTCTAAAATCTTCGATTTTCATTTTGGTGGCGATTGCTTTAGCCTTCAGTCTAATCTGCACGGTGGAAACACCGCAGCTGCCTGCTCTCTGTGTGTTAACCCAGTCTTCAAGAAAGTTTTCAAGTTCGGGCCATCTGCTATGATTACCTCTGAGAGCTTTTGTCGTCTTTTTGCATTGACTCAGTTCTTCACGCTGGCGTCTCCACCGTCTCCACATCGATTTATTTATGCCAAGATTATGTGCAGCAGCTCGATTTCCTTCTTCAACCGCCAGATTGATCGCCTTTAACTTAAAAGCTGCATCATATGCTTTTCTTCGATTGTTTTCCATGTTGATGAGGGTGAGTACAAATGACTGATTTACAATAATTTAATTGTGAAAGTGCGCTTGATTTATCGTACAATTTCATTGGACCTCTGTGAACTACTCATCAATTTTATTGGTCTACTGTTACGAGGCAAAATGTTTTTGGCGGCATGAAAAAAAAACATGCATTAGCCACACCGTAGTATAGGCCACAGTGTTGCCGCAGTGTTCAAAGCGTGGGAAAAAAGTAGCGGCTTATAGTCCGGAATTTACGGGTAAGTCTTTCTACAGCCTTCCTGTTTCCTCCACACTACTTGCCCTGGTTCACCAATCTTCGTAACACTTGCAGACTTGGCAACAAAGCCATCTATTCAATCATCCAAATCATTGACAAACAGCATAAAGAGAAGTGGTCCCTGTGGAATACCACTAGTCAGGCAGCCAACCAGAAAAGGATCCTTTTCTTCCAACTCGCTACCTTCTATCAATCAGCCAATGTTCTAACCATGTTAGTAACTTTCCTGTAGTACCATGGGCTCATAATTTGATAAGCATCCTCACGCATGACATTACTACCAACAGGGAAGAGATACAGAAAACCCAGGCTCAGTGTTAAGTACAGCTTCTTCTCCTCCATTATCAGTTGTCTGAATGGTCCATGAAACCTATCTTGCTATTCATCTTTTGCACTATTTGCACTGATTCAGATTCACTGCCTCTTTATAGAATTCACCTTATTTGTTTTTCACCATGGACTGGAATTGAGTGTTCTTTGTATCAAGCAGACAAACTACCAAGTCATTTTCATGTCCTGGAAGGAAGTCATTTGAGTAGACTGACTGATTTATGATTTCATCCCAGCTTCAGAAACATTAAACCTCTTAAGTAAACATGCTTTGACAATGAGACTAATACGACATGATAATTATGTAACCCATCAATGTGCACATTTAATTAAAAGATTAATCTGCTCAAAGATTAACTATTTCTTAAAAGGCAAGTGCATTTATAAAATCTGTTAATCTTTAATCAAGGGCTATAAGGTTAGTCTAGGAAAGCTGGGAATGCTCAGCAATGATCAAATTGACAGCATGAGGAGCAGAAAGGTTTATTCATGCTTCTATTTCTTATGTTCTTAATTAAACCTGTTAATTCTTCTTGTTAATATGTGAATAAAATCAGCTTTATTTGGCAATCTACAGAGATTACTGCTTGCTGTCGTGATGCTGATCAGAGCTTGAAGCTCAAATTTATTATTGTTGTTCCATCTGTGCTTAAGCAATATCGATCTATTGTTGACTCATCTTCAGGAGAAAAGATACACAAAGATGTTATAGCTACTCCTCCCGTTACATCATTTCATTTAAATTATAACCTTCAAATAAAATATATTCCTGAAAACTGGTCAGATCTGAACTTACTGCATGCACAAAATGTATACAAAAGTCTTTTTGTGAGGGTGTGCCATTTCTAGTGGGAACTTTGCCAACTGAAATATTGGACTGAGAATTCCAACTGTGATTCACCTTGGCATGAAATTATTTTGCTGGTGTCACTCAGATACGTGATGATTTTAAAAACACTGTCAATGCTTATTTCTACATTAATGACTGGATCTGGTACAAATATATGCAATACTCTGCCTACATTTTCACACTCTGTCAAAAAAACCTGCAGACCTTGCACCAAATTGCTAACCATTCATGAATTAAAGTGTTCCAGCTGGGACATTAACCTTTTGTTTTCATATGATACCTGTTTGATTACTGATATGCTTGTCCAGAAGGTCAGTTATGTGTAGTTCCCAGCAGACATTCATTGCAGAGGTCACTGTTCTGAACCCTTACTTGTATTATGACTACATGCTTTGCAGTGGCTTGAAGCTACTTAGCATATAGAAGCAATCCTGGGTGTAATCACAGGTGAGGTGATATCATTTGACACAGCAAAGAGGTGTTCCTGTTTCTTCAGTGTGTTCCCTTCACTTTGTGGAAGCCGGGTAGACAGTTCAATGGCTACCATGGAGAGTGTACCTTAGGGCTTGACTTACTTCCCATGATTCCTAGCAACGATAATGTGGCAGCTGTGATAATGCAGACAGCTGCCATTAGGAATTGTTTTCCACAACAAAATTGAGAATAAGCATCATAATGATTTTTCAAAGGCAAATTTCATTTATTTTATTATTTTTGAGCATTCCCCCTTAGGCACTGGGAAATGTAGACCACCCAGTATGCATGCCATTTATGGTGAAATTCAAATTCAAACCAGCATTGAACATGTTGTAAATATAAAGTCCTAAACAGTATTATTTTAACATTTCTTTGCATTGATTCTCACACAGATGAAGCACTACACAAAAATTCTTTAAGTAAAAAATAATGTAATCTTACCGAGGGGTTGTCCCGCAACTATTCTGGAATTTTCCCCCGCCACTGCAGCGCGTGCATTCCTTTCACTCAAGTACTGTACAAACGCATATCCTTTGTGCACAGAGCAGCCAACTATTTTTCCATATTTTGCAAAAATAGCTTCTATATCAGCTTTTTTCACAATGGCTGTGTTGAGGTTGCCAATGAAGACTCTGGAATTGATGGATCTGGGATCATTCTTATTGGTAACATTGCTGGTCTGTGATTTGCCAGTCATGGTAGATTATCTTCGCCTGAGAGAAGAAAACATAATTGAACATCTGAAAATAATAGCAATCACTCAGCAGCAGCAAAGGTAAATAAAGTCTCAAGGAATCAAAGACCCACTGGAGGAAATGCTTCAGGAGCCTGTTAATTCATCTGTTATCATCCAAACAAGTCGAATGTAATTTGCACTTTGCATATTCTATAATACTTGGATCAGCCAATATTTAAATGAAAGATCATTTGTGTGAGACATTTTTGTTAATAGACCCAGTCATGTGTCCATTAGCTCTAAAATGAGATGATTTAATACCACCCAAGATTTTCTCATAATTGTGCTGATATTTCACCCCAAAATTGCACTATTAATATGCTGAACAGTCTAACTTGAAGTTAGTCTGAAAACAAAAATAGCAGAAAATGTGAATGCAAATATCACTTAGATGTCTTTCCTCAACTGACAACAGCACACCTTATAATTCCTTTAATTCTTCTTGTTTACACATTTTTGAGATGCTTGTGTTGGGGCAAAGGCAGCATTTGTACCCATCGTAAACTGTTCTTGAACAGATGTTGCTGAGAAACCATCCTGAATGGATGTTGTCTCGGCAGAGCAAATCCTCTCAGAATATTTTGGTGTAGGGAGTTCCCATATTTTGAACCAAGGATATTATTCCACTGAAGAGAGTGCAGAGGAGATTCTTCAGGATATTACCAGATTGATAGGTATTAGTTATCAGATTAGCTGGAGCACAGGAAGCTGAAGGCTGACCTATCAGAAGTACATAAAATATGAGATCTGAGTCCTACTCTTTGACCTGTTTTTATAGCTTGAGTTTATGTCACTGCTGCTGTTAAATGCGGAATTACCCTCTTTGATATAAACGGTTAAAAAGAACAGTAAAACATTCACAGAACAGCATATGCATGGAAACTTAAAGAGCAAGAACCTTGAATTGCCAGAAGATTTCTGAACATTCCTTGAACCCATGAACATTGCCTCATTATTCCTTTTATTGAACTATTTATTTTGCAATTTATAGTAATTTTATGCTTTGCAATATGCCACTGCCACAGAACAACAAATTTCACATTATCAAAGTCAATGATAATAAATCTGATTCTGATTTTGATTATGCTACATCAAGGAACAACTGTGGATCTGTGAAGGGCACTACAGTGTGATCAGCAGGAGCATTAAACTGTTCAGAGGAATTTATAACCCAGGCTCATGTGGCAAGATAAACTGAAGCCACAAATACAGATGGCACATCTTGTAATTAAAATACTAGAAGACTGAAGCCTCAATAATTACTCAGAGGGATGAACATACATCAAAAGCAATGGACAATGAGGATGAAGAACAGCCAGCACCACTGCACTTCAAAGAGGAATCAACAGAGACAGTTCATTACATCAAGTAAGATCAGCTCAATTCAGGAATCTCTGTAAACAACTACTATTAACATCTTTTGGGATCTATGAGCTGATTGTAGTTTAGTTGATTTGTAAATAGAATAGTGATTTGTAATAGTGACAGATGTATTGATAGTATTTGTAATACATATGACAGACAATTAAAATAAAGCTAGTTTGTTGAAAACACAAGCCACGTGCTGTAGGGTGCAAAGCCAAACTCTAAAAGTGATTGGAAAAACTCCAGTTCCTGCAGCTTGGTAGCTTTTGCATTTCAAGACAAATAATGGTGGCTGGAAATGCTCTGATTTACTGAATCCACAATCCTAATGGCTGTTTGAACACTCTGCTCAGGAGATCAACGTAGAAGAGAGATGGGCATAGGATATATATTTTAAGGCAGAAGTGATCACCTAAAAGGCTTCTCAGTGGGTCAAAAACTCACAGAGGCGGCAGATCAATACCACTCAGTGTGACAGTGGTTAACTTGGAGGAGAGGATTGAAGAAAAGGAGGCATTTCTTACCTAAGCACTGAAAGAATTAAACAAGACATAAAAGAGAGAAAAGATAAAGGAAAATCGTTCAATATTTACATTATAGAATGACAACACTTAGTCATAAGTTCCAGGAACAGACTGTGAAGGATTTAGTGCAAAGGCAGAAAGTATAATAAAACTGGGTACAAGCAGTCCATTTGCTGAACTAAATAAAACGCGCCAGGAGAGCCTGTGGACATTTGTGGATCATTTATGAGGTCCATATATGAGAGAGCCCAGGATGATGCCCTTTAACTACAGGCTCCAAATCTGAGCTATCTGGAATATTGGGGATAGGGATAAGATTCATGTTTGGTTTGATCTCTAGAATGTGAACACTAGTCAAGTTATTGATGCAAAGGAAGATTAAACATGAAAATGTATGAGCATAGGCAATCTGGATGAAAGGTTGCCTAATGTTTACCTGGATATTCTTAATGTAGAAGTACATATCTGAAAAGTGTTAAATCTGGAATCTGAAATTCTGTTAACCTAATATATTCTTATCTATGCATATTGGGGTACTCTCTGGATCATGAGGTGCAGAAACTCCCATTTGATGAAATAACATTATGATGATAGGGTGAAAATTAATTTGATATTAAAATGCTTGCATTCCAAGAGAATGAGATATAAAGTACAATATTCTATTCAACAAAATAGTATACGAAACATACTATTATCTCATTATTAAATTAGATTGATTTTTTTCATGGTCAGCAGTCAAGAATTATGATTGTTACTAGCTTAGCAATTGATGCACCATCAATAACTCTCCGAGACGGGGAGGTGAGATATCGGCTTTTATTGACTGGAGGAAAGAACAAGCAGTAGTTGACCACCATGCTACATCCTGGAGACTGAGGGCCGGGCTCAGGCCTCAATTGCCTTTATACCAGGGTCTGTGGGAGGAGCCACAGGAGCAGTCAGTGTGGGGGGGGGGGGGTGTCCAGACAGGTATATGTAGTTCACCACAGCATTTGAGGTAGTAGCCATTTGAGGTAGTTGCTTCAAAATATGCACATTTTTTGACGATCATGTGTCACGTGCTGGGTTTCAAACAATATGATTAATTTTTGGACTCGTGACCTTGTAGTATGCTCCTTCAAAAATGGCTAGTGTTTGAGCTTCTAACCCATCACCTACAATATATAAAGGGGAATATTATTTTTTCTTAATTTGTTAATTCTTCTAAGTTTGTACCCACATTCTTGGAAGGAATTTTGAACTAAAACCAAACACTTCTTTTCAAATCTTTTCATGTTTGCTTTTAATCAACAGGTGTCTTGACAGCTGTGAGGAATTAAAGATAAATAGTCGCTTTGAAGATGAAATTGAAAATAACAGAGTCTGATTTTAAATCAATGAATCTTTTAAAGAAAATGTGTTTTAATTTGGCTTCAGTAAAGAAATTGCTCTTATTACAGGGAATGTGAATTAGGAAGAGCAGCATTAACAGTATTATTTTGCAGTGATTTGAACACACTTTATATGACTGTTTAATGAAATAACCGCAAGCTGTAAATTAGTTTTCAGACAAACTCCTCCCATAGCTGAAATATGTTAAATCTGGTTGACGAGTTACCAAAAATCCATATATCAATTTATTTTATACTGTATTTGTAAAACAAATCTCTGAATTTTTTCTCCCTTTGAACGAAAGTATTTAAACTATGTGAAGCTCCAATGATTTTTGTATTCTTCCATTAAAACATATGTTGGTTTAGTTAATATGATCATTAATTTTCTTCATTTCTCTTTAGGTTTTATCTTAATCACTGAAGAATCCATTGTCCTTAAAAAAGAACAGCTGCATGTAGTTTTCTAGTTTGTCTAAAAGTGTAGGCTTTCTTTATCTGTATTGACTTTCTTTTTGGTTTTATTTTATTGGCTAAGAAATATTGAGCTAAATTAATATTGGAAAGAATAAGGACCAAAAATCCAGAATAGACAAGTGTAAATTTGATGTTATGTAAGTGTATCAAACTATGCATATGCATTACCCACATATTTTTATTGACAAATATAAATTTTGGATCGGTACGTTAGGAAGTAGTTTTAAAGTGTTTGGTAGATATTTTCAAAGAGAACTTTTCTTAATAAGTGTTTTCTTTCATAAAGATAATGAAACACAGGAACAAGAAGAGCTTTTTTTTTACAACATTTTTCACTACAATAATAACCAACAGAATTGGTTTTCAACTTGGCTCACAACATCACAGAGACATCCTCATGTAGCATGAAGTGATTAAAATACTTCCACAATTTGGCTTCTCCCACCATCTCCAACTCCTTTTCTTCCAACTCTTTTTCTCACTTTATCTTAAATCAAGCCTTGAAAGTAAAAGCTCTGGAAATTACACAGTACATTTAATCCAGCAAAAAATGGCATGGAATAAGGAATTTGATGGTTAGATTGGCACAGAAGATACAGCATTCGAGCATACCCATGGTTTTGAAAGTTACTGATGGGTTTGACAGACTACAATGTATTTTGTTTTCAATTTCTCTGGTAAGATTACTTTATTATTTCTATTTATATGACAATCTTCTAAACATGGTCAGTCTTGAACTCATAGACCTTAAGAAATATAATTCATGTCCGTAATTTGACTTTGCTGCTAATGTGCATATACATAATAGATTGATTTATATCTTTAACTTGTTTGAAATCAAGTAGAATAAGACAGATCCAGTCTTGGATATTGCGGTTGCGTGCCAAGGTTCAACTTGTTTGACAATTTTCATGGTGAAAGCAACAGCATGCATTTGAGGAGGGAAAATTAAATATCTTTTTGTAAATATGTGGTTGAATAGATAAATAGAAGTTTTTTTGAGGGAAAGTATAGAAAAATTCAACTGTGGAAACTTAATAAGCAATAACCTTAATTATATGTGTGCAATTTGCTTTTAAGTCAAGAAGCAACTCCCACTAGTGAAAGAGAATAAATTAATAAATGGGATCTTCATGGGTTTATCAAGAACAGGACTGTTGATAAACCAGGTCTACATGACATTGTAGACATGATAGGCAATCTGTAGGTAATCATACAAATACCTCAGTATATAATGAGGATAAAGGGAGGGAAGTATTAGCAATCGGTGCTGCATTTGGGGGAGTCAATATAGTCAGATGACTTTGGAAAGTATAGTTGACCCACACTAGCTATCTGATAATATTCATGTGTTCTGCAACCACAAACAAATTTGGAAACTTCTGTATGCAATAGTGGTTTGGTTGATTTGCAAGCAGAATGACTTGTGGTGGCATGGTAGCATTGTGGATAGTGTATCACTATTATTTCAATTCCTGCCACAGTCTGTAAGGAGTTTGCATGTTCTTCCCGTGACCATATGGGTTTCTACCCACATTCTAAAGACACACAGTTTAGTAGGTTAATTATAGGTTATTTGGTCACATGGTACAAATGGACAGCACCGGCTCATTGTGCTGTGCTTTATCTCTCTAAATAAAATAATAATTTGTAATAATGTAAGCATAATTGTTGAGAGCATATACATAAACAAAATAGAGCTGTTTGATTAAAGTTGCCAATCTTTAATCAATAGAGAGGATAGAGAGGAGAAACTCTTTAAACTAGAATTATTTCCTTCTAAACCAAGGATACAGAGGTCAAATTTAATCAAGATGTTTAACATTGAGTCACCTCAGCTAGTTGAAGAGGAAAGACTTGTGTCACTGAGCAGAGATGTTTGTAACTATCAAAAGCAAATTTAATTAGTGATGGATCGAGAGTGAAAGTTGAAAGAGATTTTTCACTAGTTGAAAGCTCCTACATATTGCTTAATTCCAAATCTACTAAGCTACTACAGGCAAATGGAATGGAATGTGGTAAAATGTCATGTCACACAAAAAGCTGGTAGAACACAGCAGGCCAGGTAGTATCTATAGGAAGAAGCACTGTCGACATTTCAGGCCGAGACCCTTCGTCAGGACTAACTGAAAACAAAGGTAGTAAGAGATTTAAAGGTAGGAGGGGGATGGGGAAATGCAAAATGATAGGAGAAGACCGGAGGGGGTGGGGTAAAGCTGAGAGCTGGAAAGGTGATTGGTGAAAGGGATACAGAGCTGGAGAAGGGAAAGGATCATGGGAAATGTCATGTCATCTATTTTGATGAAACATATGGAAAGGAGTAGTGTAATTTCAGTGATGAGAAACTGAAAGGTGTTCCTGGATATGAATCAATCAAAATTCACATATGATACAACAATTAGGAAATAAAATATTATATTGACATTATTATATGAAGATTTGAGTATAAAAATGGAAAGCTCCATTCTGTTTTATAGAACCCTTGCAAGGCTATAACTGGTATATTGTTGATAGCTGTGTCCTCCATACCCAAGATCACCACTCGTGACCTTTAGCATTATCATGGAACAGGATAGAATCAGAGAGGATAGGAAAATTTTTAATTGGGGAAGGGCAAATTATGAGGCTATAAGTCTAGAACTTGCGGGTGTGAATTGGGATGATGTTTTTGCAGGGAAATGTACTATGGACATGTGGTCGATGTTTAAGGATCTCTTGCAGGATGTTAGGGATAAATTTGTCCTGGTGAGGAAGATAAAGAATGGTAGGGTGAAGGAACCATGGGTGACAAGTGAAGTGAAAAATCTAGTCGGGTGAAAGAAGACAGCATACATGAGGTTTAGGAGCAAGGATCAGGTGGGTCTATTGAGGAATATAGGGTAGCAAGAAAGGAGCTTAAGAAGGGGCTGAGAAGAGCAAGAAGGGGGCATGAGAAGGCCTTGGCGAGTAGGATAAAGGAAAACCCCAAGGCATTCTTCAATTATGTGAAGAACAAAAGGATGACAGGAGTGAAGGTAGGACCGATTAGAGATAAAAGTGGAAAGATGTGCCTGGAGGCTGTGGAAGTGAGCGAGGTCCTCAATGAATACTTCTCTTCGGTATTCACCACTGAGAGGGAACTTGATGCCGGTGAGGACAATATGAGTGAGGTTGATGTTCTGGAGCATGTTGATATTAAGGGAGAGGAGGTGTTGGAATTGTTAAAATACATTAGGACGGATAAGTCCCCGGGGCCTGATGGAATATTCCCCAAGCTGCTCCATGAGGCAAGGGAAGAGATTGCTGAGCCTCTGGCTAGGATCTTTATGTCCTCGTTGTCCACGGGAATGGTACCGGAGGACTGGAGGGAGGCGAATGTTGTCCCCTAGTTCAAAAAAGGTAGTAGGGATAGTCCTGGTAATTATAGACCAGTGAGCCTTACATCTGTGGTGGGAAAGCTGTTGGAAAAGATTCTTAAAGATAGGATCTATAGGCATTTAGAGAATCATGGTTTGATCCGGGACAGTCAGCATGGTTTTGTGAAGGGCAGATTGTGCCTAACAAGCCTGACAGAGTTCCTTGAGGAGGTGACCAGGCATATAGATGAGGGTAGTGCAGTGGATGTGATCTACATGGATTTTAGTAAGGCATTTGACAAGGTTCCACACGGTAGGCTTATTCAGAAAGTCAGAAGGCATGGGATCCAGGGAAGTTTGGCCAGGTGGATTCAGAACTGGCTTGCCTGCAGAAGGCAGAGTGTTGTGGTGGAGGGAGTACATTTGGATTGGAGAGTTGTGACGAGTGGTGTCCTACAAGGATCTGTTCTGGGACCTCTACTTTTTGTGATCTTTATTAACGACCTGGATGTTGGGGTAGAAGTGTGGGTTGGCAAGTTTGCAGACGACACAAAATTTGGTGGTGCTGTAGATCGTGTAGAGGATTGTAAAAGATTGCAGAGAGACATTGATAGGATGCAGAAGTGGGCTGAGAAGTGGGAGATGGAGTTCAACCCGGAGAAGAGTGAGGTGGTACACCTTGGAAGGACAAACTCCAAGGCAGAGTACAAAGTAAATGGCAGGATACGTGGTAGTGTGGAGGAGCAGAGGGATCTGGGGGTACATGTCCCACAGATCCCTGAAAGTTGCCTCACAGGTAGATAGGGTAGTTAAGAAAGCTTATGGGGTGTTAGCTTTCATAAGTCGAGGGATAGAGTTTAAGAGACGTGATGTAATGATGCAGCTCTATAAAACTCTAGTTAGACCATATTTGGAGTACTGTGTCCAGTTCAGGTCACCTCAGTATAGGAAGGATGTGGAAGCATTGGAAAGGGTACAGAGGAGATTTACCAGGATGCTGCCTGGCTTAGAGAGTATGGATTATGATCAGAGATTAAGGGAGCTAGTGCTTTACTCCTTGGAGAGAAGGAAGATGAGAGGAGACATGATAGAGGTGTACAAGATATTAATAGGAATAGACAGAGTGGACAGCCAGCGCCTCTTCCCCAGGGCACCACTGCTCAGTACAAGAGGACATGGCTTTAAGGTAAGGGGAGGGAATTTCAAGGGGGATATTAGAGGAAGGTTTTTTACTCAGAGAGTGGTTGGTGTGTGAAATGCACTGCCTGAGTCAGTGGTGGAGGCAGATACACTAGTGAAGTTTAAGAGACTACTAGACAGGTATATGGAGGAATTTAAGGTGGGGGGTTATATGGGAGGCAGGGTTTGAGGGTCGGCACAACATTGTGGGCCGAAGGGCCTGTAATGTGCTGTACTATTCTATGTTCTATGTTCTATATATTTGAAAAAGTAAAGCAAAGAAACCCCCAGATTGAATCGTTCAGATAGCAGCTTTATCATTTAGCAAGAAGTTATACCCATGACCTTAAATTTAAAAGAATGTGAGGTGATGTGATTGAAATTACTTAATTTCTACAGAGCTTTACAGGCTATAGATGTGGAGTTAAAGTTTCTCCTGGCTGGGGAGGTCGAGATCTGAGGATACCACTTTCAAGATAAGGAGTTGGCCATTTGGCACAGAATTGAGAAGCAACAGTGAATCTCTGGAATTCGCAGTCACTGAGTATATTCAAGAGCATCAAGAAAAACTGGGAAAGTGCTGCTGAGTTAAAAAGTAAGTCATAGTCTTCCTATTTATTGCATGTAGTTTTGTGTCTTTTTATCTGACATGCTGGTGGTGAGACAGGCTCTCACTGAATTTAAAAGTAATCTGGATGAGTGTTCAAAAGGCTAAAACACAAAAAGCTGGAAAATGGAAGTACAGTATCCTAAATAGCTGCCTTTACAGTCAGCATGGGTGCCATGATCTAAGTGACCTCCCATGCAGTAAATTTCTATAATTCAGTTGATGACTCATTCCATCACTTTACAGTTGATGAGGGGAGAGTAATGGGGAGGTAATTGGCCAGATTGGATTTATCTGCTCTTTCTGGACAAGAGATGTTTGGAAAAATTTTCACTTGATTGTTTAAATGTCAGCTGTACTGAAACAGCTGAGCTATAGTTGTGGCTGATTCTAGAGAGTATATTCTGCACCATTCTTAAAATGGTTTTAGGATCCTTAGTATTTGCTTTTTCTGGTGTATCCAGCCAACTATTTTTATCAGACTAGCTGAAGACTGCCAGGGTGATGATGCATGCCAGGGCCCAAGGACTAAATGGCTGATTACAAATGCTCAGTTTGTCTTTTGTGTGCAGTACTCTAATGCCCTTCACTTCCAGTTGTTTGAACATGGACTACTATTCGCAAGTGGCCACAGTAGAACTGCAGATGTTGAGATAATCTATTTTTTGTAGGATTACTAAGCTTTGACTGCAGCATGTTCCATTAACATTGACACTCCATACTTAAAAGCTGACAAGGTAGACAGAGAAAAATATTCCTGGATCCATAAAGAAATGGAACATCCCCAAGTCTTGGGAAATTCTGTCCCAAGTCTGTTCAAATTATAGAAGGTGTATTCAAGATGTCACAGGATAAATAGACCCTTTGTAAGAAGTGGAAGGTACAGAGGCCTCAGATCCTATCCCCATGCCTCATCTGTGATAGAGTCTGTGTGATGCACCATCAATAACTCTCTGAGACGTGAAGGCGAGATATCAGCTTTTATTGACTGGAAGAAAGAACAAGTAGTAGTTGACCACCATACTACATCCTGGAGACTAAGGGCCGGGCTCAGGCCTCAATCGCCTTTATACAGGGGTTTGTGGGAGGGGCCACGGTCAATGGGAGGGGCCACAGGAGCAGTCAGCAGGAGGCATGTCCAGACAGGTATATGTAGTTCACCACACTGTGTTCCCACATTGGTCTCATTTCTAAACACATAAAGCTAGTGGAAGTAGGCACTCTTTATTCCTGAGGGGCTGCTAAGGAGAGAAAGGAGAGATGACAAAGTTTGTCCCTGGAGTTTATGGGCACAACCTTCAGTCATACACATACTGTATCTAGGCCAATGTAACTTCTACAGTTGCTGTCTTTCTGCTGAAACATTCACAATGTCCTTCTGGTCTTTAAAGCGGAAAGAAATGACTGTTTAAAAAGGACTTTGCCGAGCAAGGCAATTATCCCAGTTGCCCTGGAAAGCCTTTAATGCCTGGTCACTAGCACGTTGGTAGATGAGGGTTCAAAATGGCTGTCACATTTCTTATGTCACATCATTACAGTCAAACACCTTGGGACATTCTGCATTAGGAGGAGCACTTTCTAAATGCAAATCTTTATTTACTTACACCAGTTTGGCCCCACATCATCAATCTGTCTACAGCATAGTGAAGACTTGTGTCAATCAAGGCTGCATTATTCCTACAGTGCTGTTTCTCAATCTTTCCTGCTGTAATCCCTACCTCCAAAAAACTTGCTACACAAAGAGAGATCTTTCAGAACTAATGGGAACTGTTTAATTTATGTTGCCTCTGCTCTAGAAGCAAGCTCATTTCCAACCTTAGCGGTCGAACTATAGAAAGCAGTGTTTGGCTATTGGTGTCTAATTAAAATTTCTAACAGCAATTGAGAGAAAACTCGCAAGTAGAATAAACCAAACAGTAAGAGTTTCTATGGAAATATAAATAGGGAAATGGTTGCTAAGGTACGTATGGGACCTGTAGGGAATGAAGTTGGTAAATTAATTCTGAAGAAAGAAAGAATGTGTAAAAATCCATTTTTTTGCATCGGTATTCTCCATGAGATCCTGTAAATATCTCTGATAACAGATGGATTAATTTAAAATAACAGTGAAAAAATTGTGCACATGGGATAAAGTGTTAATATAACTTAATTTTCATGAAACCACAACATGGTTTCATGAAAAGTAAATCATATTTGACCAACTTGCTTGAATTTTTTTGAAGGTATGACAGGGAGAGGTGAGAGGGAACCCTATAGATGCAGCTTATTTAGATTTCACAAAAGACATTTGACAAGGTGCTATATAAGAGACTAATGCATAAATTAAGAGTTTAAGGTACAAGAGGAAGTGCATAATCATGAATTAAGAATTGGTTGCTGCAAAGAAAACAAAGGATTTGAATAGAGGTTTTTGTTCAGGTTGGAGGGGTATAACTAGAAATGCACTGCAGGATTGGTTCTCAATGTTCGAAGTTAAAAGTAAACTTATTATCAAAGTGAATATACAACAATGACCATATCACCAAATACAACAATGAGATTCTTTTTCCAGCAGGCATACTCAAATAATCCATAATAGAATAATAACCATAATAGAAAAATGAAAGAGTGCACCAACTTGGGTGTTCAACCATTGTGCAAAAGAACAATAAACTGTGCCAATACAAAAAGAAATAAATCATGTTAATAACTAAATAAGCAATAAATATTGAGAACATGAAATGAAGAGTCCTTGAAATTGGGTCCACAGGCTGTGGGAACGTTTCAATGATGAGGCAAGAGAAGTTATTCCCTTTCGGCCGATGTCTGAGGGATAATAATTGTTCCTAATGGTGAGAGTTGTGAGGCTTGTGTACCTAATGGCAACAGTGGGAAGAGATCATGACCTGTGTGGTGGGGGCCTCTGAGGACGGATGCTGCTTTCCTGAGAAAACGCTTTGTGTAGATCTGGTGAGGAGGGCTTTACCCATGAAAGACTGGGCCGTATCCATTACCTTTTGTAGTATTTTCCATTCAGGGGCATTGGTGTCTCCATAACCGGTTGTGATGCAGCTGGTCAATATACTCTCCAATACACATATATGGAGGTTTGACAAAGTTTTGAATGTCATACCAAATCTTTGCAAACTCTTGGGGAATTTCACTTATGTGCTGGGCCCAGTACAGGTTGTCCGAAATGATAATATCGGGGAATTTAAAGTTGCTGACTCTCTCCACTTCTAATCTCCTAGGTCTTGCTGACATTGAGTAAGAGGTTGATGCCGTGGCACCACTTAGCCAGATTTTCAATCTCCCTCCTAGATGCTGATTCATCACCATCTTTGATTTGGCGCGTGGTAGTGGTGTCATCAGCAACCTTGAACATAGCATTAGAGCTGTGCTTAGCCACACAGCAGTAAGAGTGAAGCAGGAAGCTCTAATATTGATATTTATATTAATAACCTAGAGAAGGGAATGAAATGTAGGGTTTACAAGTTTGCCAATGACTCATAATGGTGTAAGAGCAAGTTGTGATGAGGACATTGTGATTCTGCAATAGGGTATAGCCAGATGAAGTGAGTGGGATTTATGAGGTATCCGGACAAGCAGTATTTGCCAAGGCATTGGAGGTGCGGGGCCAAGGGCTGGTAAATGGGAATCATACAATACATACAAAGTGCTGGAGGAACTCAGCAGGACAGGCAGCATCTATGAAAATGAATAAACAGTTGACATATTGGGTGGAGACGCTTCTTCAGGACTGCAAAGGAAGAGGGAAACTGCCAGAATAAAAATGTGGGAGAATTGGAAAGAGGACCAGCTAGAAGGTGATAGGTGAAGCCAGGTAGGTAGGAAAGGCTGGAGAAAGAGGAATCTGATGGGAGAGGAGAGTGGACCATAGGAGAAAGGGCAGAAGGAGGGCCACCAGGGGGAGGTGATAGGCAGGTGAGGAGAAGAGGTAAGAGGCCAGAGTGGGAAATAGAAGAGAAGGGAGGAGGGAAAAAATTACTGGAAGGAGAAATTATGTTCATGCCATCAGGTTGGAGACTATCCAAACGGAAACTAGGTGTTGTACCTCCAACTGGAGAGTAGATATGGCAAAAGAGGAGACCATGGACTGACATGTCAGAAGGGGAATGGGAATAGGAATTAAAATGATTGGCCAAGGGAAGTTCCATTTTTGGCAGATAAAGTAGAGATGCTTGACGAAGTGGTTCCCCAATTTACGTAAGGTCTTGTCAGTGCAGTAGAGGCCGCATTTGGAGCATCAGATACAATAGGCAACCTCAATATATTCACAGGTGAAATGTTGCCTCACCTGGAAGGACTGTTTAGGGCCTTGAATGGAAGTAAGGGAGGAAATGAACAGTCAGGTGTAGCATTTCTGTTGCTTGAAGTGATTTGTGTCGAGTGAGATTAGTGGTGAGGAATGAATGGACAAGGAATCATGGAGAGAATGATTCCTGTGGTAAGTGGAGAGTAGGAACGGGAGGTAAAGATGTGTTTGCTGGTAGGATCCCATATAAGATGGCAGAAGTTGGGGAGAATGATATGTTGGATGCAGAGGCTACCAAAACTTGGATGGTGAGGACCCAAAAGTGAGGATACCAAAACTTTCTTCAGATACATAAAGTATAAAAGAGAGGCGAGAGTGGGTATCAGATTGCTGGAAAGTGATGCTGAAGAGGTAGTAATGGGTGACAATAAAATGGCGGATGAAAGGAATAAGTATTTTGCATCAGTTTTCAGGGTGGAAGAAACTAGCAGCAAGGTGGAAGGTCCAGGTGTCAGGGCCATGAAGTGTGTGAAGTTGCCATAACTAGAGAGAAGGTTCGTGGGAAGTTGAAAGGTCTGAACGTAGATAAGTTACCTGGACCAGACGGTGTACACCCCAGAATGGGAATAAAAGGAGCCTTTTGTGGCTGGCTGCCAGTGACTAGTGGTGTTCCACAGGGGTCTGTGTTAGGACCAATTCTTTTTACATTATATATCAATGATTTGGTCGATGGAATTGATAGCTTTGTTGCAAAGTTTGCAGATGAAATGAAGATAGCTGGTGGGGCAGATAGTTTTAAGGAAGTAGAGAAGCTACAGAAGGACTTGGACAGATTAGAAGAAAGGGTGAGGAAATGGCAGATGGAGGATAATGTCATGAAGTATATGGTCATGCACTTTGATAGAAGAAATGGAAGGTTGACTATGTTTGAAATGGAGAAAATATACAAAAAACTGAGGTATAAAGGGACTTGGGAGCAGGTTTAATATGTAGTGAGGAGGCAAATGCAATGTTAGCATTCATTTCAAGAGGACTAGAATATAAAAACCTTATAGTAGTATTGAAACTTCATAAAGCCTTGATGAGGCTACACTTGTAGTATTGTGAGCAGGTTTGGGCCCCTTATCTTAGAAAGGATCTGCTGAAACGGGACAGGGTTCACAAGAGGTGCACAGAAATGATTCCAGGATTGAAAGGCTTGAATACGAAGATCATCTTATGGCTCCGGGCCAGTATTCTCTGGAATTCAGGAGAATGAGGGCTGACCTCATTGAATCCTATCAAACAGTGAAAGGCCTTCATAGAGTGGATGTGGAGAGGATGTTTCCCATGGTGGGAGAGTCTAATACCTGAAGATCTACAGAATAGAATGGAGATGAGGAGGAATTTCTTAAGCCAGAGGGTTGTGAATTTGTGGAAATATTTGCCATTCTTTGGAGGCCAAGTCTTATGGTCTTAAGGACAAGAGGGAAGTGGGGAGATGGGGTGAGTATGGATGTCCAGGAAATGGAGGAGATGCAGATAAGGGCATCATCAATGGCGGAGGAAGGGAACCCCCATTCTTTGAAGAAAGAGCACATCTCAGATATCCTGGAAAAGAAAGTCTCATCCTGGGAGCAGATGCAGTGGGGATGAAGAAACGGAGTAAAGGGAATAGCATTTTTAAAGGAGAAAGGATGAGAAGAGGTATAGTCAAGATAACTATGGAAATCAGCAGGTTTATTACATATGTCAGTAGACAGTTTATCTCCAAAGATGGAGACAGACAGATTGAGATAGGGGAGGGAAATGTCAGAAATGGGCCATGTGAATTTAAGGGCAGGTTGGAAGATGGAGATAAAGCTGATGAAATTGTTGAGCTCAGTGTGGGTGTAACATCTAATGGTGAAACAATCAAGATGTTTTAAGGTGAATTTGTCTTTAATTATCCAGCAATTCTTATTGTGCTATATATTCCTTCATTCTTCTATAAACTAAAGAGACAGTGATGATTATGCTAAAATGACAACATTTTAAGAGTTCTTGAGCAAGTTATCGTTGGCACTGAACCACTTCATTTTATAATGCTGTTCCACATTGGAAGAAGAAAACACTTTCCTGGTCAAAGGCAGTACAGTAATCTATTAGCATGGCACATGGAACTCGAATGCAATCAATTGTCCTTTCAAGTGTGGGATAGACAGCAGCTCCATAAACTGCATTGTACACTCACTGGGAAATATTGGCCTCTTTTTTTATGACCGAAAAAACCTGAATATAATCAGTGTGAGCATGAAAATAGCATAGTCTTGTTATGATAGTCAGAAACCTTTTTCCTGGGGTAGGGATATCAAAAGCAAGAGATCATAGGGTTAAGTTGAGAGGAAGAAAATTTAAACAGGATCCAAGGGAAAATTTTCTTCAGACATTGGTTGATTACTGAAGTTGTTGCCAGAGGAGATGGTAGAGATGATCACTATTTTTAAGAGGCATTTAAGCAGGAACGTAAATAAGAAAGACAGACAAGGTTATGGACAATTAGAGTAAATGGGATTTGTGTAGACAGACAAGAATGTTGCCAAAAAATTTGATATGTCAAAGTGCTTATTTCTGTGCTCTTCAGAAACATAGAAAACCACAAAGTTGTGCCGAACATGCCCTACCTTAGAAATTACTAGGCTTACCTATAGCCCTCTATTTTTCTAAGCTTTATGTACCTTTCCAAAGTTCCTTAAAAGACCCTATTGTATCAGCCTCCACCACCCTTGCTGGCAGCCCATTCCACTCACTCACCACTCTCTGAGTAAAAAACTTACCCCTGACATCTTCTCTGTACCTACTCCCCAGCACCTTAAACCATTTCAGCCCTGGGAAAAAGCCTCTGATTATCCACATGATCAATGCCTCACATCATCTTATACACCTCTATCAGGTCACCTCTCACTCTCCATCACTCCAAGGAGAAAAGGCCAAGTTCACTCAACCTATTCTCATAAGGCATGCTCCCCAATCCAGGCAACATCCTTGTAAATCTCATCTGCACCCTTTCTATGGCTTCCACATCCTTTCTGTAGAGAGGCGACCTGAACTGAGCACAGTACTCCAAGTGGGGTCTGACCAGGGTCCTATACAGCTGCAAATTTTACCTCTCAACTCCTAAATTCAATTCCACATAATACGCCATCTTAACCACAGAGTCAACTTGCACAGCTGCTTTGAGTGTCCTATGGACTTGGACCCCAAGATCACTCTGATCCTCCACACTGCCAAGAGCCTTACCATTAATACTATATTCTACCATCATACTTACCACTTCACACCTATCTGGTTTGAACTCCATCTGTTACTTCTCAGCCCGGTTTTGCATCCTATCAATGTCCCGCTGTAACCTCTGACAACCCTCCACACTATCCACAACATCTCCAACCTTTGTGTCATCAGCAAACTTACTAACCCATCCCTCCACTTCCTCATCCAGGTCACTTATAAAAATCATGAAGACTAAGGGTCTCAGAACTGATCCCTGAGGCACACCGCTGGTCACCGACTTCCATACAGAATATGACCCGTCTACAACCACTCTTTGCCTTCTGTGTACAAGCCACTTCTGGATCCACAAAGCAATGTCCCCTTGGATCCCATGCCTCCTTACTTTCTCAATAAGCCTTGCCCATGGGGTACCTTACCAAATGCCTTGCTGAAATCCATATACACTACATCTATGGCTCTACCTTCATCTATGCATTTAGTTACATCTTCAAAAACTTCAATCAGGCCTATAAGGTACGACCTGCCCTTGACAAAGCCATGCTGACTATTCCTAATCATATTACACCTCTGCAAATGTTCATAAATCCTGCCTCTCAGGATCTTCTCCATCAACTTACCAACCACTGAGGTAAGACTCACTGGTCTATAATTTCCTGGGCTATCTCTACTCCCTTTCTTGAATAACGGAACAACATCCGCAACCCTTCAATCCTCAGGAACCTCTCCCGTCTCCACTGATGATGTAAAGATCACTGCCAGAGGCTCAGTAATCTCCTCCCTCGCCTCCCACAGTAGCATGGGGTACATCTCATCCTGTCCCAGCAACTTATCCAACTTGATGCTTTCCAAAAGCTCCAGCACATCCTCTTTCTTAATACCTACATGCTCAAGCTTTTCAGTCCGCTGCAAGTCATCACTACAATCACTAATATACTTTTCCATAGTGAATACTGAAGTAAAATATTCATTAAGTACCTCTGCTATTTCCTCAGGTTCCATACACACTTTCCCACTGTCACACTTGAAAGGTCCTATTCTTTCATGTCTTATCCTCTTGCTCTTCACATACTTGTAGAATGTCTTGGGGTTTTCCTTAATCCTACCCACCAAGGCCTTCTCATGGCCCCTTCTGGCTCTCCTAATTTCCTTCTTAAGCTCCTTCCTATTAGCCTTATAATCTTCTAGATCTCTAACATTACCTAGCTCCCTGAACCTTTTGTAAGCTTTTCTTTTCTTCTTGACCAGATTTATTACAGCCTTTGTACGCCACGGTTCCTGTACCCTACCATAACTTCCCTGTCTCATTGGAACGTACCAATGCAGAACTCAACACAAATATCCCCTGAACATTTGCCACATTTCTTTCGTACTTTTCCCTGAGAACATCTGTTCCCAATTTAAGCCTCCAATTTCCTGCCCGATAGCCTCATAATTCTTCTTACTCCAATTAAATGCTTTTCTAACCTGTCTATTCCTATCTCTCTCCAATGCTATTGTAAAGGAGATTGAATTATGATCACTATCTCCAAAATGCTCTCCCACTGAGAGATCTGACACCTGAGCAGGTTCATTTCCCAATACCAAATCAAGTACAGCCTCTCCTCTTGTAGGCTTATCTACATATTGTGTCAAGAAACCTTCCACAACACACCTAACAAACTCCACCCCATCTAAACCCCTTGCTCTAGGGCGGGGGTCGGCAACCTACGGCTCCCGAGCCATTTGTGGCTCTTTCACCTCTGTGCTGCGGCTCCCTGTGGCTTTGGGAAATAATTGGTCAGTATTTAATTAAAATGTATTTTATGTTAGTTTGTTAGCTTTTGAAATGTAATTATGGTGATCTTGTACAACCTAAGTGTAGTGACACATTTCCTGCCACATCCGAAACGGCTCACAATTAGCCAGCATTCCGGCTAAGGGAGATAGCCTACGGGGGTTTGTGAGTACGCGTCTTTTGCAGCATCTGCGTCCATGGGGGCTGGGTTGAGGGAGGCTTAAAAGCAAGGCTGTTTAGTTCGAATAAAGCTATCTTTGACTGCAGTTTACTGACACCGCTACAACGTGTTTTTATCGCTGGCTGTCCAGACGGAAGGTGCTGAAATGCTTTGTCGCGTGTCTGGAAGAAGTGAAAACTTTCCTGGGCAGAAAAGGGCTCACCTTTCCTGAGCTGGAACAGCCAGAGTGGCTGGAAAAGCTACACTTCATGGTAGACATGACAGCGCACCTGAACACGCTGAACACAGCTCTTCAGGGGAAAGGACGTACAGCCCTGCACATGTTGGAGGATGTTTTGGCATTCGAGTGCAAGTTGACAGTGCTTGCCAGAGATTTACAGAAAGGCACTTTGTCTCACTTCCCCAATTTGAGAGAGTTCAAACAAGGTCACGACATGATAATTTCGGAGTATTTACATTCTGCAATCATCGCAATGCAAACATCGTTTGGGAAACGCTTCTGTGAGTTCAGAGAGGAAAAAAACACATTATCCTTCCCGGTCACTCCCTTAAGCATCGATCCTTCCCTACTGAATACGACTGCATTGGCAGGTGTGAGTCAACCTGATCTTGAGATGGAACTGGCCGACATAGCCGACAAAGACATATGGGTGTCCAAGTTTAGACGCTTGACAGCAGACCTTGAAGATGTTGCCCGTCAGAAGGCCGTTCTTGCTCAGAAACACAAATGGAGTGATATTGAAAACCTCACAGATGACAGCTTGCGATCCTGTGTAAAGATGAAGGTGACATCATACAGCCCTGATGTGCAGACGCTGTGCGCTGAGGTCCAGGAGCAGAAATCCCATTAACCAAGTATGATAAATATTTTAATTGCCTATTATTTTACTTATATTCATATTTTTTCATTGTTCAGTGAAATAGTCCTTTCATTTTTCAGGATGACAGCTGGCTGACGTTATTTTTGGTTTGCTGCTGGCGGAAAATTTAAGTTCGGCGTTTTTCATAAATACAAGAAGGACTCAAATAGACATTGAATATTTTACTTAAAAGTAACTTTCAACCCAACGTCTTTTTTTCGGAGTTCAAAATGTTTTTGTTGCATGCAGAAATGTAATTTCGTTTTCTCTGCAGGAGTTCATCAATTTCATAAATGCAACACATTATAGTTTGTTTATACATAGCATAAAGGCAAAAAAAACGTTGTATGCAGTGTTATTTCATTTTAAATGTCAAACGGGTTTTGCGGCTCCCAGTGTTTTCTTTTCTGTGGGAAACGGGTCCAAGTGGCTCTTTCAGTGGTAAAGGTTGCTGACCCCTGCTCTAGGGAGATGACAATCGATATTTGGGAAGTTAAAAATCTCCCATCATGCGAACTCTGTTAGTATTACATCTTTCCAGGATCTGTTTCCCTATCAGCTCCTCGATATCCCTGTTACTATTGGGTGGCCTATAAAAACACCCAGTAAAGTTATTGACCACTTCCTGTTCCTAACCTCCACCCACAGAGACTCCGTAGACAATCCCTCCATGGCATCCATCTTTTCTGCAGCCATGACTCTATCTCTAATCAACAGTGCCATGCCCCCACCTCTTTTGCCTCCCTCCCTGTCCTTTCTGAAATATTTAAACCCAGCACTGGAAGTAACCATTCCTGTCCCTGAGCCATTCAAGTCTCTGTAATGGCCACCACTTCATATCTCCAAGTACTGATCCACGCTCTAAGCACATCCGCTTTGTTCACAACATTCCTTGCGTTAAAATAAACACATCTTAAACCTTTGGTCTGAGAGCGTCCCTTCTCTATCACCTGCCTATCCTCTCTCTCGTACTGTCTACAAGCTTTCTCTATTTGTGAGCCAACCTCCTCTTCCCCAGTCTCTTCAGTTTGGTTCCCACCCTCTAACAATTCTAGTTTGAACTCTTCCCTAGTAATCTTAGCAAACCTTCCCACCAAGATATTGACCCCGCGGGATACAAGTGCAACCTGTCCTTTTTGTACAGGTCACACCAGCCCCAAAAAGAGGTCACAATGATCCAGAAATCTCAATTCCTGCCCCCGCTCCAATCCCTCAGCCACACATTTATCCTCCACCTCATTCTATTCCTATTCTCACTGTCACATGGCACAGACAGTAATCCCGAGATTACTACCTTTGCGGTCCTGCTTCGCAACTCCTTTCTAACTCCCTGTAGACTTTTTCAGGACCTCTTCCCTTTTCCTACGTATGTCATTGGTACCAATATGTACCACGACCTCTGGCTGTTCTCCCTCCCACTGCAGGATACCTTTATGATTCCATGACTTTGACAGGAGACATATGAATAATGTGGAAGATTTCCTGCAGGAGCCTCTTCAAATCACTCTATCTCTCGAAAGCATTACCTCCTTACATTAATCAAGTTGTTATTTCTACTGCAGGAGACTACTGTAAAAGTGGAAAAACTGGATTTGGAAGAGGATGATGTCTGTCAATGTCCTGACATTACAAGCAACTCTTTCTCCTCTGTTAAATTTAGTTCCAGAAAATGTAGTTCCCACAGGAACCAAAAATCTATTTTAAATCTACTTTCAAAGGAAGCAGAACTTTTATCTAAGTTCTGTTCTGACCAAATCATACTGTACTCTACTCCTGCAGCAATATGGGCCAAACTTAAGCTATGATTTTAAATAATGCATCATATGGAAAGTGCACCATTATCACTTGTTCAAAAACTAACCTAAGAACCTTAATTAACGTAAATAACTTTTCACTTAAAATGACACAAAAAAAGCACATGCCATATTTGTTACAGAGATTCATGAAGGATCCCACCCACCCTGCTCATGGACTGTTTATCCCACTCCCATCCGGGAGGAAGCTACATAGCTTCCACACCAGAACCACCAAACTCAAAGCAGTTACTTTCCCAAACCAATAAGGCTGATCAACACCTCCACCCACTAACTCCAACACTCCTTATTTTTTTTATTTCCAGTCAGTCACCTTATGTCTAACATAGTGTCATATTATGGACATCCATATGCTACGATCCCTATGTGACTCCCTTGTCCACTCCTCCCCCCCATCCCTTCCCACCGATCTCCCTCCTGGCACTTATCCTTGTAACCCTCTTTCTGCTTTTCACTGGGATCGCTCCCCACGCAACTCCCTTGTCCACTCCTCCCCCCCCATCCCTTCCCACCGATCTCCCTCCTAGCATTTATCCTTGTAAACGGAACAAGTGCTACACCTGCCCTTACACTTCCTCCCTCACCACCTTTCAGGGCCCCAGGCAGTCCTTCCAGGTGAGACGACACTTCACTTGTGAGTCGGCTGGTGTGGTATACTGCATCCGGTGCTCCCGGTGTGGCCTTTTATATATTGGTGAGACACGACGCAGACTGGGAGACCGTTTCACTGAACACCTACGCTCGGTCCGCCAGAAAAAGCAGGATCTCCCAGTGGCCACACATTTTAATCCCACGTCCCATTCCCATTCTAATATGTCTATCCATGGCCTCCTCTGTTGTCAAAATGAATCCAAACTCAGGTTGGAGGAACAACACCTTATATACTGGATGGGTAGCCTCCAACCTGATGGCATGAACATTGACTTCTCTAACTTCCGTTAATGCCCCTCCTCCCCTTCTTACCCCATCCCTGACATATGTAGTTGTTTGCCTGTTCTCCATCTCCCTCTGGTGCTCCCCCCACTCCCTTTCTTTCTCCTGAGGTCTCCTGCCCCATGATCCTTTCCCTTCTCCAGCTCAGTATCACTTTCGCCAATCACCTTTCCAGCTCTTAGCTCTTCATCCCACCCCCTCCGGTCTACTCCTTTCATTTCACATTTCCCCTCCCCCCACTACTTTCAAATCTCTTACTATCTTTCCTTTCGGTTAGTCCTGACGAAGGGTCTCGGCCTGAAACGTCGACAGCGCTTCTCCCTATAGATGCTGCCTGGCCTGCTGTGTTTTACCAGCATTTTGTGTGTGTTGTTGTCTATATGCTATGTTATTTATTTATATTTATTGTGTTAAAATACATTATAGTGTTCTCTTTCTTTTGTGGGTTTTTTTATGGTTATGGTTATGTTATTGGACAGGAACTCTCAGAGAAGAGTCATTAGTCCAGAGAACATTAAAGTTACATCTCACCAAGAGATTTTGAAAGTTGACTGCTACTTTAAGGATAAGAATAGAAGCAAGATCCTGGTTCTGTTAAAAGTGGCCCTGGAATTATTGTCTGCAACCAGCACCTAGTTGCTTTCTTTGGGAAAGGAAAACTTCCCCTCCTACCCAGTCTATGTCTCTAATTGCATGAGAACACCATCATCATCTGAAATAGTCTAACAAATCAATATGACCAGTTCTTGACGGCTCACCATATTTTTAAGACAAAGGATAGATAGAAAAACCTCTGCTTCCTGAGGTCAGATGGCAACTCTCAGACATATCCTCTTAATTACCCCTTGAAAATGATCCCATTCCAGACAATCAGAAAATTGTCTCCGACACCATCATTAACCTAATCAACTCTGGTGAACTCCCATCCACTGCCATCAAACTCATATCCAGCACTGCTCGTTTCTATCTTCTACACAAGGCCCACAGACCTGACTATCCAGGTATGCTCCTGCCCCACTGAACTCATGTCAGCATACCTCAATTCCATTCTATTCCCCTTTTTTCATTCTCTCCCCACCTACATCTGTAACACTTTACCTTTCCATCTTCTAGCTCATCCTCCTTCCCCTTCCCCCACCATTTTATTCTTGCTTCTCCCCACTTCCTTTGCAGTCCTGAAGAAAGGTCTTGGCCTGAAACACTGACTATTTATTAATTTCCATAGATGCTACCAGACCTGGTGAGCTCCTCCAAAATTTTGTGGCTGTTGGGTTGCATTGAAAAAGACTGGCCTCACCAATGCAAACACATTCAAAGAATTCATTTGAAAAAGCTTTGGCATCCCCAGGAAAACCCATATATTATGGTAATCCCCCTGAAAAGTTGGAATCACATAACATGACCTGATAGTTTTGTGTGCATTTTCAGGATCATACAAACATTAAAAGAAAACTTAAGACTATATTGAATAAGAGTCATCTGGATTTTTAAAATATCATTATAAATCTTCCCAGAAGTCTTAAATTCAACTGAAAGTATCTGTAGGGATAAGATAATTACATTACATACTTCATTCTTTAAAAAAGCCAGTATGGAGTTATCATTTTATTATGAAATTAGAATACTATTCTGTACAGTACTTCTCTCTAGGGCTAGGGAAAGAAAAAAAGTAAATCAGGATAAATTAGTTTGTTCATTATAAGAAGCCTGAAATGAAAGTATAAAAAATATTTCGGTAGAAGACAAGTCAATGATGTAGAACAGCTTTGAGATGCCAGAAAACAAGCCTAGAAATTATGGTAAGAGCAAACTGCAAATGTCTTAAATCAGATATGAAAACAGGGAATATCTGCAGAGGGGGAAATAAAATTTTCTTTCGAACTGACGTAATTTAATCAGAACTTTCTCAATGTAATTTTTGAAGTTGCCTGCCTGCCAAACCAATTGCATCTTTTTTTAATTGTATTTATTTAAGGCTGGAAATTGCATTTGGAGTGTGAATCAGATATTAGCTGTGGATGACTCACAATTCTGGTATTCAGTCTATTGGCAAATTGTCATTCACAGGAAGGCAGCCAATGAAATGAAAGAGGTACAAATTGTTTTAATCAGATGTGAATTGCAATTAGGAAGCAATTAAGCACCTATAATAATACAAGAAGACAAAGCCAAATGTTTATTCATCAGAACTGGAGATAATAGTAGGAGCAAAGACGACGAATTTGGATTTTGAGCTGGCCAGCAAACTGCCTAGTGTCAGTAATTGCTTGCTCTGGGACTATTGTTTATACCAGTGTGATTCCTGGTATGATCTTCCAATGGGCAGTTAGTTCCCAGCAAATGTGAGACCTTGCTGAATGCTCTGAAACTGGTATGTTTTGGCTCCTATGCTCAATGATTACTGGTGTCCCTGGTGCTCGCAATCTGAATGGCCCAGATGCATTGCATTGAGAGCGTGATCTACTTCATTGCTGTTCATTAATTAAGCAACAATATTAAATAAATACTATAGAAGAGTATAGTATAGGAACAGGCCCTTTGGATCACGGTGGCACATGATCTACATCCCTCCATTTGCTGCCTGTTCATGTCTAAATGCCTCGTTAATGTTGACCTATTATCTTCTTTCACCTCTTCCCCCAGAAATGCGTTCCAGACACCTACCACCCTCAGGCATCCTCTTTAAACTTGCCCTCTCTCACCTTAAACATAATTACCTCTAGTATTTGACATTTCTACACTGGAAAAGGTTCTGACTTCCGTCTCCTAAAAATATTTTTGTTGATATCCAAGCACTTTGATTAATTTTATCTTTCATAAATCACGATCCTGAAATAATTAGAGCAATAGTCACCAGAAAAAAAGGCCTGGTAGGTTTATGCAATGTCAAAGTGAGGAATTCTCAGAAGCACAAGAGACTACATATGCCGGAAACTGGAGCAAAAACAAACTGCAGGAGGAATTGAATAGGTCAAGTAGCATCTGAAAAGGCAGAGGAATAGTTGATGCTTTGAGTGAAGGTCCAGCTGCAGGAGCTTGACCTGAAACATTCCCTCTGACTCCTAAGATGCGCCTGACTGAGTTCCTCCAGCTGTTTGTATTTTGCTGAGGAATTTCTAGCCTGGAGTTCATTGTGCCAGTGTGTCCCAAAAGCAGCCATTAACAGCTTTGCTTCCAGAATTTTGTGAGTGAAACTGCAGTGTATGCTACAGGGAGTGCAGGCATGAGTGTGATGCTGTGACATTCCACAGGGTTCCACAGGGATTCTGTTCAAAGTCAAAGGCACTTATTAATGTTATTTTCTGTAAAATAACTTTTCAGTGGACGTCCTTGTGAGAACTGTTTACCTAAACCTAAACTTTGCAAAGATATTCCCCCATCTATATTGTTGTGCAAACACAGATGAGTGCAGTCAAAATTGAGGAGAGGTAGGAGAATGTGAAGGTAGCAAGTCTATTTCCTACTACTGGAAGTGCTCAGTGTCACAGTGCAGATGCTACCTCACTGGCATCCCTTGGAAGGTGCATGTCAAAGCTTCCAAGTCAAGAAAGCTAGTAAGTGCCAAAGTTATAGTTTGAAGTTAGAAGGAGCACCGTAATACTGGTCAGGAACTGACTCGTGAAGAAGGAGCATATAACATGTGTGGAAGAGTGCCACCTGCCTTATCAGATCACATTTTGTGCATGGAGGTAGGGGGTTGGCAAGCAGGTGAAAAGAGGCACAACCAGTCCACCACTTTGCAGAGCTGCAGGTGGCATCCTCGTAATGTAGTGAACATGGAGATTGCTGTCCACAGAAGAAAAGTTAAGTTAGGTAATGTACATCCAAAACAAAACAAAAAAGTAACTAAATAGTCTAAATAATTGAAGTGCATAACATTCACAAATTGCCTAAGAGAGAAATGGGATAATACTTGTTCGAGTTGGATAGGTCATAGTGTAATATGGCATGGAAAAAGGTCCTTCGTCCAAACTGGTCCATTCTGACCACAGCATCTTCCACGCTCATCCCAGTTGCAGTGACATTTGACCAAAAACACTCCAAGCCACAAACAAGAGAAAAGCTGCAGGTACTGAAAATCTGAGCAACACACACAAAATGCTGGAGGAACTCAGCAGGCCAGAATCTATGAAAAAAAGTACAGTCAACATTTTAGGCCGAATCCCTTTGGCAAGCCCTTCTCCTCCAAGTATCTATCCAAGTTGCTTGACCACTGCTTGTAGCTCATTCCAGGTACTCTCTCCCCTGTCAGTAGAGAAGTTACTTCTCATGTCTCTTTTAAAATCACTCCCCTCTTATTTTGTTCTTACTTTGTACTTGTGCCCTCTACTTTTGAGTTTCCAGCCCTGGGAAAAAGACGTTGACTGACCATCTTATTCACACCCCTCATGATTTTACAGGCTTCACTGCAGTGAGTAAAGATCCAGCATAGTCAACCTCTCTCTAGAATTCAGGCCCTTTAGTTCAAGCAGCTTCCTTGTAAGTCTGTTCTGCACCCTCTCCAGTGTGATAATATCTTTCTTATAATGAGGTGAGAAAAACATTACAGAATACTCTAAGTGTGGCTTCAGCAACAGCTTGTTTAACTGCAGCATAATGTCCCTACTCCTAATCTCAATGAAAGCTAACATATTAAATTGCTTCTTCACCACCCTGTCTACTGGTGCAGTGAAATGTGCATTTGTACTCCCAGCTTCCTCTATTTCTCAACACTTGTCAGTGCCCTGTCATTCACTGTTTAGGTCTTACCCTGATTTGAATGCCCAAAATACATCATTTCGCATTTATCTATTTGAAATCCAATTGCCAGTCCCCAGACCATCTCCCTCACTGATCAAGATCTCTTGGTGATTTATTGTAACATGCTTCACTATCAATAAGCTCCATAATGTAGTACCATCATCAAACTTGCTAACGGTGGTACGTACATTCCTATCCAAACTATTTGCATGAATAATAAATAGCAGAGGTCCCAAAACTCTCCCTGGAGCACTCCACTAGTCATAGATCTCCGGTCATAGAATCAACCTTCATCTATCATCTTCCTATCACTGATCCAATGCTGAATCCAACTCATTAGCTCCCTCAGATCCCAGATCCCATGCAACCTAACATTCCAGATCAACCTGCCACATGGGATCTCGCCAAAGGCCTCACCAAAGTCCATCTAGACAACAAATACTGCCTTATCTTCATCTATTCCCCTAGTTACCTCTTCAAAAATGCCAAAACATCTGTCAGACATGGTCTCTCATGCACAAAACCATGCTGACGCTTTTACCTTCAGTAATTTGTCTTGAGGGTTAATTTGCTATTATGTGCAGTATAAAAAATTATTGTAAAATCCGGATAAAAGTCTACAGTGAATAAGAAAGGATGTGCTAGCCCTGGAGAGAGTCTTGAGCAGCTTCATAAGAATGACTCCAAGAATGAAAGGCTTAACATATGAGAAATGATTGATATCTCTGGTCCTTTACTCGACTGAGTTCAGAAGAATGTTGGGGGACTTTGCTGCAATCTCCAAAATACTGAAAGATCTGGACAGAGTGGATGTGGAGATGATATTATCATTAGGAGTGTCTGACATCTGAGGGCACAGCTTCCACAAAAGGGACATCCCTTTAGAACTGAAATAGGAGGATGTTTTTCTTCTGATAGAGGGTATTTTATTATAACAGCCATATTATGGAATGACCAAAAACTAAATCACTTTGTAGTTATTCTTATTTTGCATACTGTTACAATTAGGACAACTTGGTGTGAAAATGATTCCAAAGTTACTGTATTATGACTATACAATGTAACACTGAATCTGAACTACCAATATGGCTAAGAATCAAGAGCTCAACACAATCCCAAGAATTTATCATTACATTATTCAATCCTTTCTTCACTCAAACGTTCAGAAACATCCAGCAAATTTCCATGTAATACAGTTTGCCCTTGGCTATTGCCTTTGTTAATGCTATGTTCACGTTTATCATTTTGTTTCTTTTTATACTCTTAACAGTTTTATATCGTGTTAGATCATTAGCATGCAGATTATCTGTGTTTCATCTATTTTTATATCAATTATTATCATAACAATTTTAATTCTTGCTTTGCTTATCTGGAACATTTTCCAAAAGTTGTCTTATCCTAAACAAAAAACACTCAGTTTAAGCACTCAGAACGAGACTCTCACATTTAATGAGATGTTTATGAATGACTTTCGAGATATAATCTTGTGTCTGAAATCCAAAGTGTGAAGACCAATATTGATACTAGATAACAGAAAATAACTATTCCTTCCAGGCAAAACACTAAATGTACCAAACACTAAAATAATTAGCAACAGTGATAAATGTAAGTAATCAAAAGAGCATCTGCTGCCCTGTATTTTAATCTTATTTTACAAAACCTCCCAGATTTTATATATTAAAACTATTTCCCCCCTTTTCATAGGACTGGGAGAAATGAAACCTGGGCTTTTCGGGGTCAGTCTGGATCTCTAGTGCTTTTATGTGGAGTTTGCACGTTCTCTCCTGTGGCATAGGGTTCTGACTTCCTGACACTTCTGAAAAACATGCTGATTGTTAAGGTATTAAACTACTGTAAATTCCCTCTAGAGCGGGGGGTCGGCAACCTGCGGCTCCCGAGCCATTTGTGGCTCTTTCACCTCTGTGCTGCGGCTCCCTGTGGCTTTGGGAAATAATTGGTCAGTATTTAATTAAAATGTATTTTATGTTAGTTTGTTAGCTTTTGAAATGTAATTATGGTGATCTTGTACAACCTAAGTGTAGCGACACATTTCCTGCCACATCCGAAACGGCTCACAATTAGCCAGCATTCCGGCTAAGGGAGATAGCCTACGGGGGTTTGTGAGTACGCGTCTTTTGCAGCATCTGCGTCCATGGGGGCTGGGTTGAGGGAGGCTTAAAAGCAAGGCTGTTTAGTTCGAATAAAGCTATCTTTGACTGCAGTTTACTGACACCGCTACAACGTGTTTTTATCGCTGGCTGTCCAGACGGAAGGTGCTGAAACGCTTTGTCACGTGTCTGGAAGAAGTGAAAACTTTCCTGGGCAGCAAAGGGCTCACCTTTCCTGAGCTGGAACAGCCAGAGTGGCTGGAAAAGCTACACTTCATGGTAGACATGACAGCGCACCTGAACACGCTGAACACAGCTCTTCAGGGGAAAGGACGCACAGCCCTGCACATGTTGGAGGATGTTTTGGCATTCGAGCGCAAGTTGACAGTGCTTGCCAGAGATTTACAGAAAGGCACTTTGTCTCACTTCCCCAATTTGAGAGAGTTCAAACAAGGTCACGACATGATAATTTCGGAGTATTTACATTCTGCAATCATCGCAATGCAAACATCGTTTGGGAAACGCTTCTGTGAGTTCAGAGAGGAAAAAAACACATTATCCTTCCCGGTCACTCCCTTAAGCATCGATCCTTCCCTACTGAATACGACTGCATTGGCAGGTGTGAGTCAACCTGATCTTGAGATGGAACTGGCCGACATAGCCGACAAAGACATATGGGTGTCCAAGTTTAGACGCTTGACAGCAGACCTTGAAGATGTTGCCCGTCAGAAGGCCGTTCTTGCTCAGAAACACAAATGGAGTGATATTGAAAACCTCACAGATGACAGCTTGCGATCCTGTGCAAAGATGAAGGTGACATCATACAGCCCTGATGTGCAGACGCTGTGCGCTGAGGTCCAGGAGCAGAAATCCCATTAACCAAGTATGATAAATATTTTAATTGCCTATTATTTTACTTATATTCATATTTTTTCATAGTTCAGTGAAATAGTCCTTTCATTTTTCAGGATGACAGCTGGCTGACGTTATTTTTGGTTTGCTGCTGGCGGAAAATTTAAGTTCGGCGTTTTTCATAAATACAAGAAGGACTCAAATAGACATTGAATATTTTACTTAAAAGTAACTTTCAACCCAACGTCTTTTTTTCGGAGTTCAAAATGTTTTTGTTGCATGCAGAAATGTAATTTCGTTTTCTCTGCAGGAGTTCATCAATTTCATAAATGCAACACATTATAGTTTGTTTATACATAGCATAAAGGCAAAAAAAACGTTGTATGCAGTGTTATTTCATTTTAAATGTCAAACGGGTTTTGCGGCTCCCAGTGTTTTCTTTTCTGTGGGAAACGGGTCCAAGTGGCTCTTTCAGTGGTAAAGGTTGCTGACCCCTGCTCTAGAGTAATAGCTGGTGAAAGAATCTCTGTTGTGTTGATGTTGTGTGAGACAAAATAAATGCATGCAGGAATGAGAGTGATAGGAATGCTCTGAGAGCTGGCATACACTCAATCGCCTCCTATGTCATAAGTAAATCTGAAATCTAAATTGAAGTAGGATTATTACATTGCACTTGAGGAAGGTATAATCAAGTTATAGTTTTTCTCAAGTTCTGTTTTTCAAAGTTCGAAGTAAATTTATTATCACTGTACATATATGTCACCATATACAATCCTGAAAGTCATTTTCATGTTTCATGTTACCTTACAATAAATTAGGAGTCTATTTTGGTTCATTGTCTATACTGATTCACAAAGCAATTATATTTTTCTACTAATTAGCTCTGTAACTGATAGTCCCCATATTCCCATCAACTTCCCCAACCCCTGCCCAGATTTTATCACCCACCCACACACTGGAACAATTTACACTGTCCAATCAACCTACCAACCCGCAAGTATTTATGACTTGGGAGGAAAACCACACGGACACAGGGAGAATATGCAAATTGCACTTGAACGCAATGTTGGGGATCCTGATAGAACCTGGCTCATTAAGGCTGTGGGACAATGCCTCCACTAGTTGTTCCATTCTGCTAACATCCTGGTTGGAAAGGAACAACAATCAAATATTCTCAAAATTCTGGTCAGGTACATATGATAATGAGTGATGGTAGGCTATTCAACTGTAATACATATTAATGATAACCTAATCCTGACTTCACTTTGAGGATTCCATTAATTCTGACCAGATCACTAACTCCATTTACAAATATGCAGCCTCAAACTTGTAAGGAACCACTGCTGTGCTTCATTATTGGCTGCACACATGCATTCATGTCACACTCTTCAGCTCTTCTACAGACAGCCTGAGCCACAAATTTGAAATTTTGATTTGTCAGTCCGGAGCACTTGCTGCCATTGTTCAGCACCCCAGTCCTTTGTTTTTTGTGCGTAGCTGAATCTCTTGGCTTTGTTTCCACTTCAGAGGAATAGCTTTTTGGCAGCTTCTCTTCTACGAAGACCACTTCTGACAAGACATCTCTAGACTGCAGCAGGTTGTACTTGGGTTCCAGTGGTTTCTGTGAGTTCAGAGCTGATAGCAGTGCTGGATGTCTGATTAGGAGAGAAGTCAGCTTGATGTATCTCTTGTCTGCTGCACTTAGTTTCCGTGGCCAACCATCATGTTTCTGGTCCTCAACCTTGCCCATTGTTTGTGCTTCTTTAGAATGGCTTGGACAACGCATCTTGAAATTCCTGTCTGTGGCAAAATTTTTGCTTGGGAGAAACCTTGCTGGTGCAGGATGACCTCTTTATGTCTTGTGGCTCTGGTCACACTTGCCATGGTGCATAAATTGATTAGTTGAAGGTTAAACTGTCACATCTGCCATAACCTCACCTTTTAGTTTAGTTTTCCTTTGCCCAGTTTGATTCCTTCTGCACCCATTTCTGTTTCAGTTAATCAGTTTAGATCATTAGCACCTGTTTCTTATCTTTGCTTAATCATGTATTGACTGTATACTTATGTTGCTGAGGTACAGCCTGGGATGCCCCGAGACACATCATCAGTGATGGAATCTGGGGTCATCGGGTTTCTGGTCTTTCAACATCAGTTGCTCTCACCAAGCAACCCAACCCTGGTTGATCATGTCCTGGCTTGGGGGCCTAGCTCTTGATCTACGGGTCTCATCTCTTGATCCATAGTCATCTGGAGGTTTGCTCAGCAGCCTCTGTGACAGCCCTGATGTCCCCTGTAATGTCAAGGAGAGAGTGAATTCTGCACAGTGAGCAGCCAGCAAGACCTCTACATCCCACCTCTATAGGTTCGTATTCCATCCCTCTCTGGCACTGCTCTACCAGCTCCTAGTAATTGGCTTTCTTATGGTCAAATGCCTTCTCAATTTGGGCTTCCCAAGGAACTGTCAGTTCTCCCACAATAATCAAGTTTTTATTTGAAAAACGGTCTGTTACTTAATATGTTACTTTCTTTAACAAAATACATACAATATCTTCGTAACTTTTAATTTTTTTGGATAATGAATGTTTTAAAATCTAACCTTTGCTTTTTTCTACTGACTAATGCAGAAATAAAGTTCAATAAAGACAAAAAAAATTCTAAAACAACATTTATATAACAAATCTGTAGTGCCTAAGACTTTTGCACAGTACTGTAGATGTTCATTTATTGGAGTGATTTATACGCATAATCCAATAAATAAAGCTTAGATATGCCTGTTTTGCTATTACTAATTTTATGTTGAATTTTAATAACACTAAAAAGAAAAAGTGCTACTTCTTATTCATTTCTTTATTTCCTGTTATAAACAGGGTTTAAAAATCAGGAAGACACTGGAATTCATGAATGCAAGTGACATTTAAAACATTTGGAACATTGAGAGGACTGCCACAATAGTTTATCAAATTTAAATAACAATCCACCGCTACTGAATTTTGCCAATATACAGGGGCAAAGACCAAGGAATTGTATTCTAAATGTCAAGCAAAATAGATAATAAATGTAAGTGTGAATTAACAGACATTACTAAACAACGTATAATGTCCTGGTTAAGATTTTTACTGATGATGCTGTAGGGTATTTCATTTAGTAGCCTGCTGCAGAAGCAGTGTCTCCTGCTGGTGGTATTTGGGTTTCAGTTAAAGATAAGGGGTTGTGATGTTCAACTTGGGAATGTTGTGTCAGTCAATCAAAAGCATTCTAGCATGGAAGCAGCTGAGCATCAGACCAAACTCCCTACAAGGGACTGTGAGAATGGCTGAGAGAATCATAGGTCTCCCCACCATCTATTGGAGACATTTACCAGGAGTGCTGCGTATGCAGGGCCCTTTGTGTTATTAAGGATCCCACCCACCCATCCATCTTCTTTAACTTTCTACCATCAAGCAGGAGTCTCTGATGCATTAAAAACGAGAATGGTCAGGATGGGAAACAACTTCTTCCTCCAGGTCATTAGGCTTCTGAACTCCCGGCCACATCACATTTGAAATGTCACCAATTAGTCTGTTCTGTACCTATCAATATTTAAGTTTTGCACTTTCCTTTGTTTATTTATGTGTAATTCATCTGTAGATTTTTATCCTGAATTTCAGAAGTTATATGTGTGTTATGTGTACCACTGTGTACTACTGTGTTTTACATCCTGGTCCGGAGAAACATTGTCTTGATTGACAGTATACATGTCTATAGTTAAGTGACCATAAACTTGACTTGACCAATGAATACAACCCAAGTTTAAAATATATTTTAATACTTCAACCTTAACTGGTCAGTTGGGAAATAATTGTCCATCATAAAGGAAGCAAACAAAAGGAAACACAATATATTAAACATCCTGAATGATTTCTTTAAACATTCACAACAAAATTTGTAGATTCATTATTGCACAGAATGAGTACAACCACATCCATGTAAGCACTGTGCAAAATAGATTGAAAATGTATTTTATTCCTTCTTTATGGATTGGATCAAATCCTAAAGTTCCTACCTAATGATGTCACGGTGGCACCCTCACTAAAAGCACTGCACTGACTCAGGAAGGTGGCTCAATACCATCTTCTCATGGGCAGCTAGGGATAGACATTAAATGGTGGCCATGTGAGTGTTGCTTGCATCCATAAAAATTAATAAAGAGCATTGGGATTAGTTCTTAATCCTGCTCTTAATCTTAAATTCTTAATCTTAATTCTTAATTTTTCCCTTAATCCTTAGTTTTATCTTAATCTTAAGGACCAAATCTGATTTTAGTCTGTTATTTCCAAACTTGTGTAAGATTAGTAACTCTTGATCGTATATTCAACATGAAATTCCTACGACAACTAAAAATAGATACATGATATACACTCAATGATATATACAGTTTAGCATGGACAGGCAGAAAAATGTTCATCAACTCAATCAGTATCCATGGACAGAGAAACAGTGTTGATTTTAGGAGACTGGTGGCAAGGGAGCATGTTGACAAATTCACACTGAAATGTGAACATCTTTCATTTTAAGTAACTAGAATTTCTGAATTCACAGTCAGTATGGAAGCACCAAGCATATGAGATGTTTTATAATGGGATTTTCTCATGTTTGACTCTTCACTGTGCTTAGCAGAGTGTATATGTCCAAATTCCACCAGTATATACTCTAAACATCTGCCACGTTAGATTTTTTTTTGCAGAAACAATTAACCCATTTATTTTAACATAGATTAAGGCTACTAGGGAGAAAGATTGTGTCTAAAAGCCTGTTAGTG